>NW_024429195.1:72323637-72923637 GCF_017639785.1 Mesocricetus auratus
TGAGAAGAGGAACCTAAATTGAGAAAATGCCTCCATCAGACTGCCTGAAGACGAGTCTGTGGAAGCATTTTCTTGATAATGATTAGTGTTGGAAGGCCTAAGTCACCATCCCAAATGGGTGGTCCTTGGGTTGCATGAGAAAGCAAGCTAAGCAAGCCATGGGAAGCAACCCAGTAAGCAGTGTTCCTCCATGTGTCTGCTTCAATCCTGCCTTGGCTTTCCCTGATGACTGTTTAAAAAAAAAAAACCTTTCCGCTTCAGGTTGCTTTTGATCGTGGTGTTCACCACAGCAACAGAAACCAAGGTAGGACAAGAGGGGTAATAGACTGGGAGTGAGGAAAAACAAAGCATCCCATTTAGGGAAGAACAGATTAAGTCTGTGATAATCTCTTATCAAAGACCCTCTACATAATTTAAAATCCTTTTAAAATAGTACTAATTTCAAACTACAGAGCTGAAATCAGCTAGATAGCCTGGAGTATGGGGGGAGGGGGTCATAGCCAGGACCCCTATTTCCAATTTTAATTGGACACTGTGCCACAAACTATGCACTAGTCAATCACCTTCTAAAATTTGGCCTACCCTAAAATTTGGCACTAAATTTACTCAACATTCTATTATTAGAATGAATTAAACCCTACTGTTACTGGACACTCCCCTTTTGCAGCATCTCTGATGCTAAGTACTGTTCAGTAGTCTTTCTGCCAAGGTGAAGAATACTATATACAGATTGCACCCCCCGTACATATGTGAATGTTTAGTATCTAAACAAGGGGGAAATTTGTTACCAATGTTTGTGGTTGTTCACTTTTGAGGTGAGGTCTAGCTGTTTAGCCCAGGCTGGCCTCTAAATCTTGATCCTGCTTCAGTTAAGTACTAGATTACAGGCATGTGTCACCACACCCAGGTCCAAGGTTTTTGTTTTCTAACCTGTTCATAAAATATTAAATTAGTCATATTCCTAGCAACCAAACTCCAGTCACTTCTAGGATACTGTTATTCTCATACAGACAAAATCCCTGAGTTGTTGAAGGTGTACACTTGCCAGCTTCACTCCTCAAAGCTAGGTGCATGACAGATAAATCAATATTCTTTGCAAATCGCACCACAACTTTTCTTGGCCTAGAAGATAGTGATCACACTCGGTCAGGGACAATGCCACACTAAGTGACTCTGTGCTGCTTAAGTTTCATCCTATGTGCTAGCAAAGCAAGCGTAACATTATATATGCTCTTCTTTCAGTTGAATTTGGATCTCAAATGCAGCAACCACAACACAATCTTGTACCTACAGATGTACCTAGCAGAGTTGACCTATGCTTCTAGTAACTTACAGAAAAAAAACGGAAGTAGAGCAGATCAACTTTTCTGTCGAGGCATGCACTCAATCCAATTATGCCAACATAATTTAGTTCCAGAAAAGAATTAAAGTCCATGAGCCAATGAGATGGCCCAAAGGTAAATTCATTTGTCCCCAAGCCTGATGACTTGCTTGAGTCTAGCTTCAAGGACTCATAATGAAACGAGAAAACTAACTCCCATAAAGTTTCCTGATTCCCACTCCCTCACCAAAATAAAACCCAAAGCAAAGACTTATGTCACACTCAAGATGAGGTAATACAGCCAAGTATGGTGGCACACAGCCTTGATCACAGCACTTGGGAGACAGACACAATTGGATCTCTGAGTTCAAGATCAGTGTGGTTTACAGAGGTATAGTGGCATCTTGCCTTGTCAATGAACTTGTGGTGGTCACCCCCTTTGGGCATGGTTTCAGGTACAGAGGTGACCCCATTATAAGGTAGAGGGGCTGGCTCTTGTTCTCTTGGTTTGTGGAGAGCATTGGAAGGGCAAAGACTGCATCTTCTGGAGCAGGAAGTGCTTCCCTAATAAATATTTATTTATCATTCATCTTGGGTATGGTGGACTCATTTAAACTCCACCTTCAATTGGCACCCAACTCCAGCTTCACAGAGGGAGTTTCGGGACAGTCAAGGAGAGAGGGGGGAGAGAGAGAGTGAGAGAATAAAATAGAACAGGTAATGTAGGAGGCATCCAGGTTTTATTCTATTTTTATTTTATTGGAGGGGGGTTTCCAGACAGGGTTTCTCTGTGGCTTTGGAGGCTGTCCTGAAACTTGCTCTTGTAGACCAGGCTGGCCTCGAATTCATAGAGATCCACCTGCCTCTGCCTCCCAAGTGCTGGGATTAAAGGCATGCGCCACCAACACCTGGCTTCCAGGTTTTATTTTAAGGGTTATCTCCCTCCCTTGGTAAGCAGTGATCACAATCAGGCAGCCTCTGCAGTTGTTATGTGCCAGAATGGAAATATCTTCAATTAAAGAATGAAAGTTCAATTTATCAGCTGCAGTCATCATTTTTCTTGGGTGTGTACTGGGTGTCACTTTGCTGGTTCCAAGGTCAACTTCTTTATAATCTAACACATAGAAAATGGATTTTACATGTTGATTTTTATACAAAATATCCCACTTTCCTAACCACTATTGGTAAATGGGTATCACTGACTTTCAAAAATGGTTGGTTCATTTCATAAACTGATTCAAAATTTCCACTCAGTAAACTACAATAAATTTCTTTATAGTGAAGGAGAATATTTGCAAAAAGTTAGTTAATAGTAAGAGCCAATACTACATAGTGCTCAGCAGTATGTTAGGGTCTGTTTTTTGAACTTTAACCATCCTAAAGGGGAGAGAGAGGGAGAGAGAGAGAGAGAGAGAGGGAGAGGGAGAGAGAGGGAGAGAGAGGGAGAGAGAGAGAGAGGGAGAGAGGGAGAGAGAGAGAGAGAGAGAGAGAGAGAGAGAGAGAGAGAGAGAGAGAGAGAGAGAGAGAGAGAGAGAGAGAGAGGTCAAATGAAGTTACTCGAGCTACTATTTGGCAGAGACAAAGTCAAGCCAAAAGACTTCGGTCCTGGGTTTTGTGCTTCGACTATGCATAACCACACATAACATTCTCTACAATCAGCATTTTGATTGGAGCATTAGGATCAGGCTAAGCCATGAGCGTATTTTAGCTCCCCAAATGCCAACACTTCTATCTGGAAAATCTAATGACAGTTAAAAGAAACCCTAAGTGTTACTGAGTACCACTAAGTGCACCTTCTGTAGACCACCCCTTACACAATTAGCTACTTTATTTTATAAAGTCTCCACCAACCAGCATGGGCCCAATCCCAAGCACCCACATGTGGATCTCAATCCTATGCTAGTGGAAGAGATGAGCATCTCCATGAGGAAAAAAAAAATGACTGACTGGGAACAGGAATGTGAGTCTAAGGATTTAGGAAGCTAGAAAGTGGCTGTAAACGGTAGAAAAGTGGTAGTAGGAACAATAAGACAGTGTCCCAACTCTCACAAACTGCACTTCTGCTCAACAGCTTTTTATAGTGTAACTACACAAGTTATACACTTACAAGGACCAATTCGAAGAGCAACAGCGCCAGGCTCAATTTATTTGTTGCACTTCCAACAGCCTCCTTCTCTTTGCACCCCTCTCCCTACTTAGCTCTTTCCTTCCTCCACCCCACCTTTAGATTTTAAGCTGTCTCACTATGTTGCCCTGAGCTGGTCTCAAACTTAGGTTGGTTCTTCTGCTGCATCTCTTAAGTGCAGGAAGTCTCCTCAATTGCAATAATGAACATGGCCTCAATATTGACTACTTAGATATTAGGGCTGAAGAGACACCTTTGATGCCTTGCACTAGACTAAAGCATTTATAACCCTAATGCTGGGGAGACAAAGACATAAAGTTCCAGGACTCTCTATCAGCCAACCTAGCCTATCAACAAGGCCCAGGTCCCAGTCTCAAAAAACAAAATGGACAGCTCCTGAGGAATGATGCTTGAAGACTCTTACTTCATCACTGTTAGTGTGTGTGCTCTCTACATCAAAGCTTTTGTTGTTTGTTTGGTTTCTTTTTTCTCTCCCCCCTCCCAAGAATTTGAAGGACTGGAGATGGCTCAGCAGGTAAAAGCATTTGCTGACAGCCTTGATGACCTGAGCTGGGTCCTCAAAACTCAAAGGAAGAAAAGCACCAACTCCTAAAGGTTGCCTTCTGACTTCCGTATACATGCCATTGCACGTGCATGCCTCATTCATACACGTAACAGAAACCTAAAAAAACAGATTGCTCAATGGATAAAAGGTACTTGTCATTGCCACTAGGCTTGAGGACCTAACTTCAATGCCCTGAACCCACAGAAAACTGACTCTCAGAAGCTCCACACGCACACTATAGAATGTGTACACTCACATACACAGACACACACAACATAAATCAGTAAAATGAATGTAAAATTACAAATATAAATGTGGAACTCGTCGTATGCTACCAGTTTGAGCTACAAGGTCATAAAAAAAATTATCCTTAGGGCTGGAGAGATGACTCAGAGGTTAAAAAAGCACTGACTGCTCTTCCAGAGGTCCTGAGTTCAGTTCCCAGCAACCACATGGTGGTTCACAACCATCTCATAATGAGATCTGGTGCCCTTTTCTGGTGTGCAACATACATGGAGGCAGGATGTTGTATTCATAATAAATAAATCTTTTAAAAAATTATCCTTAGAATAAATTCTTTAAACCAGGAGATGGTGCACATAGTCGTTAATCCCAGCACAGAGCTGAGGCTGTAAATCTCTGGGTTTGAGGCCAGCCTGGTCTACAGAGCAAGTTCCAGGACAATCAGGGCCTACATTGAGAACCCTGTCTCAAAAACCACATAGCTCTGGCTGTTCTTCCAGAGGACCCAGATTCAATTCCCAGCACCCATAAGGCAGCTCACAATGGTCTGTAACTCCAGTTCCAGAGGATCCAACACCTTCACACATACAGGCAAAACACCCATGCACATAAAATAAAATAATTTTTTAGATGTAGTGGGAGTTCCCATAGTTTGGCAGCTAGTTTGATTCTGGAGTGTTAGCTCCTGGCTCTGATCTGCCTTTGTGACTGCTACCTTCTGTTTGAAGTTCTTATCTGAGTGTTTCCTAAAAGGTTCAAAGCCTATGCAAAACTTGGTTGTAGGAGGACTCAGAAAACTGAGAAGTTTGGTGACGAGGAATTGCTATGGCATTTGTGGTTTTGGGAAGCTTCAGATGAGAGGTTTTGGTATGCGGAAGTTGACATGCTAAGGTGTAAATTGTTAACAATAAAAAAGCCTTTTGCAAAGCTAGAGTCACTTCACCAAAAGCTGAACCAGTGCAGCCACAAGGGCTAACAATCATCCTAGAGTGACGGTTTCTTCCATGAACCTGAGTGAACTGAATACCCGCACACAAGGAGAAAAAATTGAAACAATAAATAAAAACAATACAAAAAAAGCTAGCTAGATTTAGTCCTAATACCTATGTAAAAAGACTGTTGTGGGGGGTTAATCCTTGAAGCTGGTTTGTATCATCAGAACCATCTCTGAAAACATTTTACTGAAATGTACACAGAAACATCTACTATGGTAGAATATGAACTATATTAAAGAGTCTTTTTATCTAACATATAATGATTACATAAAGCTATAAAATACAAGCCGGGCATTGGTGGCACACGCCTTTAATCCCAGCACTTGGGAGGCAGAGGCAGGCGGATCTCTGTGAGTTCGAGGCCAGCCTGGTCTACCGAGCGAGAGTTCCAGGACAGTCTCCAAAACAATACAGAGAAACCCTGTCTCGAAAAACAAAAAAACAAAAAACAAAACAAAAAAAAAAAGCTATAAAGTACATCAGCCTTTCCGTAAGCTTAACCAACAGCCTACAAAAAAATCTCAGCAGGACTGAGGCCTGAGGCCAAGCACTATGTAACATCACAAGGGCGTCTTATTCTTACCTATAGGCAGGGCCATGTCAGGCACTTTTCTGCCTTTAAAAACATCTACATTGGGAAATCAGTGTTAACTATGAAATCAACACCTCTCACATGTCTTCCTATGACTGCTACACTCTAAACAAAGATGTAGAGAGAAACTGAGAGAAAACTTGTTCCCCAAGGATTCTTTTCCTATCTAGTATAGCATGACATTCATCTAGTATGTGAGCAACTGCTGGATTCATGGCCTTGTACAGGCCAGGCATGCATTTTACTAAGTGAGCTACATACATGTCCAGTCCTAAAGCAATACATATATGTATGCAGAGGATTTCTTTTGCAGGTTATGGAAATACTTCTTTTGGAGTTAATGGTGTTGGTCAAATGGCTCTGAATATATTAAAAAAAACACTTAAATTTCAAATTTTGAAAGTACTGAATTTTACATTAAGGAAAATATACCTTAAAACAAAACAAATGAGCCAGATGGTAGTGTTGGTGCACATCTTTAATCCCAGCACTTGGGAGGCAGAGACAGGATGATCTGTGAGTTCAAGGATAGCCTGGTCTACAAAGAGAGTTCCAGGTCAGTCAAGGCTACACAGGGAAACCCTGCCTCAAATAAATGAATGAGTAAGTAAAGTAAATAAGCAAATAAATTTCTTTCAATATTCAGTGATAACATTTTAATAAACTAGCAAAAAGGGAAGATTTTTTCCTGTTTTTAATATTATAACTCCATACACAATAACTGGATTTTTAACAATGTATTGACAAACAACCTAAAAGAAAAGAACTTTCTAAATTAAACCTTGAATATGTTGATGGTGATAATTCCAATGTACAGAACTAGGCCAGTCTGAGATAGATGAGATTTTTTCTAGACAAGGTTTCTGTGTAGCCTTGGCTGGCCTGGAACTGACTCTGTAAACCATGCTGGCCTTGAACTCAGAGATCTACCTGCTTGACTCCCCAGTGCTGGGATTAAAGAGGCGCATCACCATTGCCTGAATTTAGATTAGTTTTAAATCAAAATAACAAAAAACCCAGCTGGTGTAGTTCCTCTCTACCATGTGAATGTCACTGTGATTGGTTTAATAAAGAAGCTGACTGGTCAACAGTTGGGACAGGTAGAGGTGAGGTGAGAGTGGCAGACAAAAAGATCTCATAGAAGAGATCTTGGGCTGGAGAGATGGCTCAGGTTACCAGCACTGACTGCTTTTTTGTCCTGAGTTCAATTCCCAGCAACCACATGGTGGCTCACAACCATCTGTAATGAGATCTGGTGCCCTCTTCTGGCCTGCAGGGATATATTCAGACAGAAAACTATATATAATAAATAAGTCTTAAAAAGAAAAAGAGTAGCAGTCTCGGGAACAGCAAGGAGAGGCAGGGGAAGCATGATGGGAGATGATGAACTTGCTGTACTGAGAAATAGTGCTACATGACAGAGCGTAGTGAAACATGGGTTCACTTAAAATGTTAAGAGTTAGCTAGTGACAAACCTGAGCTACCGGCCAAGCATTTATAAGAAGTTCCCATGTGGTTATTTGGGAGTCAGCAGTCCTGACAGAAAAACTCCACCTACAAGCTGGACTTATTAGAACAGGATGGCTGGATACTGAAGCAGGAATATCATCTCAAATATAAGGTCAGCCCAGACCATAACTCAAATAGTCAAAAGGGGGGGGAACAATAGAATACTATATACATGGGATCCTAGCATGAATTCCAGTATAATAAAACAAAGAAAAAACAACAAAACACATAGATATGACTTTATTGGGAGGAGGGGCCTTAATGAGAATAGCTGTTTTACAGCTAAGGTCAAGTTTTATAACTGTAAATTGCTGTTTCCAACTGTGAAAAAAATTTTCCTAAACTAACACTAAGAATTCTCTGCAGGCGCAGAAGAAAACTGTATGAGGAAGGCAGTTTTTCTTATGGAAGGTAGTTTTTTTATTCTCGAAAATCGGGGAGTCAGGTATGAATAAATACCTTCTCTGAGTTGAAAACACAATGGGAGCAAAAGAATCTAAATCTACTTTTAGGCTTATTTAGAACACAAAGGTTTGTTTGTTTTGTGAAACAGGATTTCTCTGTGTAACAGTCCTTGCTGTCCTGGAACTCACTGTGTAGACCAGACTGACCTTGAACTCACAGAGATCTTTCTGCCTCTGCCTCCAAACTGCTGGGATTAAAGGCATACACCACAACCATCATCGCCCAGCCCCCCCCCAAAAAAATCACAAAATTTTGTTTAAAGTTAACATTGTAAATGGTGTCAATGACCCTTGAATGTCTCTTCCTAATAAGAGCAAAGCCAAACTTGGTATCAGGTGGTTGTGATTAATCCTAGCATTTGGGAATGCTAAGGCAGGCAAACTGAGGATGTAGGCCACACACACAGCAAGATCTCAGTGAGAAGGGAGAGATTCAGGAAATAGTGGTAACTGCTTTCTAGTCCAGTCTCAAAGAACCACAAACTCTGAATTCAGGAAACTTGAGCAAACCCACAAACTTCAATACTACATTATGCAAAAGCCTGTGATTAAATAGTAAAGAATTCTGTTGGGGAACTAGAAAAAAAAAAAGAAAACCATCCTGAGTGAGGTAACCCAGAGCCAGAAAGGCAAATATAGTATGTACTCACTCACAAGTGGATACCAGACATAAAAGCAAAAGATACCCAGCCTACAATCCACAACCCTGGAGATACTAGAACCCTCTTCTAGAAACAGATGCAGAAACCCACAACTAACTAATGGGTCAAGCTCCTGGAGTACAATTGAACTGAGGAGCAATAATGCCAACAAAGTAGTCAAGACCATGATGGAGAAACCCACAGAATCAGCTGACCCCAGCCAGTGAGAGATCACTGACTCAGGCCTGACAAATGGTGAACCTGAGTAAGACTGAACTAGACTTCCTTGATATAGGTAACAATGGTGTGGCTGGGACAATCTATAAAGCCACTGGCAGTGGGTCCAAGATCCAACTCTAATGCACAAACTGACTTAGTGGAGCCCATTCATTCTATATGGAAAGATATCTTGCCCAGCCTAGACACTGGAGTTTGGGGGTGGAAAGGTGCCTCGATCCTGCCTCAACAAGATGATGGATGGGACAGACTTAGTAGACGTCCTAGGGGAGGCCTTACCCTCTCCATGGAGCAGATGGGAAGGGGAGGAGTAGGGGTAAAGAGAGGAGAGGAGGGAGGGGGAACTGGGATTGGAATGAAAAAAAAAATATTTATAAAAGTTTTTAAAATTTCTGTTGGTATTGAGAAAAAAATTTGTTGGGGGGAGGGAAGCAAAAAGAAAGAGAGGGCCTGGAGAGATGGCTCAGTAGTTAGAAGCACTTGCTATTCCTGTAGAGGACCCGGATTTGGTTCCTAGAACCCACAGCAACTAGCAACTGGTCTTAACTCTATCTAGTTCCAAGGGATCTAGCACCCTCTTCTGGCCTCGATAGACACCAGAACACATATGGTGCACATACAACATGCAGGGAAAACATTAACACACACTCACAAAGAAGTTTTCTTTTTCCTTTCTTTCTTTCTCTGTATAGTTTTGGAGCCTGTCCTGGCACTCTGTAGACCAGGATGGCCTGCCTCTGGCTCCTGAGTGCTGGGATTAAAGGCATGCCTGGCTAAGATTTTCTTTTAAGATTTATTTATTTATTATGTATATAGTGTTCTGTCTGCATATATGCCTGCAGGCCAGAGGAGAGCACCAAGCCGGGCATTGGTGGCGCACGCCTTTAATCCCAGCACTCGGGAGGCAGAGGCAGGCGGATCTCTGTGAGTTTGAGACCAGCCTGGACTACCAAGCGAGTTCCAGGACAGCCTCCAAAGCCACAGAGAAACCCTGTCTCGAAAAAAACAAACAAAAAAAACAAACAAACAGAGGAGAGCACCAAATCTTATTACAGATGGTTGCTGGGAATTGAACTCAGGACCTTTAGAAGGACAGCCAGTGCCTTTAACTGCTGAGCTATCTCCAGCCCCCTAAGATTTTTTTTAAACACCTAGATCCTTCACTTAGACATGCTTCCATTTCACTGGTCCACACATAAAAATACATGCATCACTATGTGTAGTACTTAGCCCAGGGAACTAAGTCACTTGGGCTCAAATCAATACTCTATAAATAACTGAACCCCCTGTGCAGGACAGTTGATTTATAAAATGGGGATAATACACTCACAGGATTGTTGCTGGAATTAAATTAATGCATGTAACATGCTTAGAACAATGCCTAGTTCATTGTCAGTAAGATATTATTATATAGAATAAAAAAAACTGTAGGATCAACCTCATTTCAAGAATAGCTGCCACAAACCTGGGCATGGTGTCTCACATACCAGAACTAGCTCTGTAGACCAGGCTGGCCTCCAACTTAGAGATCTGCCAGCCTCTGCCTCCTGAGTGCTGGGAGGCAACCCTAAAGTTTTTAAGATGTTATACCACTGCTTTGTCTCTACCTTATACTAAAACACTTATGCTCACTAGTCCCTCTGCATAAGAACACACCTGCGCATTGGTGGTGCTCGCCTTTAATCCCAGCACTCAGGAGGCAGAGCCAGGCAAATCTCTTCGAGTTTGAGGCCAGCCTGGTCTACAGAGCTAGTTCCAGGACAGGCTCCAAAACAATACAGAGAAACCCTGTCTCGAAAATAAATACATACATACATACATACATACATACATAAAAAAAGAACACATCTGAGTAGAAGATAGAAAGCCAGACAAATCAACAAATCAGCTATGAAAGAATGAAATGTGCCCTTGGAGCCTTACTAGCTTACTGCATTGTTTTCTTAAATCTGTAAAGACCGAGAATATAAATTGATCTGTCTAAAATTAACCAAACTGACAAAGACAAAACAAGTGATGGCACTGAAAATTAACAGAGCGCTTACAAATCTGAACAGCCAATCTTCTTTTTTAAACCAACATGTATCAGCAATTAAATGCTGAAGTCAACATTTCAAAGTATTTTAGGGGCTGGCTATGGATCAGTAGTAGGCGCTCAAGCTTAAATGTGCAAATCGAACAAGCCTAAACTACAGTGAGTTGCAGGGCTGAAAAAATAAAAACCAAGAATGTGTCTGGGGGGGCTGGAGAGATGGCTCAGAGGTTAAGAGCACTGGCTGCTCTTCCAGAGGTCCTGAGTTCAATTCCCAGCAACCACATGGTGGCTCACAACCATCTATAATGAGAACTGGTGCCCCCTTCTGGCCTGCAGGCATACATGGAGGCAGAGTGTTGTATACATAATAAATAAATAAAATCTTAAAAAAAAAAAAAGAATGTGTCTGGGCAGGACATGCATGCCTTCATAATCTCAACACTTAGGAGTCTGAAACAAGAGGGTCAAATCAAGAAGCCATCCTGGGATGCACAGCACAGCAAGGCCCTGACTCAAAGTAAAAGACAGGAGCAAAAGGGACAGAAGCAGAAACCCTCAAACAGGAAAGTAAAACTGGGGGGAAATGGCTAATCTCAAGAAACTGGCTTACTTGGTCAGTAGGTCCCATGGTTGATAGGCTGGTTTTGAGATGACCTTATATATTCAAGGCTGGATAGAACTCAACAGAAGAGGATAGATAACCCTGAAGTTCCCTATCTTTCTGCATCTCCCTCCTGAGTGCTCAAACTAAAGTCCATGGGCCACCTAACCCAGGGCTTCTACATACCAGGCAAGCACTCTACCAAGTGAGCCACATACCCCCACCACATCAACAGCTTACTAGATTTTATCAAGTAAGTCAACTCCTTGAGTAATTGTCCATGACTAATTAAAAACAAACAAACAAAAGAATGTCACTTTGGATGTGTTGGCATGCCTATGATCCCAACACATGATGTCAAATTCAAGACCAACATAGTCTCAAAAACAATCAAATGGTATCAGAGATGGCTCAGTGAATAAAAGAATAAACTTGCCAATCTGAGTTCTGTTGGGGAAGTACTGTGCATTTGTCAATAAAGCACTGTCTGGCCAATAGGGAATCTAGATAGGTGGGACTAGGAGTCCAGGAGGACTCTGGGAAGGAGAAACACAGGAGAGTTCGACATGTAAAGCCATGGGGTAGGAAGCCCGGAACTATTCTCCGGTAAGAGAAATATTTAGATTAACAATTATGGGGTAATTACTTAAGTCAGAGGTAGCCAGTAAGAAACAAGCAAGGCCAACAGCTTCATAATGAATACAGCCTCCTGTGTGTTTATTTGGGACTGATGAGGCTCTAGAACCAGGCTGTCTGGAAGGCTTCTCTCAAGGAAAAAGTTTCTCTTTACATAGTTCTACCCCCAGAACTCACAGTAGGAGAACCAACTCTCTCTGAGCTCCATAGGTGTGTGCCATGGTCAATGTATACACAAGCACACACTTGAAAAAACGGGGGGGGAGTGTTCAAGACAGGGGTTCTCTGTGTACTGTGGCTGTCCTGGAACTTGCTCTATTAACCAGACAGGCCCAAAACTCAAGAGATCCACAAGCCTCTGCCTCCTGAGTGCTGGGATCAAAGGTGTGTGCCACCACAACCTGCTAAAAATTAAGGTTTTTTTTTTTTTAAGACCAGAGTATCCTATCAGTGTAACATAAAGCTGAAATAGGTGGTCCACACCCTATAATCCCCGCACTCTGGAGGCTAAAGCAAGATCTCAAGTTTAAGGACAGTCTGGGGTAGTTAGCAAGAACTTGTAGGACAGCAGTAAGGGGAGGAGGTTAATAGTAAAAAACAACTACAACACCCAGTATTACCCACACAAAAAAGAAGCTATATAAACAAAAACTATCAAAACATTGCAAGACACAATTTAAAAGCTTTCAACAAACAATTAGTTAAAATTCTAAAAGGTAGCTCTATAAAAAATGAGTCACCTTGAAGGTAAATTGTTGGCCAGAAGGGCGGAAAGGACATCAAGTATTTGCATGAGTAGGGAAGAAGTGGAACACACATGAACTGAAGTGCTGTGGTCTTTCTGACAGGACACACATGAACTCAAGTGCTGTGGTCTTTCTGACAGGACACACATGAACTCAAGTGCTGTGGTCTTTCTGACAGGACACACATGAACTCAAGTGCTGTGGTCTTTCTGACAGGACACACAACAAAACAGTGGTGTCTGCAGAGAAGAATTGAAACCCCGAAAGGCAAATGTGTGAATCCTAATCCTCTCTGCACCCTTCAGAGCTTGTGTGGTCCTAGTCCTTTGGTTTTTTGATGAATTTGGTAGAACACAAGAGACAACAACACAGAGAGCTTACCTAGCATAAAAGCCCTGGGTTCAATACTTAGCACCACATGAAACTAGGCAGTGGCACATTTGGAGACAGGAAGATCATGAGTTCAAGGTCATCCTTAGCTACAAATGAGGTTTTAAGTTAGTCTGCTTTACATGAAATCTTGTGTATAAAGAGAGTGAAAAAAACACCTTTTCAGAAACTGCTACTTCAAATGAACACTAAACACAGTAACATCAAATTAAAACATACGATCACAGCTCCTGTAAAACCTTTTACAGAAAAAAAAGAAAAGCTAGGCAAGTGGTGGCTCACGCCTTTAGTCCCAGCACTCAAGAATGGAGGCAGGCCGATCTCTGAGTTCGAGGTCAGTCTAGTCTACAAAGCAAATTCCAGGACAGGTTCCAAAGCTACACACAGAAATTCTATCTCAAAAACAAAACAAAACAAAAGAACGTTTTACAAATAAGTCTCATTCATTATGTCGAATAATACTGCAGTATCTACCATGTATTTGCCAAAATCTCTTGACACTAAGAAGCAATGCCAGGATCACCCAAAGTCTTAATACAGCTTACCAGAAAAAATGAGGGGATTATGAGGACACAGAAACAAAACAATTAAGATAGCCCTCTCTAAGGACAGTTCTTGTGAGAAAAGAACATAATACATTATCAAAGTGAGCAAGCCAACAAACACCAGTGAAGCCCCATGACTGGAATAAGTTTAACCAAGGGAGAGCAAAGCCAACACTGTAACTGTAGGAAGTGCAAGAGATGAGCTGATCCCAGATGTACGTAGGGTCTTGTATTTGGGGCTGTTTGTCAATGTTGATGTTAGTATCTAATAGAGAACCACTGTAGTTTTTCAAAGTGCTAATGCAACAAAGCAGGCAACAAAGGACAGACCTGATCAGGGGCTTCAAACAGATGGGAAAATATGCCTAACATAGAAAGTAGTCTACAGAATGTCTAATGGATTGAACACAAGAATCTGAGAGAGGTTGCCACTGGGTGAACAGTAACTCAAAAGAGTCATCTCATCTAGATATGGTGCACAAGTCTTTAATCCAAACAATCAGGAGGCAGAGTACTTAAGGCCAGCAAAGGCTACATAGTGAGACCCTGTCTAAAGTGAAGAGGGGTATCTGGCACTTCATTGCTATCAAGGTATTTGTATACACCTTATGTTATTTCCAAGTAAGAGACAGAAAGGAAAGCCATTTGAATCAGTCACTAGACTGTAAAACACTCATCTAGTTCACAAAGTGCCATCAAGAAACAAATGACTGGGCTGGGCGTTGGAGGCACGCCTTTAATCCCAGCACTGAAGAGGCAGAGGCAGGTGGATCACTGTCAGTTCGAGGCCAGCCTGATCTACAGAGTGAGTTCCAGAACAGCCTCCAAAGCAATGCAGAGAAACCCTGTCTTGGGAAAAAAAAAAATACAGAACACTTAAATATAACACACCATGTCTGGTTTATGTGCAGTATTGAGGATGGACTCAGAAAGCTTGCAAGCACCATACCTGAGCTACACCTCCGGCCCAAAATTCTTTTCAAAATAAATTTTAATGTAATGTTTTCTGCTTGGGGTGTTGCTTGGTGATAAAACATTTGCAGAGCACAAAGTCTTAACCAGTTTCAATTCAATCCCTAACACTAGAAAAAAAGTATTTTTAACTGACTATAGAACCTACATAATACAAAAATGGATACTAAAATTATTCTAATCTCTTTAACCTGCCCTAGCAATGGGGGGGGGGGGGGAAGAGTCCTTTAAAGCTATAAGTACTAATCAATCAATATTACATAAATTAGAGGTGCCTGCGATAAAATACTGTAAAGATTATATATATCACAGCACGAGTTACCACTACATTGTTTTAAAACAGCAAAATGGCAACATTGAATATATGCTTAAGCACTGTGTACCAAATGATTTTTTTTTTTTTTTTTTTTTTTTTTTGGTTTTTCGAGACAGGGTTTCTCTGTGGCTTTGGAGGCTGTCCTGGAACTAGCTCTTGTAGACCAGGCTGGCCTCGAACTCACAGAGATCCACCTGCCTCTGCCTCCCAAGTGCTGGGATTAAAGGCGTGCGCCACCAACGCCCGGCGTACCAAATGATTTAAACAAGCTCTTCAACTTTCTACTTTAAACCGTTCCTGTAAATTTATAACCAATATTCCACAGAATTTATTTTCGCATCCAAGACTTATGTTACTGCAGAATATTAATCTTCAGAATCAAGCAAAAATGAAAAACAAAAACTACAACTGTTAGGTTCAATGGGAATTTTAGAGAATTATATTCATTATCAATGTGTGTTATGTTTCATCCATAACCAAAGTAACAATAAATAAAAACTCGATAGTCTGGTGGGAAGGAATAATTTTTCAAATAGAATCCTGATTAACATGATCACTAGTGTTCATATGTCTGTATCAGAATTAAAGACAGTCAGGCCCTCCCAACGCACGACCTAACAATTAAAATCTACTTTGAAAAAATGAGATTCATAATATAGCAGTGCTCACTGACAATTTATTCTTTCCTCCTAAGAATGTTTGTCTTATAAATGGTATTGCTTTCTGATTTAAGCACCTTTCTGACAGATGCCCAACCTCACACCCATTGGTGACTGCCCGAGGGACTACACAGTGCACCACATCCTTCAAAGAAGTCCTCGATTTTAATTAGTACAAATCTCGCCCAAAACTTCAGAATGAACACTGCTGTAAATTCAAGCTCACTAGATTACAGCAAGCAAAACGAAGCTTCAATGTGGGCAACTTCACTGGCATGTTGTGCAGCACAGGCTTTTAACTAAAATATCCTCCATAAATACAGATGCCAAAAAGATATAATCTGGCTGTCTTGCATTACAATACCCACCGTGTCTGAAGACTCAACGGTGTTATGTAAAGACTTCAGAAAACCAAGATACGAGTTTTTTTTTTCATGGTTCCATGCGTACTTATCAAAACACAGTATTCCTAAAGAGCCTCGGGACCGCTGACTCTACGGAAGGCGCACGAGAGCAGAGGCTAACTAGCACAGACCATCCCCATAAGCGAGGCCCTCCAGAAGCCTTGGCTTGAACCAGTGCCTCGGAACAGAAAACAGCTGGCAAAAAACCCAGAGTTTGCCAACCGGAGTAAAATCACTTCGCAGAGATAACCCGCAGCGACCCAGGGAAGCGAACGCGGAAGGCAGGGCACCCGGGCGCCAAGCCCCCAGCGTCGCCGAGCGCGGGCAGCCGGGACGGACGGACATGTGCGGTCGGCGGCCCGCGGCCCCGCCCGGTCCTCGGGGCCGGTTCATTCATTCTGCACCCGAGACTGCGAACGAAGAGAAGGGGTTTCCGGGGCGAAGCGGCCGGCCCGGGCCACAACCCACGCCCCGAGTCCAGGCCACGCCGCGGTTCCCGCCGCGGCTCAAGAAAGCCTGCCGGGGCCCGCGCCGGGGCCGCGCCAGACGCCAAGCCCGCGGCCCCGCCCTCCACCCGGCACCGGCCTGGCCTCCCCGGCCCGCGGCCTCCCCGCCCGAGAGCCCCCGGCGTCCGGCTTTCAGCGGCGGCCGGAAGTCTCCTCGGCGCCCCCTCCTCAGCGCCCGACTTCCTCGCCGCCGAGGCCAGACCCTGCTCCGCGATGCCTCGGGCCTCTCGGCGGCCGCCGAGGGAAGCGGATGGCCGCGCGGCCCGGCGCGTTGGCGGAGGAGAGCCGAGCGAGAGGCCCGAAGCCCGCCTGGGCGGTTACCTTGATGATCCTGCGGGGCAGCCCGGCCATCTTGTCAAATCCCGAGTTCGGCCTCTGCTCTTGTCTCCGGCTCCGCTCGCCTCACGCACGAGTGGAAGTCCCGGACTCCACTTCCGGGGGACGTCGCCGCGCCCGCCGCCGCTGCTGCCTCCGCCGCCGAGGCCCCTCGGGAAATGTAGTCCCTGCTTGGGCGCGGGCTTCGGGCGGCCTTCCGTCCGACCTGATGGCCCCCTCCCCCGCACTCCCCGCCCCAACCCCAGCCGGGGGGTGGCGGAAGTGACGCTCCGCGGCGGGGCAGGGACTTGGGGGAGGCGGCGCTAAGCAGCGCCGATCTTCTTCGCCCGCGGCAGAATCTGCGCGAGACTGGTAGTTCGGCGTCCACGAACGACGTACGTGCGACAGACCACGCCTGCGCCCGGGGGACTACGTAACAAAGGCCCGGCCCCCGACGTAGCCCATTCATTCATTCGTTCGGTTCCTTCATTCAATGTTCCCGCATTGCGCGGAGGCCTGACGCTGCTGCGGTTCTCCGTCGACCGGGTGATCGCGCGCTTGTTCCAAGCGAGAAGCAGAACGGAACTAGATGGCAAAGCTTCAAACTGGGAAACTAGTTGTCGAGGCCCTGACAAACTAATTCTAAATGAATAAGTTTCACATAAAAAGGGGGAAGGGGGCCTCGCCTAGGGGTGTGGCGCACGCCTTTAATGCCAGCACCGAAGGCGAGTGGATATCTGAGTTCGAGGCCAGCCTGGTTTACAAAGCGAGTTCCAGTTCGGGCTCCAAAGCTACACAGAGAAACCCTGTCTTGATAACAAAAAAGGGGGGCCTCCCTGACCCCCCCCAAAAAAAGGGTTTGCAACAAGTAGGGGAGGAGGCAAAAGGAATGCCCCAAAATGCCTGGGCCTAGCAGGATTTTTACCCTTTGGGCTTGTTGGTTTTTCTGAGAAAAGGCTGCTATGTAACCCAGTCTGGCCTGGACTTCTACCTACCTAGAGTAATCCCTAAAGGAGTTGGAGTGTCTTCAGAGTGATGGCCCTAAAAAGGGGAGGGGTCCCAAAAGGGATTGTGGGTGTTTTCATTTCTTTCCCTGTTGCTGTGATAAAATACCCTGGAGCACGAATAATAGTTGCTATTCATAATAAAAACTCAAGAGACAAACATTGGGGTTAAAGCTGAAGATCAGAAAAACAAAGTGTCCAGCCACTAGAGAGTTCTCCCCTCTTCCAATGCTCGGACAGAAGGGTCAGCCTGTCCTCAGACTGCACTGCTGTCCACCAACCCTCCTGTCCTCAGACTGCACTGCTCTCCACCAACCCTCCTGTCCTCAGACTGCACTGCTGTCCACCAACCCTCCTGTCCTCAGACTGCACTGCTCTCCACCAACCCTCCTGTCCTCAGACTGCACTGCTGTCCACCAACCCTCCTGTCCTCAGACTGCACTGCTGTCCACCAACCCTCCGAAGCGATGCGTTCCGGTCTCCCGCCTTATATTCCTCTCTGCCCAGGTAGAGAACTCCATCTTCCTAGTGTTGGCACTAAAGGCCTGTCATCCCAAGTGCAGGGATCAAAGGTGTGAGCTTTGTTCCTCTTTTAGACTGATTCACTCCCTTGTAGCCCAGGATGCCGATGAACTCAGAGATCCATCTGCCTCTGTCTTCTGAGTGCTGGCATTAAAGGTGTGTGCCCCCACTGCCTGGCCTGTATGACTGTGGCTAGCTTTGTGCTCTAATCTTCAGGCAAGCTTTATTAGATCATAAACAAAATATCACCACAATACCCCACAAAGCTACTTAAAGGAAAAGGGGTTAATTTCAGCTCAAAATTACAGGTTACAGTCCATTATAAGGAGATAATCACAGCAGTTAAGACAGCTGGTCACATAATCAGGAAATTTGCAAGCTAGCGCTTACCGTTTATACATCCCAGGTCACATTCACAATTAAGATGGGTGTCCATACATCAATTAAGACAGTCCCCCACAGGCATGCCCAGAGGCCTTTTTCCTAGGTGTTTCTAGATTCTATCAAGCTAACAACTGTAACATTTACCTGTTTTGTGCCTTCAGGGGCCAGATCCACAGAACTGGAGTTAAGGGTCCCTGTGAGCCTCCATGTGGGTTCTCTGCTGGAGAACCACGAGCTTTTTACTACTGAGCCATTTCTCCAGTCCCATTCATGAGACTTAAGGGGCTGTTTAGATGGTGTTAACATTTTCTAAGTTGTAACACAACAGTGCAGCTGCGATCCCAGGCAGGTCTGTCAAAACACAGGCTCACCTAGCCATGGCTGCCAGCACAGTGACACAAAAAGTAGGTGAATGAAAGCAAGAACGAGCACTCGGGAGGCAGAGGCAGGCGGATATCTGTGAGTTCGAGGCCAGCCTGGTCTACAAGAGCTAGTTCCAGGACAGCCTCCAAAGCCACAGAGAAACCCTGTCTCGGAAAAAAAAAAAAAAAAGAAAGAAAGCAAGAACGACACAGCTTGGAGCTGAGTTGCCATAGGAGACCACAGCAAAGTCGGACCATGACTTCCTGAACTTAAAGAGTCTACTGTGGAAAAGACTGTGGCTGCAGGCTAATGTGTGAAGCTGTAACAGGTTTTCCCAGGGTGCTGCTATTGGAGCAGAGAGAAGCATTAACTAACTGCCTTTATGATTCAAAGAGGTCTTTAACATGCCAGGTTGTGCACGCCTTTAATCCCAGCAGAGACAGGCGGATCTCTGTGAGTTAGAGCGAGTTCCGGGACAACCTCCAAAGCAATACAGAGAAAATCTGTCTTGAAAAAGACAAAACAAAACAAAAATCTTAAAGGAGCTCCTAAATCAGCAGTGACGCCCCAACCATAAAATTGTTTTCATTACTACTTCATAGTTGTAATTTTGCTATTGTTATGAACCATAATGTAAATATCTATGTTTACCGATGGTCTTAGGCAATCCTGTGAGTCATTCGATTCCCAAGGGTCATGACCCTCAGAGAATCCCTGTCCTAAATGATGTTCCATGGGTTATGAAATAACTTGTGAACCAGCCCTATATTATGAGGAAGGAGAGAAAAATGCAATAAGGAGAACTCAGAATGTGAGCATAGAAAACCTAGTAAGAATATGAGAAATGTTGGGCCAGGCAGTGCCCTTTAATCCCAGCACTTGGAAGACAGGCAGGCGGATCTCTGTGAGTTCCAAACCAGCCTGGTCTACAAGAGCTAGTTCCAGGACAGCCTCCAAAGTCACAGAGAAACTCTGTCTCAAAAAAAAAAAAAGAATATGAGAAATGTTTTGTGTTGGGTGTGTAATTAAATGATCACATGGATTATCTGATATGCTTATAAAGCATATGAAGTAGGCACTATTTCCAGCTCCTTAAAAAAAATACTTTTTGATTTTTTTTTGAGACAGGGTTTCTCTGTATAGTCCTAGCTGTCCTGGAACTGAGAGAGAAGTCTGCCTGCCTCTGCCTCGTAAATGCCAGGATTAAAGGCACTTGCCACCAACACCTAGCAAAACCAATTTAATTTATGCGTATGGATATTTTGTCCACTTGTATATGTGTGCTCCACAGTGAAGGCTTTATGCTCATGGAAGCAGATCACATCAGATCCCCTGGGACTGGAGTTGTAGACTCCATTTGTGAGCCACCATGCAGGAGGGTACCGAGAAGCAAACCCAGGACCTCTGGAAGAGCAGCCAAAGCTCTTAACTGCTGAGCCAACTCCCCAGCCCACATCATCCCCGAGCACTTTTTAGATGAAAAATAACGAGAACTCGAAAACAAGAATTTTAAGTAACCAGCAATCTGGGATGGTTGGTTCTATGCTTTAAAAACCCAGAAAGTGAATGACCCCAAAGAGATCTTCAGAAGATTTTAGAAAAAGCATGAGAGAATTTACCCTTGTAGGAAGATAGACAGAACAACCATAAGATTGGAAATACACACATCTGCAGTATGCATTGGGGTCCTCACGGAAGGCTTTCTCAGCCTGGACAGATTCACGATGGCTAGGAAAGCCAATCCCAGTGTTGGCAAATTGCTGCTGGTAGTTCCTCTCCAGGGGGGCTCTGGAATACCCGGAAGGCCAGGTGGCTGAGCTCCAAGAGCAGGGAATTCTGGTATGCAAAAGAGGATGCTGAGGCCTTTTCGACCAACAGTGAAAGCCAGCTGATGGGGTCCTAGCATCATAAGCAACTGGTCAACAAAAAACCCACTCAGTTCCACGGGGAGGTGACATAGAGATTTGAAAGAAGAGTGTCTGGATCCTGTAAACTACCAGAATACGGATGATGGAACTTGTGTTTGGGACCAACCTTGGAAAACACTTCTACCACACGGAAAACTGGCCAGAGTACCACCTGTCTTAGATGATCTTGGAGGCAGGCTAGAAAAACCATCTCTGAATCACTTCCTCCAGATACTCAAATTCCCTACACCAGTGCAGAAGCCGGGGACTGCATTTTATCAGCAAAGATTTGATAGAACCTAATACAGCATTTCAGATAAAAAGGCTTTTAACATAAAGAATGTTTTTTAAAAGCCATGGATAGGGAGATGACTCAATGAGTAAACTTACTTCTATGTAAGCATAAGGACCTGAGTTCAAAGCCCCAGAACTCATGTAAAAAGTTGGTCATGGTGGTACACATCTATAATGCCAGCACTGTCGAGAAAGCAAAGACAGCAAGACTGCTGGAGGTTGCTGCTTGCCAGCCTAGCTCCAGATTCAACGTGAGACACTGTCAGGGAAACAAGGCACAGAGTAGTAGACCAGGACATCCAGCATCCTCTGGCGTCTGCCATTTACAGGTGTGCATACCTCCACATACATGTGTGCATACACCATACACTCACATACACACATACAAAAAAAGGTGGTCATACATAGTGATTCACAGCTATAATTCCAGCACTTGGGAAGCCAAGGTAGAAAAGCTACCTTAAGTTCAAGACCAGCCTGGACTACTGTTTCAAAATAAAGACGAAGTTGGACATGGTGACATACACCTGTGACCCCAGCACTTGGTATGTGAAGTGCAGAGAATCAGTGGTCTAAGACCATCTTTGGCTACACAGTAAATCTGGGGCCAGCCTGTACTACATGAGACAAAAACAAAACAAAAAGCCAACATGATACTCATTCAAAATAAGTATTTTATAAATTATTTGATTTTTATTTTGTGTGCATTGGTGTGATGGTGTCAGATTCCCTGGAACTGAGTTATAGGCAGCTGTGAGCTGCCATGTGGGTGCTGGGAATTGAACCCAAGTCCTCTGGAAGAGCAGCCGGTGCTCTTAACTGCTGAGCCATCTCTCCAGTCCCCCCACCTTTTGATTTCTGTTTTTTGAGACAGGGTTTCTCTGAGTAACAGCTCTGGCTGTCCTAGAACTAGTTCTGTAGACCAGGCTGGGCTTGAATTGACAGAGATCGCCTGCCTCTGCCTCCCTAGTGCTAGGATTAAAGATGTGCCACCCGGTGCCAGTCAGGTTTATATAGTGAGTTATAGGCCAGCCAGGGATATACAGAAGGGCCTAGTCTCAAAAAAAAAAAAAAACCAAAGCAAAAAGTCTTCTGACTTCCATGCCTTTGTAAACACACATGCACGCACTCATACTACATTAAATCAATTAAGTGAAAATTTTTAACAAGTTCAGCTACATACTGATTTGGAGGCCAGCCTGGGATGCATAAGATCCTGTCTCAAAAAATCAAAACCAATGAAAATAAATAAACTATTTTTCAAGTACCTATGGCAGAGGCCTTTAATCCCAGCGCTTGGGAGGCAGAGGCAGGTAAATATCTTGTGAGCTCAAAGCCATCCTGGTCTACAAAGAGAGTTCCAGGACAGCCAGGACTGTTACACAGAGAACCCTGTCTTGAAAAACAACAAACAAAAAAACTATTTAGTCAACAAAATAGGAATGAAACATAATAAGTATAAAACCAACTATTACTTCAGGGAAGAGGTGTTGGTCATGTAGAGAATGCAGAAATAAAACAGGAACGTTGTACTCTTGGTGTTAGCTTTCAGCTTCTATTAAAGAATGTCTAATCCAATTTAAAAAGAGAGTAGATTGCCAGAGGTGATGGTGTTCACCTGTAATTTCAAAATGGGAGGCTGAGACAGGAGGATTGCTTTGAATTCCAGGTTAACCTGGCTTCCATAGTATGTATATAGCAAGATCCCATCTCAAAAGAGGAAGAGGAGGAGGAGGAAGGGAGGTTTAAGCCCATGGTCTGTCCTGTTGTGTGGGGCCTCTGGAGGAGAAGCATCATGGCAGGAGCATGGGACAGAGGAAACTACTTACCTACGGCGTCAAAGAAACAATAAAGACAAGTAGCTGGTGTCCCAATGTGGTATACTGTAATCAAAAGGCCTCCCTTGGGTTTCTGGGGAGAAGGCTCAGTGCATAAGAGCATTTGCTGTGAAAGCAAGGGGACCAGAGTGGAAATCTCCAACATTCATTCATATATATATGTAGCTAGGGGGGGCTGGAGAGATGGCTCAGCGGTTAAGGGCACTGACTGCTCTTCAGGAGGACCCGGGTTCAGTTCCCAGCACCCACATGGCAGTTCACAACTGTCTAACCCCAGTTCCAAGAGATCTGACACCCATGGCAAAACACAATACAGATAGTTAAAAAAAATTAAAAAAACAAAACCAAAAAAGCTGGGCTGTGGGTGATACATGCCTTTAATCCCAGCACTTGGGAGGCAAAGGCAGGCGAATCTCTATGAGTTCAAGACCAGCCTAGCTCTCTACAAGAGCTCGTTCCAGGACAGCCTCTAAAGTCACAAAGAAACCCTGTCTCAAAAAACCAAAAAAAAAAAAAAAAAAAAAAAGGCCGGGCATTGGTGGTGCACGCCTTTAATCCCAGCACTTGGGAGGCAGAGGCAGGCAGATCTCTGTAAATTGGAGACCAACCTGGTCTACCAAGCGAGTTCCAGGACAGCCTCCAAAGCCACAGAGAAACCCTGTCTGGAAAAAAAAAAAAAAACTAGACATGGCCACCCATGCCTGTAACCATAACAGCTTTTCCACACAGTCTTGTGCTTCAAAAAGACAAGCTGGAGACCTGGAATGATGGTGCAAACCTAGAATCCTAGAATTGGGAAGGCTGGAGTAGACAGAGGCCAGCCCGGGCTATATAGTAAGCCCCTGTTTTTAAAACAAGAGAGAGAAGGAACGTAGGAAAAGAAAAATTCATTTGGAAAACGGTCTATCCGGCACCTTTAACAGAAGCCCTGTTTCAATCCACAACAGTCTGCAGTAAGAAGTATTTGTTTGCAAGTTCCCTTATTGTTTCTGGCAGTCTAGGGAAACTGTTTCGTGGGTGGTCAGGACAGAAGCGTCTGTGAGAGAAGGGTTCATGTATGCTGACTCAGGCAGGCAGTGGGCGGCAAGGAAGAAAAGGCTAAACACTAATACAAAACAAGACAGGGGAAATGCCTGCTGCCCCGCATTCGTGCCTCCAACGTAGGAAGTCAAACTGTTAAGCAACACACGGCCTGAGGAATGTACGAGAGTCATCCGGGTCATCACCAGTCCCTAATGGCATTATCTCAGTAGAAGATGCATCCCAGGAGGTTCTGAGTAATAATACTCGTCTTTGTTGGTGCTCTGCTTTGCAACACACGCGTTATGAAGAGAGAGCAGGAAGCCCTGATTCTGTAGAGCCCCCTCCTTGCTCCATGCTAAAAGGAAGGGAAGTCCACATACACACCTTCCTCTCCACTCTCTGGGCGAGTTCTCAACGGAAACAGAATTCCAGAGGATGGTGACTCAGCTTTTGGCAAGAGGGTTGGCAGGAGCAGGTAACAGCAGGGCCTGCCGGCTGCCTCGGCGCACCACCCTTTCAGGTTCCCAGAAGCCTTGCATTCCGTGTCCCTGGTGACTGCACACTCAGCTAGCCCAGCCTGAGCTGTCTTGACATTGCCTCCTACCTGGTGAGCCCCACCCGAGTTTGTTTTCCAGCTGCTTCCACCGTCTTCGGTCCCAAGTCCCACCCATCCTCTGGGTGCATTGCTATCTTCAGGAAATGGTCTACTTCTAGAAGTACTGGGCAGATTTGGGCGGGTGGGGCGGGGGTTTCCAGACAGGGTTTGTCTGTGGTTTTGGAGGCTGTCCTGGAACTAGCTCTTGTAGACCAGGTTGGTCTTGAACTCACAGAGATCCACCTGCCTCTCTGCCTTCGGAGTGCTGGGATTAAAGACATGTGCCACACCACCTGGCAGACTGGGCAGATTTTTGAAATCTTTGTTGTTAATTTTCTTCCATGGAAGAGTGTTTACCTAACACTTAAAGACTCGAACTCAGCACTGGAAAGAGAAAAAGATGGAGAAAGGATCCAGGTGGTGGTGGCTCACGCCTTTAATCCCAGCACTAGGGAGGCAGAAGTAGTCGGATCTCTGAGTTCAAGGCCAGCTTGGTCTATAGAGTGAGTTCTTTTTTTTTAACATTTATTTGTTTTTTTAATATTTTATTTATTTATTGTGTATACAGCCTTCTACCTACATGCCTACATTTATTTGTTATGTATACAGCATATGTTTGTATGCCCGCAGGCCAGAAGAGGGCACCAAATCCCATTACAGATGGTTGTGAGCCACCATGTGGTTGCTGGGAATTGAACTCAGGACCTCTGGAAGCACAGGCAGTGCTCTTATCCTCTGAGCCATCTCTCCAGCCCTAGAATGAGTTCTAAGATAGCCAGAGTTACTACACAGAGAAACCCTGTCTTGGAAAATAAAAAATAAAAAGAAAGATGGAGAAAGGAAAAGAGAAAGAAGGGACAAGATTAGGTTGGACTGCCCCAAATCCTTGGTTTTTTGACACAGTGTTTGTGTAACCCTGGCTGACCTGAAACTCCCTAGGTAGACCAAGTTGGCATTGCCTCTAGAGTCCTGGGACTAAAGATATGCTCCACAATTCCCAGCTCCCAATTCCTTGTTTTAGAGTGCATCAATCAGAACTGTAGGCATGGAGTGTAATGATTTGGGACCAAGTCAAGCCTGGAACAGAGGTTGTCAGTCTTTGGAACATTTTCTCACCTTAGAGGCTCCTTAGACATATGGCATCCTGAAAGACCCCTACCCAGGACCCCCTAGGAAAAGAAAAGCAAGGTCAGGCTGTTGCCTAATGAAAGAAACCCAGACCAGGTGCCTTGCCCAGCTGGCAGGATGTCAAACAGGATCTGTGGTCACCAGAGCAGTCATGGGACCCGGATAATAATTGCTGAAGCCTGCCAGGGTCTTTTATGTGGCAATACCAGGACACCTAGTCCTTGGCAACTACCCTTGCCCCCAGTTGTGTCTATGATCACCATAGTAGTCATGGGACCCGGATAATAATTGCTGAAGCGTGCCGGGGTCTTTCATAAAGTAATACCAGGAAACTTAGTCCGTGGGAACTACCCCTGCCCCCAAGATGAGCCAATGAAATGCCTGTTACTTATGTAACCATTAAAACTCTATAAATATTGTGCTCCCTGCAAGCCCGGTATGCTCTGCACCCGAGTTGCAGTAGCATCTGCAGGCGCCTGTGTGCTCAATAAATCACCTCTTGCATTTGCAGCCAGTGGTCTGGCCCCGGTTCTTGGGCAGAGGGTTCGGTTCAGTGCCCGGTGCTTTGATGCTGAGGTCTTTCAATCCCAAGCCAGAACTGATCTCAAGAGTTTCCGATGCAAGCCTCTGCATCCATGTATGTAGCAAGTTGAAGTAATAACAAAGGCCCAAATCAGCCGGGCGTTGGTGGCGCAGGCCTTTAATCCCAGCACTGGGGAGGCAGAGGCAGGCGGATCTCTGTGAGTTCGAGGGTCAGCCTGGTCTACCGAGTGAGTTCCAGGACAGCCTCCAAAACAATACAGAGAAACCCTGTCTCAAAAAAAAAAAAAAAAAAGAAAACCAAAGCAGGGCTGGAGAGATGGCTCAGAGGTTTAGATCACTGACTGCTCTTCTAGGGGTCCCGAGTTTGATTCCCAGCAACCACATGGTGGCTCACAACCATCTACAATTCAATCTGGTGCCCTCTTCTGGCATGTAGGCAGAACACTGTATATGTGATAAGTAAATCTGTAAAAAGAAAAAAAAAGCAATTGCTCTGGCAACCTTGACTTATACTTTGCTTGTTCTGTTTTTCTCAATTCTTCTGGCCCACATCAGGACTCCCGGCCTCCCTCCCTCTTTCTACTTCTACAAATTATCCTGGTTCAAGAGAATAACACCCTAATTCTATCCCTGAAATTGTAGTTGGTTGAATACTCTCTCACGGATTCGACAAATAGAGATTAAAACGTTGCTCTCATCAAGTAAGAACACAGTTCGGAATCTGCAGGCTGTTGGATTTACCAGCTCAAGACCACAAATCAAAGACTTGGACACTAAGTTACTTAGCACAGTGGTCACCTTCAGTCCCCTTATCCCAGGATAGAGCAGATGGGAATGCAGGAGGGAGTGGGAACAACAGACCTTGGCCGAGGCCCACTTCCCCATCAGCCTGGGAGCAGGCAGCTGTAAGACAATGTTTACTAAAAACATGTTAAGAAATGTTTAACAGAGCAATAAGTTCCTGAAAAGGGCTCACCCACAGGAACGCCCTGACCTCGACCTTTTCCAAAGACTAACTGTCTCTTCCTGACCCTTGGTGTCAGAGCAGAACCAGCCAGGGGTAAGGAAGGGAGCAGAAGCTTTTCTTGAGGGAAGCCTTTCTTGGGAAGTTTTCTTGAGCCTTCTTGGGGCCTGCTTAAAGTTTTCTTTACACCGCCGATTGGTCTCTGTGTTGTCAATCCCGACACCCTCCGCACATTCTTGGACACAGGCTGTATTTTGGTTTTTCGAAACAGGGTTTCTCTGTGTAGTCTTGACTGTCCTGGAACTTGCTTTATAGCCCAGGTTGACCTTAAACTCAGAAATAGGCCTGCCTCTGCCTCCTGAGTACTGGGATTTAAGGTGTGTGCCACCACTGCCTGGCTTTTTTTTTTAATTAAAACTTTTGGTGGTCTTCCTCTTAAACAACCTAATGTTATTGTTAAAGCTACTATAATTCTTTTCTAATTTTTAAAATTAACTTATTTATATGGGGGAGGGCATCTATGTTGGGGCCAACCTACCAGAGTCGTTTCTCTCCCTCCACCATAAGGGTCTCAGGGACCAGGCCTAGGTCGTCATGCTTGACAGAGAATGTCTTTCTCTGCTGAGTCATCTCACTAGCCCCAAATGGAACCTATTTGTATTTTTCAACACATAATCTGTGCTGAATAGTTTTATGTCAACCTGACACAAGCTGAAGTCATCTGAGAGGACAGAACCTCATGAAGAAAATGTCTCCATAATATCAGGCGGCAGGCAAGCCTGCCAGGTATTTTCTTAGTGAATGATGGGGGAGGACCCAGCCCGTGGTGGGGTGGTGCCATCCCTGAGCTAGTGGTCCTGGGTTCTGTAAGAAAGCAGGCTGAGGCCAGCCTGGTCAACAAAGCAAGTTCCAGGACAGTCAGGACTGTTATACAGAGAAACCCTGTCTCAAAAAATCCAAAAACAAAAAAAGGAAGGAAGGAAGGAAGGAAGGAAGGAAGGAAGGAAGGAAGGTTGATTGAGCAAGTCATGAGGAACATTCCAGTAGGCAGTACCCTCCAGGGCCTCTACATCAGCTCCTGCCTCTGCATCAGCTCCTGCCTCTGGGTTCCCACCCTGTTGACTTCCAAACTGACTTCCTTCGATGATGAACAGTGATGTGGAAACGTGAGCCAAACAAATCCTTTCCTCTCCAGCTTGCTTTGGCCATGGTGTTTCATCACAGCAACAGTAATGTTAACTCCACCAATCGAGAATAACACCGCTACCACAGTTTAAAGTGAAATCTGAAGCAAGCTGTAACCAAATATTGGTCAAGTGGATGGGCTCTGGCCAGGTCCAACCAAGGTTCTCAGGAAATGGCCCAGCATCATGATTTACAGTGGTTTAAGAAGGAAAACCCATAATTCATTGCATTTCCCATCAGGTCCAATCAGGGGCAAGGGTACATCCTGATGTACCTCCTGCCTGAGAGCCTTCGCCCACGTGTGATCAAGCACATCAGTGCAGATGGGTCCAACAAACTTGTTTGGGGGAGTGGGAAACACGTGGCCTGTTATAAACATTAGCCTCCAGCATTTCAGCAACTGTGTAAGCATCCAGGCGCACCTTGGCCCCACCCCTTGGGGACCTGACAGAGTGCATCACCCTTGCTCACATGGCAAGCAGTACCCTGGTGCTCGCTCGTGCTCTCTCTCTCTCTCTCTCTCCCTCTCTCTCTCTCTCTCTCTCTCTCTCTCTCTGTGTGTGTGTCTCTCTGTCTCTCTCTCTGTGTCTCTCTCTCTGTCTCTCTCTCCCTCTCTCTCTCTCTCTCTCTCCCTCCCTCTCTCTCTCTCTCTCCCTCTCTCTCTCTCTCTCTCTCTCTCTCTGTGTCTCTCTCTCTGTCTCTCTCTCTTTCTCTCCCCCTTCCCCCAATAAAACCTTCCCATATAAGTTCTGCCTGTGTAGCATATTTGTCTTTCCACTGCCCTGGGATCTGCCCCCTCCGTCCTTGGGTAAGGGGCTTGCAGATCAGAGGCATTTTTGTTTCATGGATCTCTTAGGCACAGTAATTAAAACTTAAACATAACTTTGGCTCTCATGAGCCGGGCGTTGGTGGCGCATGCCTTTAATCCCAGCACTTGGGAGGCAGAGGCAGGCGGATCTCTGTGAGTTTGAGGACAGCCTGGACTACAGAGCCAGTTCCAGGACAGCCTCCAAAGCCACAGAGAAACCCTGTCTCGAAAAACCAAAAAAAACAAACAAACAAACAAACAAAAAAACTTTGGCTCTCACATTGACCCTAACTATGACATAGTCACAGTCACAATTTCATTCATTCTTTCTTTTTCTTTTTCTTTTCTTTTTTTTTTTTTGCTTTGTTTTGTTTTGTTTATTTTTGAGACATAGCCCCTGCTGTCCTGGAACTCACTTTGTAGACCACACTGCCCACCTCTGCCTCCGGAGTGCTGGGATGAAAGGTGTGTGTCACCATACCCAACCTACAATCACAATTCTAAATCACTTACCTCGTGTCATGTTTTATATAACTCCAATCAGATTGTAAATAAGAAGACGCTGGAGACATGAATACAACCTTTAGCCATCTTATCCAAGTTAGCTTTGCACTTACTGTAAAGATATACAATGGAGTTGAGAACACTAATCCTATTTGTGTCTGGACTGAGATTTTCAGTTGGTGAGCAGGACAAATTGCTAGGTCAGAGAGACAACATGTAAGATTGAAAAACCACAGGTTTGGGCAGGCGGTGGTGCACACGTCTTTAATCCCAGCACTTGGTAGGCAGAGGCAGGTGGATCTCTGTGAGTTGGGGCCAGCCTGGTCTACAGAGCGAGTGCCAGGAGAGTCTCCAAAGCTACACAGAGAATCCCCAAACCAACAACTCCCAAATGGAATCCATCCCCACCATTCCCAGACAACTCCCAACCTGCTCTATTAGTCTTTCCTCTCCTGTACTTGGACTAACCTTCAAGCTAGTCAACAAAGCCACACCCGGAATGTCGCCTTCAGTTCTTAACACCCATATTTGAATTCTCTGACGTCTTGTCTTCTCTGAGAAAACTTAATTCATCCTTCATGACTCGTCTAGTGTTTCTCTGATGTTAATTGTTGTTATTTTAAACACTGCCTGCTACTAGAAACCGGAGGGTAACGATTTTGTTGTCTGAGCACCTTTGTAACACAACCTGCCATAACAAACGCTGATTGTAGGAACCCGCCCGTCCCGCTTTCCTTCTGCTACCGGGGTGGTGGTGGTGGTACTTTTTCCGCAGAAACTACGAATCCCAGAGTACCTTGCGGGTCTGCAGCGCGCGCTGGACAGCGTCTGTAAGACCCGGATTCAAGCAAGATGGCGGGCTCGCGGTGAGTACCTGTGTTTGTAACCGCTGCTCTCTCTTCAGGCTTATCTGTGCGCGTTGAGCGCTTTTCTGTCGTTGCTCGCAGAGCGAGGCTGCCGGTGTCCCTAGGCTCCGTCCAGCGGAAGGGCCGGCGTATGGTTGCGCCTTTGCTTTAGCTCACCACCCGTGTGCTGCCCCACGCTGACCTTGCGACTCCCGAGACGCCTCCTGGTCCAAGTCTTTCTGTCGGTCCTTGGCCCTGTGCATCTGTTCATCAAACTTTTTTTTTTTAATTTTATTTTCCAGTTTAAATTTAGATAAGAATCAAGGTTGCTTCACAAGTCAGTTCCAGGTCCCTCTCCCATTCCCTCCCTTCCTCCCGTGCCCTCCCCCCCCCCCCTCATCAAACTTTTGACTTGGACTGAATTCGGTGCCAAGGGACTAACCTTCGAAAGTTTCTGCAGCAGTAGTTTGAGCCGAGGAAAGTTAGTGTCCCCCATAAATGTTTATATTTTGATTTTGGACTTATAATAGGAAGGCGTGGGTGTGTGTCTCATGCATGACACTAAACAGTGGACTACTAAAATAGTAAATCATTAGACTTCTCAGACTTTGTGCCTAATGAGATGTCTGAAAGACACAGAATGTACAGGAACGTGGATTGCGAGCCACTGTTGCACGCTGAATGAACTCTGGGTTAGCAAGTCGCACAGTTCCGACAGTGTCAGGAATCAGCCCACAGAGCTAGAGAGGGCATAGATAGCCATTGAGACAAATTGAAAATAGGGGTACAGTAATTATATACGATTTATGTACAACATCTCATGAACATTGTGGTTGTTTCCCTCAGTTTACCACGGAAGAATTGAGAGGTCTTTTAATTAATGACTTGCTCAGATTTTCCAGTTTGTAAGTGAGCAACACCAAAGTCTTTGGAAGCAAGCCCTTTAAATATTCGTGATTCAGTATAAATATGCTTTGGCATATCTTTAAATGTGACGGATGAAATGGCGACGGAGAGTCCTTTGTTTAAAACCTGTTAAGATGGTGGCATTGATGTGATCCTCTTAAATTTTTCATGGACCAAAGATAGGCCTTGTTGAATATCTCATTTCATCAGGAAAATATTACTGAAGTGATACGGTCTTAATGTGAGGTACTTGGGAGTTTGTGCAGACACACTAGTGTTTGAGGAGTACACGGTGTATTATGTGTGAATGGCTTCCCAGGTAATTACACTTTTACTGAGCACTCAACTGAAACAAACTGCATTGAGGATTGAGAAGGCTGCATTTAAGTGAAATGATAGTAGATGTAGTCTGTTGGGTTTGGTTTCTTCTTTTTTGATGTCATTGCTCTTTGTCCAGTTGTTACATTGTGTGAACAGCTGAAAAGCCTTGTTTCCCAATGACTAGTGGAAGCGGTAAACTAAATAAAGGGACCAGGCTCTCACTCAGCCCCCTGCTTTAGAAAAGACACAGGAAATTCCAGATCCTCTGGCCTGCAAGAGTCTAGGGCCAAAACTGAACACAAAGAAACTCCAGATAACCCCCCCCCACTTCCCCAGCCTCCTAGATGCTTGATTCCTGGGAACTGTTTGGTCACAAAAGAAACTCCAGGGGGGACCAAAACCACCTCTGTAGTCTCAGGATATAGTTCTGAAAACTAATGGTATCTATGTACAGCAGGCTACCTGCAAGTAACAAGACAATGCCATAGAGACCACAGAATGTTCCCTCTCAACACTGACCAATGAAAATAATTGGTGCATAGATATTTCATGTCAAAATATGACTTTGAGAAATTCTTCTCGAATGTCAACCAATCAGAAACCAACTAGTACCTACTGACGTAATTCTGTAACTTTTGTCTTTAAAACCTAGCAGTAGACAGGGAACTTCACTCCCTCTGGAGGCTGCTGCGTCAGCATGCTAATTGCGGTCCCTGTTATGGTTGGATGAACAATCATTAAACCTTGCTTTAGCAGTTTAGAGGGTCTGTCTTTCTGGTAGTCTCTGGGGACTTAGCAACTTGGGCAACAACTAGTACTAATGTAGTGTTTACATTTACCTTTGTATGATTTTTCTTTATCTCTAAAGCAGGAATGGAAATCTGTGTGCCTAGAAACAGGTTTTAGAAGAGATTTCTCCTCACAGTATTTTTTTCCAAGTCACCTGATGAGGACCATGGCAACAGCAGTAAAATGGGTGTCATCAAGCAGGGCTATCTGGAAACATTTATTTCCAACCCAAAGTAAGTGATGCTTTTTTTAATGTTTGAAAAAGTTTTATGCTTTTTCAAGTACAGAATATTTAAAGCACTTGTTCATTCTAAATACCTGTTGATTGGGATAATTAAAAGGGAACAAAATTTAAATGTCAGTCAAAAGGAGAATGAATAAATTCTGCTACTTTTTTTTCTTTTTTCTTTTTTGGTTTTTCGAGACAGGGTTTCTCTGTGGCTTTGGAGCCTGTCCTGGAACTAGCTCTTGTAGACCAGGCTGGCCTCGAACTCACAGAGATTCGCCTGCCTCTGCCTCCCTAGTGCTGGTATTAAAGGCGTGCACCACCAAAACCCAGCAATTCTGCTACATTTTAACTGTGAATTATCATGCAGCTGTTACCAACATGGACAGATCTGGCTGGAGACTCTTGACTCCGGCTTCTCCTTCCCACCGTCCTCAGTCTGGGTGCCCCACCTGCGCTTCCTACCTGGCTGCTAGCCAATCATCATCTTAATACACCAGTTCCCAGTAACCGATCCTCGCAGTGAACAAGAGGGTTATCCCACAGCACCCCCTCTGCTTTTGTGTGGTGTGTTTGTACACATAGGTCAATCTAGATCCCACATGAGAGAAAACATTCCCCCTCATTATCCTCTCTTAGCCCCCTTCTCCTTAACTCTTCCTCTAGTCCCGCTTCCGCTTTCACATCATCTGCGAATAGGTCGGGCGTGCCGATGCACACCTGTAGTCCAGTGCTCTGGAGGCAGAGGCAGGAAGTTAGAGGCCAGCCTCGCCTGCGTACTGAAACCCTGTCTCTCCAGACAACGCCCCATAATCCCCATGTATATATATCCACACACACGTATATCTAGATTCTGCATGCACATGAGGGAAAATACACAGTATTTCTCTTCTCTCTCTCTCTCTTTCTCTCTCTATCTCTGTGTGTGTGTGTGTGTGTGTGTGTGTAGGTGTGAATGTGGGTGTGAGTACACCTGTGAAGACCAGAGAACTTTGGGTGTTTTCCATAGGTGCCGTCAACCTTTTGTTAGATGGTCTTCCTAGGACCTGGAGATCGCCAGCTAGAGGAGGCGTGGGTCTGTCTGGCGTGGGTGTTACAAGTGCACACCACTGCTCCTGGCTTTTTATGTGGGTGCTGGGGTTTTAACCCAGGCCATCCATCTCTCTTGTGAGCACGCATTTTACCAGCTGAGTCATCTCCTCAGCCTCTCCTGCTACTTTCTGTGTGTGAGATGTGTGCATGGCTGTGCTCACCTGGGTGTGTGTACAGGGATGGAGGTCAACTTAGGCTGTCTTCCTCTGTTGCCTTTCCACCTTACCTTTTGAGACAGTTTCTCAGTGGACCCAGAGTTTGTGGTTTCAGCTAGACTGGATGGCCATAAGCACCAAGGATCTGTCCAACTCTAAGTTTCCCATTCTCCCCATCATTGATGACATAGACGCTGGCTCTCACATGGGTGGAGAACCCAGACTCGGGTTTTCTTTTTTTTTTTTGAGACAGGGTTTCTCTGTGGCTTTGGAGGCTGTCCTGGAACTAGCTCTTGTAGACCAGGCTGGTTTCGAACTCAGAGATATGCCTGCCTCTGCCTCCTAAGTGCTGGGATTAAAGGTGTGCACCACCACCACCTGGTGATAGTTACTGTTCTGTTGTCTTGACACAGGGCCTCACTGTGTGGCCCTGTGGCTCTGACTGACCTGGATTATGTCTAAGCCACATGACCAGCTTCGATAATTCTGTTCTTAGTTGGTCTGTTTCTCATACATGTATTTTTTAAATTACTTGTTTGTCTGTGGAGTTGGTTCTGTCCTTCTATCATGTGGGTCTCAAGAGATGGAACTCAGGTCATTAATCTTGGTGGCAAGTTGAGACAAAGATCCCTGCTACATAGCCTCCTGTCTCCCTAAGAGAAGCCCAGCCCAGGGTGGTGAGAACTCAGACTTAATACAGCCCTCAGTCTTCACAGGAGTTAACATAGGACTACCTACCTACTGAAGTGATCTTTTTACTGTTAGATTGGCGGTTACATTTATACTATGGCCCTAGTACACATTTGATATCCTCCCTCCCTGTTGTACACACCAGGAGATTAGAAATATTTAATTAACTGATTTGAGTCAAGTAGGATTATCAGAATATTCGTTAATTGTGAGCTAACTTAAATTGCTCTATTTTTGATGTTTTATGTGAAAAAGATGTTTTGGTGGAAAGCAAAATCCACAATTTAAAGAGAAAGTACAAAGAGCATCAAGAAAAAGCCCTCCTTGTGAGGAACATTAAAAAACTTGTATAAAGTTGACATTAGGTAGCCAGGTGTTGGTGGCACATGCCTTTAATCCCAGCACTCAGGAGGCAGAGGCAGGTGGATCTCTGTGAATTCGAAGCCTACAGAGCGAGTTCCAGGACAGCCTCCAAAACAATACAGAGACGCAAACAGATGACGGGGAGATGTAAGATTGTATGAACGCTGCCTGTGGGGTATGTAAAATAGACGGCTGTTCTCTATGATAGAGGTAAGAGTGCAGGGAGGCTACCAAAGGATCTTATAGACAAAACACACTGACACGGAAGGCTTAGTGTATTTGAAAAAGTGTAAAGGATGTTCTGCGCTGCAGAGTGTAGTGGTGTGGCGACGGGAAAGTCAGGAGAGGTCTTAGCCCCGTGTACAGGAGAGATCCTCCGCTGAGAGAGCTGACCCTCGGTTTTCTGGGATAATCTAGAACTTAACTTTTTTTTAAAGATTTATTTATTTATTGTGTATACAGTGTTCTATCTGCATGTATGCTTGCAGGCCAGAAGAGGGCACCAGATCTCATTACAGAGAGATCTCATTACAGATGGTTGTGAGCCACCATGTGGTTGCTGGGAATGGAACTCAGGACCCCTGGAAGAGCAGTCCGTGCTCTTAACCTCTGAGCCATCTCTCCAGCCCCAGAACTTAACTTTTAACCATACTGAACTGCCTTTGAATTTTTCCTTTGTATTTAAAGGAATATCCTTTTTTTTTAACATTAAAAAACTTACTCAGATTAAAAAATGCATAGCTTGCCACTTGGTGGTGGAGCACACCTTTAATCTCAGCACTTAGGATGCAGAGGCAGTCGGATCTACAGAGTGAGTTCCAGGACATTCAGGGCTACATAGTGAAAGACCTTGTTTCAGTAACAGAAAACAAAAGAAATTTGTTGATGTTGAAATTTACCTTGATGCTCAGGTGAACTAAACTATTTTCTATGTGGGTTTTTGCAGGTGGACCTTTGTCTAGTGTGTGTCGTAAATCTACATATTCTTCTCTTCCAGATGACTACAACTGGTGTGTATAAAAATAGCAGTCGTAGCTGTATCTGAAATGGTTTTATGTTTGCCTTTCTGACTATTCTTTCTTTAATTTTGTTTTTAAGGGTGTGTCTTATTTATATGGATTAAATGTGTACCTGGATTATACACATTCCACATTTTAGATAAAATCTATTACTACTGTGTTGCTATGAATGCTCACATTTGCTATAACAGACTGGTTGTTTTCATTCTGTAGCAGGCTTTAACTTTCTATAAAAACGAATCTGTTTTTATAATTGTATATTAGGGCTTATACCTATTAGATTAGGAATTTGTCTTTTGCTTAGCACTGAATAATTCCAAATTACACTGTTAAATTCTGCACCGTTTGTTTGATATTTATCCAACTTAATCATTATTCTAAGAACTAAGAATAGCATATGATGTGATTTCTTTTTTTTTTCTTTTTTTCTTTTTTTTTTGATTTTTCGAGACAGGGTTTCTCTATTGTTTTGGAGGCTGTCCTGGAACTCACTTGGTAGTCCAGGCTGGTCTCGAACTCACAGAGATCCGCCTGCCTCTGCCTCCCAAGTGCTGGGATTAAAGGCATGCGCCACCAACGCCCGGCGTGATTTCTTTTTTATTTATTTTTTGAGCAGAGTTGATGTGCAGAAAATACAATTTATTTTCTTAAGTTATGTGTGTTTTATTGCAAGTTTTAGAAATAAAAAGTAAACAAAGAAAAAATAGCCACTCAAACTCACTATATGTATCTGAGTCTGGCCTTGGACTCCCGATCCTCTTCCCAGTGCTTAAATATGTGTGACCATGCCCAGGGTTTTTATATTTTCTTTCAAGTTTATAATGTGCATGGGTACTTTGTATGTATGTGCACCTGGTGGTGTCTGGGGAGGTCAGAATAGGGCATCCTAACTCCTGGAACTGGAGCTACTCACTTGTGAGTGACCATGTGGGCACTGGGAACTGAATCAGAGTCCGTGTCCTTTGCAATAGCAACAAGCCTTCTCTTCAGCCCATACTTTCTTTTTTTTTTAATACTAATACTTAAGTATCATTTTACTTATTTCTTACAATTATCTGCTTGAGTTAGGGGGAAGAGACATGCCCTGACTCTTAAGTGTGGAAGTCAGAGACAGCCTGAGGGGGTCTGCTCTCTCCTTCCACCATGGAGGTTCTGGGGACTTAAGACAAGCTTATCAAATAGCTCTGCTGGCTGAATCATCTCTCTGGCCCTTAAATCTCATTTTTGAATGGACTTTAATCTTCAAGGCCTTCTTGACCCAAAAGGACCACTCTTCCAACTTCCTACCAGTTAAACAAGGCAGACACTATATATCCAAAGCGTGTTTATTGGGGTGGTTCCCACTCACCTTGACTCAGGCGCTTCTCAGTGCTGCTTCCTCCTGAAGGGGCATCCTTCTGTCAGCCTTGCTTTTCCGCCTGTAGGCTGACAGAGGACAGTGGAGCGGCCAACACACAAGCCCACGGTTTGTCGTGATGATTTTATGGCATCCTGGGCACTTGACATCCATCAAGTAGGAACCCAGGTCTGCACCCGGCGCCTCTTCTTGTGTTTCCTCTTCTCTTCTGGAGAGGGATGAAGGAGACCCTATGCGTGAGGCATGTTCTCGTAGGGAGGCCGTCACCGCCGGAAAGGCCCATACTTTCTTTTTTGATACTTGTTTTAATTGTACATTTGATGAGTTCTAAGTAGCATGTGATGAATTAGAACCTGAACAGAATGAGTGATGTTCGTGTATATATTATGCAGAACTCCCTAAAGCCAGCTGTGGTAATCATCCCAGCACTTGGAAAGCTAAAGCAAGAGGATCATGAGTTCAAGGCCAGCCTGGACTATCTACCTAGTGAATTCAAGGCCAGCCTGGACTATCTACCTAGTGAATTCAAGGCCAGCCTGGACTATCTAGTGAGACCGTGGCTCAAAACAGAGTGATGGTGGTGGAAAGATGATGGATCAGTTGTTAACAGTGCTGCTCTTGCAGAAGACCTGGGTTCGGTTCCCAGCACCCACAGGATGAATTATAACTCATTTATAGCTCCAGTTCCAGGGGATCTGATAACCTCTTCTGACCTCTGAGGACATGGGAACACACGTGGTGCACATATATTTGTGCAGGCAAGACATTCACACACATAAAGTAAAATAAATAAATCTTTAAAAAACGTATGAAAAATTCTTTTGGACTGGACATAATGGTCACGTATTTAATCCAGCACCAGAGAGGAAGATGAGGGTGAAGCTCTGTGAGTTCCAGGGTAGCCAGAGGTATAAAGTGAGACTCTCCTTGTGTCAAAAGTTGAAAAATTGATTAGTTAATATCAGAAACATTATTGCGGTTATGTATAGAATTCAGTGGTAAAACCATAGTAAAACTGCTATGAAATACAATTTATAGTGTCACTACTGTATTTTCTTATGGTAGTTAAGCTGATGAAATATTCTCTTATGGTCTTAATTGTCACTTAGGTATTGGGTTTTCCAATCCAGAAATACAGCTTGTTTTCCTTAGCATTTGTGATTAATTTTACACTTAAATTGAAATACTTTGTTGTTGTAGCATACAAGTATATTCAACATAGTCTCTCAACCTAAAATTAGCCACCTTACATAAATATATTTTTACTATGTGTGTTTGTATGTGTGCATGTGTATGTGTATGTGTGTCTGTGTACGTGTGGGTCATGGCATACACGTCAAGGTTAAAGGACAAGTCTTCTCACTGTGTGGGTCCTGGCATACACGTCAAGGTTAAAGGACAAGTCTTTTCACTGTGTGGGTCATGGCATACACGTCAAGGTTAAAGGACAAGTCTTCTCACTGTGTGGGTCCTGGGCTGCAACTCAAGTTGGCAGTCTTGGCAGCAAGCACCTTTGCCCACTGAGCCATTTCATCAGCCCGACCAATTTTTAGACTTTCAGTTCTGTAGTGTGCATGAATCTCTTTTATCTTAAACATAAACTTGCTCAGAGCCTACTCTAATTTGACACCTTTAGATTTAGTTGTAAGAATTGTCAGTTAACATTTCAGTTAGGTTAAAAAGTTGAGTAGCTTTTTTCAGTGTTTTTTTCTTCTTTGTCTAGAATAGTATGTCTTCAGTTTAACCTTCTTCTTCTTCTTCTTCTTCTTCTTCTTCTTCTTATTATTATTATTATTATTATTATTATTATTATTATTATTATTAAAGGCCAGCGCCACTGCCACCACCATTGGGCTGCTGGGCATAATCTTGGAGATAGAGTCAGGAGGATCGAGAATTTAAGGTCATCCTTGGCTACAAAGTGGCCATGAGATCCTATCTCAAAACAAAAGTCATTCTGCAAGATATGATGGTATGTGTCTGTTAGCCAATCAAGTTGGAGGCAGAGGCAAGAGGGTTGCCACATGTTTGAGACCAGCATGGGCTACATAGTGAGATCCATGACTACATGGATTAGAGCGAGACCTTGTCAAAAAGCTAGAACCCAAACCTAAAAAAAGTATTCAGTGCTGCCTTGAATCCAGTCTTAACTGTGTCTCTAAAACATTCCTTTCCAGCAAGGTAGAGCTCGCTTTGACGTCCGACGGCAGGACAATAGTCTGCTACCACCCTTCTGTGGACATCCCGTACGAACACACCAAAGTATGTAAGGAAATTGTCTGATAGCCTTTATTTGCTTTGGGTCTTTTAGTCCTTTGGGTTTACTGTCTTGATTTTTTCCTCTTAGTTTTTATCTTCTTTTCTTTAGTTTTTATCTTCTTTCCTTTGAAAGTTTCTTAGTGTACAAGGGAACTACTTAAGGGCAATTAGCATGTCATTTTTCTGGCCTAAGAAATTGGATAAAGGGCTGAAGAGATGGCTCAGCGGTTAACAGCACTGACTGCTTGCTCTTCCAGAGGTCCTGAGTTCAATTCCCAGCAACCACATGGTGGGTCACATCACCTTGAATGAGATCTGGTGCCCTCTGCTGGCATGTAGCCAGAAGATTGTATATATAATAAATAAATTAAAAAAAAAAGAAAGAATGGATAAAAACTAGATGTGGTGGCAGAGACCTGTAGCCCCCACCCCTTGGCCTGAAACAGGAGACCTTGTGTAAAATTTAAAAATGTTAAAGGTTTGGAAATATAGGAGATTGGTAGAGTACTCATCTAGTATTTGTGAGGCCTTGGGTTGAATTCCCAGTACCACACACATTGGCAAGCCTCCCCCCAAAATAAAAAACGCAAAGTATGTTAAATCTGATACTCACGTATATCGTGAAAGGCTTGTATGTTAGAATGCTCCTTTATAGCTTCTGTACTGTTGACTCTGATCATCTTTTTATTTGTTTTTGGTTTTTTTTTTTTTTTTTTTTTTTTTGGTTTTTACGAGACAGGGTTTCTCTGTATTGTTTCGGAGGCTATCAGTCCAGCCCGGCCTCGAACTCACAGAGATCCGCCTGCCTCTGCCTCCCGAGTGCTGGGATTAAAGGCGTGCGCCACCACCGCCCGGCTTCTGATCATCTTTTTAATTTTAAGATCCCATTCAGCCGGGCGTTGGTGGCACATGCCTTTAATCCCAGCACTCGGGAGGCAGAGGCAGGCGGATCTCTGTGAGTTCGAGACCAGCCTGGACTACCAAGTGAGTTCCAGGACAGCCTCCAAAGCCACAGAGAAACCCTGTCTCGAAAAACCAAAAAAACAAAAAACAAAAAAACAAAAACAAAAAATAAGATCCCATTCATGTGTGTGTGTGCATGCACACGCCATGATACTTGTGTGGAAGTTAGGGATAACTTTTGAGAGTTGGTTGTCTCCAGCCACCATGCGGAGACCTGTAACCCAGGAATTGAACTCAAGTCATCAGGCCTTGTTGGAGGAAGTGTGTCACCGGGGACTTTGGGTTTTCAAAAGGCAAAGCCAGTCCCAGTATCTCTTTCTTCCTGCTTTCTGCAGGTCCAGATGTAGAACTCTTGGCTCCTTTTTCAGCTACTGATGGCATGCTGCCACCACGATGATAATGGACTAAGCCTGTAAACTGGAAGCCGTTAAATGCTTCCTTTGTAAGAGTTGCCGTGGTCGTGGTGTCTTCACAGCAATAGAACAGTGACTAAGACACATGGTATGGGAGTGGAGGCCAGAGGATAACTCAGTTCTCTCCATCTGTCTTTATGTGGGGACCACGGAGCAAACTCATGTTGTCAGGCTTTCTCAGCAAGCACATTCATCTACTGAGGCATGCTGGCCCCAAACAGCTTCTTTATAATACTTATGTTTTTAAGTGGGAAGTCTTTTGAGGCAGAGTTTTACTGTAGTCCAGGCTGGATCTCTTTATGTTGTCCAGGCTATCCTGGAACTCATTCTGTGGTTCATTGTTCTCAGTGACAACCCTTCTGTCTCACCTTCCCTAGGGTTGAGATGCCAGGTGAGTGTCAACATGCCTTGCTTTAGACATTGGGCCTTTAGCAACACATAGCAAAGCTTAAGAGAAAACTCTTATTTAAGGCTGTGTCAGCCAAGTAACAGGGAGATGGCAGTGTGTTTCAGAGTGCTGCACTGAGGGAACGGAGGCTGGAGGATTCAGTAGGCTGGACCAAGGCCAGCGGAAGAGGGTCTCCCCACAGTAACTAGGGTGGCTGGAGCCCAAGGCTCTCCAGGCAGTTGCTGGGCGAGTGAACGCTCGGTGTGTAGTTGCAGTGGCCTTTGTGCAAGCTGTGGTTCTGGGTGAGTCTCTTAGCTCCTGCTGTCAGATATACTGTGTTCGAGAGAACTTCTTTAGACCACCCCCAGCTTTATTTGCACGCACTTTACTTGATGCTCGGCACTTCAGTTGTGGCTCCGTTTTGATTCTGACAGCTTTTACAGCTCTGACACTGTACTTGGCTAGAACTTTCAAGGGACAGTCACTTACAATGACTGATACTCTGCTTTGTATAAAAGAGATGGTCTTGTAAGACTGCTTTAACTTTACAGCACTTGTGTCCTGTGTGGGGCCTTAAGGGAGATGTCAGGAACTGCCATTTACTGACGTCTTCATGAGTTGAGGAAGAGCAAGGCACACTACATTACCACTCGCTTGCTCTGCCCCAGCCCTTAGAGACAGATGGTGCTGCCGAGGGAAATGGGGTTTAGCTTGCCTGTGGCTATAGCACTACTCAGCAGCAGGGCCAGAGACCCAAGCACTGTTGTTCGTCCCTTCATTGTTCCTACTGTCTTCCTCCACGGAGTGGTTATGCCTTACCTCTGAGAGGCAAGTGCTTTCCTACTGGCCGGACTGTTTTTGTTGCTTTGTTTGCTTTGAGACAGCCTCCCACTCTACTTGCCTGGCCTGGAGCTCACTGTCAACACCAGCTGACTGCAAATTCATAGAGGTCCTCCTGCCTCTGCCTCCTGGGTGCTGGGATTGCCCGCATGTGCCACTGTGTCCAGTTTAGGAATGTTACTTTTCAATGAGAGGTTGTCTTAGTTACTGCTATATTGCTGTGAAAAGACTCCATGACCAAGGCATCTTATAAAAGAAAGCTTGTTTACAGCTTCATAGGGTTAGTCCATGATCAAGGCAGGGAGCATGGCACCACTTAGGCAGTCATGATGCTGGGGCAGTAGCTAATAACTTATATCTACAAGCAGAGGGGAGGCTGGACCTGGCATAGGCGTCTGAAACCTCAAAGCCTCACCTCTGGTGACACACTCATCCGGCAAGACCACACCTCCTAATCCTTTCTCAACGGTCCACCACCTGGGAACCAAGCATTGAAATATATGTCCATATGAGGGCCATTCTTATTCAAACCACCAGAGAGGTCTTTTATAGCTTTTTCATTGTTCTCTCCTGAATAATATATAAGGTAAAGTGTCAGATTGCAAGTTAAAAAGTAATGTGGATTCTAGTATATACTTTGGGGAAATAGAAAACAAAAACAAAAAAAAAGTACCTTATTACTAAGAATCAAATAAAAACTCTTGTTATTGGAAAAGAAACCCACAATGCTTTTTTTGTGTATGTGAGTAGAAGAATATTTGTAGCTTTGAATAATATAACTACTAACTGAAAGTGCTCTGGTAACTTACCCACTGTCAGAAAGTGCAATGAATTCCTGAATATGCTTGTTGTTTCGTCATAAAGCCAGTCAGATCTTGCTTACGTTTTTATACTTGTTTGTTAATTGCTTATTTTATAGCCTATCCCTCAACCAGATATTTTGCATAATAATGAAACCCATGAACAAGTGCTGAAAATCAAATTAGGAATAAAAAGTGACCAGCTTGAGCGAGGAGCCATGATAGATCAGCTCAGCAAGGTGTTCTTCACTACAAAGCACCGTTGGTACCCGCACGGACAGTAAGTGTCTCCCTCTTCACCTCCACCACACGCTCTGAGGAAGCAGGTGGACAGTAAGTGTCTCTCTTCACCTCCACCACACGCTCTGAGGAAGCAGGTGGACAGTAAGTGTCTCTCTTCACCTCTACCACACGCTCTGAGGAAGCAGGTGGACAGTAAGTGTCTCTCTTCACCTCTACCACACGCTCTGAGGAAGCAGGTGGACAGTAAGTGTCTCTCCCTCTTCACCTCCACACACTCTGAGGAAGCAGGTGGACAGTAAGTGTCTCCCTCTTCACCTCCACCACACACTCTGAGGAAGCAGGTGGACAGTAAGTGTCTCTCTTCACCTCCACCACACGCTCTGAGGAAGCAGGTGGACAGTAAGTGTCTCTCCCTCTTCACCTCCACCACACGCTCTGAGGAAGCAGATGGACAGTAAGTGTCTCCCTCTTCACCTCCACCACACACTCTGAGGAAGCAGGTGGACAGTAAGTGTCTCTCTTCACCTCCACCACACGCTCTGAGGAAGCAGGTGGACAGTAAGTGTCTCTCCCTCTTCACCTCCACCACACGCTCTGAGGAAGCAGGTGGACAGTAAGTGTCTCTCTTCACCTCCACACGCTCTGAGGAAGCAGGTGGACAGTAAGTGTCTCTCCCTCGTCACCTCCACCACATGCTCTGAGGAAGCAGGTGGACAGTAAGTGTCTCCCTCGTCACCTCCACACACTCTGAGGAAGCAGGTGGACAGTAAGTGTCTCCCTCGTCACCTCCACACACTCTGAGGAAGCAGGTGGACAGTAAGTGTCTCCCTCGTCACCTCCACCACACGCTCTGAGGAAGCAGGTGGCTTTCTTTGTGTTGACCACTTCTGCAGTGGTGCTGAGTGTGGAAAAACTGACCCCAAGTATGCTATGGTGTACTCTTCCATCTACATATACTGAAGTTAAAGTAACACTTTATTTTTCCTTTGATTTAATGCAAGAGTAATCCTTAATGTTTTAAAATTCTGCTTCCTGATAATAATTGATCTTATTCTCAGCCCTTTATCCATTTCCTTATTTTATTGTATTTATTTATTTGCTTGCTTATTTATTTATTTATATTATGTGTGTGAGTGACTTGTCTGTGTACAAGTGCCCTACATGTGTGTGTTACCCTTGGAGGCCAGAGGATTACCATGGGAGCCACCATGTAGGCTCTGGGAACCAAACCTGCACCCTCTGCAAGAGCTGCAGGTGCTCTCAGCCTCTGAGCCATCTCCACAGACTCCCTTTATCCATTTTGAACAAACTTTGAATTATTACACAAAAAAAGTTGTGCACAGACGGTCTGAATGGTCAGTAAATAATGTCCCTAATTCCTTTGAAAATCAGTTGCTTTCTGTTTACAGTGCTCACTGTGTTGTTCTTAGCCTGTGTCTGACTGTGGCTCTGGTTTCCTTTTCTGTGGTTGTTTCGAGTTAATCTTTTTTTGTGTGCATGTGTAGTGGTGTGTGTGTGTGTGTGTGTGTGTGTGTGTGTGTGTGTGTGTGTGTGTGTGTGTGTGTGTGTGTGTGTGTGTGTGTGTGTGAGAGAGAGAGTGTCCGGTGCCTTCCTCAATCACTGGTCCCCTTACTATCCTCACTCGTGGTTTTTACTTATTTTTATTTTATGTGCATGCGTGTTTTGCCTGATTTCATGTGTGCTATGCCCTAGGAGGTGAGAAGAGAGAGGCATTGGCTCCCCTGCAACTGGAGTTAGAGATGGTTGTGGGTTACCATAGGGGTGCTGGGAGTTGAACCCAGTTTCTCTAGAACAGCCAGTTAGTGCTCTTAACCCCTGAGTCATCTCTCTACCTCCCACCTTGAGACAGAGCTCATTGATTACCTAGACTGTCTGGCCCACACGCCCTTGGATGCTCTTGGCTCTGCCTCAGTTCTAGGATGACAAGTGTCCACTGTACTGGCTGGCTTTTTACATAGACAATGAGGATTTGAACCCAGGTCCTCATACTTACATGGAAGGCACTTGAATGAGCCAGGTCCCAGGTCCTTCTTTCTGTCTGCTTGCCTGCCTGCATGCCTGTCTGTCTGCCCCCCTTTTTTTTTAAATGGAGACAGGATTTCACTATGTAGCTCTGGCTGTCCTGAAACTCCTTATTCTGTAGATCAGGCTAGCCTCAAATTCAGAGATCCACCTACATCTGCTTCCCAAGTGCTGGGATTAAAGGCGTGCGCCACGACAGTTTGGCTTACCTCTTCTTTTCAAATATAATTTTATTGTATTTATTTATTTTTGTTTATTTTGAGTGGGGGAGGCATGTTGCAGTCAGAGGATAACTTGGGGGAGTTGGTGATCACCTTCCACATGGGTCCCAAAGATCAAACTTAGGCCTTGAGGCTTGGTGGTAAGTGCCTTCATCCACTAAGCCATTTTGCTACCCCCCTTTGTTGACAAAAGCATATTTGCTTTGTTTATTTTTGGTTTTTGTAATGTTGTGGATTGAACCCAGGGCCTTGTGAATTAGAGGCAGCTTTGTACTCTGAGCTACACTCCCATTCTCTTCCCCCACCCCCACCCCCAGTGAACTCCTTATTTCTTTCCTTGCAATGCTGGGGGTCAAACCTAGGGCCCCCCCCCCACACATGCTAAGCAGCGTGTTTCAGTGCTGAGCCACCCTCCTAGCCCAGGGTCTTCTCTCAAGTCTTTCTTCTTCCAGACCAAACTATGAAGCGTTTGTTGTTTATGTTGCTTTGTCTGAGCAAGCTCTGTATTTATTCTCTTGTACAACTCAGTAACCACCTCTGAGCTGACACTTGTGCAAGATGTACGCTCAGAGCTACTGAGTGTAGTCCCCAAAGTGCTCCACAAGTGCTAGGTGATGAAACCCTTTCCTTATTTGCAGGTTGTTAGAGTTGAGAGGGAAGATAGTGGAATAGAAATAATTAATTGTGTCAGTGAACCTTGAAAGATGGTTTAGAGATACATACACATAGGAAATGGTGACAGCTTCCAAGAAAAGAAGGGCTAGTATGTCGGATAAAATACGGAGGAAATTCAAGTGGCTCTGATTTCCCATTGGGGGAGCTAGGAGGCACTTGTGATTGGAGGGTGTGATGGGTAGTGGAACCATTCGTGTGAATGGAAGGTGAGGAAGATGAAGCCATTGTTGAGGATGTTGAATCTGAAGGCGCGGTCATGTTGTAAGCACCTAGATGAGTCTGTGAAGCCTGGAGCTCTGTTAACTGTTTCAGTGTCTGAGTGCCGGGATGACAGGCTAACGCTGATGTGTCTGTGTCTCTTTTTCAAGAAAAAATTTAGAGGTTTTGGCCAACACAGTCTACACATTTGTTTTAAGGTAGACGTGGCATAAGTAATTTTTATTGTGTTTGAATAAGCAAGTTGTGGTATGATAACCTATTTTAATACTCATATCTATTCTTTGATAATTTCATACATACATGTGCTAATCATATCTTCCCCTCAGCTTCCTCCCAACTTCCCGTCTTCCCATTCTTACTCCTGTTTATGTTTTAATGTCCTTTTCGGTTTTTATCTCTTGGTGCTCACATTACTTATGCATGTTGCTGTTTCCCCGTTTTGCAGCGGTGAAGTTAGCATTGATGAAGGCAGATTAATAAGCCATCCCACGCTTTGCACCGTCACTCACGCTGCATCTCACATGTGCTGCCGTGATTCTTGGCTTTATTGCATCTCTTGTTTCCATTTTACTTAAAACGTTGTAATTTTATTATTAGTGTTGTGTGTGGATGTGTGCACCCCACACTGGTAACGTGGAGGCAGAGGACAGCGGTCAGTCTTTCTGCCGTGGTCCAGGGTTGAACTCAGGGCACCAGGCTCACACAGCAAGTGCCTTTGCTGCCTGTGTACCTCATCATCCTGCTGCTTGTTCATGCGTCTTCTCTCTTACTTATTGATGTGGGGGGTATGCAGGTGTGGATTGCAGTTATTGGACAGCTTCAGGTCCTAAGTCATTATCAGAAGCTGTCCACCTTGGTTTTGAGACAGTCTCTCAGTGGCCTTACTCCCCGGCTGGACTAGGCTGGTCGGCAAGTCCCAGGGGCTGACCTCTCTCCACCTCTGCTGGAATTGCAAGCATGTGCCATCGTGGTTGGTTCTTTTTACATGGGCTCTGGGAATTGAACTCAGGTCCTCATGCTTGCCAGGCAGATAACTTTCCTGATTGAGCTTCTTCCTAGTCTTTTATTTTTGCACATTACCCAGAGACCTGACTTCCAGCCTCCTTTGACTACTTGCTTCCTTCCTGCACACTCCAGATCCCTGTAATCTTTGTAAACAGTGTTCATAGCCATGTCACTGATGTTTTCACAAATCCCCTGACTGTATTCACTGGAAGGGGAAAGACTGAAGGCAAGGAGACTAACTATTCAGAGCCTTAAAAACGAGCATGTTCTCTAGGATCTTACCTGTGTTTAATCTTATTTACTTACTTAATCTTACTGCTAGTAATTAGCTTTTGACTGCTAATTAATGTAATCTCCTAGTATATCTTTTCCCATCAGGATTCCGAGGCACTTTGAATTGTAAGCAGACTTTAATTAGGTGGAATTGATTGTCCCAATACCTCTCTCAATAAAGAGCCCAGCAGAAAACCCCAGATACTAGTTTGTATGCATGAAGAAAAAAAGCTAACCTAGAGTCATTGTCCTTTCAGATCATACAGTACATATTTGCTTAGTGTCTCTATGTTTACATATATGCATGTACATAATAAGTTTCACTTATTAGTAGTATTTGTGCATGGTGTATATATGTGTAGGTTCCAAGGATGGATTTGGGTTGCAGGCTTGTACGACAGGTGTCTTTACTCACTGGTCTATCTTGTAGACCCAACGTGTATTTTTGATTAATGTATACCATTTGAAAATATTCTTTTTTGGCTAGGCAGTGGTGGTGCACATCTTTAATCCCAGCACTCAGAAGGCGGAGGCAGGCAGATCTCTGGGTTTTGAGGCCAGCCTGGCCTATAGAGCGAGTTCCAGGATAGGCTCCAAAGCTTCAGAGAAACCCTGTCTGGAATGCCCCCCCCCAAAAAAAGAAAAAAAAGTATTAGTTTCTAGACATCAGTGAATCATTTTTCCTTAAGAAAAAAGTATATAGGACGATTTGTCAATATTTCAGTTTTAAAGTCTAGCAATCAAAAGAATGGGACTCCCTATGATTTAAAAACAAGTTATATATGTCTTTCACAATGTTTTTAGAGGTATACAAAGATGCCTTTAAAGGTGTGTAAGGTATAAAACGAGAAGATCTGTAGTCCATTCATGCCCCAGCCCTGCAGGTAAAAGTTATTAACATCTGCCTGAATTTTGTGCTGTCTGAATCTCGAATACAGTCTTTCCTGAGAGAACGTCTGTGTCAGAAGCAGCTGGGCCAACTCACTCTACTGTGGTCTCCTCCTAGGCACTTGCTCAAGCTGGTCAGTTGACATACCCTGACTCCATTGCACTGTAGAGGTTTATATCTACTTGACCATAAGTGAGGTTTGAGATGTGTGGAGTCCTCTAAATTCGTTCTCTTCAAGGTTTCTCAGCAATCCTGAGTCTTGTATGTGTCTAAATGTTCAAGTCAGCTTGTTTCTGAAAAACTTTTTCCTTACAAAGCCTGCTGGAGGTCGGATGGTGGTGGTGCACGCCTTTAATCCCAGCACTCGGGAGTCAGAGGCAGGTGGATCTCTGTGAGTTCAAGACCAGCCTGGTCTACAGAGTGAGTTCCAGGACAGTCTCCAAAGCCATAGAAACCCTGTCTCGAAAACCAAACCAAACCAAACCAAGCCAAAACAAAACAAAAAAAGCCTGCTGGAGATGGACATCGGTGACTCATGCATTTAGTTCCAGAACTTGGGAGGCAGAGGCAGGCTGATTGTGAGTTCAAGGCCAGCCTGGTCTACAGAGCGAGTTCCAGGACAGCCAGGATGACAAAGAGAAACTCTGCCCCCCCCCAAAAAAAAAGCACTTGCTGGAATTTTAAATATGATAACATTTAGTCTACAGGCCAATTTCAGTCTAGTTGTTGCCTTACCTAACTGGATAGTTACATCTAAAATGATACATTTTTCCATATATGTAGGTCTCTAGTTTTTAAAAATTATTTATTTATTTACTTTTGAGAGGGTTTCTCTGTGTGGCCCTGGCTGTCCTGGAACTCGCTCTACAGACCATGTTGACCTCAAGCTCAGACAGAGATCCACCTGCCTCTGCCTCCCAAGTGCTGGGATTAAAGTGGGCCGTCACTCCTGGCTCTGGAAGGTTTTTGAGCACTGACCTGTTGGGTGATATTTTGTTTGTGTTCTGACTAATAAAGCTTTCTTGGAGTCAGAGGGCAGAACTAGCCACTAGTTAACCATATAGAGTCCTGGAGGTCTGTGCAGAGAGGAGACAGGAAGTGATGAGGTGGGCAGAGAGAGGATGTAGTGCTTTTGGATGGAGACTGGGAGAGGTAGGAAGCCAGTGTGACTGCACCCCAAAATCTGACTCCTGATTTGTTACTGATAGTATTAACTAGATTAACGTTTCACTGGCCTGACTCCACCAGTGGAAAATTCTATACCAAAATCTGTTTTAAGGTCTCAGTCAAATCATTATACACACAAATTAGGCTGTGTGTATAATGTGCATAGGAAATACAAATGAACTGTTTGTTTAGACATATCAAACATAAAACATAAGATAGTTTGTGTTGTGTATGCAAAAAATGTAAAAATCCTAAGTACTTCTGGTCCCAGACACTTTAGATCTGAATTTCAGCTTGAGGCAGATCAGGGCTACAGCTAGTGTTGATTTGCCTCACCACACTGCTTCTCCAGAGGGTACCGGAGGGAGTTGAGGCTTGCAGGTCTGATCCTGCTGACTTCACCTTGTCTGCACTTGGATTGGTTATTAGTTTTCTGCATCTTTGTGATTGCCAGAGTGACTAAAGTAGCCCTGGACATCCTAATTTTCATAACCTGCATTCTTGGTCACATTCTGCATTTTTCTGTAAATATTAATTGAATTCTTCTGTACACTGGAATATGATTTTCCAGTCTAAGAGGCCTCTGTCCAGAGGAAGATAACTGCATTATAAATACATTTTATAGAACATGTTTATGTTTATGATATATAGTTTATTTTTGGGGGGATTTTGAGACAGGGTTTCTCTGTGGCTTTGGAGGCTGTCCTGAAACTAGCTCTTGTAGACCAGGCTGCTCTCAAACTCACAGAGATATGGCTTGCCTCTGCTTCCTGAGTGCTGGGATTAAAGGTGCGCGCCACCACTTCCTGGTTTTTGATATAAGGTTTCTTTATGATAAGCATTCAGTTTTAATTCAAGATCAGTAATCCAGATTATAAAATTGTCCTCAAGATCTAAAAGGATATTTTTCAAAATGTTGGTAGAAAATTTTTTAATAGGATTGTGGCTTATTGCTAAGAAATGTCTGAGAAGTGCATAATAGCATAGTTGTAAAGTTTTATTAAATTTTTTCAAATAGCTAATAAAAATAGCAAAATAATCACAGACAATTAAGATGTCTACCTGGAGTACTAATTTATTGGAGTAATCTCACCTCTAATATTTTCTTCTTCTCAAGGTATCACAGACGTCGTAAGAAACTGAATCCTCCCAGAGACAGGTGACTGTTCTTGATTTGCAGAGTATCAAGGAGAGTTTGGATCTTATTTGTCAGCTGAGAAAATGCAAATGGTGTACTGGTTATGATTTCATGTAAGAAAATAATAAAAATACATTTTCATATGTTTAAATGTGTATCTCATTGCATTGATTCTGAATTTAAAATTCTTAGAGAAGCCTGCTGGATCTTATGATCCTTTTGAAACATTAAAGTCTTTTTATCCTCTCTTATTTATTTTTTTAATTTTGAGACAGAGTCTCTATGTAGTCCTGGCTGACTTTGACTTCTATGTAGACCAGGCTGGCCTTGAACTCACAGAAATCCACCCGCTTCTACCTCTTCTCATTTTGTTTTTTGTTTGTTTGTTTTTGGTTTTTCGAGACAGGGTTTCTCTGTAGCTTTGGAGGCTGTCCTGGAACTCACTTTATAGACCAGGCTGGCCTCGAACTCATAGAGATCCTCCTGCCTCTGCCTCCTGAGTGCTGGCACCAACGCCCGGCCTCATTTTGTTTTTAATTAAGTATACACATGAGTGCAGGTGTTCATAGAGACTCTGGCCTGGAGCTAGAGTTTAAAGCAGTTGTGAGCTTAAACATGGTTGCTGGAACTTGAACTCAGGTCCTCTGGAGGTGAAGTACATGCTCTTAACCACTGAGCCATCTAGCTGGGTATAGTGGCATGAGCCTTTAGTCTCAGCACTCAGGAGGCAGAGGCAGGCAGATCTTTATGAGTTCAAGGCCAGCCTGATCTACAGAGTAAGTGCCAGGATAGCCAGGACTGTACCATGAAACTGTCTCGAATAACAGCAACAAACCCCAAAACACAGAATTATCTTTCCAGCCCCGCCTGCCTCTGCCTCTGCCTCTGCCTCTGCCTCTGCCTCTGCCTCTGCCTCTGCCTCTGCCTCTGCCTCTGCCTCTGCCTCTGCCTCTGCCTCTGCCTCTGCCTCTGCCTCCCGAGTGCTGGGATTAAAGTCAGTTTTTTGTTTTTTGTTTTTGTTTTTAAAGACTTTATTTATTATGTATACAGTGTTTGGTTTGCATGTATCCCTGCAGGCCAGAAGAGGGCGCCAGATCTCACTGCAGGTGGTTTGTGTGCCACCTTGTGGTTGCTGGGAATTGAACTCAGGACCTTAGGAAGAGCAGCCAGTGCTCTTAACCTCTTGAGCCATCTCTTCAGTCCCTAAAGTCAGTTTTTGACACAGCATCTCATTATGTAACCCGAGCTGTCTCTGGACTCACATACTTTTTCTTTCTTTCTTTCTTTCTTTCTTTCTTTTTTTGTTTTTTACGAAACAGGGTTCTCTGTATTGTTTTGGAGGCTGTCGGTCCAGCCCGGCCTCAAACTCACAGAGATCCGCCTGCCTCTGCCTCCTGAGTGCTGGGATTAAAGGCGTGCACCACCACCACCCGGCTTCACATACTCTTTCTACCTCAGCCTCAAATACTTGGATCGCAAGAATGGGCCACCACGTGCAACCCTGTTATTTGAGATGGTGCTCTCTGTGGAGCAGCCTGACTGTCCTGGAACTCGACTTTTAGACCAGGCTGGCCTTGAACTCGCAGAGATCTGCCTGTCTGCCTCCTGAGTGCTAGGACTAAAGGTGCAGCCCACCACTGCCTGGCCAAAAGTGAATATTTTAAGTGTTCTACCCTTTTCTTTCTTTTGGTTTTTTTTTTTTTTTTTTTTTTTTTTTTGGTTTTTCGAGACAGGGTTTCTCAATATTGTTTTGGAGGCTGTCCTGGAACTAGCTCTTGTAGACCAGGCCGGTCTCGAACTCACAGAGATCCGCCTGCCTCTGCCTCCCGAGTGCTGGGATTAAAGGCGTGCGCCACCAACGCCCAGCTTGGTTTTTGTTTTTTTTGTTTGTTTGTTTTTAGTTTTCTCCGAGACAGGGTTTCTTTGTGTAGGACTGTCTGTCCTGGCCTTAAACTGAGTGATCTGCCTGCCTTTTCCAGAGTCTAACTCTAGCCTGTTGAGGAAAGTTTCTGTCCTGCCAGGTCCTGCCGCCCTTCAGCCACAAATAAACACACAGAAACTTATAATTTATAAACAGTTGGCTGATGGCTAGGACTTCTTACTGGCTAGCTGTGTCTCAATTACTAACCTGTTTCTATTAATCTATGTGTTGCCACGAGGCTGTGGCTTACCCGTATCCCGGCACGTTACTCCTATGGCAGCATGGCGTCTCTTCCATATCTCTGCCTCCCTCATCCCAGCCGCCTTCTGGTCTGGTAACCCCACCTATGCTCTGCCTGAGGGATGCCCTGCTGTATATATGTTCCTCTTATTGGTGATGAGTCAAACACTGATTGGTCATTGGAGGCAGGACTAGGAGACGAGGAGAGAGGCAGAGAGGAGATGCCATGTAGCTGAGAAGTAACAGGTCTGGACCCTTCTCCGTAAGGTAAGACCACATAATTAATAGAGATGGATTAATCATTAAGACAGCTAGCCAATAAAAAGCCTAAGCCATCAGCCAAACAGTCTAAATTATTAGTATAGTGTCTGTTTATTTAGGGCTAAACGGCTGCCCCACAAAGCTGGAAAGAAACCTCTCCCATAGCAGGGACAGAGCTGTTGTCCCTCACTTCCTTCCTATGAAATACCACTTCAGGGTTCCAGTGGGCCTTTAGAATTACACCTGTGGGAACGCTCTTTTAAAGGCAGCTCTGTGAAAAGCTTGCCAGTTCCTAACTGGGGAGGTGGTTTGCGAGGCCTCAGCCTGCAGAACACATTCTTCATGAAACCACCAGAGGGCACTGTGACATAGCATTCAGCCTGAGCGCTTCCCCTGGTTCCCCTGTGGTTGTTACTTTGAAGAGCTTGGTTGGCAGAGAATTTGAATATTCTTGCTTGAGAATGGGGTGGCTCAATAAATGTCATTGCCAGAAGTCATTCTACTTAGTCTATCATTAAATAGTTATATAACTGCTAGTTGTGAGAAGACCTGCTTTTTAATCGGACAACAGCAAAGATCTGCAAGACCCATGGCAATATCAACAGGGCTGCTTATTTTTTCTAATGACGTCATTTTCCAATTGTGGATGCAATTCACTATTGTTTTTTTTTTTTTAAAAACTAAGGCTAGATAGAATATACTGACCCACTCAACGATAATGTTAACTGTTTTCGTATTTTAAAAAAATATAATTACATTCTTAAAAAAATTTGTGTTTGGGTTTTTGTTTGCATGTGTGTCTGTGTACGGTGTGGGTATCCGGTGCCCTTGTGTCTTCTGGGATTGGAGTTACAGACAGCTGTAAATGGACATTTGGTGCTGGGATTTGAACTTAAGTCCTGTGGGAGAGCAGCCAGTGCTCTTGACCACTGAACCCTTCCTTGTCCTTTCTTGTGTGTGTGTGTTCATATGTGTATATATGTGTGTGTTCATGTGTGTGTATGTGTGTGTTTGTATGTTTTTGTGTTTATGTGTGTGTTCATGTGTATGTGTATGTATGTATGTGTGTGTTCGTGTGTGTATGTGTGTTCATGTGTGTGTGTGTTCATGTGTATGTGTGTTCATGTGTGTATGTGTATGTTCATGTGTGTGTTTGTTCATGTGTATGTGTGTTCATGTGTGTGCATGTATGTGTGTGTGTGTGTGTTCATGTGTGCCCTGCTGTAGTGTGAAGGTCAGAGGACAAGCTTCAGGAGTCAGCTCCAGAGACTGAATTCAGGTCAGCGGGCACTTTTACCCACCAAACCATTTTCACAGCCACATTGTTAGGCATCTTTTGGTTGTTGTTTTTGTTTTTGAGACAAGGTCTCACAATGTAGCTTTAGAAGGCCTGAAACTTGCTGTGTAGACCAGGCTGGCCTTGAACTCCGCCGATGACTGCTTCTCTTTCCCCAGTGCTGAGATGGAAGGCATGCACCACCATGCTGTCCAGCTAGGCATCTTCTGTGTGGTCACTTGATGAATGTCTGTTTCGCCTACTGAACTCTAACCTCCACATTTGGGATGGATGACCTGGTCTGGTGATGTGTACTACAGGGCTCCACGTGCCTGACACTGCCTGGTATCCCCATCATCTGAATGCAGGTTTGTAAAAGCAGCTGCCTTGGCACAGGGGATGCTGATGTAAGGAGCCCGCATGGGATTCAGAATGGAAATGCACACAAAATCCCTGAAACAAGAGGGGCTTGAGACTGTGTGTTTGTTTTCTTGGGCATAGAATCTTCGGCCTTTAAGCTGCTCACTAGAAGTCTTTTGTATTATTCCCGACTTTACCTGCATGCAACTAATCTAGTAACATTAAAGCTGAAATATATTCATGTGCAAGATGTAAACATGACTTCCATATGTTCTAGAGGCATCTTTAATTCCAAGTGTAGTTTTAGTTTATTTTTACTGTGTGTGTGCATACAGTTCCCATGGAAGTAGCGTGAGCATCAGATCCCAAGTGAGTCACATGGGTGCTGGGAATTGAACTGGTGGTCCTTGGAAGAACAGAAGTGCTCTTAACCACTGAGCAATCTTTCCAGTCCCAATTACAAGTATTGTAGAAAAAAAAGTTGGGCGTTGGTGGCACACGCCTTTAATCCTAGCACTCGGGAGGCAGAGGCAGGCGGATCTCTTACAGAGCGAGTTCCAGGACAGCTAAGGCTGTTACACAGAGATACCCTGTTTCAAAAAACAAGCAAGCAAACAAACAAAAAAATTAAAATTAAAATTAAAGAAGAAAAGGAAATAAGATGACATGCCACCTCCCCCCTTCATTTCGGATAGCTTCTGGACCCTTTGGGGAGCACTAGACCCTGGGAATAGTTTCTAGTCTTGGTTGTATAGGTTTGAGTTCCGAAAGATAAAGTCAAATTGATTATCACACGTTCATGAACACTATTAGTTAGCAAACTGTTTTATTTATTAAAGGCATAAATGAACAACCCCATTGCTTTTAAGAAAAGATTTCTTTTTATAAAGCAGAAATTTGAAATAACCTCCTAGTATAATTGCCAAAATCATTTACAAATAGACAAAACCAGGATTACTCCTGTTTTTATGCAGTGTTGAGAGACAGAACCCCCAGTTTGGTTAAGGAAGGTTGTTTCACAGAAAGCCATTTTTAAATCCACTCTAATGTACATTTTAAAGGCAAAATTTGTGGAAATATGACAGGTATATCTACCCATATAATCATCACCTTAGTCAAGATAAACATTTTTTCATCACCCTAAGTTATAGCTGCCAATCACCCGACTTCCAACCCTAAACAACCAATCTGCTTCCTGTCACTATCAATTAGAATTTTACACAACTAGAATTTCAGAGTATGTCCCAGTGCCCTCCCCGGCCCCCCCCCCCGGGTAGTGTATGTAATATTAGTGGCCCATCCATGATTTTTCATGTATTAGTTCACATTTTACTCTTGCCTCAGTTTTTTTCCTATTGCTGTGATGAGACTGTGGCTAAGGCAATTTAAAGAAAGCATTGGAGGGGCGGAGCTTGCTTAGGGCAGTGGGAATTTTTTTCCGCCCATGGTTTCGGGGTCCTAGGGCGTGGCTTCGGTGTGCAGACATGCTCCCTTATAGGGAAGAGGAGGCGACTTGCTCTCTCTTGGGTGGTGGTAGGAGCACCCTGCAAGGCAGCATCCTGCGCCTCCAGGGCCAGAAGATCCCAGCGGACTTTACCTTCATTGCCTGAGTGCTCCCTAAGTACCTGCTCTTCTTTTATTCGGGCTTTCGTGGACTCTCTTCATCCCCCCTCAGCTTGCAGTTTCAGAGGGCGAGCCCATTATCACGGCAGGAAGCTTGGCAGCAGATAGGCTGATGTGGTGCTGAAGCAGTAGCTGAGACCTCCCCTACCCACAAGTTGGAGGCAGAGAGAGCAGAGACTGGGCCTTTTGAAACCTCAAAGCCCACTCCAACGAGGCCACGCCTCCTAATCCTTCCTAAATGGTCCACCAACTGGGAACCAAACATTCAAGTGTAGGAGCCCATGAGGCCGCTCTCCCAAGCCACCACCACTGCTAAGCCGTGTTACTTATGTGGATAGACCACAGTTTATCCGTTCACCTCTCCATGGACCTTGGACTTGTCTTTAGGTTTGGATTTTCATGAGCAAAACACCCGTAGATATTTGTGTATGAGTTTTTGTGTAGACATGTGTTTTAATTTCTCTTGAGAAGGAATAGTTGGGGGTTTCTGTTTGACTTTGAAGGAAACTTGTTTTTCAATCTCTCTCTCACACACATATTTCTTATAATCTCTCTCCATATATATAATCTTCTCCATTTAAGATAAGGTCTCATGTATTCCAGGTTGGTCCCAAACTTGCTATTTACAGCCAAACCTCTACTTGTGAGTGCTGGAATTATAGGTAAGAATTATCACACATCCATAAACAAGGAATAATTATGATTTATAATTTATTTTTTATGTGCACTGGTGTTTTACCTGCTTGTATGTCTGTGTGAGGCCTCCTGCGTACTTGGCAAGCACTCAGTTAGCTGTGTACTCAGATCTCATTTTATATTCTTTCTTTTTTTTCTCAATATTTTGGGAAGCTGGAGAGATGGTTGAGCAGTGAAGGGTGCTTGTGGTTCTTTTTGTTTGTTTGTTGTTTTTGGTTGTTGTTGTTTTGTTTCATTTTTGTTTTTGTTTTTGAGACAGGGTTTCACTGTTTAGCTCTGGCTGTCCTGGAACTTGCTCTGTAGCTGACCTCGAAATCTCGGAGATCTTCCTGCTTCTGCTTCTCAAGTGTTGGGACTAAAGGTGTGCAACATTAATGATTGATTGCTGTTCTTAATGCTCTCAGATCCCAGCACTCAGGCAACACACACCACCTATAACCCTAGCTCCAGAGATATGATAATCTCTTCTGGCCTCCATGGGACCGGTACACATTAAAAAAAAATGGAATCTAGAAAGATGACTCAGAGGTTAAGAGCACTGGCTGATCTCTCAAAGGACCTGGGTTCAATTCCCAGCGTCCACATGGCAGCTCACAACTGTCTGTAACTCCAGTTCTAGGGGATCTGACACCTTCACACAGACATACAAGCAGGTAAAACACCAATGCACATAAAAATAAATAAAAAAATCATAATTATTCTTTGTGTTTATGTATGTGTATGTGCACATACACAAATTCCCCAGAGAGGCCAGAAGAGGGCGCTGGATCCCCAGAACTGCTGTTAAAGGTGGTTTGTGAGCTGCTGGATGTCGGTGCTGGAAACTAAATGCAGGTTCCCTGAAAGAGCAGCAAGTCCTCCTAACCACTGAGCTATCACTCCATCCCCAAATATAACTAACCTTAAGCAATACAAAAGCGAACAAAATTGCATTGTAGTCAATGTGGTTTGAATTCTTTTCTATAAGAACACAACTGGATTTACAGCTGCAATGACAAGAAAATATTCTATGAGTTATCAAAATTCAGGAGCCTGATTCAAGGAATATGCTTAGTGAATTAGTAAAGATTATGAATTATGGAAAGGCTAATGCAGTGAGCTTGAGGTCATCCTCTTTGTTATGTGATAATTTGGAAGATAAACAGCCAAGGAAAAGCTCCATTGGGTACTTTTGCTGGCCCTGCAAGAAGCCAATTTGGCCCAGCTTTTTAAAGATATAAATTGGGTACTTAGAGATATTAATTTGCATGATATTGTTGAAACTGTAATTTTAAGAATTCTTCCATTCTACATTAGAATGCAATATGATTTTCAGAGGCGAATAAAATCAGAGGTCATATGGTAAGCTCACTTTCTTTCGGGGGTGTGTACACAGAAGTGTAGTAACTCTTTTTAAAAGAAAGCTTCAGTAGAATTCTCCATGGGCTTAGATTAATTCTTACTCTCACTAGCAGACTAAGGGCTACTTCTCTTCTTGTCTTGCCAGCATTTTTACCTCTCTCTCTCTCTCTCTCTCTCTCTCTCTCTCTCTCTCTCTCTCTCTCTCCTTCCTTCTTCTTCCCTTCTTCCTCCCTTCTCCTTTCCAGACCAGGTTTTACTGTCTAGCCCTGGCTGTCCCAGAACTATCTCTGTAGACCAGGCTGGCCTCAAACTCACAGAGATCTGCCTTCCTATGCCTCCTGAGTTCCTGAGTGCTGGGATAATAGTTGTGGGATCTTGGTTAGTTCAGTGTGATTTTGATTTGCATTTCCTTGATGATTAAGGATGCTAAACACTTTTTCATGTATCTATTGGCCTTGTTGTTGATCAGTATTGCTTCTGTTCATTTGATCACTAGTTGATTGGATTATTTGTTCTCTTGTTTGATTCTTTTGGAGTTCTTTATATATTCTAAATATTAGCTCCTTATCAAATGAGTAAGGTTTTATTTTCTCATTTTGTAGGCTAGGACTTCACGCTGTTGATTCTTCTTTCCTTCCTTTTCTTTCTTTCTTCTTTTTTTCTTGTTTTGGTTTTTCAAGACAGGGTTTCTCTCTAGTTTTGTAGGCTGTCATGGATCTCACTCTTGTAGACCAGTCTGGCCTCAAACTCACAGAGATCCGCCTGCCTCTGCCTCCTTCGTGCTGGGGTTAAAGGCGTGCGCCACCACCACCCAAATCAACTGTTTCTTTTACTGTGTAGAAACATTTTATTTGATTTAGTCAGTTGATCCGTCTTCCTCTTAGTCCCTCAGCTATCAGAGTCTTTGGGAAAGTCAGGCAGTGAGGCGGCTCAGGGGTAAAGCATTGACTTCTCTATCATAGCAGACTGACTGTGGTTCCCATGGCGAGGTGTCAGGAGACGCCTGGCTCCGCAGAGAAAGCTCTTGTCTGCATGGTGTCTGCAAACATTACTCTGCTTTTCTCTAGTGATACAAACACTTGTAATGGGTAGAAGTCTGTGCCCTTTACAGGAAGCTAACACCATTATTAGAGTCTTATTGTGAAGTGTTTGCTAGGGTTGAAAGCAGGGTCCTTAAGCTTGATCCTGCCCCTAGAACTGCAAAGTAAATGGATTTGATTTTACAAATGACACCTCATTAGATATTTAAGAACACTTGTCAGATTTCTTAATATCTTTCATTAATTTGTTTCTGCTTATCCATATGACATGTCTCCTAACCTCCCTCTCTTAGTTGCCCTTCTTTGGGTCTATACATTCATTCATTCTTTTAATAGCATCTCTCTGAAAATGTGTTACCCAGAACTGAGCACTTTTTTTTGGTTCAGGACACTGTACTTGTATTAATGGTACGCATAACACATTCAAGTTTTGGGTTTTTTTTTTTTAGCAGTCATGTCATCCAGTGGATTCTCAATGAGTCATAATTTCTTAAGAGGGAATCAGAATATCAACATAGGCTCTAAATTCAGATGATTCTTTATGCAAATACACTTTCTGCCCTTCTTGATTCCTTGTAGGGAAGAAAGGAGAAAGTTCATTTGCATTGCTAACCACACTGATTTTTATTTTTGCCATACAGTGTTGGAACACAGCTGTCGATATTACCAAGGAAGGGCTCTAGCGAGGGATGACATATGTAGAAGCTTCATTCTGGCTAAAGGGTGGAGACAGGCTGGGGCAGGGGCAAGAAGGAGTGCTGGGGACAGCATTAAGCGGCTGATGTAGTGACTAGGTGACAGCTGACAAGGCCTGGGTTAGGAAAACAGCAGGAAGGGCTTAGGGGAGCTGGATTTCAGAGATACAGGGTAGAAGGGGCAGGACTTGACAACCAGTTCATATGGGAATGAGCATGAGTGATGATCAACAAGATGGGGGACATGGACACACACACACACACACACACACACACACACACACACACACACACACACGACCCAGCATTCGCAGTGAAGGCTGTGTCTTTTCCTGTTGGACATAAAGAAAGATCTTAGAGAATCCCAACATCCCAGCAACATGAATGAAATGAGACAACATAAGTTCACTTCACAATTTACCCAAGTGTAGTTAAGAATAGAGTTACTGTGCTGACCACACAATAACTGATGTCCTCCTCTCAGAAAAAGTGAATACTGGCTACTCCACTACTCACACCTCTGCCCTTAATCTGGTGTGCCCTTGTCTCAGGGTTTCTACTGCTGTGAAGAGACACCATGACCTCAGCAACTCTTGTAAAGGAAAACATTTAATTGAATGGCTTACAGTTCAGAGGGTTAGTCCACTATCATCATGGTGTGACACGATGGTGTGCAGGCAGACCCAGTGCTAGAGCTGAGAGTCCTGTATCTCCATTGGCCGGCAAAAGGAGATGGTCTGACTCTCTGGGTGGGCCTTGAGCATATATGAGATTTTAAAAGCCCGCCTCCACAGTGACACACTTCCTTCACCTACCTAATAAGACCACACCTACACTGACAAGGCCACATCTCCTAATAGAGCCACTCCCTTTGTGGACCATTTTCTTTGAAACCTCCACTCACTGCCCTCTTTGCAGGTAAGCTCTGTGCTTTTCAGTCATAAACTCCTCCTGTTCGCTGATTGTATCCAATCTGGAGCTGAGCCTGCCTCCTTGAATGTTGTACACTGTCACCCAACCTAATCCCAAATGCTATAATTGATTTCCTGCAGCTATTCTCTCGAGAAACCTCAAGGTTGCCCATGTTGTGTTCTCCTTTGCTGTGTTCTGTGATAAATCACGCTCAACTTACTCAGCTCCACGTGTGTTCCTGGTAGTCTCTGGTTGAAGAGCATGGGCACTAAGTATAGTTTCCGACTAGTTAGGAGGTTGAGCAAGAGGATCGGGAGTCTGAGGCCAGCCATAGTAAGACCTGGTCTCAAAAGAAGACAACACGAGGAGGAAGGATGGGGGACCAGGCTAGAAGGAGAATGATTACTTCAGAGTTACTTCCTTGTTCAAGCAGATGTTGGTAATGCCAATCAACAATGGGGGAGAGCACACTGGAAGAGAAGGCAATGTCTTCACTTTATCTTTGAGCTATCAGCAAGTTAAAGGAAGTAGGGATGTGGAAGAGGCAAATAGGTGGGTATGTCGTTCTGGAGCTTGAGGAAATAGCTGTGTTGAACCTGTCACTGTGTCTGTCTATCTACACTATTTGTGTATCTATGTGGTAGTTGAATAAGAATGGTTCCATAGGCTCATGTATTTGAAAGCTTGGGCCACAGTGAGTGGAACTGTTTAGGAAGGAGTAGGGGGTGTGGCCTTGTTGGAGGTATGTTACTGAGGGTGGGATTTGAGGTTTCAAAAGCCCACCCTGGGGCCAGTCTCTCTCCTTTCCTCTCTCTCTCTCTCTCTGTATGTGTGTGTGTCTGTCTGTGTGCCTCTCTGTCTGAAACTTGATGATCAGATGTGAGCTCTCAGCTACTGCTCCATCACCATGCCTGCCTGCCACCGTGCTCAATGCCATGGCATTCATGGACTAGCCTCTGAAACTGTAAGGGAGCCCTCAATTAAATGTTTCCGTTTATAACTTGCCTAAGTCTGATGTTTCTTCACAGCAGTAGAGCAGTAACTAAGACACTATGTAACTCAACACCCTAAGGCAACTATGGGGGACTGGGTGAAATGATTTTAATCAGAATAGCTAAGGATAGCTAAGGGGGAGGATGGATATTAAGCGTCTCAGCTTACTATCTTGAATTTTTGGGTTAAACAGAGAAACAGTGCAGGGGGCGGTGTTAGTCAAAGTGTATCTGGTTGGTTGTTGTCTCAGATCTGGTTCTGCAAGGTGTTTTGAATGGGTTGTTATTGATTGGAAGGAAGGTGATGGTAGTGGTATCACTGTAGTGCCATCTTTCTGGACTTTGTTGGTCCGGGAATGGGAGGTAGGAGAAGATTTAGGGAAATATTCAATTACCTTGCAAGCGTGTGAGACAGGGCTGTCCAAAGTCTGGCAGTGAGATATGTCCCGCGCTACCGTCTCGCCAGCAAGAACGACGCGGCACACTTAGGATCCTTCTGCAGAACAGCTTTAATGCGTCTTGAGAGGGAGAGCATAAGCTTACAGAGCGGAGACCCGGGGAGCGAAAAGCCCAACCCTTATATAGCTCAGCAGTCCCCGCCTCGGACGTGTCATCTCCTGACTGGCTCCTGCTCGTCAACCCATATGACGCCACAGGAGAGGCAGAGAGTAAGGGATAGAAAAGTAGCAGGCACGTGCGCACCAAGGTTGTTTACTCCAACTGACAACGGATGTCGGCGCCATCTTGTAATGGAGAATGTGGGGGCGGCTCCCCACAGAGATACCCAGTTACTCTTACCTGGATGTCTTCAGTCTTGAAGTGGGGCGAGATAGAAGGGTTAGCAGTTTTCAACAAAGTCGCTCTTTTGTATTAAACAAAGTAACCCCAGACTCAAAGGGACAAATTCTCTACATTCTTCCTCACATATGAATCCTAAATTATTTGTATATAATTTTATGTATATGTCTGTATGTGTTGGGGGTATAGGCCATGAAGACGTCTTAAAGTGAGGGAAAATGCCTACATGAAGGGTTAGGCAGAAGTCTGACCCATAGCTTCGAGATGAAGAAGGCCCTGATGCCAGATCTGCCCTTTGCTTTTGGCTTCTTTGTGGGCTCAGGGAGGAAGCGGTGCTTTTAGCAAAAGCAGTTTCTAAGTCCCTATTATCACGCCAGCTCACATACAAATGCACTCAAACAGACTGCTGAGAGTCTTCATATAACAACCGAAACCAGGATTGGCCACGATTGCCTAAGAGGAAGCAGAAAAAGCAAAGAAAAGGCAGAGGTCAAAACGCCAAGAGAAATCCCATATATTTAACAAGATGGGGAAGACTGGAGGAGGGAATGTCTGAAAAATGGGAGTTGAAGGTGGTGGCCAGAGTTGAAGGACTGAGCTTCTAGACGGTGATGGGATTGGTGACTTCAGACACAGGCTTCCCTGCAGCTGTCTGATGCATCTGTCATCACTTTGGGGCACCCTTTTACCCTACTGCACAGCACACTGTTGGAGACATGCTTCCGGCTCTAGCTCTGGAATTTGCCTTTTTTCTAAGGAGTCCTGCTTCCTTTTAGTGGAACACAACATTTAGAAACCAGAAACCTGTTCCCTATTTCTTTTAAAGAAACTTCCCTGTAAGACTGTGGGTATAACAGGATGTGGTGGCGCACGCCTTTAATCCCAGCACTTGGGAGGCAGAGGCAGATGGAGCTCTGTGAGTTCAAGGCCAGCCTGGTCTACAGCGTGAGTTTCAGGATTGCCAGACTTGGGTCTCAAAAAAAAAAAAGAAAAGAAAAGAAAAGGAAAGAAGAGAAAAGAAAAAGTAGCTGTGGTTATATCCTATCATGCAGGTATGGAAGGAGAACGTGAAAATGTAACCTTGATAAGGTCAGCAAGAGCCAGTATGTAGCTCAGTTAGCAGAAGGCTTGCCTTAAAAGCCTGGAGGCCTGGGTTTGATGCCTAGCACCACATAAACCAGATAAGGTGATGCACACCTGAAATCTCAGGAAGAAGGAGGAGGATCGTCAGTTCAAGACCATCAGTTCAAGACCATCCAAAACAGCAAGATCAAAGCCAGCCAAGATGTGAGGTCTTGTCTTTCTTTCTTTTTTAAAGGAGTAACAAAATAGAGATCTAACTCAGAGCTCAGGGCCAGGTTACCATCTGAGTCCTAGAGTAGCAAAGGGAGCCCCTGAGGTCTCAGGACAGGAAGATTTTGTTTTGGAAAGAATGTAGCCTCCTGGGAAACATTTGGAGCATCTACCTGTGTCAAGAATTTATCTTAGCACCTATTTGCAATGATAGCTTTCTTATTATTAATGGAAGGATTTTTGCTGACTTTACTGTACATAATTATTGAGCAACAAACTTGAGGTAAGATGTGAGCATCTCCAATCTGAAGGATCCAGCTTCCCAACCTTTTTCTTCTAGAAAAGGCCTGTTTTCCTTGCACCCATGTTGAGGAGATCCCTACCTCCTGCCATGGTTGGTTAGGGCAGAGAGAAGTTGGCACAGCTCACAGCTGATTTGAACACACTCCAATGTCTTGATGCTGAGCAAGCACATGACCGGCACAGAGAGCTCTTCTTCAGGGTTTGAAAAGATGGATCTGGGTCAACAGGCTTCTTTTCTCTCTGAGACAGATGTGGGGAGATGGAACAGCAGATTTACTTGTGGCAGAATGCCCCTGAAGAAAACAGGTGCAAAGGAAGCAGACGAAAAGAGAAGAATCCGGTGAAGTGCTTGTCACACACACCTGAGGTCAAGTCCCCAGAACCAATATAAGACTGGATAATGCATGCATCTGTAACCCTACTGCTCCATCAGAGAGATGGGAGGTGGGGGCCAGAGATTCCCTGAAGTCCTGGCCTGCTATGCAGCGGCAGAAAAAGTTAGCAAGAGAACCTCGTCTCTAAGGTGGAAGATGAAAGCCAACATCTGAGCTTGAGCTTGTCTTCTGACCTCCACACACAGGAAGCAGAGGCATACCTGCGTACACACACACACACACACACACACATGGCAGGGGGAGATTCCAGACAGTGTAGATAACTCTACTTCTTTGCAAGTCACACAGTCACCCAGTTTCCCCACGGAGATCCCCTTTTGCCTATGGTGGTTTGACTTTGGTTTCTGTTACATTTGGCCTAGAGAGAAATCTCACTCCAGCAGTAGCTTTGTATGGGTCTGGCTTTAATTTACATAGTCAAGAGCTACTTTTGCTTTTATTGTTAAAAGTTAACTTAATTTTAATAAGTGTCCCCAACATCTTATTCAACATGGCATAAGACACAGTGACCACAAATGGCTTGCCTTTCCCCAATAAAAGCAGCAGATGTTCAAAATGCTTCTTGCTGTATGTGTAACATTGGTCTACATCTACCCAGGAAGGTCCCAAGTGTCTTTTTCATAGAGACAGCCTTAGTCTAAATCACTGGTTTTCAACCTTCCCAATGCTGTGACCCTTTAATACAGTTTCTCATGTTGTGGTGACCCCCAGCCATAAAATTATTTTCCTTGCTACTTGATAACTAATTTTGCTACTGCTATGAATTGTACTGTAAATATTTGATATTCTACCCCTGTGAAAGGGCTGTTCGACCTCCACAGGGGTCTTGACCCACAGGTTGAGAACCGCTGGTCTAAATCATGTTTTCATTCTTCGTCTCCCTATGCCACTATTCATGATCTTCAAGCACTTTCTTCTGGAAGCAAGAAAGGCATCTCCGGTAAAGAGAAAGCATGCGTTTTGTTTTTGCTTGTTTTTCTTTCCTGTTTGTTTCATATAATGTTCCAAGCACCTCCTCAAGTTCACACCTTGTCTCTCTAGGACTTCCTTCCGCAGGGCTGGCTGTCTCTGTTTACTTTCCGCCAGCCAAGATCTTCAGGCCCACAGGAAATCTGATCTTTTTTTTTTGGTTTTTTTTCGAGACAGGGTTTCTCTGTCCTGGAACTCGCTTGGTAGTCCAGGCTGGTCTCGAACTCACAGAGATTCACCTGCCTCTGCCTCCCGAGTGCTGGGATTAAAGGCGTGCGCAACCAACGCCCGACAGGAAATCTGATCTTTGTGTTTACCCAGATATACTCTGATTTCAAGGATGGCTGTCCAAGATGACTAACGGCAGGGTTCTTAGAAGAGAGTCCAGGGTCTGGTGTAATGCTTCCAACAACAACACTGTAGTTTTCCTCGACCTACCCCTTCTTAGAGAATGAACTTCCTGTTTCCTCCTGGGGAATTCCCCTCTTCAACTCCAAGTCCGGATTCCAGTAATACTCCAAACTCACACATCAAAAGCAGGGCCGTTCGTTGGTTAACATCTTGGTGAGTGTCACGGTCTGGCAAGTTTACTATCTCTGCTGGCTGAGACATGAGAAGTTGTTAAGGCTGGTGTTTCTGTAGCCATTTTATGACCACGAGGAGATAAGTCACCTGTACAAGAACAGAGAAACCAAGTCCTAGTTACTTGGCTAGAAAATGGTTATTATTTTGCAAATACATTTAAATGTATCTTTATGTTAAAACCAAAAGATTCTTAACTGATATAAAAAAAATCATGGACAAATCACTCAGACAAGAACACACACACACACACACACACACACACACACACACACACACACATTTATGGTTTTCCTTTTGAAAGAACAAGATCCCAGAGGCAAATGAAAATTTAGATTCTTTTGGACTAGACAACCGGTAGTGATGTGTTTGTCATGGTGTTCACTATAAAAGAGTAACGTGTAAGAAACAAGACCTGGGGGGCTAGGGAAATGGCTCAGAGGTTAAGAGCACTGCCTGCTCTTCCAGAGGTCCTGAGTTCAATTCCCAGCAACCACATGGTGGCTCACAACCATCTATAATGAGATCTGGTGTCCTCTTCTGGCATAAATAATCTTTAAAAAAAAAAAAGAAAAACAAAACAAAACAAAAAACAGCCTCAAACATCGAAAAAAGAAAAAGAAAGAAAGCCTGAGCTCCCCCCTCCCCCACCCCCAAATTCAATAAGTTGTCAGGATAGCAACACTGTAAGAGGTAAAACCTAGTCTGGTACCATCTCTATGGCAACAATCCATTTACAATGAGACAGTCGTTCTGATGAGTGACTTTGAGACACCAGGAAAATCCACCGAAAAGTTGTAATAGGCTTCTCCAGAGGAACAGAGCTGAGGACATGCATATACAACTCTAACAGGACTCATTAGATGTGTTGACCTTATCAAAGGTCCAACAGTCCCACAGTGACCATCTACAGTCAGGAGAGTGAGGAAACCTGTAGCTGCTTAAAAGCTGCAAGCCTCAGCATGAATGGGACAACGAATGAAGCCCTTGTGTAAGGCTGGAGCCCTAAACCCTCTAGGTCAGTGGTTCTCATCCTGTAGGTCATGACTCCCTTGGGGATTGAAGGAGTCTTCCATAAGGGTGGCATATCAGATAGCCTACATATCAGATACTTACATTACAGTTTGAAACAGTAGCAACATTACAGTTATGGAGTAGCAACTAAATAATTTTATGGGTGGGGGTCACCATAACTTGAGGAACTGTATTAAAGGGCCACAGCATTAGGAAGGTGGAGAACCACTGCTCTGGGATGTTATTGGGGAAGTCTGTGTTCAAAGGCTGAAGACTCTGGAGTCACCTGGTCTGGTGGCCACACAGAACCTCAGTTGCAGAGATGGCTCAGTTAGTAAAGTGCTTGACATGGAAGAATAAGGGAAGCTTGGTTTCCAGAACCCACACTAAAAGGCCAGGTATGGAGGCTGGAGAGATGGCTCAGTGGTCAAGAGCACTGGCTGCACTTCCAGAGGACCCACATGGCAGCTCACAACTGTCTGTAACTCCTGTTCCAGGGGATCTGACAGCAATGCACATAAAATAAAGTTAAATAAAAAAGAGCCAGGTGTGGTGGTGTGCGTTTGTAATCCCAGCACTGGGGAGACAGAGACAAGAAGTTCTCTGGGGCTCACTGACCAGACAGTTATAACGTAAATTGGGAGTCCTAGGTCTCTGTACACACACACACACACACACACACACACACACACACACACACACACACACACGTTTGTATGGCTATGTGTCTGTGTCTATGTAAGCTCATAGATTTTAGGTCTGGAGGAGCCAATGTCATTACTCTAGCCACACAGGGAAATGCTCTTGTGGCTTCCTCAAAGTAAAGATTAGGGGATATATTTTTAGTTAAATCCCTCACTATCTTGAGAGAGAGAGAGGACAGAGAGAGACAGAAACAGAGAAACACACACAGACACAGAGACAGAGACACGCAGAAAGAGACGGAGGCAGAAAGACACAGAAACAGAAAGAGACAGGGTGTCAATAAGCAAGGAAACACTTGTTAGAGTCCGGGTAATTTGGTTACTTTACCAGGTCAGATCATCCATGAACTGTGTGTGCTGGAATATTCCATAAGACTCCTTTCTGGCTCTGAGTGCCTCTCATTCTTTTGATTCCTTTAAAGTTTCAGCAAACACGTGCTGCTTATCTATCTGTCTGTCTGTCTATCTATCTATCTATTTATTATTGTGCTATTTTGGATAAAACTCTTTAAATCCTACACAGGACACAATAACACAATCCTTAGGTCCCCTGACTTTTGTTGTGGTGGTGGTGATGGTAGTAGTGGCAGTGAAGGTGGTGGTGGTGGTGGTGGTGGTGGTGGTGTGTGTGTGTGTGTATGTGTGTGTGTGTGTATTTGAGACACAAAGTCTTATAGTCCAAGCTGACTTCAAATGCTCTATGCAGCTAAGGATCCCCTTGCTTCTATTTCCCAAGTGCTGGGATAACAGGAGTATGACTCACTGGTCATCCTTTTAAATTTTGTAACTTTTTTTTGTTAATTTTCAATTGTGTATATGTATGTGTGTCTTGCATGTGTGTGTGCAGATACCAGCAGAGGCCAGAAGAAGTTGCTGGATCCCCTGGAGTGGGAGACAGGCTGTTGTAAACCATCCAATGTGGGTGTTGGATATGGAAATCTGTTCCTCAGCAAGAGGAATAAGCACTCTTAACCACTGAGTCATCTCTCCAGTCCCTCCACACACCTTTTTGAGATATAGTCTATCTAGTTTTAATTCTGTAGTTACAAAAGCAGATAAGCATTTTTGCTTTTGTTTTTTATTTTTTGAGACAGGGTTTCTTTGTGTAGCTGTGGCTATCCTGGTACTTGGTTTGTAGATCAGGCTGGCCTCAAACTCAGAGATCTACCTGCCTCTGCCTCCCGAGTGCTGGGATTAAAGTTGTGTGCCACCAGTGTCTGGCGTCTTCTCTCTTTTTCAACTGGGTCTTACATATCTCAGGCTTGCCTCAAGTTGTTCATGTAGCTGGGATGACCTAGAACTTCTGGTCCTCCTGCTTCCCCTCCTGAGTGCTGAGACTCCAGGCGGGAGTCACCATGCCTGGTTTATGTAGCATTGGAGACAGATGGCTTCGTGCATGCTAGGCAAGTGTTCTACCAACTGAAATACATCCCAGCCACAGATTGCTAAATTTCCCAATTTGAGAAGAAATTTATAACCATGAGTGAGAAAGCCTGACAAAGCATTTGGCAGAATTGAAAGATATTTAAAACAAACATGATTATTTTTTGTCCTGGTTTGTAAGCATCTACATAGTTCAATCTGTCTCCTTTGTCTGTGGTTTCCTTAATTCTCTAACTCCTCATTTTTAAATTTTCTGCAGCAAAATTTCCTTTGTGATCTATTGACAGTATTTTTGCACAGCTCTTAGGAGTGTTCAGCAAGGAGCAGTCTAGGTTTTTGTATGTTAAATTCACATGAGGAGTTGACATCTATTAATGTTCATGGTTTTCCTAGATCCTGGGTAATCCACAGGCAAACTAACCCCTTTCCATTCTGGACCTTCCCAGTCTGGACCACAGCCAGGGGGCTCTGCTCGCATTATAAATCACAACAGTGTTATTCATATGCTTACAATGTATAAATATGCATATTTGGGGGTGGGAGATGGCTTAGCATATAAGAGCACCTGCTGCTCAAGCATGAGACTGCATCCCCGGCACATAAGGGAAAAACCAGGGGCGGGGTGAACTTGTACCTGTCACCCCAGTGCCAGGAAGGATGGGAACAGAGGAGGCGGATCACTTGGACTTGCTTGCTGCCTGCATAGCCCCCAAAATGGGAAGGTCAAGGTTCACCAAGAGACCCTCTCTGGTGACAGCCCATGTGCTCCTGTGACCTCTACATAAACATGTGTACACACACAAATGCATGTTTTAAATGGTTTTGTTTGTTTTGAGACCGGGTCTTGCTCTTCTGGCGAGGGTGGTCTCAAACGTGGAGACGTCTTGCCTCAGCCTCCTAGTGTTGAGATCACATGTGTGTGCCACCACACTCACGTTGTGTTTATTTATTTTTATTTTATGTGTAATCATGCTTTGCTGGCATTTATGTAAGTGTATCAAAGTGTGCCTGGTAACCCCAGAGGTCAGAAAACAGGAACTGGGTAATTATGAGCTGCCATGTAGGTGCTGGGAACCAAACCCAGGTCCTCTGCAAGAGAAATGATGCTCTTAATGGGCCAACTATCTCTCCAGCACTGTAGTGTGTTTTTTAAAATTTCTGATAAGTTGCAGGCACATGCCTGTAATTCCAGCACTCAAAAGGCAGGGGAAGGTAGATGTTTGTGAGTTGAAGGTTAGGTTGGTCTGCATAGCCAATTCCAGGCCAGCCAGGGCTAGTAATGAGACTCTGTCTTTAAAAAGCAAAACAACAAAAACAATGAGTGACTGAAGAGAGGGCTCATGCTGTTCTTGCAGAGGACTTGCGACAGGTGACTTATAACTGACCCCTTTTCTATCCTCTAAGGACACCTGCACACACGAACAATATATGGGCACACATAAACCACACATGTCTTAGGGTTTCTATTGCTGTGAAGAGACACCATGACCACAGTAACTCTTGTAAAGGAAAACATTTAATTGAAGTGGCATCTTACAATTTAGAAGTTTAGTCCATTATTGTCATGGTGGGGAACATGGTGGCTGGGAGTATGGCAGTGTGCAGGAATTCATGGTGCTGGAGAAGGAGCTGGGAGCTCTACATCTTGATCCAAAGGCAACAGGAAGTGAACTGCATTACAGGGCATAGCTCGAGCATAGCAGACATCAAAGCCGGCTCCCACAGTGACACATTTCCTCCTATGAGGCAACACCTACTCCAATAAGGTCACACCTCCTAATAGTGCCACTCCCTATGATCTTATGGGGGCCAATTACATTCAAACTACTATAGCATACATAAACATAAGTAGGAATAAAAAGAAATGGTTTTAAAAACCCATTGATGAATAATATACTAATAAAAACTTTACAGACCTTCAGCACATTTTGATGAGTTTCAATAGCTAGATATACCCGTGAAGCCATCAGCTCCAACAAGATATACCCCGTATCCCAGCAGCTCAGAAGCTTCTGTTCTGCCTCCTACTCATCACTTTTGCCCAACCCTTCCTCTGCATTGGCTTTTGTCACCAGAAATTAGATTGTTCTATTTCTAGGTTTCATGCCAATATAGTCAAATGGCATGGACTAAGTTACCTTCCTTGATCTTTTGAAGATTCTTCTGTCCTGATGTGGAAGGGGTCTGTGCCTTTGAATGGTTGTGTAGGAATTTCTATGGATTTGTGGCAAATTTCTTTGTCCTTTCTTCTGTTGCTGGACATTTGGGTTGGTTCCAGTAGGAACTTTTTCAAGGCTGCTGTGCCTATTCGTGTTTAAGTCCTTTGTAGGCATCACCTTTCCTTTGTCTTGGGTAGTAGACACCTGTGAGTGGAAGGGCCAAGTCTTGGGTCCTTTGGTTAGTTAAAAGGTGGTACCTTTTTTTCCGGCATGGCACGTTCATCTCCTGCTTCCTCTGTGTCTGCCCACGACTCCACCCTTCTTCTTCCCAGCATTCTCTAAGTTCGGCTCTCCCACCTAACCTCTTTCAGCCTAGCTATTGGCCAATCAGCTCTTTATTAAACCAATGACAGTAATACATATTCACAGTGTACAAAAAGATTATGCCCCAGCACAGTTCCTCATGTTGTGGTGACCCCAACCATACAAGGTTTCTTTCTGGATGACTAAAAGAGATTTGGTCAGTGCAATCTACAGCAAGATGTGGGGCAGTCTATTCATTCACTCAAAGTGATACTGTATATTTCATTTGCGTATTAATCTGGATCTCACCAATTCAACCACACTGGCTGGCTAACTACCCATTGGGATCCACCTTAGCTCTGGAAGGGTGGGCATGTCCCATGATGCCCAGCTTTTACGTGGGTACCAGTGATGGAATTCAGTTCATGTCTGCACAACAAACACTTTAACCATCGAGCCATCTCCTCAACCCAGGAAAAGGATTATTTTGGCTCCCAGGTTGGAAGACTATGGTAGGCTCATGGAAGGAGATTGCAGCAGAGCGAAATCACTTCCCTTGTAGCAAGGGAATGAAAAGGAAAAAGAGAGAAGATTCTGTTATCCTCTTCTAGAATGTTCCCTGTTGGGGCTAGAGAGACAGCTTAGCAGTTACAAGAATTTGCTGCTCTTCTAGTCAACCGAAGATTGGTTCCCAGTGCCCACATCTGTTGGCTCACAGCCACCAGTAACTTCAGCTCCAGGGGATCTGATATCCTCTGCTGGCCTTCATAGACCTGCACTCATATGACATACATTCACAGACACAGACACACACACAGACACACACACAAACATGCACACAAACACGCACACACACCCCACATCAATAAAAACAATAAAAAAATCTTAAAAGATCCAATAACAAACAATCAGCCCTGATAACATACATGTAGTAGAAGCTGCGGCCAACCTACCCAAGCCGCAGGTGCCCAGGCCAGCACGAGTGAGCGTGCACGTGCGTGGCAGGCACATCCTCTCTGAGACAAGCCTGCCTCTATATCCAGAGACTGCTGACACAGACACACCGCATCTCCATGTAGATTCTACTCTTTGCTCTGGTCAAATCTCTGTTAGTCACCCAGAAAGGAACCTTGGTATGCTTTCGTTACGTATTTCTCCAGGCTGGATGTAGTCCTGAGAAAAGACCAGACAGTCTGTTTTGCTTAGCTTTGTGGAAAGGGAAAAAGTCATTCCATTCTTAATACTTCTCTCCTAAATCAGACTGTTGTGAAAAGAGAAGTCCTGCTGAACTAGCTACCAATCCGAACATGACATCCAAGCAATCTAATGCACCCAGAAACCTCCACCCGGACATGACATCCAAACAATCTAATGCACCCAGAAACCTCCACCCGGACATGACATCCAAACAATCTAATGCACCCAGAAACCTCCACCCGGAACTAGGCCAAGGAGCCGTTTCCTTCGAGCCCACTGCACTGATAGTACTGCCAAGATTGACGCTCTGGGTTTCTTGGCAAGTGGAAATCTTTCTGAGAATTGTTTCAGAAAAGAAGAAGAAGGAGGAGGAGAAGGAGGAGGAGGAGGAAGAGAAGGAGAAGGATAAAGGGAAGGAGAAGGGGAAGGAGAAGCTAGAAGAGAAAATGCAATGTAATACGGGCTGGGTAGATGATTCTGTGGGAAAGGACACTTGCTATGCAAGCATGAGGACCTGAGTTCAAACCCCCACCACCCACATAAAAAGCTGGGCATGGCCTTGCAGGTGTCTGTAACTCCAGTGTGTAGGGAGCTGAGCAGGAGAAGATCCCTGGGACTTCCTGGTTGCTAGCATAGCTCCAGGTAAGATATCCTGTTTCAAAGGAATAAGGCAGACCATGACAGAGCAGGACATCTGACGTCCTCTGGTCTTCATTCTCACCTGACCGATGTGTGCAGACACCATGCACTTCACACACACACACGCACGCACGCACGCACGCACACAAAGGAAAAAAGTGGGGGGACACTCTGCAATAAAATTGGCTTCTGTAACGGAAAGCAGCACTGTGAGGCATTTCACCACTTGAGTGGCCAGAGTGGGGCACTCAGGGTTTGTTTAATAAGTAGCACTGTTCAGGGATGTTTCAGCTATGCTCTCCCTCCAAAGCTCCATGCCTATGCCACAATGAAGATGACTGATCTAGGATCTGGAGAGACGGCTCAGTTGTTAAGAGCACTGGCAGTATTTCCAGAGGACCTGGGTTAGATCCCCAGAGCCCTCATGGTGGCTCCCAACCATCTGTACCTCCAGTCCCAGGGGACCCAACACCCTCTTCTGGCCTCAGTGGGCACCAGGCACACACATACAAGCCAGCAAAATGCTCATACTTATAAAACAAAATAAGACACTTAAAAAATGATTAATCTTGCATTCTCACCCACAGTTCACTTCCCAGCTTGACTCCATAAAAAGCAAATGGACACAAGGACATTCTTTCCTCTTTAGCTGTGAATGTCGTTCTGATAAGAATTCAAGTAGAGGAAGGACTATGATGTTAAAGAGACTAGCGTTAATCTTTAGCACTCCTCAGTTACTTTGACTCACGTCAGAATTTTTTTTAAAATTTCTTAACTTTATGTGTATTGGTGTGAAGGTGTCAGATTTCCTGGAACTGGAATTACACGCAGCTGCAAACCGCTGTGTGGGTGCTGGGAATTGAACCTGGGTCCTTTGGAAGAGCAGTCAGTGCTCTTAACCATCGAGCCATCTGTCCAGCCTCAGTAATTCTATTCTTGCATGTTTATTCTAAAGAATTATAATAAATACAGGCAAGGGTCTATAATAGTCAGTCCTTGCTCACCACAGGGTGATATGTTCCAATACCAAGTCCTATATAGACTACACTTGTTTTCACCCATCCATACCTATGACAGTTTAATTTCTACATTAGGCAAAATAAGATATTAACTACAATAACTACTAATAAAGAGAATGATTGTAATATACTGTAATAAAAGTTATTTAAACATTATCAATTGTTTACTTCTAGGATGTTTTTGGACTACGACTGACTATAAGGGACCAAACACATAGAAATTAAAACCACAAATAAGGGGACAACTGCAGTATATTCAAGGATTGTCATCGCTATACTATTTACATGAGAGGGAAATTGGAAATGGGCCTGATGTTTAACAAAAAGAGAATGACGATATATTCCAGGGAAAGTTTACCATGAAATACATTAAATTCAATGTTGGTAAAGTTGATATAATGATACAGAAGAGGTCCCAGTGAAAAGCATGCCTAGAAAAGGGCCTGAGATTGCCGATAAATAGTTGCTCAATAAAAACATGAATGTGTGTCACTTTGTAATCAGAAACAACCATATAAGATTAACTGGAAAGATTACATGTTCTACCCCCACCCCACTTCTGCTGCTACAGGCCATGGTTCCTTCCAAACATGTCAAAGGGCCAGGTGTTCTGCCTCTTAATGAGTTGGTGATTAAAAACCTTCAGGCCATGGTCCCCTTGAGAGAGCCACTTTGCAGGAAGATGAGGATGGGAAGGGGTGCTATAGGAGTGCAGAAATGTGATATGGGAATCATGTGTTTGACCACAAGACCATGAGGCACTCTAATACACTGGCCAGAAAGAAAAACATCCCAACTAATGTGCTTTCTCTCCTACTCAGGAAAATCTGAAGACGATGCGTTTCTCCAGCCAGAACTGCCGGATGACTATAATCTGGGGGACATTTTCCTAGGGCTACTGTGTATCTTCTGCCAGTGCAAAGAAAGTGATGATTATGACATCCTGACTGGGCTGGTTGAAGTGTCTCCCTGCTACAGCCTGCCCTGAAGTTGGTCTACATCCCAGTGTACACACTTTCTCCTTCCTTGGAGGATGGATTCTGTAGCTAAGCAGGCTGGAAAGGGGTGGGCTCTCACCCCCACTCTAGAAGCTCTGCCACTCTGCTGCTAAGAGCCACCTTGGGCCCTTACCTCTCCTGAGGTGTTGGCTCAAAGTCCCCAGATGTCTGGAAATCCTGGCTTCTGAGGACTAGAGGTGAGGAAACCACTTCCCAGCTCCAGATTTTATTTATTTTTTTTAAATTGGCCTGAGAAATAAAGGGTAACATTTTAAAAAAGTATCCTAGGTCAAGCTGACACTTCTGAACAGGCAAACAGAAGGAAGAAGATAAAGACAAGCCCATGAAACCCCAAACTTGACCTTGAGACTAGCTCATCGTGGACACTCTCAGTGGAAGCCGGGTCTGTTTCTAGTATCAAGGGAGGCTTTTGTACAAAGATGTTTGTTAATAGTAGTTGTTGAGCATTTGGGGAGTGTTTTTAACTGAGAGGGTGACTTCAGGGTGTTTTACAAACTGTTTCTCTCTTTCACTGTTTTGATGGGTGAGGACATAGACACATTTCTAGCTCATTAGCCTCAATTCAAAGACTCATTTGAGGCACCCGCCACTCCAGCCTGGTTGCCTATTTTTAAGACGGCAATTGTGGGCTTTCCTTGAGAAGTCTCTGCTTGTACATTTTAGACCATTTTCAAGAAAGTAGCTCCTGGCCAATGTGTGCCGCAGGGTCTGATTTTTAAAAAGAGATGCAAAGGAACTATATATAGAAGCCTAATGCACACCCCTCCTGTGTGAGTGTGTGTGTTTGTGTGTGTGAGTGTGTGTGTGTGTACATGTACACACATGAGCTATGGTACACATATGGAGGCCAGAGGACAACTTTCAGGAGTTGGTCTTCTCTCTCCACCACATGGGCCCTGGGATGCTAGCCGTGTTCATCAGCTTTGACAGCAAGCATCTTTACTGGCCAAGCCATCTCTCCAACCCCTGCTCGAAGTTCTGAAGTCTCGGTCCCTGCTGTCATGACCCCACTGTACTGGATGCATGCGGAGTCAGTTCACTGTGTGGGAACACTTGGAACAAATCGTACTTGTCCCAGCATAAATGTTAAAAACATTTTTTAGTCAAGCCATTGTAAATCAGGGACTCTGTGTATAATAATGTTGAAAAATCAGAACTTAAATGTGGGTGGTGCTATTCCCTAGGCTGGTGTCTTGCATTAAATGGAGGAAGCTGGCTGACCGCCAGGATTAATGGCTTTCTGCTAGCTGGCTGTGGATCTGAAGTGACTTGCTGGTTTTAACTCCTGATTCCATGATTTTGCCACCCATCATGGTGACCAGTAGCTTCAAACTCTTAAGCCCAAATTAACCCTTCTCTTAAGTTTTTTCTTGACACTTTTGTGACAAGCCCAGGTGGCTTTTAAGACCTCCCACCAGGTCCCATCTTTTAAAGATTTCATTGCTTCCCAACAGTGACACAGGCTGGGAACCATGATTTAACAAGGGGACTTGGGTAGATATTTGATCCAATGACAGCACTCCCTCACTCCATACTAAAATTCCACAACAATAATCTAAAGAAAGCACTCCAACAGCAATGAATGGACTCTGGGTGTGCGGTGTGCAGTGTGTGTTTGTGTGACTCTATGATTCTGTGTGTGTGTGTGTGATGTATGTGGTTTGTGATTCTCTATGTGTATGCATATGTGTGTGATGTGTGTAGTGTGTGTATGTGTGACTCTGTGATTCTGTGTGTGATGTGTATGTTTGTATATGTGCAACTCTATGATTCTGTGTGTGTGTGTGTGTGTGTGTGTTTGTGTGTGGTGTGAAGGCTCAGTAAGGAGTTGGACGGGAGCAATTTTAAGCAGTTCATTGAAGCAGCTCCCAGTTTTTCATTATCATACACAGAGTCCCTAACTTACAAAGGCTTGACTGAAAACACAATTAACTTTATGGTGGTGCAAGTGATATTGCTCAATAGAAAATGCACAATGATGTATGTATGTATGCATGTATGTGTGTATATATGTACGTGTGCGTAATTGTGTAACTCACATACTGTATATTATGGGCTTGTAACTCCCAACTGTTGAACCAGTTCCTTAAAGTAAATCTCTCTCCATACATAGATACATATATACATACATACATGTGTGGGTATATATATGTACATATATATCACATAAATATATATATATATCCTGTTTGATGTATCTAGAAAATTCATTGTTCATTGAGTTGAAATGTTAACCAGCTGTCTGCTCTCTCTCTCTTTCTACACACACACACACACACACACACACCTTTTGACTGTCTGAACCCTGCCATAAGTACGATCTGGAGGCCTCCTGAAAGCCTCTGGCATATGTTTCTTACTTTTCTGAGAGCAAGGAGTCTTTCTGGTTAAGAGCTAGAGCAGATTAAAGATGTTAAATGCATACAGAAAGTATTGGGGATTTGCCTTATGGACGTGTTTCTCCTCTGTTATCAGCTGAATGCAGAATTTCCTCTCTCTTCCTTTTTTTCTTCCCTTTTCTATCTCCGAGAAATGGCAGGAAGAAGCTGTTCTGGGTGGCTGTGATGTAATGGAGGTCCCATGGTGACACTGGGAATCACAGAAGCGGGCAAGGAAATTTGCTATCAGTGTTGGTTACCGGATGTTGCAGTGCAGATCAAGTTTAAGCTTTCTTGGAAAGTGACTCTTCAGTGAAACCAGAACAGTATTCTCAACTTATTACACAATGAGATCCCATCCTCCATCTGCTTGAAAGAGGGTGGCTTCAAGGGTCTGACCCCCCTGGGAAATGTAAAAGACAGTTCTACTTTGTGGACACATTGTGGGTCATCTGCTTCAAATAACAACTATCTCCATGCTAGACAGCCTGGTGACTTGGCCACTGTTTTTTTATCCATCATCTATTTATTTTACATCCCAGCTGTGGCCTCCCCCTCATCGTCCCCTCCCAGTCCCTCTCCCGGTTTTCCCCCCTCCCACCCCTATTCCCCTCCTCTTCCATTTCCATGTAGGAAAGGACAGGTCTCCCATGAGCATCAATAAAACATGGCATATCGAGTGGCAGTAAGAATATGCACATTCTCATGTACTAAGGCTGTGCAAGGTGACCCAGTATGAGACGTAGGGTCCCAAAAGCCAGTAAAAGAGGACTTGACCACTCTTTACATCACCAAGACCTGTCCAGAGGCAGCTTTGAGGCACACAGCTTTCTATAACTCTCAGGTAGTCTTCACCCTCATCCTTTCAGAAAGGAAACTGGAAGCATTCGCTTTCTTTGTCACAGCGATCATCACAAAACTGGGTAACTTAGAAACATAGAAACCTATTTTCTCACAGTTCTAAAGATCAAGAGCCTATAAGGTGCCAGCAAGACAGGATCCATTCTCAGGTTCAGAGGAATAACCAGTTCCCTGCCTCTCTCGGAGCTTCTGGTGGCTGCTGCAAGACTTGTGATACAGGACTGGGACTTCTTCTGGGGATCATAGGGATCAAAACTAAGACTGAAACATGAATTCTTGTGCAACATTTTAGTTGGAAAGAAAACAGGGTGAGGAAAAGGGGCCACACTGATTGCTGGAGGTTTGAGCTGTCTGCAGAGAAACAAAAGGCCCTGTGTCTGGTTTCTGGAGTGGTCTGAGGGTTTGTTAGTCATGATGAGGTTTCTTCTTGGTTTGAGGGGACTTTCCTGTGCAGATCCATGTTGTTTGTCCTTGGAGACATCCCGGCACTATCTTGAATCTTTTGCAGCAGGATAAAGGACCAGTGACAAGCATGTTTCATCTACTGTTGACAAGGAGGAGGGAAACCCGGTGGTGGGCACAGGCTTCACAGTTTAAGGGCGGAAAACCTACGTTTGCTCTTCCGGCAGGGTCCCGCTCTCCGAGTGCATCATTCCACCCCATCTCCAGGGTTTCCTCTTCCCTCTCTCGCTTCCCTCCACTTTCCCTTTCTCCTGACACTGTCTTTGGACTTGGGACCCAACCTAAGCCAGCGTGCTCTTATCTGGAGAGAGCCCTGAACTTAAATAGCGATGGCTGCACAAATTAAGTCACATTCACAGGTTCCAGGGACTGGAACACAGACAGACATATCTTTTGAGGCTCAACTCAACCCACTACAAAATACTTCACAATCACCCAGTTTCCCCAGAGGGGGATGTGAGGTGGATTCTTCCAGTGGCAGCACATTGACAAGTTACACCACCAACTGCTGTTGTGGGGAGAATTGTAACCCCTCCGCCCCCCCACCCCATTCCCGTATTTGAAGATTTTACATCTTTAGAGATGTGATTAGATTAAATGAAGTCATTGGGGGGTGGTTCCCTAATGCAATCTGACTGGTGTCTTTATCAGAAAGGGAAATGAGGTCACGGGAAAGATGGCTATCTGCAAGCTAAAAGAGAAGTCTCAGGCGTAATCATCTTTGCTGGGAACCTGACCTCAGGCTTCCAGCCTCCAAGACCATGACAATGCAACTTGCTGCAGCTTTAGTCAGTCTGTGGCACTTTGTCATGAAAGTCCTTCAAGTGCTACAATCCCACTCACGTCTGTCATAGTTCCACATGGCAGAGGCAAGGCCTTGCCAGGCTCTCTGGAATTAGCTAGCATATTAGAAAAGAAGACCCAAAGTGTCAAGGATGGGGTTTGTTATTCTTCTTCTTTTTTTTGTGGGGTAGATGACAAGGTCTCACTACATAGCCTGGGCTGGCCTAGAACTCACTGGGTAGACAGGCCGACCTCAAACTCACAGAAGTCTACCTGGTTCAGCCTCCCTAGTCCTGGGATTAAAGATATGGCCACCAAGCCTGGCTTCATCTTTGTCTTTTGATTTTCTGATTAGCAGTGCTTTTTCCCAGTGACCATAACATAATAGAGTGGATCCTTAGGCACACTGCTTCTCTTCAGTATGGGGTCCTTAGGAGTAATGAAATGTCCCTGAGTTAATGTCTGTGATTCAAGAACTGGGATAATATGATTATCCTTGTGGCCAGCAACTGGAGATTCTATCTGAACTCCACCTCACCAGCCCTAAGCATGGCACTTCAGAGAGAATGCTTCAGGTGGAGTGTAGACTTGAAAGTCAACAGAGGAGCGAAAGAATGAGGAAAAAGTGGGTCCAGTGAGAGGGTGGTCAGAAACCAAGGAGAATTAGGGTTTGTGAGGAACACTGCGTGAAGGCCAGAGGTACGCTTTCAGCCTTCGTGGCCCCTAGATCGGGAGTCTTAAATGATGACACCCTAGTCAGCAGTGGCAGCACCGAGAACGTGGGAGACAAAAACACATTTTGGGGGTGTGCTGGCTAATTTTGTGTCAACTTGACACAGGTTAGAATCATCTGAAATTGAGAAAATGCCTCCATAAGGTTGGGCTGTAAGCAAGCCTGTAGGGCATTTTCTTATCTAGGGATGGGTAGGGGAGGGCCCAACCCACTGTGGGTGGGGCCACCCCTGGGCAGGTGGTCCTGGGTTCTATAAGAAAGCAGGCTGAGCAAGCCACAAGGAACAAGTCAGTAAGCAGCTCCATCCATAGCCTCTGCATCAGCTCCTGCCTCCAGGTTCCTGCTCTGTTTGAGTTCTTCTCCTGATTTCCTTTAGTGGTGGACTAGGATATGGACGTGTAAGTCAAATAAACCCATTCCACCCCAACTAGCTTTTGGCCATAGTGTTTCATCACGTTTTGTACACACACTGTGTGTATATGCATGCTCATGTGTGTGTGTATATGTAACAAGAGGTTCTTTGTCCTGGCTGGACCTGCCACTTTTCAGCCCCAAATGAACACACAGAGATATATATTATAAACTGTTGACTGGTGGCTTGGGCTTCTTATTGGCTAGCTCTGTCTTAATTATTAACCCATTTCTATTAATCTAAGTATTTCCACATGATCTTATCTTACCAGAGAAGGGTCCAGATCTGTTACTCCTTTGGTGGCCTACATGGCGACTATTCTGGTGGGTTCCCTGTCTACCTTTCCCAGAATTCTCCTGGTCTCCTAGTCCCCCTACCTTTCCTGCCTGACCACTAGCCAAACAGTGTTTTATTCATCAACCAATAAGAGAAACATAAATACAGAAGAACATCCCCTATCATGCATATGTGTCCACATGTGTGAGGAAGCCAGAAGTTGATATTGGGTGTCTTTCTCAATCACCACCTTATTTTTTTGAGACAGGATCGCCCACCCAACCTGAAGCTTATCAATCCTGCTAGACTTGGCAGCCAGCAAACTGCAGGGTTCTTCCTGTGTCTGCCTCCCGAGTTCTGGTGTTACAGGTGCATTGTCACTGCGCCAGGCCTTTTACATGGACTCTGAGGACTGCACTCGGGTCCCTGAGCTTGTGTAGCAATCGCTTAGCTAAGACACCGCCTCAGCCCTTGTCATCTGTATTTCAATAAGCCCTCCAGATGATCCAGATGCAGGTTGACATTTGAGGAGCATACAGAGAGGAACAAGTTTTCCAGAGCTGGACTGTGGTGCCATCTGCCCCAGGAAGGCATGTGTGTGTGCTCCAGTGGAAACTTCAGAAGCAAGCAGTCTTCCTGTCTGAGGGGTAGCATGGAGGGGCCAAAGGCATACACTTCTATCAAGCAAGCCAAGGAGAAAAAGATGTTTGCTCCAGGGCAGTCTCTGCCGCCTGAGAGTCAGCCATTTGGCGTCTTTCCACCCCTCTGAACAACACAGTAGAACATGGGTCTCTAAGGAGACGGACCTGGCACACTCCCAAAACTGCCACAGAGTGGCACTTCTCGTAGTACTTGCTGAGCCCCTGGGAAATGTTAACCAGAGGTTGGTTTTGCTTCTTGACTTGTTCCTTTGCAGTTGAAACCCTTCTAAGATGGACCTGTCCCTTTGTCACTTACACACCAGGATAACCCTAGGGGGCAGATCTCGGGAAGATTTATGATCTCTATGAATTACTCTGACTCAGAGTCTGATTTGATTTGAGAGACAAGACTAGGACACAGGGAGATCTCACTGACTTCTGGGATTTGTGTGTGATCTCAGAGGGGCATTGTCTGCGGCACGTCGCAGTCTGTTAGCCTGTGGTTCATGTCCCATGCATAGCTGACACGTGAAAGCCAGCTACTGAGTAGGCAGTGGCAGGAAGTGTGGCACATTGTTGAAAACACAAAGACACGGATTCTTAGATCAGTGTTTTGTCCCTAAGCCCTGGAATGCTAACAGCATGTGCTAAATGCACTTAAGGAAAGATCTCAATTGATCTGCACCTCAGATTCTCCAGGGGCACGCAACTTGCTGGCTTCTGTTCTGAGCATCATTTCTTTCCACCAGGGACCATAAACATAGCCAGTGTAGGCAGCATTGACTCCATGATTGGGAGAGGCAATGCAAAATGAAAAACGTACATTGTGTAAAAGTTACTTTGAGATGGTGACAGGGGAGCATTGGAGCAAGTGAGGGGGTCTTTCTGTGTGTGGAGCCTTGTGCATCTGAGCAGGTATGACCCATGGTGATAGCTCGGTGTGCAGGAGATAGGATGAAATTTTATGGATCCTGCTACCTTTCAAGAAACAGCTTTATTTTTATATGCTTATTTCCTTTCCCATGTGTGCTACTCAGATGTAATTGTTGTAATGAAATACATGAGATGGACTCCTTATAAAGAAAAAGAGGCTTATTTAGCACCCTCGGAGGTTCAAAGGCATGGCACCGTATAATCTTGGTTCTGGTGAGGGTCTGTCACAAGACTGCAGATAGCAATGGTGGGCTGCGCTGCCAAACAAGAAGTCAGAGAGAGTGGGACTCCAGTCTGACTTTTGCAACAAACCTCCTCAGAGAATTGCCCAGGCTCTTATAAGAAATGCTTTCTTTCCTTTCAAGGGCATAGTTCCAATAGACCAAAGGATCTCCCACTAAGCATCAACTCTTCAAGGTCCACCACCCTACACTATCATGCTGAGGATCTAGCTTCCGATACATGGGCCCTTGGGGAAAAAACCAGTTCCTAACCGTACTCCTGTGAAAGAGAAGACAGCATCAGGAAGGAGGCATCTGTGATATGACCCTCACTAGCTGCAGTCTCTTTAGCCTTGAACATGGCTGGTCTTTGGCATGTTCCTCTGTGGTGCCTTCTATTGGAGATGCTGGAGTATGTCTCCCCATCCATGAATGCTGGACCAGCTATTACGACTCAGTAAGGGTGGCTGTGACGCATGCATTTGATCCCAGCACCCGGGAGGCAGAGGCAGGCAGATCTCTGTGAGTCTGAGGCCAATCTGGTCTTACAGAGTGAATTCCAGGACAGCCAGGGCTATGCAGAAAAACCCTGTCTCTAAAACCAAAAACAACAAAAGGACTCGGTAGAAAGGCAGTGTGCCTGCTGCCCATCTGAGCTTTTTGTGCTTCTGTTTCCCTGCTGTGAGAATGTCCTGTGTTGCTGCTGGTTCAAGAAAAATCAGAGAAATATGGAGTAGACTAAACCTCAAGGGAAGCCCAGAGCAGAGCTCTCCTAGTGGACCTGAAGATCTCTGAGGAAAGAATATGATGCCTCTGGTGAGGCACTGGGCCCTTTCTTACACAGTGTGCTCAAGATAGAAATCCAAGGAAGATGCTCTTCAGGTGGCTCCCAAGCAGATGTTGAGAAATGAGTAAAGACACTAGGAAAATGCCAAATTAGTGGTAAATATTGATGGATGGCTCTGATGCTTAAATAAAGCTATCAGTTATTAAATAAGTCCAGCACCAAGCTTCCAAATAAGGATTAAAAGTTGCATCCAGTCAGCTGTGTCCTAAGTTCTGCCCCTAATGGGCAGTGAACTTCGGAGCCTGTGTTTGTTGAGCTAAGACTGTTAGATGCTAGCCTCTGGGTAAAACAAAGTCTATGTTTTATTTCAAATAGTTCTTTCAATAACTCTATACATTCACTTGTTAGTATTATTCCCATTTCCAGTCATGGGAACAGAAATCCAGAGAGAGTAAATAATTCTTAGAAGCAGAGAGGCAGGACGATTACTCAGTCACATCTTTAGCCTCAGCAGCTTAAAGTTTAAAGTTTAAGTTTAACTTGAGTTTAAAGGCTTGCCATACAAGCATAAGGACGTGAGTTTGGATCCCCATTACCCTCACCAAAAGCCAGGTGTGGTGGCGTTATGTGAAATCCTATCATCAAGGAAGCAGAGACAGGGGAGGACTCCTGGAACATTCTTACTAGCTCATCTTGCCTAAACAGCCAGCTCTAGGCTCAGCGAGAGGCTCTGTCTGAAAACACAAGCTGAACACTTACAGAGGAAGAGACCTGATGTTGACCTCCAGCCTCGTAGGAACACACACAAGTGTACACATATGAACACGCACACAAGTGTACACATATGAACACACACACACATTTGAAAGGAAAGATGTGTAGAGGGAGAGGCGGAAGAGAAGGAAAGAAAAGGCTTCCCCAGGAAAATGGGAGGTGCATAGCTCAGCCCTGGACTTGACCTCAGCCCCCTCTGCTCTTGCTAATCATCTTAAAAATACCCATTTGGGCCTGGAGAGATGGCTTAGCAGGAAAGGCGCTTGCTGCTGGGTCCGAGCACCTGAGTTTGATTTTGGGATGCGCATGGTGGAAGGGGAGAGCCGACTCCTGCACGTTGTCCTTTGACCTCTGCCTGTCCGAGATTGCACTCGCATGCCCCCATCCCACTCAAAGGAAACACATAAGCAAATGTAAAAAGAAACCCTAAAAAACCCAATACCATTTCATTGCTTCCGCCTCTCTGTCTTCCTTGAATTTGCCACTCAGCTGGATGATGCTTCTAACTTTCAAATCCCAAATTTCACTCTCCCTTGTGGTGATTTGAATGCTAATAGACCCATATATCTGAATGCTTGGTCCCTGCTGATGGAACTGTTGGGGAATAACCAGGAGGTGTGTCCTTGATGGAGGAGGTGTGTCACTGGGTGCCAGCTTTGAGGTTTCAAAACCATTCCCAGCTGGCTCTTTCTTTTCCTTGTGGATCAGACGTAAGCTCTCAGCTACTGTCCCAGATCCATGCCTGCCCGCCTGCTGCCAAGCTCCCTGCCGAGATGGTCACAGACTCCAACCCTCAGGAACTGAGAGCTCCCAAATTAAATGCCGTCTTTCATAAGTTGCCTTGGTCATGCTGTCTCTTCCCACCAACAGAAAAGTAGGTAAGAACAGCGCATTGGTGGCGCACGCCTTTTATCCCAGCACTCGGGTGGCACAGGCAGGTGGATCCCTGTGAGTTCGAGTTCAGCAGAGCGAGTGCCAGGATGGGCTCCAAAGCTAAACAGAGAAACCCTGTCTCGAAAAAACAAACCAAACCAAAACAAAACAAAACAAAAAAGTAGCTAAGACACCCTTTGTAGAGGGAGATGAATGTAAGGAAAGTGAGAAAAGACCTTATGTGTTTCTACAGCTTAGAGACATAGTTCCTGGGATGAAACTGTCATCCCCAGTCCTTGAACTGGATCCATAGATCTCGAGCTGTATCTATGCTTCAAGGACATTCAAGGACGTGGAGAGGTTTGCCAAAGAGCAATGCAGATTGTAACAGAATGCCAAGTTGGACATGCTTCTGCCTTTCTGGACTTGTCTGAATGCCTTGAACACCCCCTCAAGCAGGTTCTCTGTGCATCCAGAAGGCCATTCTGACAGGGTCTATATATCAAAATCTGTCAGTAGCCTAGACATTTGTCATCTTCCATCAAGTCTAGGTCAGTACAGATGAGCAGGTCTCTGACAATGCTATAGAATGGCTGCCAAGAGAACTTAGCTAGAGTTGTATAAAGAGTTTGAAGAGATGTATTAAAATTCAAATTTTCCTTTTTTTATCCCTGTTACATACTTGCTATATTATAGTGTTAGATTTCATAAAGACAATTTCTTTCAAGTGTATATCTATTTAACTATATTATGCCTCTCCTCTTTCCTCCCTGCAGACTCCTTCCTTCCCCCATTTCCCTTCTGCTTCCATGTCACATATACATATGTACATACATATGTATACATGTATATGTGTGCATACTTTATGTATCTGTAAAAAAATCTAGGACCCACAAATATAAGCAAGTCTTGTTTTGCTTTGTTTTTTAAAGAAAAGCTTCATCACTTTTACAAAATATGTAAACTTCTAGCCAGATTCTAGTTTGCTTGCTGTTCACAAGCCTGCCAAGAGAAGGCTTTTTGGGGCGCCACTAAAGAGATCTTATTTTATTTTTATTATAATTTTTCTTTATTCTTGAGAATTCCATACATGTATACAATGAAATATGATCGTAGCCCACCCAAGGAGACATTATTTAGTTATAAAATATAATATGTAATGTGCTATATATTATAATCTCTTTTTTAAAAGCAATTTCCAGGACTCCGTAGACTCTTCTTGGAGAAATAGCAGGAAGAACCTGTATTTTAGGAAAACTCATTCCATGTTTGAGAGATGGTGGACACAACAGCTACCAGCAGGAAGGACAGTCCCAAGCATTCGTAACTGACTTTACACAGAGGTACTCTGAGCTGATAAGGAAGAGGTCACACCCCTCCCCCGTCAGCTCAATTCGTGGGAACGGAAGTATCTCTTCCCCATGAACTCTAGCCAAAGTTACAAGTCCATTCTCTGAGTCAAGGTTATTGAGTTGTCTGCTTTAAGAAGAGAGAAAGAGAGAGATGGGGAGGGAGGGAGGAAGGGAGAGAGAGAATAGGGGGAGGTGGAGGGGGAAGGAGAGGAGGACAGAGAGGGGGCAAGCCAGGACAGAATCTCAGATAGCTCAGGCTGTTGTCCAAGACATATCCAATGCTAACCCTGAACCCAACCTCCCAAGTTCTAAGCCTGCAGGAGTGCACCATTGTACCCACTGAGTTGACACTCTGAATTAGAATAGCGGAGGGAAGGGAAGTTCCTTGTGAAAAGCTGAGCAACTTTCCCCCAGAGAGATTTTCCCAACCCCTCCAACCTATTCGAGGGTCACATGGCAAAGGGACATGAAGCTGCCAATCAGCTACCTTAAAATGGGGAGAGTGTCCTGGACCACCCAGGAGGCACAATGGAGTCCCCAGGGGTCCTTCAGAGGGGAAGGGAGAAGGGAGGAATAAACAGAGACAAGGGAATAAGACAAGACTATGCCTAGATGTTGTTAGCTTTGAAGGGAGGCTCTATCGCCAAGGAATGTGAGAAGCTTCTAGATGGTAAAGAGGGCAAGGGAAGACACATTACACCAGGCTTCTAGAAGGAGAAGAGTCCTGTTGACACCTTCATGTTATTTTAGTGAGGCTCAGTTTGAACTTCTGAGTTCTGGAGCCATAAGTTTCCAAATTTGTGTTGTTTGGAGCCACTGATTCGAAGGACATTTGTGATAGTAACATGTAGCATGAATTCTCTTTGGTCTTAATAATAATAAAACCTTGGTGTTCAGCTATCAGGGGGTGAAAGCTGAAGATCAGAGAGGCAGAGCAGCCAGTCACTAGAGTTCTTACCTCTACCAATGCTCAGCCCAAAGGGGTGATCCTGTCCTCAGACTGCATCTCAGACTGCATCCCCAGACTGCACCTCAGACTGCATCTCAGACTGCATCTCAGACTGATTGCTGCTCAGAGTGCACTGAGCTCCTGTCTCCTCCTACCTTACCATGCCTCCACCCTGCCATATCACTCCTACCTCTACCTCCCCAGTGTTGGAATTAAAGGCATGAGATCACAAGTGCTAGGGTCACCTTTGTGTGAGCTCTGTTTCTCTTTTAGACTGAATCAATTTTGTGTGTCCCGGGGGGCCTTGAACTAACAGATCCGTCTGCCTCTGTCTCCCGAGTGCTGGGATTAAAGATGTGTGTCACCACTGCCCGGCCTCTATGGCTGTGGCTAGCTCTGCACGCTGATCTTCAGGCAAGTTTTATCTGTCATAGCATAAACAAAATGTCATCACAGTAACACCTGAAAACTACAACACACCCTAACAGAAAAAAGAAACAGTCTTCTTTACAGAAGGAAGGAGGTGCTGGATGGGGAAATAGACTAGAGTCCCTGCATCCTACAGATCAGTCTCCATCATCTTGTTAGGCGCTTGCTAAGGGGAGGAGAAATCTGCTTCCCGTCACAGTCGTAGTTGTGTGCATCTGTTGCCCAGAGAAAAGCTCACAGCTCGTGAGCAAGAGCAGAAAAGCCTGTGCACCGCACAGTCTGGACAGCCGCTTCCTTCATTCACTGCTGCTTGCCAGGAGCAAGTTACTCAATCTTTGTAGGCTTCAGCAAGGTGATGATAATTATCTGATGGTTTTGTTTTAATGAAGATTAAAGGCGTACCTATGAAGAACTCTGCCTTACTACTGGTGCGTGGGGGACACTTAAGAAATGTGACTAGTAATTATTGTGACATTAGGTAAAGTAGTATAACTCTGTCCTCCGAGCCAGTCTGGCTGGGTGTGAAACTCACCTTTGCCACTTGGAATGTCTGTTAGGGCAAATGATTGATTATCTCTTAACCCAGTTTAGTTCTTATGCAAAATGCAAATGTTGTGAGTGTTAGCTCACAGAACTGTGGGGGAGAGCAGGATGAATAGAGCTAATGCACCAGCTAGTGTTTGGTAGAGTGGATGCGTGCCATTTTCCACCACCATCTGTTCCCTCACTCCGGATGCCTAATAAGTCAACAAGCACCCCAGAAAGGTTTGGTAGCATCTCGTACAATCACCAAGACCTTTCCAGACGGGAAGAAGCACGATGGTCACTCCCTCGAGGAGCAGCGTTCTCTTTCTTCCAAACAGGAAGCAAGATGTGGTAGCACCCTGTCACGCTGCAAAGGACAGTGGGAAGTTCGGTACACTAAACACACCCCACTGGGTGGGACTTGGATGAGGAGCACAATCAATGTGTTTTCCTCCACCCTGCAGTCCAGTGGAAGTATCTGGCTGACCTGTCGCTTTCACGCTTAGTAGTAACTGGGCAAGAACATTAGGTAAGGAGCCTTTCGAGTTTCCTGTTGAGAGTAATCCTTCCTTTCAACAGTACCAAGAACTCTGACTTGATAAGGACAGGAAATAAGACAGCCCATTGTAAGCCAGCGTTTGATGGCAACAGCTGATTACCAAAACGTTCTGGTTCTCCCCCACAGGAACCCACACAACACGGCTGTGAAAAAAACAGTTGTTTAACCTTGCCACACTTGTTCACTCGTAGGGACTGTTTAACCTGATTGGGCAGAGCAAGATACCCCAGGCCTTCCATGTCTCTGATGACTAGCTGAAATGCCAGTGGCCTGGTGGCATTCCCTGGTGGCTTCAGACAGTCTCTCAAGTCCTTTGCCTTCATCCTCTGAGTTGAGAATTGACCTGTTGCTGCACTAGGCTTTTGGGGCAGGAGTACAGAATATGAATTCAAGAAAAAAAGAATAATGTGTCCCAGCCTAGCTGTGCAGACAATCTTAAAATATGGTACTTTTTCTACATCTATTGAGAAATTTGTGCAAGGCATTGTCTGTGAAGGGCATTGTCTGTGCAGGGCTAGATGTCACAGGAAATCGATGGTAACAGGTTAAACTTCAGGAAATTCTCAGTGTCATTAAGACCCACGGCATTCTGTGTGACTGGTCCCCATGGGGAGCAGAAGTTCCAGTGAGTCTGTGGCTGGGCTCTCTGGAAGCTTCCAGACAGGTTCTATATTGAGGGCAGGCTCTCAGGGGAAGGTTTAAAGTCTTTGGGAGAGGCTGAAGAGAGCAGAGGAGGGAGGGTTAGGGAGATGGGTTACTCAGTGGGTAAGAGTGCATCGGTTAAACCTGATGCTTTCTCTGAGTTGGAACCCTAGGACCCACATGGTGGAAGGAGAAAACCAGTTCCCAGATTGTCCTCTGGCCTCTACATGGGCAGTGCGACACATGTGTGTACAGACACATCCCTACAGAAATAAAATCAGTGTAAGCGTTTTCTATCTTTAAGGACAAGACAGAGGGACAGAGGGCAAGCTGGATGAGGAGGTGGCTGAACTGAGGACACTGCTGACAACCGCAAAGAGAAGCTTCTCTTTAATTGCCCAAATTATCTGAATTCTGTACCTGGAATCCAGGCAAAGGCAGAAGGAAAGGACTAACTACTCAAAGTTGTCTTCTGCCCATACATGCACCGTGGTTCTTACACACACACACACACACACACACACACACACACACACTCTGAAAACGAAAGTTCTGCTCCTTGGTTCCTAGGGAGGGATAGGGGCTGCAGGCTACCTTCAATGACAATTATAGTTTGGAATTTAAAATGCCCCCCCCAAAGGCCATATACTGACTTGGTCCTAAGACGGGCATAATCATGTTGCTGTACCTTTAAGAGGTGGGGCCTTGTAGAAGGAAGTCAGTTCATTTCTGGATGTGCCCTTGAAAGGGATATCAACCCCCCTGCACCCCAACATCCGTCCTTCTCTGCTTACTTTCTGTTTGTCATCAGATCAACAGTTTTTCTCTGTCATCACGTTACCATCGTTCACAGCCATGTGGAACACGTGACCGTGGGCTCCGAAAATGTAACTATTAAATTCATTATTTCTAGTGTTTGGCTACGTCAACAGAAAGCTAACACAATAACCGATGACTGACCCTGTCTGTTTAACAGGACTGCCCGCAGAATCTCAGTGACAGGGTTTGAAGAGCTTCTGGAGTGGAGAACACATCTACCCTGGAAGAGGCTGGCTCATCCCAAGCCCACAGGGCGCCCCTTCCTAGTGCCCCCTCAACTGGCTGCTCATTTGCACACTGTATGACAGACTGTATAGTGTTAAGTGAAAATTGCAGGTCATCATGGACCAGGTTCCTAAGCCACACTAAACAGAAACTAGACTGGTATCTGACATTCCAAGAAATCAGGAGAAAGATAACAGCTGGATTTCCCCAGAGGCAGCTTCAGCTGGCACAATACTGGTTCTCCTTCAGCCTTAATCCTGGTTCTCTCTCAGCCTTAGTCCTTCTCCAAAATAGGTAATCTGAAGTGATCCAATACTAATCATACATTTTTCTACTCTTGTATCTCTCAGCCTGATGCCTTATCACGAGAGCAGTCTGACACGACAAATTCATCCTTTATTTTTTTTCTTTTCAACTTTTACTGATTTCAGATCTTTTAACCTATAAGATCAAGCCCCTCTGCTAAGTCTATTAAAATCCTTCCATGGAATAAAATGTTGCCCAATTCTAGAATAAAACAAATTAGCCTCCTGGGTTGTAGCTCAGTCAGCAACTGCCCAGAATGCATAAGGCACTAGATTTGATTTTTAGCACTTCAAAAAACTTAGCATGGCTGTGTGCACATGTGTGCAGGAGGAGGCAGGAGGATTGGAAGGCCAGGGTTATCCTGGAGAGGCTGTAGATCCAATCTGCTATTGCTGTTTTGCTGAATGGTGATATTGTTTTCTAAGTACTTGTTTATATTCAAAGATTGATGTTTCTGGTCATGTTGTCAAAGTTACCTTTAAACATTTGTTTATACTCATAGATTGATGTTTCTCTCAACCTTAGTCACAGAAGCTTTGTTTCCAGTGGGAATGGTTTTAACAGAGACTTGTAACTGATCCATGTGCTGAGAATAAGGGACTGTGAGTACTCATCCCTAAAGGAGACATCTGTATGAATACCTGTCACCTAGGTTACAGGAGCATCACAGAACAGGGCTTGGGAGGAATGTAAAGGCCCAAGGATGGGAAAGTGGACTGCAAAGTACTATCATTTGGACATGGCATGGCCATTGCCCTCCTCAACTCAGAGCATCTGTGGTTACTTGCACAAGATCAAGTCAGTCAAAATTCCAGCATGGATAGGGAAGGAACATTGGTGCTATTGACTGTTGGTGACTGTTGCAGGAGAGAGAGTTGTTGTGGAATATTTGTGTATACTGTGGTTGGTTTAATAAAGAGATGAATGGTCAATAGCTAGGCAGGAGAGAATAGGTGGGACTTCCTGGCAGAGAGAGAGGAACTCAGGATAAACCTAGGCATGCAAGAGATACCAGCAAGACACTGAAGAAGCAGGACATATGGTACAGAGGAGAGGAAGCCAAGCCACATGGCAGAATGTAGATAAATAGAAACAGGTTAGTTAAGTTATGAGAGCTAGTGGCATAATACATCTCTGTGTTGTTATTTGTGAGCTAGTGGCATAAAGGAAAGTCTGACTATAGAGGGTCATTTTGCTTTGGGAGCGTGGTGACTGGTAGGTTGCCCATGTTCCAGTGGAAGGCCTCACAAGCATGCACACGGGACCAGCACTAACTGGATTCAGCGGTTGTCCTAGTTAGCCTTAACTGTCAACTTGACAGCCTAGAGTTCCCTGAGAAAGGAGTCTTAAGTAAGTAATAGTCTAGGCTAGACTGGCCTGTGGGCATTTTTGGGCAGGATTCTCTTGTCCGTTAATTGATATAGAAAGGCCCAGCCTACTGTGGACAGTACCATTCCCTGAGTAGGTGGTCCTGGCTTGTAAAGCTGTAAGAAAGCTAGCTAAGGATGAGTCAGCAAGGAGCTATCATGTTGCACTCCTCCGTGGTTTCTGCTGTACTTGGTTGGTCAGAGGGAATGCTGTGTGTAATAGTGAGCAGGCTTGCCTTCAAAATCCTGCCATGACTTCTGTTGCAGGACATTTGTACACTGTTAAAGTTGTGTTGCATTGATTGGTTTAATAAAGAGCTGAAGAGCCAATAACTAGGAAGGAGAAAATAGGTAGGGTCTTCTGGAGGGAGAGGGGAACTGAAGATGAAATCTAGGCATTCCAGAGACACCAGCAATACCCTAAGAAGTCAGATGTACAGAATAAAGGAGAGGTAAATGCCAATGTGGCAGAATGTAGATTAATAAAAATAGGTTAAGTTATGAGAGCTAGTTGGGAACAAGCCTAAACTAAGGCCAAGCTTTCATAATTAAGAAGTCTCTGTGTTGTTATTTGGGAGCTGGTGGTCCAAAAAAGTCCTATGAGAAACACCTCTCTAGACTTCTGTCAATGGTAAACCATGACCTGGAAGTGTAACTCCAGTAAATCTTTTCATCCCCCAAGTTGGTTTTGGTCAAAGTGTTTTTTCATAGCAACAGAAAGGAGACTAGAATAGTAGTACATCATTGAAGGAAAAAGGATGAGAGAAGGAGGGAGGGGGAAGGGAGGGGTAGGAGATGTGAACTTGGGAAGGGGACACTGTATATCACATTATATTGGGAAATTACCATGTACTGTTTGAGCTCACTGAGAATCTGGCTCTGGAAGTGGACCTGCATTGAGGGATATTTGATCACACTGTGAACCCTGAGATAGAGTTATTTAAATAAAATCATCCATAGGTCAAGGAGCAGAGCAAGCAACCAGTTGACTGGAAGTAACCATAGAGAGTGAGAGGAAGTCTGGAGGTTGGAGAGAGAGAGAGGCACAGTCCAGTTGGAGGAATTTTGTTTCATATGGGTTAGGAATAAGCTCTCTTTCTGAGATGATGACCAAGGAGGAAGTGAGCTGGCTGCTTTCTCTGCCACTCTGAGATAGTAGGTTTTCACCCCAGCATCTGGTTCCCAAGTCTTTATTAGTAAAATAAAAAGATAAAGACTTAGTGAAAACAACATTTGCCTCTCTATATGGAGACAGATGAGGTGGTAGTGGATGAGAAGGCTACCCCTGGGCCGAGGTTCCAGCAGCAAGACAGCAGCAGTGGCTGAGGAGGCACAGTCAGCAGTAGGATCAGGTGCAGCTGTTGTGCCACAGGTAAAACAACAGGTTCATGCTCCCCATTTGATTTCTGCTAGAAGCTTTGTATGTCCAATTAGATGATGTTTTGCTATTATCCATCCATCTATCTTCCATCCATCCATTCATTCATTTATCTATCCATCTATTACTCGTCTCTATCATTCATCCATTTATCATCTGTGAATCTATCATCTACCTATCTATTGATTTATCCTATCTATCTATCTATCTATCTCCTATTACTTGTTCATTCTTTTACTTTGGCTTGCTGTAAATTTAACAAATCCACTCATTCAAAACACCAAATATGGTGATCATAGATCATTCCGTGGGCCATTCAGAGAATTTTTTTGGCTATGGGGGTAATCAGAAGAGGAAGAATATATTGCATACATGTATGCAATTCTCAAGGAATAAGTTTAAAAAGATTTTAATGACAATAACTCACTCAACCCAGTGTAGTGGTGAACATCTTTAATCCCAGCACCTGCGAGGAAGAGTCAGACAGATCTCTGTGAGTTCAAGGCCAGCCTAGTCTACAGAGTGAGTCCCAGAACAGCCAGAGCTACATAATGACAGCCTATCTCAGAAAACAACAACAACAACACACTCAAACACAAACAAAAACAAAAGAAAAGATGAAAGAAAACAGAAAAAGAAAATGCATATACCTCACTCTCACAAAGTTTTCATCCTATCCTGAGGTCTATTTTCCCCCAGAGATCACATTTATTGGGATGATTTTTTAAGAGAGTGTGAAATTGGAAGGAACATGTATTTGGGCACAGAGGCCTAGGGGTTGGGGGCTGGAAGGGGGAGTAGTAGAGGAATAACATCAAAATACATTATATATGTTAGTATTCAGGCATCTGTAGTGGCCTGTCCTTGGGGTTCTGACAGGATATGCCCTCAGCTGCAGCCACTAAGAGGACCACCTGTACAGATTCACTATGCTCCCTTTTAAAGGGACCCTGCCCACCTCCCTCCCCCTCCCTCCCTTTCTCTCTCCCCATCCCTCCCTCCTTCCCTCCATCCCCCCTCTCCCTCTGTCTCTCTTTCTCTTTCCTCTCTCCTGCAGTTCCTGTCCCCAGAGGTTGGTCTTCCCTTTCCCCTTTCCTTTTTATGTCCCCTTTCCCTAATTAAACAAACAAACGAACAAACCACTTTTACTCTGTCACATGGTACCTTTCCCTCTTGCACTTTTTAAAAAGTTACAACAGTACACATGTATAAAACTTTCAAAGAATGAATAAAATGTTATTGAAAAGAGAGATAAAGCTGGGTAGTGGTGGCACATGCTTTTAATCCCAGCACTCGGGAGGCAGAGGCAGGCGGATCTCAGTGAATTTGAGGTCAGCCTGGTCTACAGAGTGAGTTCCAGGGTAGTCTCTAAAGCTACACAGAGAAACCCTGTCTTGAAAAACCAAAAAAAGAAAGAAATAAAGAGAGAGAGAGAGAGAGAGAGAGAGAGAGAGAGAGAGAGAGAGAGAGAGAGAGAGAGAGAGAGAGAGAGAGAGAGAGAGAAGATCTAAAGCTAAGAGCAGACTCAACTAACATGCTTGGGGTGGCTGGACACTTTTGCTCTATTTTGCATGAAGAGAGGGAGCCTGATTCTGGGCAAAAGGAAAACACTGGCCTTATCCTGGCTTGGGGTGGCCAATCTTTCTTCCCACAGATACAGTGGTCCATCTGTGGCAGATGAACACCCCTGCTCACAGGATCTTAGCTTCATGCCAGGACATGCTCGGTAGCTGGCTGAGGGGATGGCAACTGGTTCCAGAGAAATGGTCCACAGCCTGGGGTGGGGACTGCACAGACTTGGCTCTATGTGATGTGCGTTAATCACCATCCCTTTGTTTGTGTTCAGACTCCAGAAGCAAGGGCCTGTTCTCACCACAAGCCAGCACGACTGCTGAGATGCAGTTGGAGGTAGGACCTGGTATGAACTGAAGCCCCAAGACATATTTCAATAGCCCATCAGACTTCCCTCATGAAATGTCTATTCCAAAAATAAAATAAAATTGGAAATGTGTGAGCACAGCTTGTACACTCAAGGACGCTGTGGTAGTTTAAGTTTAGTTGGCCCTCAAAATCTCATAGGGAGTGGTACTATTAGGAGAGGCGGCTTTGCTGGAGTGGGTGAGTGAGTATGGCCTTGTTGGAGGAAGTGTGTCACTGTGGGGAAGGGCTTTGAGGTTTCCTATGCTCAGGATACCATCCAGTGTCTCAGTCGACTTCCTGTTTCCTGTAAGATGCGGGACTGCCTGCTGCCATGCTGCTGGCCATCATGATGGGCCACCCCAATTAAATGTTTCCTTCCTCCCTCCCTCCCTCCTTCCCTCCCTCCTTTCCTCCCTCCCTCCTTCCCTCCCTCCCTCCCTTCCTTTCTTTTTTTAAAGGTTGATTGATTGATTGATTGACTGTGGAAACAGTGTCCTGCCTGCAAGTATGCCTACACACCAGAAGAGGCATTAGATCTCATTACGAATGCTGGGAGCCACCATGTAGTAGCTGGTGCTTTTGATCTCTGAGCTATCTTTCCAGCCCCAAATGTTTTATTTATATGAGTTGTTGTGGTCATGCTGTCTCTTCGAAGCAATAGAAACCCAAACTGAGCCATATGTGAACCTGCCAGAGGTTACCTGCATTTCTTACAAGCTCCCAGTTGACTCACAGCACCACCTATCAACTCTTGTTTTAAAAAAGATCAAAGAATTGTTCAGCTATGTAACTTTAGAGGGAGGTAACTTCTTCCACACACAAAGAGCCAAGGCCAACACTATCTTAGCTAAAGTCAGGAGGCTAAAGCTATGAAGTTGGTCTAATCGTGGTTTTACCTGATGTGGGATCGATCCTTCAGAATCCAGAACCCCAAAGCCCGTGACAGGTCTATAGGTTCTAGGAAGGCTGCACATCTGCAGAGTCACAATTGTACTAAGGGACATGATATAATGGGAATAGTGTGAGGGGGTGAGAATCCAGTAAGGCCTATTTGTTCAGATTCTTCTTGGCTTCTCTGTATGACTTTCCTTCCTCCTGTGTATGGAACAGGACCTTTCTAGAAGGATCTTCTGATCTACCACCACAGAAGAAGGTCAGAGAATTTCCTTATGGCCATATACAGAAGGCAAAGAATGTTAAATGACACAGGGCTCAGGGCGGCTGGCCACAAAGGGCTGCCTGGATTCCATGAGGCTTATATAACCATATACAAGGCAAGATTACAAGATGCTTTGCTCCTTGGGGCCATCTATCCTATCCATTATAGGAAGTGTCAACTGCTTTCTAGCTCTGTGCCAGGAAATGCTGTGGGGGTATTTGATCACACTGTGAACCCCGGGATTTTTTTTTTTGTTAATTAAATAAAACCTTGGGTCTAGAGGCAGAGCCAGCAACTAGTTGACAGGAAGTAGTCATAGAGAGTTAGAAGGAGTCCAGAAAATGGATAGAGAAACACACAGGAAGTAGTAGGGAGGGATTTTGAGTGTGATGGTCCTTTTTTGATTTGCAATGTCGCAAGAGTCTTCCTTGTAGTCAGACTTTCCTTTGGGCTGCCAACTCACAAAAAAATGACACAGAGACTTACTATTCATTATGAAAGCTTGGCCTTCACTTAGGCTTGTTCCTAACTAGCTCTTATAACTAAATTAACCCATCTTTTTTTTTTTTTTTTTTTTTGGTTTTTACAAGACAGGGTTTCTCTGTATTGTTTTGGAGGCTGTTGGAGCATCCCAGCCTCGAACTCACAGAGACCTGCCTGCCTCTGCCTCCCGAGTGCTGGGATTAAAGGCGTGTTCCACCACCGCCTGGCGTAACCCATCTTTTAAATCTACATTCTTCCATGCACTCATTACCTCATCTCCATTTTGCTCTTCCTGCTTCCTCCGAGACGGCCTGGCTCTGCCTTTTTCTTCCTAGTGTTCTCCCTGCCTGGAAATTCTGCCTAGCTATTGGCTGCTCAGCTTTTTTAATAAACCAATCAGAGTGACATGTCTTCATGGTGTACAAAAAGATTATTCCACAACATCTTGCTGAGTCCCCTGCTGAGGAGGAAAGCCAGCTGGTTGCTTCCCAGCCTCTGAGCTAGCAGGTTTTCACCCCAGTATCTGACTCCCAAGTCTTTATTGGTAAAATAAGACAATAGAGACTGAGCTAAAAACTTGGTTTGTCTGCAGAGGCAGAGGCAGTTCTGGTGGGACCCTGAAGTCCTGCTGGGCCTTGGCTTGAGCAGTGGGCCAGTGGTTGTGGAGCAGCGTTCAGCAACAGTAGGTTCAGCCGCTGTGCCAGCAACGAAACTAAAGGAAGGCCAGGCCCTGAGGGAGAGCATGCCTGAACGATTCTTCATGGGCCCTGCTGTGGAATCTCCCTGGCATTAAAGATGTTATACATGGGTCCTACCCCAGAGATGCTGGCTGAATTAATTCAGGATGCATTTTAGGCATCAGGATTTCATGTATTCCTCAGGTGTCACCGTGGGATCCAAGGTTAGAAACAGTGCTGTCTTGTTCACTCAGTTCTGAGCTGTTCTCTGAGGACCCTCTTCTAAGGGGCAGGTGTGTAGGGATGACTACTATCAGGGGCATTTCCATCCCTTGGTGGCATATCCTTGCCTTAGTAGCTAGCTAAGACAGCCTTCAGAATGCCCAGGATGATGACAAGGAACAAAGTGAGGTTGGCCTATAGAATCAGCCCCTTCCCTCTGGGAGGACCTCCAAGTCAGCCTGAGAAGGAAGACTCATGGCAGGAGCAGCGTCTAGGTGCTGCCCCCTGGATGTAAAATAGCTACTGTGTGGGCTGGTACAGCCACAAGAGGAGTGCTGGGGGTGTGTCCAGCACTGGATCACCTGGTCCTAACCCTGAGATGGAGCCAAGTTCATGAGCATTGGCCGTCTCTCCTCTACCCAGCCGAGCTGCTATTCCAGGTACAACCTCAGATCAATTCTGCAAATATTGTTGGAAGTCTATTTACCGACAAGGGTCATACTAGGAAACTGGAGGCATGGTGATAATTGTCTTGTTTATCAGTATTGTTCTTGGAATGCTAATACAGCTGAGGTTAAAGTTTCTTCGAAGTTCAGGCTCTTGATCTGCAAAATCCGATCTTAATGAGGCCTACGGGGAAAGATTGTGGCATGCCAGTGCGTCAAAACCCTTTCACAGGGGTCACCTAAGACCATCAGAAAACACAGATATTTATGTTATGATTTATAATGGTAGTAAAATTACAGTTAATAAGGAGCAATGAAATAATGTTATGGTGAGGGGTGGTCACCAGAACATGAGGAATTATATTAAAGGGCCATAGCATTGGAAAGTTGAGAATCACGGCCTGCATGAGGTACCTAATCAATAATAGCCAATGTTCTTTTAAAAATATCTCTGTTCTCTTGCAGTTCGCTACTCTCCAATGGAGAGACACGGTGATGAGTAAGGTGTGAATCTCAAAATGAGATTAACGTCCTTGTAAAGCAGTCTGAGGGAGTGTGTTTGCCCTTAGTGTTGTGTGGCATCACAATCAGAAGGGGCCACCTTTGAAGGCGAGAGCAAGCCCTCAGCAGGTGAGGAATCTGTAGACACACGATCTTGTTTTCCCAGGGCCACAGGTGTGAGCCATACATCTCTGTAGTTTCTGAACGTCCCAGGGTAAGGAGTTTTATTCTCCAGCCTGAATGGACTAAGTCATGACTATTACTACTGCCGCCAAAGTAAACAAAACACCTGCAGCCTTCAAGCTGATGGAATGCACAGGGTAGCTGGGAAGACAAGCTATTTGAATAGCATGGTCGGTGCTAATCCACTCGGATCTGGATGCAGAGGCATTATGGACACATTTGGGGATGGGGGCTGGACAGGGCTGGGGACTGTGGCGGTTTGAATGAGAATGGCCTTCATAGTTTCATAGGTTTGCATACTTGGTTCTCAGTTGGTGGACAGTCGGGAAGGATTAGGAGGTTTGACCTTGATGGAGGAGGTGTGTCACTGGGGGTGAACTTCGAAGTTTCAAAAGCTCGCACCAGGCCCAGTCCCTCTCTGTGTGTCTGCTGTCTGTGAATCAGCACCACGCCTACCTGCCTGCTGCCATGCGCCCCAGACAGTAGACTCACCCTCTGAAGCTGTAGCCACGCCTCCAATTAAACTTTCTCTTCTGTAAGTCTCTTTGGGCATACTGTCTCTTCATAGCAACAGAACAGTAGCTAAGACAGGGAGTTATTCAAAGGAAATAATGGCTTAGATAAGACAAAGAAATGACTAATACGATTATTAGATATGGGAGGAATTTGGAGGAGAGAGGTCATTCTAGGCAGAGGGAAAAATATTGTGTAGTTTGTAGATGACAAAGGACTGGAGAAGGAGAAAGGTGAAGAGGAGAGAAGGACAGATCATGAAAGAGACAGCAGATTTACTCTGCAGGTGGAAAAAGCATAGGCTTTTCTGTTGAACTTTGAGTCAAGCAGGAGAAATGGAAAACAATAGATCATTTGTTGTTGTTCTTTAAAATATAATATTATATGTATAGGAAGGAGGGATTTCATGGGTGAGTTCTGTCAAACACCTAGTGAAGAAATAATATCCATTCTACCTGAGCTTTCTAAAATTCTATTTTAACAAAATATCTGGTAAGTTCTTATCACCGTAAACGTACACTTATTTTCTGACCCAGTATACCACTCCCAGATTCATATGCAAGAGGAACAAACTTGTATGTCCACAAAAAGATTCATATATGAATGCTGGTAGCTTTTTCATACTACTAAAAACACTGTAAGTTAACTAATAGAATCCATAAACAAATTATATTACATCCTAGTCATCAAATAATGCTTGTTAAAACATAAGTTATTCTAGAAAGCAGTATGCTAGTAACTATATAAAAGACTACATACTATATTATTTCATTTTATAACATTTTGCAAGACAGATTAGACATTTCTAGGAAATGGAATATATGTATCACTGGGTCTGAAAATAAGTGTATGTTTACTATGATAAAAAACTGTCAGATATTTTGTATTTTGTATTTACAGAGTTTATGTACAGTGGGTATTATTCAGTAGGTATTTGGCAGAATTCACCCAAGTCTTTTGAACCTGATTTTTTTCTTTAATAGAAACAGGGCTATACAAATTGTCCATTTCTTCTTGAGTAAACATTGGTACTTTGCATTTTATTATTTTGTGGTCTTTTGTAGGTTGTTGTCCTAGAACTATCTCTTAATTTTCCAGCTGCTACAGTGATCATCCTATTAATAATTTTCAATGCTATTTTGTGGTGTGTGTGGATTTTGTATAGATGTGCAAATGTTCACATGCTTGCATACACACGTGTGTGTGCGTGTGTGTGCGTGTGTGTGCCTGTGTGTGTGTGTGTGTGTGCATGTGCAGAGGCTGAGGTCAAGTTTCCTTAGTTGCTCTCCATCTTAGTTTGTGAGACAGTCTCTCACACTGTGGTGTTTGAATGAGAGTGGCCCCCAGTGGCTCAGGTATTTGCACGCTTGGCTGTAGTGTTATTTGGTAAGGTGGTGAAGCCTTGTTGGAAGAAGCATGCCGCTGGAGACAGTTTTAAAGCTTCATAGCCTCGTCCCACTCCGCTTCTACTGTGTTGTGTTTACAGTTGAAGATGATGTGCCTTCTTAGCTTCCTGCTCTGCTCTCCTGATGCCATGTCTTCTCCTCTGGCACTGTAACCCCAAATAAACTCTTCCTTCTGAAAGTTGTGGTGTTCATGGTGTTCTGTCACAGCAACAGAAAAGTGACAAATACACTCACTGATCCCAAAGCTTACCAGTTTGGGCTGGCTGCATGCATGGCCACCACATTCCAGGGACCCCTCTTTCTGTGTGTCTCACTCCTTGCCTAGCATGGGTGTGTCTAGCTTTTATGTGGGTGCTGACACCCGCACTAGGATCCTCACACTTGTATGGCAAGAACTCACCAACTGAGCCACTTCCCCTGCTCCTTATGCCCATTCTTATTCTTGTAATTCTGCAGCTGGAGTCCACAGAGCACAATACAATTAATCTAGCTGACAATAAGTGTGTGGCTGGGTAAAGCCTGGGAGCCGTGGCAGAGTAGAATGCATTGTAGACCATGAGCTTAAAATATTATGTCGACAATGACAAGTAATTGCCCAATGACTTTGCTAGACAAATTTGCCTCTTGGAAGAATGTGCTTTTTAATGGGAGAGAGAGAGAGAGAGAGAGAGAGAGAGAGAGAGAGAGAGAGAGAGAGAGAGAGAGAGAGAGAGAGAGAGAGAGAGAGAGAGAAACTTGTTCTGAGGAATTTGCAATAAAAAATCTTCCCAGTAAGTACTGGAAAAGCCAAAGGAAAAGGCAGGATTTATGACCATGATGTCTAGAGAGCTATTTGCAAAGATTTATTTTTAATTATGTGTGTGCATGTGTACATGTATGTGTGTGTGTGTGTGTGTGTGTGTGTGTGTGTGTGTGTGTGCAGGAGACCATAGAGGCCAAAAGAGGGTGTTGAATCCCCTGGAGCTGGAGCTTCAGGTAGTTGTGAGTCATTGCCCATGGGTGCTGGGAGCCAAATTCTAAAGAGATTTGTGTGCGCTGTGCGTGTGTGTTTCATAAGAAACAAGACTTTAATGTTTATTTTAGAATTTTTGGCATACAAATACATACTTCTTGTCTGGGAGCATATTAAAACAAAACAGGAAAAATATGACTTTTCCCTAGAGTAGTCCTGATAATGTCTGAGAAAGCCAGGTGTTGTAATTTAGGCTGTAATCTCAACATTGTGGAGGCTGATGCAGGAGGACTGCTGTGAGTTCCAGGTCAACCAGAGCTACAATGTCAGATCCTGTCTCAGAAAACAAACAACCTGGAAGGGACCGCAGAGACGGCTCCATGGGTAAGAGCACTTGCTCTTGCAGAGGACCCAGGTTCAGTTCCCAGGGCCTACCTCCCATTTATTCCTCCAGTTCCAGAGGATTCGATGCCCTCCTCTGATACCTGCAGGCACTAGGCCTTCATGCTGTATTGCAGACACATATGCAGACAAAACACTCACGCACATAAATAAGTACATCTTTAAAACCTTTTTGATTAGCACTCACAGTTATTTGAAACATTCACGCACATAAATAAGTACATCTTTAAAACCTTTTGGATTAGCACTCACATGATTTGAATGCCTTACTTTAAAAGCAACCTTCTCTACCAACTTCATTTCCGTGTTAAGTGTTACCCTTGTGCACATCACTCTATTGTGTCTAAGTCGATCTGCTCGCAACTACAGAACCATCTAGGTAAGGTATTTTAGCTTAGTTTTGCTTACATGCGAAGTTGGGTTTTTTTTTTCAATTATCATCAAAGGGTGGTTACCAAAACAGGTATATATACTCTAATGTACTGGGGGGGGGGTGATTGCAGTCATTATATAAGGGTAAGTGCATGTTCATAGACTATATTTCTCCTCCTCCTTCTTTTTTGGTTTTGCAAAACAGGTTTCTCTGTGTAACCCTGACTGTCCTGGAACTCTCTCTGTAGGCCAGGCTGGTCTTGAACTCTCAGAGATCCTCTTGCCTCTGCCTCCCAAGTGCTGGGATTAAAGGTGTGCACACCACTACCAGCCCAGCTAGACTTCCTTTATGGTGAGGCTGGCCCAGTATAACTTTAGCTCGCTAAGGTGTAGAAAATGTTCATATGTGATCAGATGGCTCTCCTCTCAGAAGGTTTACGCTGCTTTTCCTATGGTATGTGGAGGGAGCTGTGGTTTGCGACACTTGCTTTTTTTGCTCTGCCACATGTTTTTGTCTAAAGTTAGTCTCACCCTTGATTGGTTGATCTGGTTCTGTTGTTTCTCAGAATTCTATGACTAAGCCAGGAATGGAATTTGTTGTTTATTGATACCCATTTATTTTGCCTGTCTGGATTACCACACTATCACAGCAGACTTTGACCCTTGTGAACATGTCTGGAAAGTCAAATACATTTAGAAGCCTAGGGCCAATGACACCACCAACTGTTCTTTGGGAGGTTATGGAGCAGAAGCTGGAGGTAATTCAAATGTGAAGAAAACTTGTGGTGTGTATGTGTGTGTGTACAAATTTGTATGCATGCCAAGGCACATGTGTGTGGAGGCCAGAGGATGACCTCTGCTGTCATTCCTTGAACACTGTCAGCCTTGCTGTTTTGAGACGGGGTTCCTCACTGGCATGGAGCTCACCAATTAGACTACTCTGGGTGGCCAGTGAGGCCCAAGGATGGACCTGTTTTTGCCTCCTGGCACTGCAGTTGTTGTGGGTGCCATCATGCCTGCCTCCTTTTTATACAGGTTCTGGGGATCAAACCCAGGTCTTTGTGTTTACAAGGCAAGCACTTTACTAACTGAACTAGTCCTCTAACCTGAAAAGGAAACTTAGTAGAGCATTCAACCCATTTTCTTTTTCATGGTACTAATGAGAAAACAAAAGTTTAGAGGAGTCTAGACAGATGGCTCAGTGGGTAAAGTCCTTGCTGTACAAACCTGACAAGCAGGGTTTGATCTCTGGGATCCACATAAAGGCGGAAGGAAAGAACTGACTCCACTGTGGAGCCCACACGTCTTAGTTAGGGTGTCCAATGCTGTGAAGAGACACCATGACCTCAGCAACTCTTATAAAGGAAAACATTTCATTTGGGTGGCTTATAGTTTCAGAGGCTTAGTCCACTACCATCATGGTGGAGAGCATGGTGGAGTGCAGGCAAATATGGTGCTTGAGAAGGAGCTGAGAGTTCTACATCTTGATTCACAGACAACAGGAAGTGAACTGAGTGTAGCTTGAGCATTTCTCTAACAAGGCCACACCTACTCCAACAAGGCCACAGTTCCTAATAGTGCCACTCCCTTTGGGGGTCATTTTTCTTCCAAACCACAACACCATGTAAAGGTGGAACTGAGTCCTTTGACCCTCACATATGCATCAGTTGACTCCTCTGACCCCCACACATACACCTGGGCATGTGCACTGGTGTCACTCTGAACAACAAAAATATTAATATCCACTAAGGGTCTTGATCAAGGTCCTCTCTTCCATGAGGCTAGCTGGGATCTTCCAAGATGGCCCTAATTAATCTTTCCTGGTATGTGCAAAACTTCTCTGTGCATTCTCCCATGAGGTCTTACCCCCGTTGGAACTATTTGAATTATCACTGCACTAAGACATTCTTAAGGAGGTGAACCCAAAGGCACAGAACATTGGAAGAATGTGTTTGTTGATTAGGTGAGTCTTGTCCAAGCTCTTTACTAGATACTATTTTTAGGAGGTAAGACTCACAAGGGATTGAGGAAAAGCTTCATGAAAGCTGAGCTCCTCTTGGTTGTAGGCCCAAGAGAGATGCTCATCCCAAGAGAGAGATGCTCATCCCAAGAGAGATATTCATCCCAAGAGAGAGATGCTCATCCCAAGAGAGATATTCATCCAAAGAGAGATGTTCATCCCAGGAGAGATGTTCATCCCAGGAGAGATGCTCATCCCAGGAGAGATGTTCATCCCAAGAGAGATGCTCATCCCAGGAGAGATGTTCATCCCAAGAGAGATGCTCATCCCAAGAGAGATGTTCATTCCAAGAGAGAGATGCTCATCCTAAGAGAGATGCTCATCCCAGGAGAGATGTTCATCCCAGGAGAGATGTTCATCCCAGGAGAGATGTTCATCCCAGGAGAGATGTTCATCCCAGGAGAGATGTTCATCCCAGGAGAGATGCTCATCCCAAGAGAGATGCTCATCCCAGGAGAGAGGTTCATCCCAAGAGAGATGCTCATCCTAAGAGAGATGCTCATCCCAGGAGAGATGTTCATCCCAGGAGAGATGTTCATCCCAGGAGAGATGTTCATCCCAGGAGAGATGCTCATCCCAGGAGAGAGGTTCATCCCAAGAGAGATGCTCATCCCAAGAGAGATGCTCATCCCAGGAGAGACGCTTATCACAAGAGCAAGCCAAAAAGCACATCGATGGGTAAAACGAAAAAGTTAAAGGGACCCGAGCTGGAAAGAAGGGGATAAAAAAAGATCAAATTTGTTCATCTGTTGTCTCATTTTCTGAGTTCTGGTGGGTGGGGCCTACCATAGCTGAGGATGGGGGAGGGAGAGGCTGTTGAGAGTATTAGAGACACAGCAGTGGGGACACAGACTGAGTCTCTACTTGCATTTCTACGGGGAAAAATAGTAAACACAGCAAATACACCACTGCTGTGATGACAGGTGTCAGCATAGGCATAAGTGAAAGTTAACCACAAACAGATGATCGCGGACGGGCGTAAGGAGTGGGGAAGGAGGTGTTTCAGAACAAAGGCCTGGACTTAGAGAATGCCTTATGGATATTGGGGAAAGTGCGCTTGAGAAGGAGTAATGGCCCCGAGGCAGGCTTGGTGTATTGAGAAAAAAAGAGACACGAGGTCAGAGCACCATGGGGGAGGAGAAAGGAGATAAACGCTGTCTTGCACAGGTGAAATGGTGTCTTTCCCAGAATTGAAATCTTGTGATCGATGCCTCTGACTGCACAGTCCAATCCTGTTACAGAGTCCCTACAGCGCTCAAGGCAACCTCTATTTCTCAGAAGTACTTAAACAGAGAGATCTGCACAGCTCTTGCAATCAGGGTTCTCACCTGAGGCTAACAGGCCTGAGATTCATAGGAAACCATGAAGAGGTTTTCTTTTTTCTTTTTCTTAAAAAAAAAACAAACAAACAAACCAGGGTCTCATTAGCCCTAGCTGGCCTGGAACTCACTATGTAGAGCAGGCTGACTTCAAACTCAAAGAGATCTTTTTGCCTCCTGTCTTCTGAGGGCTGGGATTGAAGATGCCTGCCATCATGCCCAGCAGAACTTTTTTTTTCCCCAGAGAAAATCTTAGCTTAGCTGTAACTTGTACCCTAAAGCCTCTAAGACTACTACTACTACTACTACTACTACTCTCTCTCTCTCTCTCTCTCTCTCTCTCTCTCTCTCTCTCTCTCTCTCTCTCTCTCTCTCTTTCTCTCTCCTTATTTTGAGACATGGTTTCTCTGTGTAACAGTTCTGGCTGTCCTGGCACTTGCTCTGTAGACCAGGCTGACTTCAAACTCACAGAGATCTGCCTGCTTCTGCCTCCTAAGTGCTGGGATTAAAGGCGTGCGCCACCACTGCCCCAGCAAGAATTCCGTTTCTTAAACACAAGAGAGTTACTTCACTTCCATGGACAAACATGCTTTCTCCCACTTGTCATGATACAACCAGTCTTTAAAAATATCTTTAAATTACATTTGTGTGTGTGAGTGTGTGCCTTGGCATGAACCTGCCAAAGGATATCTTTGGAGGCCAGAGGACAACTTGTGGGAGTTAGTTCTCTACCTCCACTGTGTGGGACTCAGGGTTGTTAGGCTCCATGGCAGGTACCTTCACACACCGAGCCGTCTCACTGGTTCTATTCAGTATGTTGGGGGAGCTCTTTTATTTCCCCACTATGGATAAACACTTAGGTATAGAGAGTTATTTCTCCACCATTAGATAAAAACACAGGGGTTTCCCATAAAAGGCAATCCATGTGCAGTGCTGTCGTGGTCACATAATGGGTGAGGCCTGTGGCCAATGGGAGGGCCATGTGCTGGCCAAAGAAGGCAGCCACTACTCTACTTCGGCTGATGCTGTCTTGAGGGAATGGGACCCCATGCTGACAGATCATATGCCTGGGCAAGAGAGGGAGTTAATCTGGAAATATTGAGGGAATGAAATCTATAGCTTTTTAATCTTTCTGGTTTTGAATGCTGGTGCACCCTGCAGCCAATATGAAGAAGTCAGCCCATGGGCATGTGGTTTGTGGTTTCTACATTTAAAAGACTTTCTGAGAAAGCTTTGATTTAAATAGCATCAACAACCTCCACCCATCCATATACACATATGTGGGAAAATCTGAGGGTATGGCCACCTGCTACGTTCTTAGGCCTCAGAGGTTTGGAGGTTGGCTTCCATCTACTTCACTTCTCCTGACTCCCAACCCTGTCTCGGGGCACTGAGTCCAGTGGTACCATCTTCTTCCCCTTCCTTTGCCCTCCAGTGAGTCCTCTGTTATGGGGATGGCCAAGTAGGGCATCATGAAAGGGATGTGGCACTAAGAAACCCCTGTTGAAAAGTGGGAGATGCTTCTTAGCATCCTGTCTTTGTCTTCTTAGGACTTCTCCACTCCCTCCCCTGGATCCCTCCACACTTAGCCCAGCCACAGCATGAGAATGCCCTGGTTTACAGTTCCAGAAACCCAAACAAACCAGGCCAGGGAAAAGTAAAGTCATCCGCTCACATACCCAAGAATCCCGAGGGAAGCGCAGCTTCATGTGGGTTGGATGCCAATGCCCAGGGATCTCTTTCTGTCCCTCCTGCCTCAGCTTTATTTCCGCGGTGTCTTCATTCTTTTATGTGGCCTAAGATGGTTGTCCTATTTGGTCATCATTGCGGTTTCTCCTGGAGCTTTTATACTCAGTCTTGAAGACCAGGATCTAGTTGCCTGAGGGGGTTGTGATACTAGACAATGCCTTGTGCCCCAGGGCATGAGTCACTCCTGTGGACAAACCAGGCTTACATGTGGTCTAGAAGAATGAATGGTGTAGGCAGAACTAAGGGAGTTCATTGAGAGCCCGAATAAAAGGATATCAAATATTTTTATTGGAGAACACTCATGAATAACAGTAAGACAGACGGCCACCACGGTATTCTGCCCAGGGGCGCTGGAAGCTGTGATCAGATCTCTGACCACCACAAGAGAGAGTGAGACTACTCTCCTCTTACTTTTAAAGCAGTCACAGCGGCAAACAAGGAGCTCCATCTCTATCAGGCCGGGTAGCCCAAGGTCGTGGGCGGGGTAAATACCCACTACGGCGTGGTCCCATAATCAGAGGGGGCTGAGGGGGCTCTGTGTGGTGGTTGTACAGATGCAGGAATAGTGGACACTTAAACACGTACTTTCAGCCTATAAGTACATGAAACTCCTATCAGAGTTAGTTGCCAAAGATCACCCATTCACTCATTGTTCACCCAACTGCTGTAAATTGATAGAAACCTGTCAATTCCAGTATTAGCAAATCCTCATTGCAGAACAAACATGTTCAGTTTGGTGTGCTTTGAAGGGGTGTTCGAGTCCAGGTTATTCCTCAATGCAGGCAATGGAAGGAGCTCTTCAGTTTTGTGAACAGCACTCCCATCCCCTCGTGTGGAACCACACTAGGGATCTTGGCATAGTCAGTATCTTGCCCAGATGAACTGGCGTGTTCTTAAGTATCAGTAACAGAATGATGTCATGTTTTGATCCCCTATAAATTTTTTTTTTCGAGACAGGGTTTCTCTGTGGCTTTGGAGGCTGTCCTGGAACTAGCTCTTGTAGACTAGGCTGGCCTCGAACTCACAGAGATCCGCCTGCCTCTGCCTCCCGAGTGCTGGGATTAAAGGCGTGCGCCACCAACGCCCGGCGATCCCCTATAAATTTTATTTTAAAATTGTGTGTGTGGTTTTCTTTTTATGTGTGGAGAGTTTTGCCTGCATGTATGTCTGTGCATTGTGTGCGTGCCTAGTGACCTCAGAGGCCAGAAGAAGGCTTTGGTCCCCTGGAACTGGTGTTACAAATGGTTGGGAGCTGCCATGTGGGTGCTGAGAATTGAACTTAAGACCTTTGGAAGAGCAGCTGGTGCTCTTAAGCACTGACCTATTTTCCAGCTGCTCACCCTACAAATTTTAAAGTTGAACCATAACTCCGGGGAATGAAACTCCATGAAGTTCTGGAGCAGCCGCACATGGAAGTTCGTGGTGAGAATGTGGGTGACCATTTCATGTAGGCAAAAGTAGGACAGTCTTATCCGTACAGAGGACGAGGTAAACTCTCTGAAGGTGCAATGATGATAAAATGTGAAGAAGTACTCCGTAGAAACAGTATGTGAAGTGTCAATGTTCTTTCCATGGATTATTTCAATTTCACACCATCTTGTGGGGCAAGACGTTGGCAAGATGTTTCTTCAGTGGGGCATCAGGCACACCATCCCTATAAGGTAGGCTCTATCATTGTCTCTGTAACAGGTTAGTTTGCCAAAGATCACATATGTAACAGGTTGAGGGTTCACACCTGGAAGTCACACCTTAAAGTCAAGTTGACAATATATTCGTTCATTCATTCCTACTTACATTCCTTAATCAGTGATGCCCAATGCCTCCTACATGTTGAGGATGATTCTAGGTACTGAGACAGCAGCCACAGCTGTGAACAATGCAAGGAAAGAAAAAACACACGATGCTCACATTCTAGAAGAGAAGAAATACAGTAAGTTGGAAAGATACACAAAACATGGCCTAAGTTGGGTGTGTGTGTGTAAAATTTTGAATTGGGTGGCAAGTCTTGATAAGAAAGGTACATTAAATAAAGATCTAAAGAAACTGGAAGCATCCACACAGATAAATGAAAAAGCCCAAGAAGAGGAGGAGACAGCAAGACTCGAAGAAGAGGCAAGCCTGGAGTATTTTCTAAATGACAAGGGGTCCAGTATGACTGAAGCTGACTGACTGGGGCTCAAAGCACCAGGAGCTAAGATACAAAAGTCAAGTGGGAATGGGTCTAATAAGACCTTGCAAATGACAGGACTTAGTCTTTTACTTGGGTGCCATGTAGTCATTTGGCTTGGGCCAGAGGAAAAAGTGAAACCACCCAGTTTCAACATATTTACACTTGATTCTCTGTCAAGAAGCTGCGAAGGGGGCAAGGAAGGCACTCAGGAGATATGACAGTGATCTGGGCAGTTTGTCCTGACGTGCATCAGACGTGCGGCCAGCACTTCAAGTCTAAGTTTATTGTGAGATCAGAATGGAAAGATTGGCCAGCAGGTGTGTATGAAGGCAATCAGCTGGGCAATGCTCTGAGGCTTTTGACCTGAGCGAATGAAACTCTGAGGCCTGAGAGGCAAGGATAGTGCAAAGGAAGGGTGTGTTTCTGTTCTGAGTGGGGGTCATCAGGGCTCAGTCTGGGATATTCAATATCTACTAGACATCTCCAGAAGTGATGCTGATGGTCAGGGTGAGAGCTCAGGAGGTGGGTCCTTCAATGCTGAAGTTCAAGGTCAATAAGATAGACCCTGCTTCAGGGAAATTGGTGACATTGATTTACAAGTGACTTTGGCAAAATAATGACTGTCAAAACTACTAGATGAAAGAATGTCAGATTTTAAAATTCAGCCCTAGTCTGTTATCCCCAAATACTTACTTCTCCTTTCTCCACATATCCTCCTGGTTTTGCCCACATGCAAATTGCATAATTGCATAATTTTGTTCTTCCCTTTTTGCTTACCAGGATCTCATAGACATTTGCTACATGACTCTAACAGTGTTTCTGGAGGATTAAAGAGGCTGACAAAATGCTGGGCATGAAATATTCTAGAAACAAAAGTTGAAAACTCCTACATAGCTTGGTGTCCCGACAGTCAGCTGTGTGCCCTCAGTGGTCTTGTGGGTGGTCAGTGACTCCCTGTTGAGGTGACTGAGCTATGATGTGAATGGTGGCCGTCTGCTCTGCATTGTATCTACATTCTAGAAACGAGTCTGTGCAAAGGCCCGGAGGCAAACATGCAAAAATATCCCCTACAGGTTTATGTGTACTAACCCTGCTTCCTGACTGTCAATACTGATTTGGAAGGCTGTAAACCCTTTAGGAGAGTGGTTCTCAACCTGTGGGCCGTGACCCCATTGTCGGCCCTCTGTCTCCAAAAATGCTTATGTAACAGTAAGCATCCATAACAGTACCAAAATTACAGTTATGAAGCAGCAACAAAATAAACTTATGGGTGGAGTGGGGGGATCAGCACAGCATGAGGAACTGTATTAAAGGGTTGCAGCATTAGGAAGGTTGAGAACTTCTGTCTTAGGAGCTGGGGCTTTGCTGAAGGAAGTGGGTTGCTTGAGTGGGGCCCTGGAGTAGTGGTAGAAGTAACCAATTATTCCTGTTTCCTGGCCCTCTTCTCCAGCAGACTGCACCACCAACTCCTGCCTCTGTGGAGGGGGTGCTCCAGCTCCCAGGCCTTCCTTGTCTGTGCTGGCTCGAGTCCTGTAAACCATGAGTCAAAACCAGTCCCTCCTCCCCTAAACTGCCTCTGCCAGGTGTTTGGTCATAGCAATCAGTAAAGTAACACAGCTAGACTATTTATTCCAATTGCCAAGTAAATAGGAATTAGTGTAATTTCTACACACACACACACACACACACACACACACACACACACTTTTAGGAGCGCAGAAGCATAGGTATGCACTTTCTCTGAGGTTCTCTACCAAGAAAAAATCATCAATACAGAAAATGCTGACCTTAGTGAACCTCAGACATTTTAGTGGTTTAGAAAGTTTCATTTGGTTCTCCAGCTCCACAGAGACCCCATGGGGGATCTGATTTGGTCATTCATGCTAACCTTTCACCAACAGCTTGCATCTAGCTTTTAATTTTACAGAAAACGTTAGGGGTGTGAAGTAGGTGAGCACCTTGTCCGGTTACTCAACTGCTTTGCACTGGTTTTTTAAAACTTCAGGAAGCTCCACCCTTCTTATCAAAGATTCCAAGAACACAGCCCTAAGCATACGAATCTGTCGGTGACCTAGTCCTTGGAAGCTGCGCTATGTCCCCTCATTCCCCGATCTGTCACGTGTATAGAATTATTTAAGAGAAAAAAATCACTGAGGATAAAAATTGGTCCAGGGCTCCTGGCCCTGGTGATGGTTGGGTGTGTTTCCTTCCAGGGCCGGCAGGCGGGGCACCAGGCAAGGCTTGGGAACTGCGCCTCCCCCACCCTCTCCTGGCCTCCCTTGCCCAACTTCCCCACAGCCACAGCTTCAACTAAAACTGGCCATTGCCCTTTCAAGCTTTTGAGCAGTGATGCAACAGAATAGTATTTCAAAGAAAAATGGTTATCGAAATTTTGAGTCCGGTTTTCCCATGAGTGTTATTTATTTATTTATTTATTTATTTATTTATTTATTTATTTATTTATTTGCTGTTTCAAGACACATGAGTGGGGTTTTTATGTTTGTTTGTTTTCTGTAAAAAAAAAAAAAGTAAGTCACATTTAAAGTGGGTCACGTTTCAGGACCCAGCGTGCCTGAATGTGGGCTTGGAGGCCAAGTGGCCTCCGACAGAGTGCAAGGTGAGGGTCCCAATAGGAAAAGGTGCTGGGCTCCATCAGAATTGCGTGTCCTCAGCTTTGCAGGGCATCACAGAGACAGACGCACTGGGCCGGTCATCCCGCAACCCACCGGGGCACAGGTAAGGGCAACTCCTCTGTAGGCCAAGCAGGTGGGCCGGTGGACCTCTCCGAGCCTCCGGAAGGACACGTTGAGCTGAACTGCAGAGGATGGGAGGAGCTGGGCAAGGCTGGTGCAGGGGACTACCCGCCCGAGCTCCAGGGGGAGGGATTGAGAGCAGTCTGCATGGCTTTAAGGAGGCGCTGGTCTCTGCTCGCTCTTCTAGGACAGTGGTGGAGGGACCGCTTCTGGTTCGCTTCCTGAGGCCCCCGGGAGTGGTCGTTGACCTGGGCAGTAGCCTGCTTGCCCCGTCTCCGTGTGTCTTAGAGCGGGAGGGACCCCCACCCCTGTCCCGCCTCCCGCTTGTCAATGCACCCTGTACGGCAGAGGCTGGCGTCTGGCAGGCCGGTGGCTGGAGAAAAGGTCCCCTCCTCCTTGGCGGGCTGGAGACAGGGGCTACTGCTATTCGGGGAGGGGGGGGGAACCAAGGTGCTGAGCTGATGCGGATGGGGGCAGGCTCTGGCCACCTAAAAGGCATTGGCTGGGCACTTCTCCCACTTGTCCCCGAGCACCCCGAGGTGCAGGGTCAGAGGAGGGCGCAGTCAGTCCCAGGCTTCCACCCCGCAGCCACCACCGGCACCCGCACCGGCTCTCACGCCGGCTCCCTTGAAGCCTGCGCATTAGCGCCCGAGCCTCTTTAAAGCGCTGGCGGGGGCTGCGGTCACGTGAGGCGGATTCCTGGAAAGTTCCTGGAAAGCGGCCTCCGCAGCGGCCGGGCGAGCGGGCGGGGCGCGAGGGGCGGGAGGCGGGGAGCGAGGGAGGGAGGGAGGCGCGTGGGGCTGGGAAGTCGCGCGCACACTCTGCTCCGGGGACAGACGTTTAACTCTTGCCAAGTCTCGCCGCCGCTGCGGCTCGCGGGCCTTGGGCTTCCCTTGAAGCATGAGCCTTCCCTCCCGCAGCCGCCAACGCTGCGCGGGGCGCGGACAGTGCGCGCCGGGGCTCCGGGCGCGCGGACTCCAGATCCCTTGTGCCCCGAGCCCGGAAGCTTGCGGCAGGTACCGCTCGCGAAGCCCGAAGGCTCCGCCCGGGGGACAGTGGCAGCGGGGCGGGGAGGGGGGGGCGAGAGGGCGGCGGGGTGCGAGCCCTGGAGCGGGCGGACAGCCTGGGCTTCCTGAGTTTAGGGCTCCCGGGGAGAGTTCGAGTCGCGGCTCTGCCGCATTGGGACGCAACTGCCTCCTCTCCCGGGTTCATTCTCGGCCATGAGAAGTCTTCAGAGCCCCCACCCCCAAACAACTGCTATCCAAATTTATAATCCTAATAACCTGATCTCCCGCTCCTCCTCGCCAGCCTCCGCCCTTGCTCCCCCCTCTTTCGCCCATCTCCTCCGCCACAGCTGGAGGGAAACCCGGCACTAGCGAGCAAGGGTGTCAGCCTGGGTGGCGAGGGGTGGGTGCGCGGGGCGACGATCTCTGGGATTTTTGTCTGCCTTTGGCGCCGCAGAATCCGCCTGCCTCTACCGAGCGCAGAGCCGGTTGCATCCCCAGGCATCTGGTTCTTGAAATAAACGTCAAGGGGAGAACTCAGACGGGCACCCCTCCTTTCCCCGGCTCTCCCTCCCCCCGCCCCATGTCCGCTGGGGAGGCTTCCTGGTGCGGAGGCGGCAGTCGCCGCGGAGGAGGTAAGACCTCGGTGCCGGTTGATGGCACGTCCCGCTGCGCTCGCCGCTGCGGGCTCAACCCCGGCCTCGTCTGGAGCTCGGGCGGGGGCTGCCCGCTCGGGCGGATTCCTCGACAGCGCCCGCGGCGGCAGCTGCAGAAGCAGCGTTCCGCATTTGGCAGCGACCGCCGCCGCGCCCCCCGTCCTTGTCCGGAGCGTGCTCCGGGAAGCAGCAGGAGTGGGGACGAGGCCGCGTCCGCGGCGGGGTTGCAGCGGCTGGCGCAACGCTAGCGCACCGCAGCACCCTCGGCTGGCGACCCAGGAGCCCTGCGGCGCTTTAGGGCGTGGAACCAGGTTTTGCCGGATGCATCCTCCCAAGGGCCCTAGGGCTGCTCGAAATGTAGGATGGAAAAGCCAAGTGCAGAGAACTGCCATGTTGTTTGCATTTATTATGTTTTTTTCAGACTTGCTCGTGACAAAGGCCTATCCCGACCCGCAGGTGACTGTCTCCTAAGCTGCTTGTGTGTGATTCCAGCACAGTTCTCGGGCGGGAAAGCACCTTGTTTACCCTCACCCTGTCTCCCACCGCACCCCTCCACTCAGGCCAACTCTAGTCAGTGCCTTGCGCCTCTGCTCTCTTTTTAGTCTTCTTTCCCCCAGAGCTGGGCAGGGCGTTAACTGGATGCTTGGGGTTAAATGGTACAGAAGCACGCAGGCGGAGGAGTCCCTGGGATTTTCCACGTGTCTGTTTCCCCACCCCCACCTCGGCCCTAGGGGTCCAGTCCAGACTGACCCAATCTCTGCCCATTGTCTCTTCACAGGCCATCTGTGGGTGACCGTGACTGCGAGAGACTTTGCCACACCATTCTGCCGGGATTTGGAGAGAAGGAACCGGCTGCTTCCAACCCCTTCCCCCTCCGCCACCATTTCGGACACCCCGCAGAGACTCGTTTTGGGATACCTTGTGACTTCCCAGGAGGACGCGAGGTCCGCTGGCCCCAGCTCGGGCGACCACCTGTCCCTGGCGTGTTGACTCATCTCCCATGACCCTGCGGTGCCTGGAGCCCTCCGGGAATGGCGCGGACAGGACGCGGAGCCAGTGGGGGACCGCGGGGTCGGCGGAGGAGCAGTCCCCAGAGGCGGCGCGTCTGGCCAAGGCCCTGCGCGAGCTCAGTCAAACAGGTAGGAAGCTGGCGGCTGGCGCGGAGTGCCCGGAGAGACCGGGCGCCTTCCCCAAGGCAGTGGCTGGGACTGCGGCTGGGACGCGGGCCCAGGTGGGGATCACTGAAGGCGATGGGACTCTGTCTCCTCTCGCCCGGTCCGGGCTCCAGAGCCCGGGAGCCGCGGGAAGGGATGCCCGCCGGCTCGGCGGGATCTTAGGTGACGACAAAAGCAAAGTGGAGGGACGCTGGGGCTCGGGCGGAGGACTGAGCGCGAGCTGGGCTCCTTGGGAATGGTCTCTCGGTGCGGTGACCCTGGGCTGCTTTCGGCCGGGGTTCGGGCTTAGGCGCTCCGGCTCGCACCCGCGTGGGAGAAAAGCGGCGGGCGCCTCCCTTAACGCAGGGCGAGCGGGCGGCCAGTGGGCTGTGCTGCCTCTCGGCTGGGCTGCGTGCGCTCCTGGGCTCAGCCGCCGCCGCAACCCGGGACGGTGGCAGCCAAGTTCGGAGACAGACAGTCTGCGTGGAGCGCAGCTGCGGGATAGCATGGCCCAGAGCAGCCAGCAAGGGCCTTGCCCAGGACGGCCTCCAGGTACCCCTTGTCTCGGGCGCCACTCTGTGCAGTGCGGAAGCGGCTCCCAGCATCAGAAGGAAAAGAAATGAAAAAAAGTATATATATATATATATATATTATTTTTGTTCCGAAAACAATCCTTGTGATTAAAGTCTGTCATGAGGCAAGACAACTTTTGGTAGCAGTAAGGACTGGGGTGGAGGGGGGAAGTTCCAGTCTTTTCTCGGTGCCCCGGGCTTTTCCTCCTCGGGAAAGTTTCCCGGGTATATCATGTATTGGCTGGCGGTGTGTGTGCATGAGGGGGGTGTCGGCCGAAATGGATAGCACATTGTCCAAAGTTATTAAATGAAGTGTCTTGTGTCACTTTTGTTAGCGAGATTCTGGATATGACCAAAACAATCAAATAGAGATTTCAGAGAACTGGGGTTGTAACACAATTTGAACTAGGGCAAAGTCCAAAAGAATATAGTGAAGGCTGTAAACTTTTAAGTGCCAGGTATCTGCGCTCTCTTTCCCCAAACGTAACTAGTTTTAATCAAAGCAGTCAACAGTAGTGCTATCTAGAGCTTCCAAAAGAGAATCAACATTACAAGTTCTTTGGGGGCAGGTCTGGGGAAGGGGGTACCAACCATTCAAAAAAACTTGCTTTTGATTTTATTGCAAATATTGGAGATATGTTTTCACTTTTCTCCCTAACTTTTTTTCTAACTTACTTAGTAGGTTTTTTTTTGTCTCAATTAAACTATATTGAAAGTGTCATTTTTCTCCTCAGCCAATATGTCTATCATATTGCAAAAGTTCTTTTGGCTCATTAGAAGGAAATCTTAACATAGTTTAAAGAAGAGCTACAGAAAATCATTTAAAAAAGAAAAAATATTGGCTTACAGTTGTGCCTAGAATGGACTTAAGTTATTATTAAATGCCTACCAAAAGATTTGTGATGGTCCCCGGAACACTTTCAGTCACGGGCATTTTTGAAAAGGAGGTATAACAAGAAAACGGAGTTGAGCCTGGTGGTGCAGGCCTGTAAGCTCCATGACTTGAGAGGTGCATGCAGAAGAACCAGAAGCAAGGCTATCCTTGGCTACAAAGTAAAACTGAGGCCAGCCTGTGCTACAGGAGGCCCTGTCTCAAACAAAACAAAACTAGAAAAAAAATCACTGTCAAGTACAGACCGTATTCTAAAAACCCTTATAATAACTGTTTCGTTTTCTTTTCTTTTTTTCTTTTTGAATGAAAACCCCCAGGATGGTACTGGGGAAGTATGACTGTTAATGAAGCCAAAGAGAAATTAAAAGAGGCGCCAGAAGGAACTTTCTTGATTAGAGATAGTTCGCACTCAGACTACCTACTAACTATATCTGTTAAGACGTCAGCTGGACCGACTAACCTGCGGATTGAGTACCAAGATGGGAAATTCCGATTGGATTCTATCATATGTGTCAAGTCCAAGCTTAAACAGTTTGACAGTGTGGTTCATCTGATTGACTACTATGTTCAGATGTGCAAGGACAAACGGACAGGCCCGGAAGCTCCCCGGAATGGGACTGTCCACTTGTATCTGACCAAACCTCTGTACACTGCAGCACCCTCTCTGCAGCACTTCTGTCGACTCACCATTAACAAATGTACCGGTGCCATCTGGGGACTGCCTTTACCAACAAGACTAAAAGATTACTTGGAAGAATATAAATTCCAGGTATAAGTATTTCTCTCCTTTGAACACATGCCTCATATAGAATATCTCTGAATGCAGCTATGTAAATGAGAACCCGGAGGCCCCTTCTCTGGATAATGGCGCAGAATTCTTTACTAAGGGCAACTGAGCTCAATCTAATTTAAAGGTGTGAAGATGTAGCTAGGTATTTTTTTTAAATCCCCCTAGGTAGTTTCAGCTGAGTGATGCCTCCTTTCCTATGGCTGATCAAGACTGAATGGCCCTTTAAAATAAAAAAACGAAATGTCCCAAGTAAAGGCGAGGGAAAATTGCTACCAGAACGACTTGCCTTTTTCGGGTTCCTATGCACGGGGTCAGAAGTCCAAGCTCCATAGGAGAGACAGTTCCGTGTGGATTACTGAAGGATGAAAAGACCCTGGCTGACCCAGGCTTAGCTTCACTTCTAGATGCCTGGTGATCAGTCTGTGTTAGAACATGGTATGTTTTGCATTCTGATGTATCTAGTAGGAGTTTTGTTAAACTGCTCATGCTTGTATTTACCCCTCATTTTATGCAATTAACCAAATCAACCAAAAACAGTCACCATGAGATCCTGTATCTGTCTTTTTACTACACATAATGAACTCTCCCGTGAACGAGTACTGTAGTAAATCCATTTCAAGGCAGCCTTACTTACAGAAACATTTCAAACTGGTGCAAACAGAAAAGACTTCTCTCTTTTCCTTTAAGGCTAAAGACAAGAATGTCATGCTATACAGGTGCAACTCAATCCTCGATAATAAAACCCAATGTAGATAGAGACATTTTACCCCTTGAAGTAGCTGTGAGTCCTAACCTATTGCCATTGATTTTTGGAAATGGCTCCAGAAGTTTCCAAGTTGTCCTTGAATTGTCTGACCACGGACATCAACAGCTGTCTCCCTTCTACCATGTAGAATACTGACTTACTTTTCTTCCAAATATAGGGGGTACCTGCCTGTTTTTCAGAGTGTTTATTTACTGCTGTTACTATTTGATTAGAATGTATTAAATAATAAAAAACCTCTGACTTTTACAAGTTGCCTTTATTACTTTGAGTTATAGATGTACATTTCCATGGTAATAAAAGGTTGTCATAAAAACTTGTATCAAGTGAAGTAAACTGAGCAATCAGCAGGGTAGAACATTAACTCGCTCGCCTTCAAATAAGGGCTGCACCTGCGCTTCCTGTTTCAGAGTGCGTAGTTTGCCGACTAGGAATTGTCAGAAAGTCTGGTCCTGTGCAAGGTGGACAGGCATAATCCTCATGCTTTTCATGTTTTCAGAAGGAATGGTTCAGCAACCATTGAAATTATGTCATGGTCTGATCTCTTAGCAAGCTGAGCAGTTGCAATACTAAATAAAAATAACCAGTCGTCTGGCCACTGTCTTTGGCCACACGGTCTCACGACTGCTGTAAATGTGTCATTTCTTTCTGGAGTCTGGACGTGTGTTCTTCCTGCTACCCTTTACATTTCCCCTGCCAACCCATGAGACTGCAGTGTTCCAGGTGAAATGTGAACCTGGCGTACCGTGTATGCACTCTGGTGAATAGAAAATTATCAAGTGCATAGTAACAGAGCTTGCTACTCACGTGTCTTACCTGGCCGTTTTTGAAACTCCCAAACACCTGGAAGAATTAGTAAGCCTATCCAAACACAAAGGATTGCTGGGTGGGGCTTAGGAAGAGCCTCTGCAGTTAATATTTCAATAAGAGCTGGTTTTACAGAGTCTGGTCCATGTTGGGCAATAACATTTTCATTTAGGTTATTTAGATGCTGTGGTTTTCTTCAGGACTCCCTTTCACACGTGGACATCCCTCTGGCAGAATGCTTGACCACTGGCAGATCTCTCCTATGATCAGTAGCAAGAGGCTTTGTGGAATTCTTGCACAGGTCCCCTGCAGTCGGGAGGCATGAGTGCTTGTGGAGTTATGACAGGTTCCACATGATTGCAGCAAGTGACTTGCAGTTGGGGATAGTCCAGACTTCTCTGCATTAGGCTGCAAAACTCATCACTTTATTTTTCCAATCCTCCCGATTCAAAGGAAGTTGATAGGCATCAGGGAACAGTGCTTTTTGCTTTATAGTTTCTAATATTTATTTATTGAGTTCCTCGTGTGCCAGGTACCTTATCCATATCATCTCATTTATCCTCACAAGGGCTAAAAGAACGAAGTACAGTTCTTATGGGAGGTGACTATTCTACACTGATCCAGGTAACCATTTAAAGCAGGCTGTATAGCAACCCTCAGCCTTTTTACTCTTGCCTCAGTCAGACTAGTATAGCTGGATTAGCTAGCTGCTGGTGTGCTTTCTCTGTGTGAGGTTCTAGTCAAATCTTTTTTTGGGGGGGGGGATATTTTGAGACAGGATTTTTCTGTGTAGTTTTGGAACTTGTCCTGGACCTTGCTACGTAGACCAGGCTGGCCTCGAACTCAGAGATCTGCCTGCCTCTGCCTCCCAAGTGCTAGGACTAAAGGTGTACGCCACGACTGCCCTGCTTTCTAGTCAATCTTTAAAAAAAATTAAAGAAATGTCTTATTTGTCCTTATGCATGTGTGTATGTGTACACATGTGCCATGTCATATATGTGGAAGATACAGGACAACTCTCAGGAGCCTGTTGTCTCAAGGATGGAACTCGGGTCGTCAAGCTTGCCGGCAAGCTCCTCACCACCGAGACATTTGCTGGTCCTCCAGTCTGTCTTGTCAGTGGCTTTTTTCTTGAACACCCCTGAAAGGGGAACTCATGGTTAAGTGGTGAAGGGATAAGAGGGGAGGAAGTTTGCCCCTTCACTGGGTAGCTGCTAAGTGATGCCAGCTACCGTTGATTGCCCCGTTTCACATCCAGTAAAACAACTTGTTCACCTAAATTATCGTCAACAGAGGCTGCAAAAATTTTCAGTGTTGCCTTTCTATGTGGGGTAGTGTAACATATTAGTAAGGCCGTTTCTTATTGTTATTCTGATTGTTACTGTTGGGTGGGATGTCCTGTGCAGGGTTTGTATCATCAACCCCCACCCACACACACACACACCCCGCCCTGGACTTAAATGACTGCTCTGAGTGAGGGAGGTGAATATCATGCCTCTTCCAGTGGGCGATGACAACAGCTTTTTCAGGACAGTACTCTGACTTGTATGAGCTCGGAGGGCCCGCTTCGTGTTGTCAGTGTGAAAGTTTGGCCTCATCGTTAATTACATAATCCGAATAGGTGACAGAAAGGGACTGTTGGTTGTTCCATGCTGTTTATTTTCTTGGGAAGGGTTTTCCCTGCTTTTAGAAAATTGCACCCTGTTTGACGGATGGTAGGAGACAGAGACGTCATCAAGTAATCCAAGGGATGGAATGTCCTGAGAGCAGACTGTGCCCTTCTGGTTGTGGGTTTGGGCACAGGGCAGGAGCGGGTGTGTAACTGTGGCTCTAACAGCTGGGCTGAAGCCTCCCTGGCTTCCAGTAGTCCTGTCCATCCTCGGGTCCTTTCTACCCTCCCAGTGAAGGAATGTGGCTCCGAGCCTGTCCCTTCCTTAGAGGCCTGTGTTCGCCTCTTCCAGTTGTTAACTCCCTAGAAGCCTGACGTTTGGACACACTATTTGGATCACATAGATTAGGTCCCTTATTCCGCCAGAACTTTCAGATTCATAGATTACATTTCTGCCCCTGCCACAGCCAGCAAAGACATTCAGACACACTTCTTGGGTTCTGTAGCAGCAAACACTGCACACATCTACCCTTGGTTAAAAGTAACTGTGCTCTTCTCTGCTACAGTTAATGCAACTCAAAATTTTCTTCCTCTGACATGTAAAATCAGGCTTTGGAATAACACCACAGTGGGATGCTTTCAATTCTTGGCTCCTTCTGCCTCACTCTCAAGAATTAGCTACTCTGCTGGATTTCAACATGCCTTGAACCACTGTAGTATTTTGCATTAATTTGAAGTTCTGGCCTTTTTTTTCTTGTAATTTTGGGATTGAACATAGGTCTTTCCTCAGTGCTTGGCAAGCATTCTACCACTGAGCCACAGCTCCAGTCCATCTCGATGTTTCTAATCTGTTTGCTGTTTTAAAATCGCTGTCCTCTCATCCATGCTGTCTGGTGGTTTCCTGATGCCTCTGCCACTCAGTCATGGTGCCAGGTGACTTGACTGTTTTTCTGTGCTTCAGCAGAGTCTGCTTTGGCTCCTGTCTCCTCTTGGGCACAGCTCTTGCCTAGCCTTTTCATTTTCTTATCACAGTGCTGTCCATTTAGCCCATTAGATAAATCCTTGGTGACTGTATTATTGGCCAGTGAAAGAGAGAAACGGTTGTCTGCTTGAGTTAGGTAACTGACAGATTTAGGATCCTCAGGATTAAGTCTGTCTGTTTCAGGATTTAAAACCAAATAGTCCCCAACACCACACTTCACACATTTTTTCCACTTGTTTATTTAAGTAATCAGAGGCTCCTTGCTAGTTTAGCTCTGTTGGGAAGGAAGGAAGAGGACCCTTCTTGAGTTGTTGAATGAGATCCTTCTAGCTTCGGCTTGTTCATCTTCACCGGTCTTAAAAGTTTTTTTTCCCAGTTTTTCTTCTGTGTGGGTTCAGTCTAAGTCATTTTAGCTCAAACTCAGCGTAAGTGACAGCTGTTGCTAGAGTCAGCCTCTAAAAGCCTTGTTGTCCCAAATACTTGGCTAGTTGGTCAGCTGAAGTTCTGTCTTCCTGCCCCTTCCCCAGCTCCGTCCACGAGGGAGGTCAGATCTGCCAAGTGCTACCACAGGGACAGGGACTCGCTCACTTCAATAAACATTTACTGATCCATAAAAATAAAACGGCTTTTATAGACGAGTCTCATTTGAACTCCATCCTTCACTTAGAGAAACAGCGTTGCCCTAGAGCAGGGGCACATTTGGGAATGGATTACAGTGCTTCTGTGGCCTCATCTCTGTTAGGAACAGAGGGAAGGGAGAGCCAAGCCAGAGTCTTGGTGAGAGCTAAGAAAATTCTGCCAGCTGCCTCCCTCTCCGTCAAAGCACGCATTCCTCCCAGGGAGCCCCTTTGCTGTGGCAAAGCGAGACAAGTTTGCCAGTTAAATGATCACAGGCCTTCATAGATTTTCCTAGGTTGTCCCAGTTTCCAGCGGTGTTAAGATAAAAAGATAGTCTTGTTGCCAAATGGTTTTCCCCTTCTGTTCATCTGGCTGCACCTTTCCTGTTTAGATTTTGATCTTGTGTCTCCGTGATCTTCGTCTTTCAGGAAAACCATCTCTCTGTTGTTTCTGCCCAGGGAAGTTACTTTCCTATTTTAACTTCTGCCACCTCGATGATGTCACTCTCTTGGGTTTCCGGCCTGGCTCCTTTCCTCTGCATTTCCAGGTAGTAGACATCTGCCCTGGCTTTGGTCAGAAAGTGGGCCTGCAAACCCTTTATTCGCTCATCTGCTCTCCATTGTCTGCGGTGATAATGGGCGGAGAAAGTGGGGGTAGGCCAAGCCCAGGGAAGTAGCCAGGCAATAGTTCTCAGCAGTCTCTGCTTCCTCTCCATTCATTCTCACTCACGACCCACCGGCAGGGAAACAGCTTCTTATCCTCCTCGTCCCTCTTCTGAAGGACATTGATAGCAGCCAAAGGACCGGAGCAAGTAAGGGGACGACGCCTCACTGGGGTGGTGAGGGACTCTCTTGAGTCCCTCACTAGGCACCCTGTTAGCTCTCCTAAAATAATGACCAGCTTATTTCTGCCGCCCTTTGTACCAACCCTAGTTCTTTCTGAAGGTGGGGTAGGAGTGAGGAAATTCAAGAGAAAAATTCTCCCGAGGCCGTCACCTTCCAGTTGCTGGGATTGCAGGTAAGAGCCATCGGGCCTGGTTGGTTCAGTGCTGGGGAGTGAAACAGGGCTTCCTGTACCAAGGGAGCTACTTTCTCCGAAACGGGAGTTGTCTTATTAAAAACCTTGCTCCCCCTTTGTGTTGGGGAACGTTACGGTGGGCCAGCCATTTTATGACTCGGCATCTTTCCCTCTTCCCTCAGTGTTATCTGTCGAGTTTAGAGTTGGGGAGAATATTTTATTTTCATTCATGTGTATGCATGTGTATCTGTGTGCATGGTTACCCAAGAAAGGCCAGATGTCAGATTATAAGTGTGAACCACCGAGCTCAGGTCCTCTGGAAGAGCAAGCGAATGCTCATGCTGTCCGAGCCATCTCTCCAGCCCCCATCCTCAAGGTCTTGTGACCAATGTTTATACTCAGGTCTAATAAATCAGGGCCTTTTCTCTGGTTTCTATTTATATTCATTTATTCCATAACTCCCCCTCCAACCTTCTTCCTCAACTGAGGGCCTCCCTGCCTCTCTCCTCCCTGGCAACATTTATTGGGCCCTGTTGTATTAACTATAAAGAACCCAGAGAAGAGTAATACTCTCACATTAAAGGAGTCCTTTTACCTTGTGGGTAGAGATGGGGAAGATACGATTCAATAGTTTGATCTGCCTCATGCCCCATGGCGCCATTCCATTTTATCTCCACAACAACCCAGGAAGACATTTACATACTCCTTTTATTGAAAGTACAATGGAAGCTTGAAGATGGAAAACATATTGCCCAGTAATTGTGACCAGATATTTTAACATGTATGCAGAGATAGAGTCATAATAGCTACCATGTGGACAGTGCCCCCAACCTGCCTTGAGGGCTAGGGAAGGCCTCTGAGTAGGTACCTTAATACCTACTACTTAGGTGTTAATACTGAGGTGTTAAGGCAGGAAGAGGTCTTCAGAAGAGGTATGTATCTTCAGTGTAGATCTTCTGGCCATGGGGCTGTAGAGTCAAGGCTAGTGGGGATGTGCTGTCAGAGAGAGTTGGGACTGACCTTACCTTGATGAGAATTTTCCAAGTATCCTGAGGGCAGCAGGGAACTGACAAAGAACTTCTTGTTCTCCTCCTCTTCCTCCTTTCCCTCTTTCAGACTGTTCCAATAGGGTTTCTCTATCTTGCCAAAAAATCACTGCACACAGTAAGGACTTCGCTATGGTATTTTAATCCACATATATAATACAGCTGATAATATCGTACCCCTTTCTCCTGTCTTGGTCTGATCTAAAAGCTCTTTAAATGAGAGAACAACTGACTTTGGTTTGTGCTGGGTACTGTCCTTCTGGAATCCCGGAGAGTGGACTTCAGGAGAGTGATGGGTATGTGGCAGGCATGAAGGCTGGCAGTAGGTACCCATGAGGAGTGGAGATGTGCCAATGACTTCGCTTGCTACCAGGCTCAGGTTTGTACCAGAGCTTGGAGCTTTGGGTCTGTCAGCTTTCCATTGGATACTGGCTCCCACCGTGGGCGAGTTGGGATAGCTGCATCCTCAGGAAAGCAGGGTGGGTGCCATTCTGAACGGGGACTGGAAAGGCACAGAGACTATTTCTATCTACTTGCTTTGTCTGAGATCAGACATTGAACTTGTAGTCTCAGTCACTACATTTGTAGCATGCAGATTTGGAGCCCCGATGCTTTCCTGTGAGCACACTGTGTGATGGGAGGAGACAGGAGAGACGAACTCCACATTTTGTTGGAGCCTCAGGTTGACATAGTTTTAGCACAGATTTTTACTTCTATACTATAATAAACCCTGGTTTATTTGGGGAAAGAATTTCTCTAATATATACATGTGTCTTCATAGAGTCAGTAGACCCTGTTTTTAGCCCGGTAAGAAGAATTTTGTGTTTTTCTCTGAGCTGTGGATCTGTGAGCCCTGGTGTGTATTCAGAGTTTAGACTTGGGTTTTTAGATCTTGGTTGTGATGGAGGAGGCGCTCACGTACATCTGCTGTTAGCCTACTAACCCTGAAGGTGAATTTCCATCATGGAGGGGCACAGAGGGCTGTCTTTACTGCTCTCTAGTCTCTCTGAAAAATGTGGGCAGAAGATAATTTCTCCAATTCTAGATTATTCTAATTTTCTATTGATCCTTAAAGGACAGGTGGTCGTGTTCACGTGTCAAGCAATTTGTTACAAAAGTTATGGAAAAACCGCCACCACCCTGTGTAACATATTAAGGAGATCCTTAGATTCTTTGGTAAAACTAAAAGAATTTCTCTTTTCCCTCGTCACCAACCCCTGGGCTTTGCTCATGCTAGGCAAGTGTTTTACCGCCGAGCCACACCCCAGCCACACTGAAAACAGCTTTGAGTGTGAGCATTTTTGCCAGTCTATCCATCTTTCTTTTTAACTTTTATTTTTATTATGAATGTGTATATATGTGTGACTGTGGGGATCAGAAGATGGCTTCAGTTCACCTGGAACTGGAGTTACAACTTGATATGGGTGCTGGGAATTGAGCTCTGGTTCTGTTCTTCAGGAAAAGGCAGCAAGCACTCTTAGTCACTGAGCCATCTTTTAGGTTTGCTCTTCCCCTGATGCTTTTGGTCTCGGCCTCCTGCAGACCTGGGACCATAGGTATGCACTATCATGCGTGGTTGCTCCTGCATATGTCTTTAACCAGGGGTGTTGATCTGCTCTTGACAGCCACCATTGTTTAGGTACCCTTTGCTCCCGGCAAGCGTCAGGTTGAAATGGACTTGCTAATATGATAGAAATGAAAAGTGGTAGAGCCTCCATTGTTTTTCTCACTGGTTAAGTCTTGCCTTGTGGCAGGAAGTTAGCCAGATGAAGAGTGAGTTGTACATCTGGCTCTCTGTGGGCTCACCTCATCTCCTTTATTTATAAGTCACCCCCACTCGGGTCATCTGTTAAGCCAGTGGAAAACAGACTGGTGTAGCAGTCAGGGAGAATAGAGGTGTGGGCCTGACAATCACTAAAAGCTGCCGGGAGAACCAGGTTGAAGCTGTGTTGGGTAGGTCGTGGAACTCATTAAGTTCAAAGCATGGGAACAAGGCAGGGATTCTAAAACAGACCAACTCTTGGGTTCCCAAGGACTGGGGAAAAATTTAGTAATGCCAGGCATTGCCCTTGCTGCTCACCACATATGACCTCATTGAGGGTACACAACAAACCACTGAGCTCTACTTAGCGATAAGGAGGCTGAAGGGTAGTAAGTAAGAGTATTAAAACAGAGGTGGGATTTTAACTCAAAATCACCTGAATCAAAAAACAAAACCAACAACAACAAAACAACAAAAAAACCCCCAATGACTTTACTTACCTTTTGTCCTTTTTGTAGTATACTTCTACTCAACACTGTATGACAATCGGGTGTAGCTAATACTTAGCATGACTCTGACCGATGTCTAAATACAGTATTATTAGTACTTCACAGAGTCGGCCTGAATCCCAGGCACTGACTCTAGGAGACTCTCCGACTTTCCTCCGCATCTGTACTTTTCATTCCTAGCCATTGAAACCACATCCATCTCGTTGCAATTATTCCTTTGTTGTGTTTGGAGGAAAATTCTGTGAAGACACTGTCAGTCACTGTTCTATTGCTGTGAAAAGTCACCATGACCAAGGCAACTCTTATAAAGGAAAACATTTAATTGGGGGCTCGCTTAAAGTTTCAGAGGTTTAGTTCATTTTCATCATAGAGAAGAGCATGGCAGACATGGTCCTGGCGCTGAGAGCTTTACATCCTGACCAACAGGAAGCAGGAAGAGAGGGGGAAGCCTCAAAGTCTACCCCCAGTCACACACCTCCTCCAGCAAGGCCACACCTCCTAATCCTTCCCAACAGCCAACTGGGAACCAAGCATGCAAATATCTGAGTCTATGGGGGCCAATCTCATCCAAACCACCACAGTCCACAGTAGGTTGGGTTCTGCTCTTAGAGGAGCAGCTCAAGATGCTTGATGGGTTAAAACAGCCGAGGTTTACATCTTAAAAATAACAGTCCTACATCTGAGTCTGTCAGGTCCACAACAAGGCTCTTCTTAATCACTGAAAACCCCAGTCTGAGGCAGCAGCCACCCCTTGGATGGTTCTGGAATGCTCAGCCAATGGGATGAGAAAAATCAGAACATCTCCTTTCAGCACACACTCTTACCAATTCCTTAACCACTCTCAGCATGTGGGCTGGGATGCTGTAAATGGCGCCCCTCAACCCTAAGGGTCAGGCAGTGCAAGCAAGCCTCCCTGGTCTCCAGAGGAGAGAACAAATGCTTGGTGAATGGCAGCAACCACACAGACATCATGCCGCATATTGGACAACTTTTCTTTTCTCTCGCACAAGGCTACATTGGCCCTGGGTGAGATTCACAGGACACGCATGGGTTTGTTAGTTGTGTACCTACCTTCCTTTTGGTATTTCAAAGCCTTTGCAAGTAGTGCAAAATCCCTTCTTTTCTTTGAGTGGTTTGTGAGCAAAAGGTCTGCAGCCTTGAGGTGGAACCATGCATCGTAAAGAATGGAGCTCTTTACCAAAGTCTGTCTGGGTTTCTTTACCCTGTTGGAATTAAGCCTGTCTTTCTCTTCAGTGCGAATAATTCAACACAAATAAATTGTATGCTCATCCACTTTCTTTTTTTTTTTTTTTTTTTTTTGGTTTTACGAGACAGGGTTTCTCTGTATTGTTTTGGAGGCTGTCGGTCTAGCCCAGCCTCAAACTCACAGAGATCTGCCTGCCTCTGCCTCCTGAGTGCTGGGATTAAAGGCATGCACCACCACCGCCCGGCAGCTCATCCACTTTCAATGTTTACTCTTTTACATACTTAGCAATAAACTGAATAGTAGTATCTTTTTTTTAAGTTCTTTCTTTTTTTTTTAGAAATAGTTTCATATGGCACAGGTTGACCTTGCACTTGCTGTGTAGCTGAGGCTAGCTTTGAACTCTTGATCCTCTTGTCTTTACCTTCCAAGTGCTGGGATTACAGGCATCTACTACTATGCCCAACTTTTTGTATTTTTAAATCAATTTTCAACCAAAACTGAAATCTTTTTTTAGGCACATTACAAATGAAATGATTTTCACATGATAAATTGATACCTAATCACTGGTTTTAATTTGCTTTTGAGAAGACTGTATTCTCATTTCCAGTCACTGAGTTCCACACTCTGTTTTGGCATACAAACAGATTGGGGTCTTTTTCTACAGAAAACAGATGTATAATCAGAAGAACAGGCTGTGTTTCAATGAACAATGACCCTCTACTGAATTCTTGGATTGTTGGTTAGGTCTGACAAGGTTAGGACACGCAACATGTACCTTTGCTTTATAGCTTTCCAAAGGGAATTCAGGGTTTTCTTCAGTGCTACATCTCAGTTTTTCTATACTAACCTGGACTGGAGACTTTCACACTATTGACTTCTCCCTCTTCATATCTGTCTCTTCTGTTTAGTTATTTATTCATCCATCTGTTTATTCACACAGTTAGCCCACAAATATTTACTAATCATCTACTTGGATCACAAGTAAGGCAGGGTCCTGGATATCTCTGGCAGCAGTTACAGGATAAATCCTACTCCTGCCTTTGGGGCATGAGTTCCATGGATGACTCCAGGGGATACTTGATGTCATGGAGCATATAGTCTATCACATACACACACACACACACACACACACACACACACACACACACCTATAAGAAGGTTTCACTAAAGACACAGTATAAGATTAACTATAGCTAATAATGAAATGAATAATTTGAAGCATTTACCTAAATTGTTCTATTATTAATAAAATTGTGGGAGTCAGATATTGGGGTACAAACCTGATAGATCAAGAAAACAGCAGAGGAACAATGAACTGACCCTCTCTCTCCACCTTCCTGGATCAAAAGGACCTTGAATCTCTCCCTGTCTCTTGCTGTGCCTCTCTCTCTGGGCCCTCCAAAATCTCTACGACTAATTTCCGGTCATCTAGTAGTGGACTCTGCCCCTTGATTCAAGGCTTAACTTTATTAACAGTCTTGGAGTGTCACAGTGCAATCAGATGTCCCACAACAATAATTATAATGACGTTCCAGAAGAAAAGCTTTTTTAAAACATATAGCAGCAGGGTGTGGTGATGTATGCCTTCAATCAATCTCAGCATTCAGGTTGCAGTGGCAGGCAGAACATTGTGAGGTTGAGGCTAGCCTGGTCTAGTAAGTTCCAGGCCAGTCAGGGCTATGTAGTGAGACCCTGTCTTAAAAATAAGTAAGTAATTCGAAACTTGTAGCAGAGTACTCACTTGTCTAGCGTGTACAAGACCCTGGTTCAGTTCCTAGCCCACTCAAGTAGCAATCAGACCCCAAACAAGATAATCCCCGGAAAAAAAGCTGTGCATTTTTATTCCTGGAGTTTGCTACTTGGTATTTTCAGACCACAGTTAACCGTGGACCAGTGAAACCAAGGGAAATGAAATCTGTCCTGATGGGACTACTACATAACGATCTGTGTATCTGCATGTTTTGATTCATGGTGCCAGACAATGGAACCTGGACATTGCAACATCTTGTTGATATAAGTGTGAGGCATCATACATGATCTAGAAATGATTTAAAGTCTGCACATAAGTTAGATGCAAATGCTCTGCCGTTTTGCACAAGGGATTTGTACATCTGAGGGTTGAGGGTGTCCTGTACAAGGTTCTGGAGCCAATCACCCTCTAATACAAAAAGATACTTGTAAACAGAAGAGCAGTGCACCCTAGGAGGAGACACCTAGATTTGTTTGAGGAAATCAAGGAAGACATCAGGAGGAAGTGACTTTTGTCTTTGGACTTAGAAGATGGGTTAGACACACAGCACTGAGGGCTTTTTGCCTGCCTTTCAGAATGTTAATGTTTACCTGGGAAATGAAAACTGTTACAGGCATTTGAGTGCAGAGTGACAGTCTAGACATAGGATCTGAGTTGTTCAACCTTGGCTTTGCAACCGGAATTTGGAAGAGCAACCAGTACTCTTAACTGCTGAACCACCTCTCCAGCCCTACAAAAATAGTTTTTTTCTCTTTTAAAAATTAATTAGTTTTACATACGAACCACAGTTTTCCCTCCCATCTCTTCCCCCAACTCCCTTCTAGTCCCCCCCCCCCCCATTCACTCCTCCTCTGTCTCCATTCAGAAGGTGTAAGGCCTCCCATGGGAGTCAACAAGGCAAGGTCAAGCTCCTCCCCTTGTATCAAGTCTGGGTGAGGCATCCCACTACAGGGAATAGGTTCTAAAGAGACAGCTCATGCACCAGAGACAGGTCCTGGTTCTACTGCCAGGGATCCCACAAACAGACCAAGTTATGAAACTGTCACCCAGATGCAGAGGGCCTAGGTCAGTCTCATGCAGGCTTCCTAGCTTGTGGGTCCAGATGTGAGCATCCACAAGCTTAGGTCAGCTGTCTCTGTGGGTTTTCCCATCATGATCTTGATGCCCCCTTCTCATATAATCCATCCTCCCTCTCTCCCGGAGCTCAGCCCAGTGCTTGGCTGTGGATCTCTGCATCTGCTTCTATCAGTTACTCGATGAAGGCTCTATGATGACAATTAGGATAGTCTGCAATCTGATTACAGGGGAAGGCCAGTTCAGACACCCTCTCCACTATTGCTAGGAGTCTTAGCTGGGGTCATCCTTGTGGGTTCCTGGGAATTTCCCTGGCACCAGGTTTCTTTCTAACTCCATAATGGCCTCCTCTATCAAGATATGTCTTTTATTATTCTCCCCCCTCTGTTCTGCTCCCAGCTGGGCCATCCAGATCTCTCATGTTCCCATCCCCCCATCCCTCCATCCCCTCCCCTCTACTTACCCCCCCCCCCCCCACTATGTGCACCTTCAATTTACCCGGGACATCTCACCTATTTCCTCTTCCCAGGTAGATGCTTGTGTCCCTCTTAGGGGTCTGCAAAAATACCTTTTATACTCTTTAAAAACAAACAAACAAGCTAATATAGATATTAGATCTATTGCTGTATCCTGTTATTTAAGTAATCTATAAAGAAGCACACAAATTATTGTGTCACAGTTTAGAGAAAGATTTCACACTTATATCTTGGTCTTACTCATCTTTGTATTGAGTGTGTGTGTGTGTGTGTGTGTGTGAGAGAGAGAGAGAGAGAGAGAGAGAGAGAGAGAGAGAGAGAGAGAGAGAGAGAGAGAGAGAGAGAGGCATTTAAGTATATTTTAAGTATATTTTTCTGAGAAGGCCCCGTGGTCTTCACAATACTTTTGGAGAGCAGAACTCTCACTGCAGTGCGAGGATGGATTTGTGGGAGATTTTGGAGACAGTGAGTTTACTGATGGTTCAGGAATGTGAGGCAAAGGAGGGTCCAGAAGAACCTCACTGTACCCCTCAAGCTTCTGCCAGGAATAACATTCTTTTTTAAAAAACATTTCTCTTATTTTTAAAGATTACAATTATGTCATTTCCCTTTCTCATTCCTTCCTCCAAACCCTCCCATAGATCCCCCTTGCTCCCATTCAAATTTGTGGCCTCCTTTTTCATTAATTATGTTACGTACATACAGGTATATCTATATGCATATGTATTCCTAAATACATAAATACCACTTTCTTAGGCTCTGCAGGGTCACTTAGTCTGTACATATGTGCTCAGGACTGACCATTTGATAATCAGTTGGTGTGCTCTGGCGGGGGGGGGGGATGGGATGAGGGGAATGGGGGGGCCGGATAGACTCTTAACCTGGCTTCAGCATTCCTTCGTCCCCTGTGCATCTGGCTTCAGCATTCCTTAGCCCCCTGTGCTCTTTCTTTGTGTAGGGTCAAGGCCTCCTGGCAGCAGCCTTCTTTTATGATTATTCCATCCTTTCCTTCCTCCTGTTGCCACCTTTTCAAATCTCACCCTAGTGAAATATGGGCCATGTTTTCAACAGTCACGTATGGAAAGCTGCATTGAAACACAGTCTCCTTGGCTCACTTCCTCTCTGTCTGTCAGTCCTGAGTTTTGTTTTATGATTCTTGAGACACTCTGATGTAGTCCAAGCTGGCTTTGATCTTATGTCCCTGAAGCTGGCCATGAGCTCCTGATCACTTCCTGAGTGTTTCCATAGATTGACCTGGTCCAGTTCAGGCCTGCAGCCTTTGAGCCCCTAGCCTACTGCACCTCTTGACTAGAGTGCGAATCATGTGCAGACAGCGCCCCATGGTCTGTAGCCCCCACCGGTTTTCACAGTAAGTGCTGAATGACTGTGTGGTAGGCTGGTTCTTTCAAAGACAGCTCTGGTTTCAAGGTCACTGTATTACTTATCAATTCTCAATATCAGTTTTAGAAGATGCAGCTGCAAATAAAATACATTTACATGAGCTTCTTGTTGTTTTCTGTGTAATGAGCTGAATGCATTTCATGTAATCTCAAATCAGAAATAGAAAAGGTGGGTTAGAAGTGCACTTTCCTGGGGCTGGAGAGATGACTCAGTGGTTAACAGCACTGGCTGCTCTTCCAGAGGGCCAGGGTTCAATTCCCAGCACTCATATGGCAGCTTACAACAGTTTATAACTCTGAGATCTGATTCCTGCACACATGCATGCAGGCAAAATACCAACGTACATAAAATAAGGACAGGTAGGTTATTTTTTTTAAGTGCCCCTCCCACTGCGCTTTACATTTTTCACTTTGATTTGATTTTCTTTTGCTGTGGTGAGTTCTGGGTAGCAGTGGTTAGTGTCAGCTCGGCTGCCTGGGCTGTGTGGACTGCAGATGCCACTATAGCAGCTGGGCTCCAGGGTTGACTCGCTGCAGTTCCTAGCCATGCACCATGTGAGGTCCAGGAATGTATAGCTTTTGCGGTCTGATATATTTTGATGGTTGCCAGATAAAATCGATGCCTGGCCCCCTTTTCTAGGAAAAACACATTTAGACGTGTCCAAGCTGATTTGTAGGACTTCGTGTCATTAGAACTTTGTGGCAAAACTTTTTCTCAAGTGGCTGAAAAAAATAAAGGGACTTCAGTCTGAGGGCTGTTCACACCGCGGTCCTGTGAATGCTGAAGCTGAAAGGTTGACAAAGTCCTGGATTGTTTAGACTGCCTTTCTTCAAAAAATAACCCACTATTTGGACCTTTTCCAGTAAGGAAAATAACAGATTAGTTACCGACACCAGATTAGTCCTACCGTTTAGGAAAAACAGGACACCTTTTCCTCTCTATTTTCTAATAATGTGCCTCAGTTTGGCAACCAGAGGCGCCTTGGGTTAGTCTTGAAAGTTTTGATTACTGCTTGCTGTTCTTGCTTTTTTTTTTTTTTTTGGCAAGGAGAGCTAGGTTTAGGAGAAACGGACTATTGAAGCCGTAGCTTCCCAGTCCAGGCATGCAAATCACAGCCTTTTTCTTCATTTAAATCCTAAGCACCGGAGCAAGTTAAGAGGTTGTTATGAGGAAATGAGAGAGAGCGAGCGAGTACCTGACGATACAAGAGTTACTTTTTCTTTAAACTCCCTGGCTCTTTCCTTTCCCCAGCGGATGGATAACAAGTCTTTGCTTGTTGGCAGTGCAGTTAAGCCTCAGAATACTCTGGGAACAAAATGAGGATTGAAAACAACAAAAACAACAACAACAACAAAAAACAGCCTGATGAGATACGCTTCGGCCTGGGAGCGGGGAGTAAATATTTTAGATTTGGAACAAGATTTAAAAAAAAAAAAACTACAGATCTTCCGAAAGACTTGGCATTTAATTAGTAAGTTAATGAGGCCGGGGGAGAGAGAGAACTTGGTTTCTTAAAAGCTCCTACAAAACTGGCTCAGCGAGAGCCTGGAAGCAACTGGACCTTGATTTACATACACAGAAGCGAGGACTAGGCCGGCTGGGGCTATTTCGAGGAACTGGATAAGGAAGAAGGATCAGGACATCAGCGGGGAGAGAGGTGTGTGTGACCGCGGAGGGGGCATCGCCTTTCCACTATGCATTCTTTCCGCGGGGACTGACACTGTCTGGGGCGCACCCTGGCCCTGGAGAGGGAAGGGCTGAGGTGCCACCGGGTGACGCAGCAGCGTTCTTTGTCTGCAACCATCCCCATCCGGGAGTGCGGAGCCCAGTGGGTCTGCGGTGGCGTGGCAGCTGATGCTGGCGTCCGGCGCCCCGCGGGTCTCTGGGGTCCTTATGTAAAGCCGCTGCTCCAGAGGCGACGTCACCAAGTGCGCGTGGCGCTAAGCGCACCCTGCCGTCTTTGACGCTTTCCTCTTACAGAGAATGGGTTAACACCTTCCTCCAGCCCCACTTACCCTCCTACAAACGGGGTTCGGGAATGTGTCTGTTAATCCAGAGTAAATATAATCTTTTATTAACCAGTTTCTCAATTAGTCTAAAAGCAACAAACTCATGGTTAAAAAAAATCTAGCCAGCTCAGCAGGCCACTAAAGCGGGGGGGGGGGTTGTTCACCCCCTTCCCCACTCCACTCCCTCGGGGTACTGTTATTTATTTGTTAATTTTTTTCCGGAATGTTCTAATACCAGAGAAGCATCTATTTTTAATCAGTTTTTTTTTAAAGTACCCACAAACAGTACCATGCACACACTCTGTTCTTTAATTTGCTTCCCAGGTTTGCTGTTTGGGGGTCTGCCTAGATTTCCATGTTTGTGTGTAGCCTCAGGCCCTTCGTCATTCTTCTCAACAGCTGCAGCACATTCCAGCCCATGAATGCACTGTTGTTGACGGGCTCGGCACCCCCATCACTGGACAGTTAGGTTGTCTCCCACTCTCTGCTGTCACAAACTAGAGTGTAGCAAAGCTCAGGAAAACCCTGTGTACTTATGGGAGAGGATGCGTGTAGTTGGTTCCGGCCGCAGAACTTTTGGATGAAGGGGTACCCACACGAGACATGTTAAAAGCACATAGTCCTACCGAAGCCCCAATCTTAAATTAGCATCGTGCACATTTCAAGCACTTACAAGACTTTCTTTAAAAGATGATATTTAAACAACACATTTGGTATTGAGCGCAAGTACGTTTGTGTTTAGCTGCCGATTAAATATCTTTAAAGTTAAACCTCTATCCCAAATAGAGGTCTTAGGAGTGTGTGGTGCTCTGCCAGAGCCTTTAGAACTAGCAAGAAGCCAGCCTTGACAAACCCATCCCACTGTCCAGGGACATTCAGGCCTGTGGCATGGGGGCTCCATGCCTTTACTGTGGCCCCAGAAAACTGACTGCTTTGAGAAACTCTAGGGTCGAATCGGCCAAGCATCTGTTTCATGTGTAAGAGTGTCATCTCTGATTAGTTCAGTCCAAAAATACAGATTAAATACCACCATGAGTCAAAGTTTCCCCTCCCCCTCCCTACCTCTCTCCATAGCAGCCTCCTGATACCAGGCAGGAGCCCAGTTCTAGGAACCACAAAATTAATCTCCTGCCAGTGAAAGGTGACCCAGCAAGGGGATTAGCTTTACCTTGGATGTCACCCTGGTGGCTCTGCATTATAATCGAGATCTTACCCCCAAAGGGATATTTGGCCTGCTTCTGAGTTCAGGGACTTAAAGTGTTCCACCTGCATCAAGGATTCCATCGTCTTCCCCACTTGAGTTGTATAGGTAGAAACATTGCAGGTGAAATCAAAGGTGTAAGTCAACTTTTAGAACCTGGGATTCAAGCCGCTGTTAAATTGTTTTATAAATGATACTAGCAGCACCCCAATTGTCTTTTAAAGTCAACTTTTTTTGGGGGGGATAGAAATTTGACAGTCGTATTATTTCCCAAACCACCCATTTTTACTGAAAACTGGTCCTTTCCAAGCCAAACTCATCTCCAACAAAAACACAGTCACATTGGGTATCAGCCAACAGGAAAACAAACAACAACAAGACTCAAACCAAAACAAATAAAATGAGAGTAACCCTTCGGCCCAGGTCTGAGCTGTGGCTTTCAAACGGCTTCACCACCCCACAGATTTATGCCCTGAGATAAAGGAGGCAGATCAACAGGCGTGGACCATTTCCTCTCGAAAGCCTTTGATTTCAAACCAGTGTCCTTCACACGCGAAAAGTGCCCTGCAAGAGCAAGGGGTGAAAGGAATTTTCCCGGGCTGCCCTTAAGTAGAACTCTCAGGAAGCATCTGGGGGCTTGGCTGCTTTAGAAACTTGGACAGAAATTGCCTCCGAAATAAGGGGAAACAAACTGGTGTCTAGGTGCCAGCGTCTCAATGTCTTCACACATTTATTTTATTTTATGCTTTTAGCACCTGAATTACAATGGTCACGAGTTTAGGTCAGTGATGTATTTAACTTGTGTGTGTGTATGGGGGTGGCAGGCAGGTGATGTCAAGCTAGGAAACGGAGTCAGGGCACTTAGCTTTAACCCTGAATCTCCTTCTTGTTTTCACTGCAGCTGCACTTCAAGTATCTATAGTACTTTCATTTTTACAGCTCTTTTCAATAGTCTGTTGAAAAGTGAAAGCAAGATGTTTCTTAATTATTACAACTTCTACCACCTCATCTGTCTGTCTGTCTGTCTGTCTATCTATCTATCTATGTCTGTGAAGACTTCAGAACAGTGGTTCTCAACCTTCCTAATGCCTTGACCCTTTAGTATAGTTCCTCATGATGTGGTGACTCCCAACCTTAAAATTATTTTACGATTTTGCCACTGTTACGAATTTTAATGCAAATGTGTGATACCCAGGATCTCTGACAGGGGACTCTTGTGAAAGGGGTGGTCAACCCCAAAGGGGTCTCAACCCACAGTCTGAGAACTGTTCTAGAGGGCATTCTTTGCCCCCAAATCTCCTTTAGTCAGCGGATGACTAAAACTTTTCCTTTCCCTAAGTATGCCAGTTTCTTTGTTACTCTTATTTCTTTGGAGACAACCCTTCACTTTCCCTTGGAGGTTTAATAGAAACCCAGTTGATCTGCTTGAGAAGTCTGCTGTCCTAACACCTGACAACATAAATGCACAGTCACCAGGCTACTTAAGAAGGGCGCCATCAATTAGCCTCGGAACATTGGTCGCTAAGGGGAGGGCTTGAACTTGTTTGCCATTGATCTCTGCATTTTAAATAAGAATTTCCAAAACAGAATTCCGTGGTTATATAACCAGTCCTTGAAACAAGTTTTACTACATTTTGTTCAAACGTCAAGCTGAGTAATCCAGTCAGAAACACGGGATCCCGAGTCTTGCCATCGATACTCTGAAAGTGAGATTTATTGAGACTTCTTTCATTGCCTCGGCTTCATTACTTTTGAAAATATGCGATGGTATTACGCTTAGATTTCCTGGGGTTCTTAAGGTCTTGTCAAAAACGAAACAAGCCCTTTCTGTGGTCTGAGTCTCCTGTTAGCACTGTGAAGAGGGGTGGCTTCGCCTTTGGAATCTCTCTCATTACTGAAAACAAAATATGCTCAACCCTTCCTTTCTCCAGCAGTCATTTGTTCTTCCCGATTCCGAGCCAGTAGTCAGTTTCACATATTTCAACTAATGGCGTGAGTTGGTTGTCACTTAAACACGGGTTGCATCCCTTTGCCCCCACCCCATTTAGAAATGTGATGCCGTGTCTCTGCAGACCCAGTGCCGGCTCTGTCGGTCGCTGTGTGCCGGCGAGAGGGACGCTCAGCTCCTCTGCTATGCTTTGTGGTTCTGGTCCAGACTTGAAGTAGGCTCGATGTCAACCCGAATGCACCTTGAGAGGCATGAGCTGAGGCTCTCGTTTCCTGCCTGCCTGTGCCCCTCCAGATGGAATGCTGCTCTTCTGCCAATGGAAAGTGGAGCCTGCTGTCCTGTTCCCCCAGATTAAGGCTGCAGTTGGGCTGCTTCATACCCAGAAGTGGCTCAAAAGAAAGACAGAAAGAAAAGAAAATGTCAAAACCAACCCTAACCACAGTCGGTAGGCTTTCTCTCAGCAATTTTGGACTTAGTCTAACAGAATCTGCTTTCTCCTCCTCCTCTTCTCCCCTCACATCCTTTCTTCTTTTTCTCCGTCCCCCTTCCTCTTATTCAGTGACTTTATTTTTTTGAGTTCTGGGGTTTTCTGTGTGGAGAGAGTGTGTATGTAAATGTGCAGCATGCAGGGGCCAGGTTTTTTTTTTTTTTTTTGAGACAGGTATCTCTGGGACCCAATGCTCTTTGGTTAAGCCAGCCTGGCCAGTGACTCAAGGGACCTGCCTGTCCCTGTCTCCCTAGCACCAGGATTATAGTCATGACATTATGACTGGGCTTTACCTGTTTTTTGGGGGATTGAACTCAGGTCCTCATGCTTTCATGGGTGAGTACTTTACCCACTGAGCTGTATTCCAGACCTGGTGTCTACTTCCTTTTTAAAAATTTATCTCCATCTTTATTTACTTATACATGTGAGAGTGTGTGAGTGTGTATGTGCGTGCGTGCGTGCATGTGTGTGTGTGTGTGTGTGTGTGTGTGTGTGTGTGTGTGTGAGTGTGTGTCCCCTAGAGGTGACTGTGAGCTCCTGACCTGGGTGCTGGGAACCAAACTTGGGTCCTCTGCCAGAGAAGCAGGTGTACTTTTTGTTGTTTTGTTTTTGTTTATAGAGACAGGGTTTCTCTGTGTAGCTCTGGCTGTCCTGGAACTTGCTCTATAGACCAGGCTGGCCTTGAACTCAGAGAGATCTGCCTGCCTCTGCCTTCTGAATGCTGGGACTAAAGGCATGTACAACCACTGTCCACAGCAGATGCTCTTAACCACTGAGCCTTCTCTCCAGCCCCGGCCCTTTTACGTTTGACATTTGGGATTATACCTCTTTACAGTTTGCAGGCCCACACGACCAGACAAGCCTCTTGTTTGCTTGTTTCTTTCTGAATGTCTTCCTTTCTTGTTTGTTTTCCTTTTGGAGGAGTATGGTTCTTCCTCTGCTGTCCAACAGCAGAGGACACAGACAATTGTAGAGATTTCCCTGGGTTTGTCCCCAACCCCCACCCCACGATTATCCCTCTCCTTACGATTTAGTACTTCTTAAACTCAGCACAAAACCTCAGTTACATCGTGTGGAGGAGGTTGGGACAAATGATAGATTTGAATTGATTTCCCTGGTTTGAGGCTGTTTCTTCAATTTAAGGTTTTATACAAACGGGTGTTTTGTCTGCATGTATGTCTGTGTACCACACCTATGCTTTGGGTCTGGTGCCTGTGGAGACCAGAATAGAACAATGGATCGTCTGGATCTAGAGTTATAGACGGTTATGAGTTGCTGTGTGGGTGCTGGGAATTAAATGCAGGTCGTCTGGGATAGTTGCCAGTGCTCTTGGCCATGGAGCCATCGTTCCAGCTTGATTTTTTTGGAGAAGTGGCCATTGGGAGAACTCATCCTACCTGCCAACTTTTCTGTAGAGTGCGTCCCATATACTATTGGATCTCATCCCCACAGCACCATTTCCGGCACATAATTGCATTATGACTATCTCAAAGATAAGGAGACTGGGGCTCAAGGGAAGGTGACACAGAAAGCCATTTACTGTTTTGGAGCTGGGATTTGAAACCAGGTTATCCGATTTTAATATCAGATTAAATCTAGGCTCTTAAGCAAGGCCTTGCATCTGGGGTAGCTAACTAGAATGTCTCTGTTAGGGAGCCCTTTGAGAAGGCTGTCAAAGGGCAGTGACCCACACATTTATTGACCAGGCTCATTCAAAGCAACTATAGACTTCAGAGGCGTCTCTGCTCTGCCCTATGCCACCATTTTAGGAATGTTTTTTGGAGAGACCAGCAAGAGTCTCTTCAACAGAGACAGGGCATTAACAACAGACCAAAGGAGTGAGTCTAGCCACTGGTGAGCCAATGGGTTTAATGAGGTTTGTTTAGAGTGGCATAGGCAGCTTACAGGAAGCTGCCCCACCGAGGAAAATGTCTCTCATGCCCTGCTCACAAACAGCTAAAAACCCCAGGGAGGAACATTCTCCTTTCCACTCCATGACAGAGTTAATGGGCTCAGTCTTGTGCAGGTCTCCTGTGGGTAATTATGGCACTTGAGGGCTCAAATGGGCACCTGCCATGTTGCAATCAGAGGACAGTGTTCTTTAAAACAAAACAAACAGAAAGAAAAAAAAACCCACCCACTACAAATGATGTTTTTTTGTCCTTATTTATCTCTTTTGTGTACTAGAGATGTTATTTTAGGTGATCTTTTTGCATTTCTTTTTTAACTTTAAATAGTTAAGATCTTCCATGAAGTTATACAACAGAGAAGGCCTGGCTTGTGCTCCCTTTGTCCAGTTTCCCCCATGGCCACAGCTTATGTTATGGGCACAAGGAAACTGGAATCTTGACTCTGGTATAAAAACGTGTGTAATGTTCTAGAATGCTCTACCCACCACAGCTCACAGTGACAACAGCTGAATTCAGCACAGGCCGATGTCACCACGAAAATCTACTTGGGTCACCCTCCTGTCCCTGAACGTTAGTGACCAATGACTTATTTAATATTTCTTAAATTTCTCATTTCAAACCCCTGTTTTTAAAAATATTAATTTATTTTTATTTTTGTGTCTGTCGTGTGCCTACATGAATTTATCTGTACCACATGCTTACAGGTACCTGGAAGAGGCCAGGTAGTCAAATTCCCTGGGCCTGGAGTTACAGGGAGTTACAGTGGTTGGGAACTGACCTAGGTTCTCTGTAAGAGCAACAAATACTCTCAGCTGCCGAGCCATCTCTCCAGCCCCTTAAATCCCTTTCTTGCTAATTAATTTATTCATTCATTCATTTTCAAGACAGTCTCATGCTCCTCCTCCCATCGAAGCCTTCTGAGAAGCAGGATTACAGGTGTGCACCGCCTGTAATTTCAAGTCTTCTGTGAAATTTCTTTCCTGGAGAATACGAAGAAGACTGCAACGATTCTTATAAAACATCCCCACTCCAGAGTATTGTATCATTTCTCCCACAAATGCATTTCAAAGCCTCATGCCATCCCGAGCTCATCCTCTCTGCTTCCTGAATGTGGTTAAGGATGAACGGATGAGCTCAGCTCACAGCTTCCAGCTCTGGCCACTGTGTTTGCTTGCTGCCACCCTTCCCGCTGAGATGGCGATGGACTCTTGTTCCTCAGGAACCATAAGCCAAAATTAAAACCTCCCTTCCGTAAGTTGCCATGGTCATGGTGTTTTATCACAGCAATAAAAAATAACTAATGCGGAAGTTGGTACAAGGAGGGGCATTTCTTCTGATGGGCCTGAACTTATCGTGTCTTTTTGCAGGAATGTGGCAGACTTTGGGACCTTGGACTAGAAAAGTGGTTGGACACTCTAAGTGGAGGTGAATGGGCCATCCTAGTAGAAGCTTGGAAGACAGTAGTGCCGAAACTATGCAGACTGGGGAGGCTTGGCTTAAGAGCGTCCGGAGGGGAGCAATCTCAGCAGCAGGGCTAGAGACCTCTCCTGGGATGTTTTGGCAAAGAACGTGGCTGCTTTCTGCCCTTGTCCTAAGAATCTGACCTAGGCTAACTTAAAAAGCAATGGACTAACCATTCTTTGGCAGTTCAAGACAGCCTAATGTTGACTCTGTGTCATGGTTAATAGTAATGACTCTGATGCAGGTCTACAATGAAAAAGAGCAAATGTGACAGAGGGAAATGCAGAACATACAGCTTGAAGAGAAGAAGAGCACCAGGAAATGTTATCTTGCAGCCTAGTCTTGTGCTGAAAGGGATAAGAGACAGAGGATCTGCAGTAGAATAAAGGGAAGGGTGACTTCAGGACAAGCTTCCAGCCTGGGAAGGGGACAGGCCTGAGGGATTTCCCACTCCTAGAAAGGAATGGCCAAAGCTGCTGCAAATTTGACTCAAGGGGACCAGGGTCCTTTTCAAATTGGCAACCCAGCTTGACGGGGTTGTCTAAGTGGTGCTATTTAGAGTCATGAAGGACACACGAGTAAGGGACTGGTGGCTTCTTCCTTCACGGCTTCAAACAGCTACTGAAGCCTGACATGCGGCAGGGGAGTCTGCATGGATGCCCCAGAGACTATTGCATGAAGCCTGGATAGCATTGTAGGCCCCAGAATGTTGGCAGTGCCAGGATATCTGCCAAGGGGAGCGGCACACAGGATGGAGCACTAAACAGAAGGAGATATATCTTGCAGGCAACAAAGCTAAAAGGGCAAAGCTAAGCTCTTTAACATCATACACAGAGTTACAGGATTTGGAGTTTGCCCTGCTGGGCTTCAGTCTTGCTTTGGACTAGGAATTTCTCGCTATGCCCCCATGTCTCTCTTTTGGAATGGTAATGTATATTCTGTGCCATTGCATGTTGGAAGTATGTGATTTGATTTTTATTTTATAGGATGCTATAATTAAGAGATCGCTTTGGGTCTCAAAAGATGTTGAGACTAAAAAACTATAGGAACCGTGGAAGTTGGATTAAATGCATTTTTGCATTATGCTATAATCACAAGTCTATGAGGACCAGAGAGTAGAATGTTGTGTTTTGAATGACAATGGCCCTCAGAGACTCATGTCTTTAATTACTTGGTCCCCAGTTGGTGGAACTGTTTGAGAAGGATTAAGGGGCCCTGTTGACGGAGGTGTGTCACTAGGCTTTGAGGTTTCAAAAGTAACTAATACAACAGGGTACATGAATCTTAGTGACGAGAAGGAACAATCTGTGTTGATGCCCTAGCAGAAGTGAGTCTGGTGTATTCAAGGAGGAGGGCAAAGTGGATGGAATGCTGTAGACAAGATGGCACGGGTCAGGGGTGGGAGGGGAAGTCAGAGAGATATCATGTAGGGGGAGGGGGATATTAGGATGAGCCAATCAGACAGCACTAGCTGTTTAGATCTTTATAAGGCTGCAGAGGGAAGCCAATGAAAGGTAGAGGTGGGATGTGAGGTAGTTGTTATATGAAGAATGGAGTAGGGAAGGGTCCAGAATGAGGTGTACTGAGTCAGTTTCAGTTTTCCAGGGATGAAATCAGCTAGGGCATGGTGACACTTTCTACCAAACAAAAGGGCTGAGGGTTGTCTCATCACCCTGTAGTTTACCGTCAGGGTCAAATATTGTGCTTTAGGATGATTTGTACTATTGTTCAAGATAGTCTAGTCTATATCAAAGTTTCTTTATCTGTTTATGCTCCTATTAGACATTAGAAATTTCTATCAGAACTGCCCTTATATCTGGATGTTTGTAGGTGGGGTGGGGTTCTACTGGGGTACACCTAGCACTAGGGTGGCTGTGGTCTTTTCAGTAGACTCTGTCTACTTTCCAGATAATCTCTAACTGTACTTCACAGACAGAGACTCATAGACACTAACTACATGACAGTCTTCATCTCCTTTACTCTCAACAGTTAGAATTACACATGTTTAACCATTGCCTGTCTGATAGATTTCAAATTGGTGGCTCATGCCTGCAATTCCAGTACCCAGGAGGCTGAGACAGGGCAGCCTGGGGTATGTAGTGAGACTCAATCAAAGAAATGAAATGAACTCTTGAAAAATCACATCATTGGCCAGGCGATGGTGGTGCACGTCTTTAATCCCAGCACTCGGGAGGCAGAGGCAGGCAGATCTCTGTGAGTTCGAGGCCGGGCTGGACCGACAGCCTCCAAAACAATACAGAGAAACCCTGTCTTGTAAAAAAAACAAAACAAAACAAAGAAACAAACAAAAAAAACAAAAAAATCACATCATGTTAAATTTGCATTTCCTGATTACCATGTCTTTTGTCCCTTTAGATTTTTATTTCCGAGAATTCATTGCTCCTGGCTTGTGTTCATTCTCTTGATTTTTTTTTCTTATTAATTTGGGGAACTTCATGCATTTAGGATAATAACACTTTCATGGACCAGGCATCTGAAATTTTTTTCATAATTATCAGTCCTGTCCCCTTTTCCCACCTTCTCTGTCAGTGAGGTACTGACTGTAGTTGCCCATGCTGGCCCTGCACATTCGCCCCTACACTTCCCCCAGCCCTGTCTTCATGGCTTACGTTTAAGTTCCCATTGATGTCAGATTTAGCAATGTTGTTCTTTCCTTACCCTGAGGCCATACAACAAATCGTTTTGTGAATGAGGTAGAGTGTGGATTTCTTTTTCTCTTTTCTTTCCGAATGGAAAAGTGGCTGACCTAGTATCACTCATTGAACATTCTCGTCTTCCTCTGATGGTGTAAATCACATTTTCCCACAGTCATACGCTTGTCATGTGCCCTTTACTCTGTCCTGAGTTGTGTTGGCCAAAGGCATAGCTTTATGATAAGCCTTTTTGTCTGGTGCCTTTCTTTGTCATGCTGTCATCTTGGTGACTTTTGGTTCTTAATTCTTTGGTATTAACTTAAGAATTAACTTGTCAAATATCACAGGGAAATGTAGATGTTGGTTGTAACTACAATACAGTTATAGATTTCCTAGAAAGTATTCCTATCATTGTGTCTTCTCATCCCTCTTTGTGAAGTTGGTGTTTTTTTTTTCATTTACTTAGCTGTGTTATGTGTCAACTGAGTTTGAGTCCTTTTCATCAGTCCTTTTTTTTTTTATCTCCATCTGCAAACTCTGCAAAGTTTTTATTGCTATCATAAATGTGTAGTTTGAATGTCCCCATAAGCTCATAGGAAGTGGCACTATTAGGAGGTGTGGCCTCATTGAAGTTAGGTGTGGCCTTGTTAGAGGAAGTGTGTCACTAGTGGGGCAGACTTTGAGGTTTCCTATGCACAAGACACCACTCAGTGTTTCAGTTCACTTCCTGTGAACTGAACTCTCAGCTCCTTCTCCAGCACCGGGTCTGCCTGCACAGCATTGTGCCCCACCATGGTGATAACGGACTAACCCTCTGAACTACTAAGCCACTCAGTTAAAAATGTTCGTCCATAAGAGTTGCTGTGGTCATAGTGTCTCTCCACAGCAGTAGGAACCCTGACTAAGACAGACACTTTTTAAAAGTCATACCCTTTCTTAATTTTCTGCTTGTACATAAGATCACTGTTAATTTTGGGATATTTATTCTTATCTAGGTACTTGCTGAACTCTTAATAGTTTAGAAGAATGCTGGATTTAAAGAAACAATGTGAACAGTTTTATGGCAAGTTCCTCCCAAACTTTTGAATCTATGTTTCTATTTACTGTTTTGTATGTGCAGTGTTAAAAGTGAAACATGGATACTCATTCTTGGTACATTATAAACTTTCTTTAACTATTAACATTTAAACACCTGACAACAAAAATTTAAAATACATAGTAAAAATTTAAATCTTTAAAAATTAGAAACCCTCACTTGCTGATGTCCCAATTAGCGTGCGACTGTCCAGTCACTGACAGTATCTGACTGTGGACTCACACACATACTGGACATCTTTTTTTTTTTTTTTTTTTTTTTGGTTTTTCGAGACAGGGTTTCTCTGTGGCTTTGGAGGCTGTCCTGGAACTCACTTGGTAGTCCAGGCTGGTCTCAGACTCACAGAGATCCGCCTGCCTCTGCCTCCCGAGTGCTGGGATTAAAGGCGTGCGCCACCACCGCCCGGCTCATACTGGACATATTATAAATCTGGAGATGTGACAGGGAAGAATGAGTAAAGGATAATAGTCCTCGATACTATTAGCACATTCATGCACACACACACTTTGTTGATGTGTAAGGTAATATGAGTTATTTAGCAACTTTTGTGTTATCTTCATGACAAACCAGCTTTACTACAAAAATAAATTGTTGCCATGAAGAAAACATGCATCATGAAAATGAAAACTCAAAATTTGGGAGCAGCTCCATGTCCTGTGTATGTTCGGGCACTCCTGGTTGTCTACTGGGCATGCTCACGAACCCATTCCGCGCTGGAGTCCCAGGGTATGTGCTATGTAAGAGACCATGGAGGATATTATTTCAGGGGATGGGCATGTCTGATGATAAATTCCTCAGCTGAAGCCTGGTTGGAGTTTGAATGGTGCTTGCTGCCTAGGACTCTCCATAGAGGCTAGCTAAGGCAAAAGCCCCATGGATGCTCAGCCTCCAGAACAGTGTAGGTTCCACCAAACCTGTGATATAGGAATGGGCAGTGGTGATAGTGAGGAGAGGGACCCATGAAATCAGGAAGTTCCTACAGCTCATAGCCAGGGTGCCAGCCAGGTCAAAACAGGAAGATCCCAAGACTGGTTCCTCCTGGCAAACATCTGAGAGCCTGCCTGGTTACATCTGAGGGGCTTGTTTTGCAAGGACGTTCAAACATTGCTGGAGTGAGTGAGGTCCAGGTTGTGGTCTGAACTGAGAGGCACTTACCAGACTGTTTAGTTCTCGGCCACTGAATCTGCTTGGGGAAAGACCAAGTCGTAGCTGTTCTCCAAAGCTATGTGAGTAAACAGTCCTATTTTTAGGAGATCGTTGCTTGCAAAAATAGCTTGAAATCCAGACGTTTGAATCTCAACAGCCTTCAGCTTAAGGCACTATGCTGAGGTGACAATGCCAGTCGACACTGGCATTTCCTCAGGGGTCCTTGTTTAGTCTTACAGTGTACACATTGATGCTGTTCCTTTTTCATGTGGGAAAACGAAGGCTCAGAAACAAAAGGTTACTCGAGTCAGCCTTGCACAAGCAGCGCCCAGGATGCTCTGTCAGTCACCGGCCTGACTTCATCGCTCTCCGTTTTGAGCATATTTCTTTCCCACCTTGCCACATTCCATCTTGGCATTGGTGACGGGAGGTTGTTATTACATGGGATCTGGTCCAGTTTCCTGAAAGGTATTTAGTTGCTAAATTAGATTCAAGTTACATAATCAAGAAGTTACTTATCCTTCTTTGCCTCTTATATGATTTTTTTAAAAGTCATCGACTCTATAAGTTACTCGGCTCATCTCATCATGCCCCATTTCTTTACAGAGAGACTCAAGGTATTTTTCCAACACAGCATTGCTTGTAGCAATTGCTAAAGAATTTAAAGGTCTCCCAGCAGTTACGTGGAGCATAGTCTTAGAACAGGTAGTGAAACCTAGCAGAATCTGGTCACGCTGCACAGGTGAGACCCACAGAGTATCCTTGCTGATTGCTTTAACACAAAGACCTAGGACAGAATCCCATGCTTGCTGAGATGATTGACACTCACCAGCAGAGAAACTCCATCTGGGAAATCGCTGACCAGAGCTACTGATCTTGTGCACATTGAATATGGAGAACACTTGTTGATGGCTTAGTTGCTGAATAAAATCACAGAGAACAACCAAGTAGTGGTGGCGCACGCCTTTAATCCCAGCACCCAGGAGGCAGAGGCAGGCGGATCTCTGTGAGTTCGAGGTCAACCTGGTCTATAAATCTAGTTCCAGGATTGTTACACAGGGAAACCCTGTCTCGAAGAACAAAATAAAACACACAGAAAGCACCCGTGTGGACATAATACACCAACGTGGGACTTGGCATCTCTCAGAGGGGAAACATTATGGTTGCTGTCTGTTTCTGCATGAGGTCCTGTTGCCTCTAAAAGCTTCTGTTACTTTGTGGCAAGGAGGGAACATGGTCATAGAATGCATGCAGAAGGGGTTGGCTCAAGCAGCCTCCGAGACTGTACCTGTTCGAAGTTCAATTTCCAAGCACTTTCTTTACTTTCTGTTCTTCTGAACCGATAGATTCCAAAAAAAACCAAAACCAAAACCAAAACCAAAACCAAACCTGAAATTGAATTTCTGTCACGGTTGCCCATGATGGATAGGAACATGAGAAGTTAATACTGTCCTTGCATGAATAAGCTATATGTACACATGAAGGATGGCATGCCTCTTTAAAAATTCGATATCCCAGTGATCTGCATTTTTATCCTCTAGAACAACAAAAAAAGGATTTACCTAATCTAATATTTATATGCTTGAGTGTTTTTAAATGGTCACATACCAAAAATCAATTAAAATGACTATAATTGAAAGTTGTGTTAGCTGGGGCTGCTGGCATGAGCCTATAATCCCAGTTACTCAGGAAGCTGAGTCAGGAGTGTCACAAGTTCAAGGCTTGCCTGGGCTACAGAGTGAGTTCAAGTCCAGCCTGGGCAGCTTACTGACACCATGTCTGAAAATAAGAGGTATGGAAAGGGCTGGAGAAGTAGCTGTGTGTTCTTGTCTAACCATGTGTGAAACCCTAGGCTCAGCCCTAATACTGAAAAAGACAAACTTAAAAAAAAAAATTACAGGCCGGGTGGTGGTGGTGGCGCACGCCTTTAATCCCAGCACTCGGGAGGCAGAGGCAGGCGGATCTCTGTGAGTTCGAGGCCGGGCTGGACCGATAGCCTCCGAAACAATACAGAGAAACCCTGTCTCGTAAAAACAAACAAACAAAAATTTACAGTTATAACTGCAAAATATACCTGGATTTACCTGGGTCAAGATCCAGGGTCCTCCTGTCTCGTCTCATCATTCACAGGAGCATGAGGCAGCTGGTCAGAGTGTGGCCTCAGTCAGGGGGCCGAGGAAGGGGAATGCCGGGCCTCTCTACTCATGCTCTCCTCTTCGTCCAGTCTAGGGCCTCAGTCCAGGGGTTGATGGCATCCGCATCTGGGAATGGGCCTTTCTCTGCTCAGCTAAGCCTTTCTGGAAACACTGTCATAAACACACCCACTTCACTGATGGGTTTGATGGAGAGCAACCATCACACTTAGCCAGCCATAGCCTTTGGATTTCACTCACGTTTCATTGGACGGAATGGGAGCACCAGAACACATCAGCCTGCAAGGAAAGCTGGGAAATTCAGTCTTCATTCTGCACAGTCATGTTTCGACAACTGTAGAACGAAGTTTCCAGGGCTGGAGAGATGGCTTGGTTAGTGAAGTGCCTGTTGAATAAGATCAGGCCCAGGTGCAGTGGTCTCAAAAATTAAGGTAGGAAGCCTTTGAGGAAGATACACACTGCTAACGTCTGGGCCATATGTGTGCACACGCTGCGCTTGACTAGGTACAGTACAGCACACACACACACACACACACACACCTTTACATTTCTATTCTAGTAGAAGAGGTGGCTATTTGGGGTCAATTGGATGTCTGTGGATGGATTTCTCTTTATTTTTCCAGCACTAGGAGACGGGCACAAATGAACCCATTCAGTATTTGAGAAAAAGAGAGATCAAGTTCCTTCCTGAGGAAACAGCTAGTTCTTTGTGTGGCTTTTGGGTGTGACTTTATTTTTGTTCCCTTTTGTATTTGTGTCTACTTTGCTGCATTCCAGCACTAGAATCGGGGTGGGGACATCTCTACCTTCTTGGGATTGCCACAGCACACCGGTACTGATTTCACCACACACACCACTTAAGACAGGCATCCAGGAAGGTGCCCCATGGCCGGTCCTTTACAGCTGAAAGCAAGCACATGTTTAATTTTGTTCAAGGAATTCTGTGACGCTTGTTGAGCAATGGGTAGTACATTTGAGTGTTGCTTAATCAAAACCTGGAACTAGACCAAGGGAACACCATTCTTTGGTTTGAATCAGATTATACCTGGCTTGTAGTCAGGCTAGAAAACCTGTTCTCCAATTCTTCCCTCATCCCTTATCTCCTTCCCTTCCTTCCTTCCTCCTTCTTTTCCTTCCTCTGTATGTTCTCCTTTCTCTTTTTTTTTTTTTTGGTACGAAGTTCCATATAGCCCAGGCTGGCCTTGAACTCACCAGGTATCCCAAAGAGATCTGAATCCTGACCCTTTGTCCTCCATTTCCCAAGTATTGCCATTACAGGTATTTACCACCTGGCCGCAGAATCTTTTTAGCTAAGAAGGAAACACTCTCTAAATACTTGGAAGCTGGTTTCAGGATGAGCAAGAGCTTAGGGTCATCCTTGGGTACATAGGAACTTTGAGGCCAGCCTGGGCTACATGAGACCGACCCACCCCAACTTCAAAAAGGAAGAGAAGAAAACCTTTAATAAAATAAAACATTCACCGTTTCCATAATATTTTTTTTCCAGAGACCAATGTTGACAAAGAGACAATCCCTAAAAAAAGTTAAATAAAAGGTGGCAGATTTTCTGGAAAGAATTTTGTTTTAAGGGGAAAAGAAGCACCATCTAAGGCAGATGTCCTTCTACACCGTCCAGCCACTGGCATCTCCCGTGCAACAAAACTTGGCAGGAGGGTGACCCTTTGCTCCACCCAGAGCACAATTCCCAACAGATGATATGCACTGGAAACAATACTTACACAGGGAAACCTGGTTCCTCAAAGTCCGCGTCTGAGGTTTCCCAAGCTAGCGTACCAGATCCAAAGGACACACCCCAGAAAGAGGCCCTGGCCACACATGCCATAGGTATCTGCCTTTGGAAATGGTAGAACTCACGTTTGCATCATCCAGCCAGGAGTCAGGTGAGCCACTCACCTTTGGTAGCAGAAACCTCCAAGATGGCAAAAAAGCATTTGTAACAACAACAACAAAAAGCTAATTTAAATGCTTCATTTAACAAATGTTAAAAAAGTCACAATGAGCAAACATCATAACTCATTTTTAAATTTATTCTTAAATGTTTCATACATGTGTACAATGAAACACGATCATATTCACTTCCACCTTTCCCTCCTACGGCCCCCAGCCCCCAGCACAGCCTGCACCCATCCCCTGGCTCTTACGATCTTCCTACCTTTCTTCCACAATGTTCCCTGAGCCTCTTGGTGGTGGTGGTGATGGGTGTGGTGGCTTTTTGTTTTTGTTTTTTAAACTTTTTTGGTTCTTTACTCTTTGGGGACCTGCTACCTAGCTCCCACATAAATCACAAGGAGACTTATTCTTACTTATGAATGCCCAGCCTTAGCTTGTCTTATTTCTAGCCAGCTTTTCATAACTTAAAATATCCCGTCTACCTTTTGCCTCTGGACTTTGTTTTCATTTATTTTTTATTTTTATTTTTTTTATTTTATTATTTTAATTTTAAATAGCTTGTTTCACATGTCAATCCCAGTTCCCTCTCCCTCCCCTCCTCCCGCACCCCCCCCAGCCTCCCAGCTTACCACCACTTCCTTCCACATAGGGGATATCTAGAGTCTGTCAATTCACTCAGGGCAGAGCCCAGGCACTCCCCTCAGAGTCCAGGCTGAGAGAACATCCCTCTTTGTGTTATGGACACACGATGTCTGTTTGTATTCCAGGGATGAACACTGATCCACTGCTCAGGGCCCCATAGGTTTCCCAGGCCTCCTCACTGACTCTCACATTCAGGGGGTCTGGATCAGTCTCACGCTGGCCTCCCCACTGTCGGTCTGGGGTCCAAGAGCTCTCCCCTGTTCAGATCAGCTGTCTCTGCTGGTTTTGCCAGCCCATTCTTTGCCAATTTGCTCATCGATCCTCTCTCTCTGTCACTGGGTTCCTTGGGTTCAGTTCAGTGTTTAACTATGGGTGTTTGCCTCTGCTTCCATCAGTCACTGGATGAAGGCTCCTGGATAGTTATAGACATCAAGTTCATTATCAGGAATGGGCATTCGAGGTGGTCTCTCCACTATTGCTTAGCTTGCCAGTTGGTGTCATCCCTTTAGATCACTAGAGGTCTCACTGGTGCCAGATCTGTCTTCTAACCTATGATTCCCTCTTCCCCCTATTCTACCCCCCACTCAACCTTCCTGTTCCCTCATGGAATAGCTAAAATAAAAAACACTGAAGACAATTTATGCTGGAGAGGATGTGGAGAGAGGGGAACACTCCTCCATTGCTGGTGGGAATGCCAACTCCGTACAGCCACTTTGGAAAGCAGTATGGAGATTCCTCAGGAAAATGGGAATCAATCTACCACAAGACCCAGCAATTCCACTCTTAGGCATATATCCAAAAGAGGCAAATTCATACAACAAGGGCATCTGCTCCACTATGTTCATAACAGCATTATTTGTAATAGCCAGAACCTGGAAGCAACCTAGATGCCCCTCAACTGAAGAGTGGATAGAGAAAATGTGGTATATTTACACAATGGAGTACTACTCAGCAGAAAAAAACAATGGAATCTTGAAATTCGCAGGTAAATGGATGGTACTAGAAGAAACCAACCTGACACAAAAAGACAAACATGGCATGTACTCTCTCATATATGGATTTTAGACATGGATCAGGATAGTGCCAGTCTGCACTTCCACTGACAGAGAGTCTGGGAAACATGAGAGAGATATGCATGGTACCCCAGAGAAGAATGAGGCAAGATCTGAATAGATTGGGAACACGGCGGGGGCTGGCGGGGAGTGGGAGCCTCTGGGCTTTTATATTTCCTTTTTCTGTATGCTTTTCTTCACTTATTATTCCGTGGCTGGTTGTGTAGCTGGTGGCTGTCCCCTCTCTTTCTCCTTTTTTTGCTCCTAGATCTTCTCTCCCCAGATCTCTCATTCTATTTGTTCTCTCTGCCTGACAGCCCATCTTAACCTTCCTCCTGCCTCTCTATTGGTCAAGTAGCTCTTTAGTAGACCAATCAGGTGTCTTTGGCAGGCAAAGGAACACAGCTTCACAGAGCTAAGCAAATGCCACATAAAAGAATGCAACACATCTTTGCATCATTAAACAAGTGTTCCACAACATAAACAAATGTAACACATCTTAAACTAATATTCTACAATAAGCGGTGTGCTGAGAGAGATGTCCCATTTAGGATGAGTGCACAGTCTCTTATTCTAAACACTTGGACCAGTTATGCATTTCAACACTGACTGATGCCTATGGAAAAAAGAAGCTTCTCCCACCACAGGTGAGAATAGCCCAGGTCTATGGGTAAAAGGCAATTATTTAGAAAGCATTTTGACAATAAGAACATAGCAAACTAACAATAGCGGGTCCTATCCCAGACCTGGTGGCCTCCCTAGCCATGGACTTTGAAAATACCAAGATTTTAAATGAAATCAAACTGTTTGTTTTTGCTTTGCTGCCCTATGTTTTCATGCGATGGAAATATTAACTTCTCATGAGTCCCCAAGTTCTGGTCCCCAGATTCCACCTCTTTCTGCTGGCTGGACTAGAGCAATGACAGTTGTGTGAATTGGTTGGTATGGGGGCTTTCTACAGAGTCACTCTTTTGATAGAGCTTTTCTTATTTTTTCCCACCAAGTTCAAAATAAAGGAAGCTATTTGGAGGAGTATATCTGTAATACACAGTTTTCACTTTTTGGGGGCTCCAATGCAGTGTAGTTGTACTTTTCTTTGGGCTGCCAGCTCCCAAAAAACAACAGGGAGACTTATTATTAATGATGAAGGCTCAGCCTTAGCTTAGACTTGTCCTGCTAGATCTTATAACTTAAATTAACCCATTTATATTAATCTTTTGGTTTTTTTCCTCCTTTATTTCATTCTGTACGTCCGAATCCCTCCATGTCTCCTTGGCCTCATGATTATCTCCTCCTACTTCCTCTCTCTGTGCCCAAAAAATCCTGCCCATATCCCCTGCCTAGCTATTGGCCATTCAGCTTTTTATTATACCAACCACAGCAATACACCTCCACACCATGTACAAATATCCCACAACTATGCAGGGTCCACAAAGGTTCAAGACCTTTGTGGGGCTAGGGATATAGTTCAGTGCTAGAACACTTGCCTAAGTAAGCAAAAGGCCCTGGGTTTGACCCACTGTCCCAGAACAGTAAAGCAAAATCAAAAGCAAACCCCCAGGAAGCCCACGTTTCATTCTAGAACTGTGTGTTAGTGATTTCTGTGTTGTTTCTCACAATTAATCGATGCCTCGTTTAATACTGTATGCTCTGCCTTCAAACCATTCCTGGGATGGCTAGATGACTCAGCGAGTAAAACTGCCTGTACCCAAACTGTACAACCTGAGTTCAGTTCCTAGGACTATCGTGGTAGAGAGAGCTGGCTCCTGTAAGTCGTCCTCTGACTGCCACATGTGTGCTATGACATGTGCATGCTCACCTCTCCCAGATAAGTAAAAGATATAAAAATTTAAATCACTTTCTACACTACACACAACCATGCTCTAGCCCCTATTGAGATTCATGCTACTTTTGGAGAAATAATGAGTTTTACAAAACCAGAATCTGGAGGGTGACACTCCTGGGCCCTGGTGTCTTCAGGGTGGTCTGTGATCCATCAGGCCAGTGGCTCTCCACCTTCCTAGTGCTGTGACCCTTTAGTATAGTTCCTCACGTTGTAGTGGCCCCCAACCATAAAACTATTTTCATTGCTACTTACTTCATAACTATAATTTTGCTAGTGCTATTAACCATAATGTAAATATCTTATAGGCAGGATATCTGATATGCAACCCTTGTGAAAGGGTCATAACTGGCAGGTTGAGAAACACTGCTTTAGGCAGACAGTTTTTTTTTTCTCTCTAAGCCTCAGGGCTCTTTATAATGATAAAAATATCTACCTTCCAGGAACTGCTGTAAGATCAGAGACAAAAATAGCATCTTGTCAAACCTTTGGTCTGGAAGGAATACTTAAAAAATATCTGCAAGCATGTTGCCCAGTGTGTTAGGTTAATTTAAATGCATATGCACATACATGACAGCCGAGGTTCTTGGACCTCAGCCCATGTGAGAATCGGCTGATTTCAGGTTGCCAGAAGCACTGCAGTTTTAGTAGCTTTGATAATTGTCCCTCCACCTGCTGCGTGTGTTCCAGCACAGATTTCTGGGCTCCCATGACTGGAAATGCTTCACCAGCCTATCTGGCCAAAGTAGAGCCTGATATCTCCACGCCTAGCAAAGCTCCTCGGTGGTCAGCCAGGTTTTGGTAACGTTCTGTGGCTGGAATGTATGTGCCCCTCCCAAACCGGCATGTTGGAACCTTGTATCCAGAGACTACCATTAGGCCTTCTGGGAAGTGATTAAGTTACGCGAGTTCTCCATCTTGACATCACGATCGGTGTCCTTGTCGAAGGTTGGGGAGCAGGGCAGCCTGTGCTTTGCCGTCGTCCCTCCCACTTAGTGAGGACTCAGCATTAGTTCTTTTTGCCCGAACAATCTTTGGAGCAGAAAGCCAGCCCACATCAGATACCAAATCTGCTGCCACCTTGATCTCGACCCTTCCAGACTCTCTGGAACAGCACAATTGTGTTCTTTTAAGAATATATTTTATTAGCATATATTAATTATACATGACAATGGGTGTATATGTAGGGAGAAAGTTAGGACTCCGCCATTAGTCATGTGGCGCTTTGAAGACGCATACGGATGTGGTAATGAAAGGGCGGAACTGCGCCGCTAACCACACCCACTTTGGGCATGACTAGAGACAGAGCCGCAGAACTATAGCCAGGCCAAGGAAGGAATAAAAGACTGAATGCAGAGCGCTCACTTTTTTTCGGCTTCCAGTTTGGTGGTGGAAAACTACTCGACTCATCTGAGTTGCTCGTTTTTCTCTTGTGAGTAATTTCTACAATAAACAATTACCTATACCCTCAACAAGTATGCCATTTATCGTTGCAGCATCATGTATATACGTGCAGGTATGTATATGTGTGTGCATGTATATAATGTATTTGGATCATGCCCACTCTCGTTACCCTCACCCGTCTCCCTTCCATTACCATTGGTCTCTCTCTTCCCAGCCAGTCCCTCAGATATTTCCATGTCTTCTGTTGAGTGTATGAGACTCAATGAGTTTAATTAGGGTTGCTTCTAGGCACCTTCCCAGCAGCCACTGCCACCGAAAATAACCCTCCCTCCCTGCAGCAAACATTAACTACCTGAAGTTCAGAGAGGAATGAGGTTTCATAGGTCCCTCCCCTCCCCCTAGAACATTTTGTTGTTTATAATCTAAAGAGTTTTGTTTTAGCAGCAGGATGGCATGAGTCACCTAGTTGGAACAGTTTTGTAGCGTCCTATGGATGCTCATACTTGGGCTCTGTGCTGGCTAAATTTTTGTTTGTTTGTTTTGAGACAGGGTTTCTCTGTGTAGCTTTGAAGCCTGTCCTGGATCTGTAGACCAGGCTGGCCTTGAACTCGCAGAGATCCACCTGCCTCTGCCTCCCAAGTGCTGGGATTAAAGGTGTGTGCCAGCACTGCCTGGCTGCTGGTTAATTTTTATATCAACTTGACGCAAGGTAAAGTCACTAGAGAGGAAGGAGCCTCGTTTGAGAAAATGCCTCCATAAGATGGACTATAGGCAAGCCTGTAGAACATTTTCTTGATTAGTGATTGATATGGGAGGGTCCAGCCAATAGTGGGTATTGCTACCCCTGGGCCAGTGGTTTTGGATTCTGTAAGAAAGCAGGCTGAGCAAGTCATAGGAAGCAAGCCAGTAAGCATCTCCTCTCCATGGCCTCTTCTTCAGCTCCTGCCTCAGGTTCCTGCCCTGTTATGAGAAGCTTTCCTTGTTAGCTGCTTTGGTTTATCACCCGCCAGTCGCCTGGGCTCTGCCACATTGTAGTCCCCAAATAACACACAAGACGCTGTATTAATTATGAAGCTGTTGGCCTTGCTTGTTTCTTACTGGCTAGCTCTGACTTAAGTAATTACCCCATAATTGTTAATCTAAGTATTTCTCTTACCGGAGAATAGTTCCGGGCTTCCTACGCCATGGCGTTACATGTCGACTCTCTTGTGTTTCTCCTTCCCAGAATCCTCCTGGATTCCTAGCCCCTCCTATCTAGATTCCTATTGGCCAGACAGTGCTTTATTGACATATACACAGGACTTCCCCAACACTGCCCTGTCTGAGTTCCTGTCCTGACTTCTTTGGATGATGAACAGTGCTGTGGAAATGTAAGCCAAATAAACCCTTTCCTCCCCAACTTGCTTTGGTTGTGGTGTGCAGATGAATTTTTTCATTGGGACCTGCCAGCTCACAATAATGATACTGAGACTTACTATTAATTATGAAAGCTTGACCTTAGCTTAGGCTCGTTTCTAACCAGCTCTCACAACTTAAATTAACCCGTATTTTTTAATCTGCTTTCTTCCATGTGCTCCGTACATCTCCATTTGCCCATCCTGCTTCCTCTTTGCCTGGCTGTAGACTTCTCCTTTCTTCTTCCCAGAGCTCTCTGTCCCCAGAAGTCCCGCCTACCCTCTTCCTGCCTAGCTAATGACCGGTCAGCTGTTTATTAACCCAGTCGCAGTGACACATCTTCACACGGTGTAAAGAAATAGTCTGCCACAGTGGTGCTTCATCCCAGCGATAGTCACCCTAACTAAGGCAGGTTCGGTTTTCTCAAGGTCAAAGGACACTCAGCTGTCAGTCCCAGAGTGTCTCATCACACTGTGAAGCTGGCACTCTAGACAAGAAAATGGGGACTCAGGAGGGATTAGTGGTTTCCTTGATGTCACATAGCTAGGAAGTGTTTCTAACCCAGGTGATACCAGCAGCAGCTCCCCGCTCCACCCTCCCCTGTGAACTCACAAAGGAGCTGGCTCAGTTTGTTTTGGATGAGTTCTCTTCCTAGTGGGGAGGTGCCCCAGTTCCCCAGGGAGACAGGCTTCAGGCCATACATTAAACCAACCTAAAGTGGGCACAACAGAGTTGCGGGAAAGTAACTTCAGAGCTTAAAAAACAAGAAAAGGTCAAGATAGGTTTTTTGCTTTGCAGATTGTGTTATTTTAGCAAATTTTGTATTATCAGATGTACAAACCCAAGCCACCTAATTGTCTATCAAAAATATTTCTTTGAGTCTTCTTTTATGACTGTGTAATTGTTAACTGCCCAGGAGCCATATTTTATTATGATTTTGTTTGTTTACAGTTTTACTTGATTTTTATAGTGCACCAAATGCAGCATTGCTAAATGAACATAGGAATAAAACCATCCTAAAGTTTTATTCAGTTTTGTTGCAGTGGCTTTCACAAACTTGGGTAGATTTGAAATTTGCTTTGATAAGCAGTTTGTAGTGATTATCTTCCTTTTTCTTTTCCATAGGGGAGACCCAGGTCAGCTGGTTTCTCCACCCTCTTTAAAGCTATTCCTCTGCTCAGAGAATTGCTACCATCTGGTCACCAGCAACAAGTTACCCTTCTAATTCAATGCCTGGCCAGGCATTGCCATTTCTGGGATGGTAGCTTGTTGGAGATTATTATTATTATTATTTTGTTTTTTTGAGACAGGGTTTTTCTGTGTAGTTTTGGAGGCTGTCTTGGAACTCTCTCTGTAGACCAGGCTGACCTCGAACTCACAGAGATCCATCTGCCTCTGCCTCCCGAGTTCTGGGATTTAAGGCGTGCAACACCACCGCCCAGCGTGGGGAATATTATTTTAAGCTGTGTGACTTTTTATGCTGTATTTGTTTAACTCTGTGAAGCTGTGTTACTGTGCCTGTCTAAGATACCTGGTGGTCCTAATAAAGCGCTGAACGGCCAATAGCAAGGCAGGAGCAAGGATAGGCGGGGCTGGCAGGCAGAGAGGAGAAATAAAAGAAGAAAGAAGGAAGAGCAGCAAGAAAACAAAGAGAGGAGGATGTCAGGGGTCAGCCACCCAGCCACCCAGCCACCCAGCCACCCAGCCACCCAGCCACCCAGCCACCCAGTCATGGAGTCAGAAAGAAAGATACACAGAAGTAAGAATCCAGAGGGAAAAGGGCTAGAAACAAGCGAAGCTAAGGCCAGGCATTCATAAGTAAGAACATGCCTGTGTGTGTGTGTGTGTGATTTGAATCAGGGTGGCGGGCCCCTCAAAAAGCCAAAAGAGCAAAACTTCACACTGTAGTCACTTTCCCACATGGTCCTTGATTCTGTGACATGCCGGAGTTGCTATGAGACCCTGGGAATAGCACCTACCTGGTGGGGTGGCAAAGTCAGTGAAGAAATGTAGCTCAAATTCTGAGCATTCGTCTGCTGCTGTGTATGCCACAGGTGGTCAACCAAGACCTGCCCGTCTTAGATGGAAAGGAGCTTTGCAAGATGCTAACGCACTCAAATTCACCCCAAACCCTGCCTTATCCCCAATCCTTCCTTCCGGTCTCAGTGTGGACTCCTGTTCTTTTGTTTTTCAGTTCTGTTTACCTCCTTTGTAACACCAGTCACACAGCTCATCTGCATCTTTTCACTGTTTAGTTTATGGCAGTTTCCTCTACCAGACTGCAAGTGGGGTAGACTCTCAGTAGCCAGCTGGTCCCACCCTCACATGGAATACTGTTGTTGCCTTGGTTGCTACAGCATCTTAGGCTGCCATCGCGCCTCCTGTACTGAAGAGAACTGCCCTGCCCAGGATCACACCTCCTTTCAATGGTTGAATCACAGATCTGGAAAGCCAGCTATCATATATATGCATATGTAAATATATACATGTTACATATATATGCACGACTTTCCTCTTCCTCCCTCCCCCGCTTTCTTCTCCAGGCCCCTTTCTGTGGCTCTGGCTCTGGCTCTGGCTCTCAGGCAGTTGAGGAAAGTGGAGAAACGAGTGGGGGACAGCTCAGTAAGTTTGGGCGTTGGTAACTGCAGCACCTTCCCTCTGAAGCCAGTGTGAGCCTTTGTGCAAAGCTGTGCTCCAAAGAAATCAATATCCCAAGGTGCTGCTAATTGCACGGCATCAGAAGGTAGTTTCCCATTCTGAATAAGAAGAAAGAGCCTTTGAAAGCAACAAAGCTCCTGTATAAATAGAGGGGAGAGAGCTCTCATTTTGAGTTCCTGTGAAAAATGGCCTCTTTGTTAATGTCTCATCCTGAGAACAGCCTCCTGTGGTCAGTCCAGCCCTTCGGGTCTTTTTCTGAAGGCTCCTTCTGTCCATCTCAGAGAAAGCACCAGGCTCACCTGGGCATTCTGGAGTTAGGGAGCGTGGCTCTGGTGCCTGGGAGACTGTATCCCCATCGGCCAAGGAAGGCATTTGCTAACCACTCCATGGAGTCCACATGACACACTCTGCGTGTGAGCACCCTTTGAGTACTTCAAAAGATGCTGAAAAAAATTGTCACTTGATCTTCAGTTAAACAGAGCTTGAAAGTTAAAGCTGATATAAAAAACAAAGAAAAAAAAGAAATATACTTCAATATAAAGCTCTAGAAAGTATTTTTTGTTTTGGATGGATGTTTGGCTAAGGTCCCTGTTCGCAGTACAACTAAGAGTCAGATGTCCTTGTCATGCCTAAAATGTCAGGCTTCTGTGTCAATCTCATCTTTCTCATATCTTCACTGATACATGGCGGGCCTGGGGACATTCCTGCTCTCTGAATGGTGGCCTTGGTTATTGTGCGGGACCAACTGGTCTTTTTCCTGTTACTCTGTCTGAGGCATCCCTGATTTCTCCAAACACGTGATGCTCTGAGAACTGACACCAACAGGGAAAGTCTCTCATCTTCCCATCCTAGTGTAGAGGAAGTCATGTGTCCTCAGCACAGAGCAGATTTCTGCAGCAAACAGACCATTCTCTTTCCAATGGATGAGGGGCCAGAAGAGGCCCTGAGGGGCTGCCCTCTTAGTGGCAATATCATATTTATGGTTTGCAGAGGTCTTATAATTGCTTTATAATCAAATGTGACAACTTGAGTATGTGGCCAATTTCTCAGCAGAGATTATAGATCATGGTAAAGAGTTTTGGAACAGGGATGGACTTGTCATAAAACTGTAATAGCTACCGCCATTTTCCTGCAGCATTTAAGCCTTATATTCTATGTGAAACAGTGACCTGTGACATGCATGCACACACACACACACACACACACACACACACACACAGAGGCACATGACACCAACATCACTAAAACAAAGAGATGGACACTGTGTGATGCTTCTACCATGAAGATGGTAAGAAGACAATAAGGCTTAGAGCACTTTGTTGTATGTTTGTGTGTATGTGTGTTCATTTACCTGCCTACACAGGTGTGTGGGTACATGTGGAGGCCAGAGGTTGTCTTTGGATGTCTTCTTCCACTGTTCTCCACTTTACTTACTTGAGGCAAGGTCTCTCACTCAACTTGGAGCACACCGATTCTGGCTAGTCTATCTGGCCAGCCTCAAAGGGGATCCCTTGTCATCTCTTCCCAAGAGCTTAGGTTCCAGGTGGGTTAAAATGTCTGCCCAGTTTTTATATGGGTGTTAGGGATCTGAACACGATTTTCATGCATGTGAGCCATCTCTCCATCCCTAGCTCTAGTCTTAGTTTTCTACTTAGCTACCGTACTTCCAATTGATCCCAGTGTATTGGGTCCAGCAGAGTCATTGCATCTAGGGTAATGGTGGAATGCATTAGTGTTTGTTGAAGGTACCTAGACCTTGAAGAAATCATAGTAGAGAACAATGATTGTTTTCTATGATTTATAGAGTGGTTTTTCTAAGGAGGTTTTCCATCCATTGCATGACTTTGGTCACAAGACCATCCAGGCACACTTGGAGGTCTTGAATTATTAGGTAGAGTGTAATGATTTCCTCCAGAGAATGTATAGAATAGATCAAAGGGGCTTTGGTATGAGAAACTTGTTGTACCCCAAACACAGCCTCTGTGTATAATCAATAAATTTGCTTCTGAATGGAGATTTGAGGTTCCGTTCACAGAAAGTGTTCCTCCTGCTGCCAGAGAGTCTAAAATTATATTCTGGGATGACACTCCTTCTTTAAACGGAGCACACACCTTAGTAAATGTGAAACGCTGTTATCCCCCTGCTCAAAATCCTTCCATATCTCTCTGGTAACCCCTACATAAAATCAGCTGTGATGGTTGTTCTGTAGACTTGACACAACCTAGAATCTCTTGGGGGAGACTCAATGAGGGGTGGTTTAGATCAGTCTGACCTGTGGGCATGTCTGTGACAGATTACTCTAATGGTCTTCACTGATGTGGGAGGCCCCAGCCTGAAAGTGGCTAGCATCATTCCTTGGATTGGGGTCCTGAACTATGTAGGAGAAAGTTAGCTGAGCATCAGACTTAGCACATTCGTTTCTCTCGGCTCTGGTGGATGTGACGTGACAAACTGCTTCAGGTCCTGCTGCTGTGACTACTCTGCGGTGACTCTAACCTAGAATTGTAAACTGAAATAACCCTTTCTCCCCTGAGTTGATCTTCATCAGGATTCTTTTTTTAACCACAGCAACAGAAGTGAAAGTAGGACACCAGCCTTCTCATTTGGCTGTGGCGTGAGTCAGCCCTGGTGTTTTGGGTTGTGCCAGTTTCACCCTTAATTCCAGAATAAGCGTATGAATTTGTCCTGAGCGATCAGGCACAGTTTGATTTCAGAACACTGGGAAAGAAGAGTTTATAAATACCGAGAGGGTTGCAGAGAGGTAGGATACAAACCAGGGTCTGACAGCCACCTTGTCACTGCAGGTGGTGACAAGCCATGCCATGCCGTGAAGGGTAAGCAGTCACTCTAAGTGACATCATCCAGTCATGGCTGACCCCTGATTCCAATGAGAACTCATTCATCACTAGGTGGATTAGCCAGGGTTTTCTAGAATAAGGCAAATAGAACACATATTCTTTATTAGATTGAGCTACGTGGCATGGTATCAGCGGTCTAGTAATGTCTGGCTGTAATCTGGAAACACTAAGAACTGTAATGAGAGGTTCTTTGTCCCAGCTGGTCCTGCCGTCCCAAATGAACACACGGATGCTACATTAGTTATAAAAATTGTTGGCCAGTGACTTGGACTTCTTATTGGCTAGCTCTGTCTTAATTATTAACCCATTTCTATTAATGTAAGTATTTCCATGTGGTCTTATCTTACCGGAGAAGGGTCTGGACCTGTTACTCTTTTGGTGGCCTACATGGCAGCTCAGTCTGCCTACGTTTCCCAGAATTCTCATCTCCTAGCCCTGCCTATACTTCCTGCCTGGCCAATCAGCCAATCAGTGTTTTATTCATCAACCAATAAGAGAAACATATATACATCTCCCACTAAAGAACCCCACAGCTGCTCCATCTATGAGACCAGATGCCTCAGTAGTCCCAATCTGGTATTGAAGGCTGGAATATTCCTGGAGAGCTGCTGGCCTTCATTCCACGTCAGAAGTCTGAAGACGCTGGAGTTTGAAGGCAGTGAAGAGCAGCTGAAGTGGCAGCAAAGTAGTAGATGCATTCACCAGCTCGGAGTGAAGGTGAGCAGGCAAAAGCAGTCCTGCCCCCCCCCCCGTTTGTTTATAGTGCTGCCTCTCAGTGGGAGAGTCCCCCCCCCACCAAGTAAACCTAGGAAATCCTCTATCAGAGTGGCCTAGAGCATCTCTTAGTTGATTCTAGGTCAAATTAAAGTGCGCTTAACCATCACACTGGATTTTCTGGAAGGAATCTTCTGGATGCCCAAATTAAGTTCTGCCATCTTCAATTTACTGACAGTTGAACCGGCCCCTCCCCTCCCAGTTCCAGTCCCCCATTCCCGCTGAAGTATGCTGGAAAGTCCTTTGATTAGCCTAATGCCATACTTTGTGCCCTAACAGAAAGTAGAATTGGGGTGAGGGCCAAGGGGTTGCATCTTGATAGGTAGGGATGTGTGTTTCAAGGGAAGACGTTCTAGGGACCAGCTCTGAGGTCTCAGAGAGAGGGGTAAGGACAAGGGTTAGAGTTGGTATGAAGAAGGGAACAGTATCAAGATCAAATTTTTCCTGCTTCCTTGTTTGATCCTAGCAGCATAATGAATGTGTGTGTGTGTGTGTGTGTGTGTATGTGTGTGTGTGTGTGTGTGAGAGAGAGAGAGAGAGAGAGAGAGAGAGAGAGAGAGAGAGAGAGAGAGAGAGAGTGGGGGTATGTACATGAAACCAGAAACTGCAGTGGTGTTTTTGTTGTTGCTTTTGTTTTTCTAGATTCATAAAAACACCCTTTGCCTGGATTGGTGAAAGTGCTGGAAGGCAGATTAGGAAAACAAAGCCAAAAGCCAAGACATCATTGTGTTCTTGACATTTTATGAGTCAACTAAGGCTCGGTGATCAGCCATAGCCACAGTAAACAAACATGCTGTACACTTGGGTGCTCTTGATACAGCTGAATGAGGCCGGGGCCAGCGCTGGGGACGGGGCAGGCCATCATATCGGCATGACTTGTTCATGCTTTGGGGATGACTGCTTTACTAGTTCAGTCCTCCATCGTGATATGCAGGAAGTGTGAAACTGGGGGGTCTGTCCCGGATGGCGATTCTATCCTGATCACATGTGCGGATGGGAATTTATAATCCCTCTGGAGCCCGGGGTCCTCTGTCCTCAATGCCTTCCTGTAAAGCTCAAAATCAAGCAAGACCAAACTTAGGACATGGGCTACCCCTTATTAGTGTAAGCAGGAAATGGGGAGGGTAAGAGAGGGCTCAGGTCTTGGCAATGCTGAGTTCTCCAACACTGTGAAGGTTCCATGGAGGTGTTTAGTTTGGGAGAAGCAGTTAAGTTCCACATCCGTGAGTGGTTTCCTTTCTCTCTGTGTTTCAATACAAACATCACAGTGTGTTAAATGCTATCACCACAGGCAATCATTTGTTACCGTGGAGGGCTTAGAAACAAAATGAAGCAAGACTGTATTTAAGAAAATAATGATCACAATGAAAATATAAAAGTTTAAATATATAGTGGTATGTTCACAACTCTCCAGGAGTTTTAGACATTGGTTAAAAAGAAACAAAACCTAAAGTAGAGGCTGCAGAGATGGCCCAGTAGTTAGGAGCGTGCACCGCTCCTTCAGAGGACCTGGGTTCAATTCCCAGAACCTACATGGTGGCTCACCACCATCCTGTAACTCCAGTTTCAGGCATCTCACTAGGCATGCACATAGCACAGACACACACACACACACACACACACACACACACACACACACACGTGAAGTCTTGGGCCAGCCCAGGGGTGGTGATTTGAATATTAATGTCCCCATAGGTCCATGGATTTGAACACTTGGTCCCCAGTTGGTGATACTGTTTGGGAAGGTTGTGGGACCTCTAGGAGGTGGAGCCTTGCTGAAGGAAGACATTCATGGGAGTGGGGGTTGGGGTTTTATAGTGTTGTCCTACTTCCTGTCCAGATGAAATGTGATTGGCTGGCCTCATGTGCCTGTCGTGAGGCTTTTCCCTCTGGAGCTATAAGGCAAAATAAATCCTTTTCTTGGGGCTCTGGGTTGCTTTTCATTGGGACATTCCATCACCACAACAGAAAAGTAACCAGTGCACAGTGTAAGAAGGTTATGTAGCTTCCCACCCCTCACTTCACGGCCTCCCGAGGAGTCTAAACGCCAGTAATCCTGGCTCCAACTGTAAACATCCTCCATGGTTTCACTTTGTATAATCCATTGTCCACACAGTAAAAAAATATAGATTTAAAACATGGAGGCCAGGAGTGGTGGTGCAAACCTTTGATTCCAACACTCGGGAGGCAGAGGCAGGTGGGTTCAAGACCAGCTTGATCTACAGAACCAGTTTTAGGACAGCCAGGACAGCTACACACAGAAACCCTGTCTTCAGGAACCAAAAACCAAAACCAAAACCAAAATCAACCGAACACAGAACCTGGCTCCAATATTCCCAGCCTGAATCTCTTCAAATTTTTTTCCTAGCACTGCAAGTTAAAGTCCAAGGCCTGCTCCACAGCCTCCTGAAGCCCACGTAAAGCCCACCATTGGTCAGTTCCTGCTCCTTTCCTGCCACTTACTTTCTCAGTCCCACCCATGTCCAGCCCCTGTGCCCCACCCCCAGCCTCTTCCTGCTTCCCGTGCATCCATGCCTTCAGGATTAACCTGTGCTCGTGAACAACGGCTCTCCCGATCTTTGCACAGACAGCTGCCTCTTGTCCTTTTAGTACGCAGCTCAAATGTCACCCTAAGCAGCCTCTCCCAAGCTGTTAGTGGTTCCATGACCTTATTTTATTTTTCACTATATCCAAGATGTGTGTGTTTGAGAGAGAGAGAGAGAGAGAGAGAGAGAGAGAGAACACTAGTATAGAGAACCCCAGGAAATGAACCTTGCCTACCTTGTACAAGATGTGTATCAGTCAGAGCCCCAACAAGCAGCAGATAACATTTTCAAAATACCTTAACTGAAAGGAAATTAGAAAAAGAACTGTGTACAGAGACAGCAGTCTGAAGGGAACCAGTGGGGCATAGTGAAGAACAAAGTAGCTATTGGAAGTCATCCCATCCCTAGGCCTGAAAGATCTAGAGAAGGCAGCCATATTAGTCTGCTTTTCATTACTATAACAAAACACCCGAGGGCGGATAACTTTACAGGGGAAAGAAGTCCAAGGCTGAAAGGTTGCACAAGTTGATAGCCTTTTTGCTGGGCGAGTCCAGAGATGGTGCTGAGTATCATAAGGGAAGGCCCCACCTGTGAGCACGCTTGGGGGACCAAGTTATTTTAATACCTCACTACGGGGATTAAATTCTAGTGTGTGTGTGTGTGTGTGTGTGTGTATACATTCGAGTGCGACTCAAATCATATTAAATCATGTTGAAGCAAGACCGTGTCTAGGATGAGGGATGCTGGCACTGAGGGGCTGTGGCAGGGAGTGAGCAAGAAGAGGCTTCTTGGTTTACTCACCCTCCCGTCAGTTTCTAGGAATCCAGGGAATAAGGGTGCAGGGGGAGGATGGCTCATAAATGCCAATGGCCTCCAGTTTCTTAGGGTACAAGTGGGCCGGGAGAATCCCGAATGGAGCTGGATGGAAGCAGACCAGCAGAACCAGCCATTTCCCGCGTGGGCAAATGTCCACTGAGGAAACAAAGCCGAAGAGAAAAGAGATACCTCAGGAAGCGTTACGCAATTGTCTGTACTGTGCAGGCTAGCATCCTCTACAAATCTTCAGTCAGGCGCAGTGACTGGAAGCTGTACTCTCAGCACTCAGGGTGCTAAGAAAGGAGGATTGCCATGAATTTGAGGCCAACCTGGGCTCAGATTGAGTTTTAGAACTGACTAGGTTACAAACTATCTCAAAAACAAAAGGGGAAGCATAGTAATTTTTAATCCTCACAGGAAACCTTCGAGAGACATCAACCCTGTGGGTAGTTAAAGATCCTGAGGCCTCAGAGGCTAACAGACACCACTAAGAGGAATCATGGAGCCGAGATTACAAATGAGGCCCAGAGGTCTTTGTTTTGTTTTGTTTTTGAGACAGGGTTTCTCTGTGTAGCTTTGTAGAGCAGGCTGGCCTCGAACTCACTGAGATCCGGCTGCTTCTGCCTCCCGATTAAATCTGCTGGGATTAAATGTGTGCACCACCACTGCCTGGCTGAGGCTCAGTTTTATCTCTGCATCAAGTTAAACACGTTTGTATACTGCCAAGGTGAGCGGAGAGCCTGCACCGGTCTTGGTGGGAAATGTCCCCCAGGCTTCTGAATCCTAGGACACCTCTGCTGCGGTGTCTGTGGCTCTTAGCCTGGTCAGGGTCCACAGAGGAAGACGGCTCCCCCCAGCTGGATATTACAGTGACAGTAATGCCAGCCTAATGCCATTCACGCTTCTAGCTCCGTCGATTGCTTTCCTTCATCTCCTTTGTGTGGGTCTGAATTCATTTTTGTTATCTATAATGGTGTGTCTCTGTCTCTGTGTAGATATGTGCACGTGAATACAGATGCCCATGGAGACCAGAGGCTTTGGATTCCCAGGAACTGGAGCTCTAGGCAATATAAGTCACTCTATGTGGGCACTGGGAGCCTAACCTGCGTCCTCTACAAGAGCGGCCCATGATTTTAACCACTGGGAAATCTCTCAAGCCCTTAGTTTTTATCTTTTCAATAGAAATTTCATATAAATATGTATTGTATGTTGAGCATATCCTCTAACCTCCCCCCCTTCTCTCCTACCTCTTGCCTCCTGTTAGTTTCATTTCTTCCCCAAGACAGTTTTACCTCTGCTCTCAGGTCATACATCTGCGATTTCATATATCTATATAAAATCCAGGGACCACACAAATGAAAGGAAACATGGTGCACCCCACCCCCCACTGCTGGTAGGAATGTAAGCTGGATGCAACTGGAGACAGTCATTTCCCCACAAACAGCATAACTTCGTTGTTTCATTGTATATATAGGCCGTATTCTCTTTATTCATGCGGCCATGTTGGAAACCTAGGTGGGTTCCATAGTCAGCCATTGCAGAGTAAAATAGAGCTGCAATAATCTGATGTGAAAGTATCTACCCTGTGGTGTGTTGATTCAAGTCCTTCAGGGAGACACCTTGAAGTGCGTCACATGCTAGGTCTGCTGTTAGATTTTGGAGAAACCTATACTGGTTTTGTTAGTGACTAGACCAGCTTACATTCCTACCAGCAGTGTGGAAGGGCTCACTTTTGTCCATATCCTGGCCAGTGTTTGTTGTTTATTTTCTTGATGTCTGTCATTCAGACTGGAGTAAGATGGGATGCAGTGTATTTTAATTACAAACCGTCTGTATCTTTATGATGCAATTACTTGAGAGCGTCCCATCTCTTTAAATCTTCAGAGAGACTTTGTCCCTTGTCAGGTACCCATCAATACCGTCAGTTCATCAGTGTCTTTCACAAACCTGTACCCTTTTTTCCATTTAATATTGGATCACGAGCAATTTTTTTTTACCCAAGTTATATAAACAGTGTTTCCAAAATTATTAGCATATGTCCATAGTAATGAGTACATGTCTATAATGTACCTGGATCATTTTTATTCCCTCTTTTCCTCTGACACTAGTGTCCATATTCTTCCCACATAACACTCCTTTTACCTTTATGCCTTTTAAAATAGCGTCTAGATTCCACACATGAGGGGAAATGTGTGACGTTTGTGGCTCTGAGGCTGAACTGCTTCACTTAAGGTGATGATTTCTGTTTCATCCATTATCCTGCAAATGGCACGATTGTTTTTCTTCATGGCTGAATAATACTCCATAATGTACACAGTGCACTTTCTGTATCTCTTCATTCATTGATGGGAACCCAGGTGGATTCTTCAACCTGGCTGCTGTGAGTATTGCCATACTACCCAGCTTACTATTGGTACTCCAATAGTAACCCTCGGATCTAAGTCACTTCAAGTTTTGTTCTGTTGCTGGAAACTTGGATGGATATATATATATATGGTACCCTCATTCCACTCATACCAACTCAGTCAGGAACAACATTTTGGAGTTGGATTCCTTCCAGCGGAATTACTTCTATGATAGCTTCTGTCTCCAGGGAATACCTAGAAAACATGATTAGGCTCAACAGCTGTAATTACATCAAATAGACCCAGCTTTGAGAATCTAATTTGTTTTGTAATCTAATCCATCTTGTGGTAGAGTCAAAAGAGCAGTGTCACCTGGTGTACACAGGTGGCAGAATACCTTTGTAAAACCCATTCATGTGTTTCTCCCCTGATCCCTCCACCCATCCATCTGCCCACCCACTCACCATTCACCTTGGTGTGGGTGTGCCATCTCCCTGGAGGCTATGGTCTTCTCTAAAGATATACCATTTCACCATCTCTAGTGTAGCCTTGTTTGTTGGTGACCAAGAGCTAAGCCCAGATGTCATTATAACTGCCTGAAGTCCCAGCCAAGACCAGTAAATTTCATTATTATGTGGGACACTGCAGAAGTTTCTGAGGTGTCAAATTGAAATGTCAACTTTCATTGTATTTAAAATACCAAACTGCCCCTGTTACATCAGAAAGTCCCCTGAAAATGCCTTAAGGCACAGGAGGGGATGTGAGAGAGGAACTGCATTGGTGGAGCATCAGTGTCAGTGTGGCTGGGGACTGTACCCTTTGTTTCGCAGGCACCTCGCACTGGCAGAGGGTGGTGAAGCCTGAGGCCGTCGGCCCTGCCGCTGCTTGAGATTTGACTCCACTTCCTGCTGCATGAGCAGAGCAGATTCCTTAGTTTCTCTTCCTTACTTTCGTTATCTGCAAAATAAGGAAAATTTCCATCCCCTTTACAGCCCCATGAGCTCTAAATGACCCATTTGTACAGGAGGACACAATTCAAGGAGATCAGTGTCTGGGGCACATTAGGCAGTGTGAGTATCCGATATACCACTTGGCTTAGGATTAATTGCTGTGATACAACATCATGGTCAAAAGCTATTTGGGGGGGGGAATGGCTTATTTGGCTTACTCATCCACATCATAGTCCATCATTGAAGGAAGCCAGGGCAGGAACTCAAACAGGGCTGGAACCTGGAGGCAGGAGCTGATGCGGAGGCCAGCTTATTGGCTTGCTCCCCATGACCTGCTCAGCCTGCTCTCTCATTGAATCCAGGACCACCAACCCAGGGATGGCGCCACCCACAATAGGCTGGGCCCACCCCATCAGTCATTAATCAAGAAAAGGCCTCATTGCTGTGGGACTTTCCTACACTATGAATATGTAGTACTCTCATTGGTTTATACAAAGCTGACAGACTGGTAGCTGGGCAGGAAGTTAGGCAGGAAAGCCAAACTGAGAATGATGGGAAGAAGGAAGGTGGAGTCGAGGGAGATGATAGCCAGCTGCCCAGGAAGCAAGACATGCTAAAGGACAGGTAAAGCTACGAGCCACGTGACAATGCATAGTTTAATAGAAATGGGTTAGTTTAAGTTGTAAGAGTTAGTTAGTAATAAGCCTGAGTATTGGCCGAGCATTTATAATTCATATTCAACCTCTGAGTCAGTTATTTGGGACAGAGTGGTTGGGACAGGAAATGTCTTTACGTCTCACAGAGTTGCCTACAAGCCAGTCTTATAGAAGCATTTTCTCAATTGAGAGTCCCTTTTCCCAGAGAGCTCCAGCTTGTGTCAAGTTGACATAAAACACCAACATAGCACTCATCTTATTTTAAATGTTTTTACTTTTTCCTTGTAACTATGAGGCAGATCAGGTATTGGAAAAGTATATGTTCAACTCAGCCTGCAGATCTTCCTTCAGTTAGATCTCATGCTTGAATTTCTGAAGTTTTAAATAAAAGACCCAGATTTCTGCCTTTTCTTGAAAAAAACTAAAATCTCAGGTGGAAGCAACCATCCTGAGGTAAATGCCACTGACTTCTTTACATGGGAGTCTTCCTTGTCAGCGTGCTGCAGAATGGTAAGAGATGGGTTTGCTTAGCATGTGCAAGGCTCTCGGGTCCATATTACATTTCAAGCGAGCAAACACATGGAAATCACATCAGTGGTGAGTGACAGAAACTGTAGCAATCGCTTGAGGCAATGACTCCCATCTTGATTAAGATGCCCAAGGTGGGGTAGGATTAAAACAACAGTGTGTGTTTGAGAACTGTTGCCTCCTCATCAGCGCTGTTCGACTGTCTGCTCTATAGCAAGGTTTCTTGTCATATTATCTATGGACTGCCAGCCCTCGAATAATGATCCAGAGGCTTATTATTACTTATGAAAGCGTAGCCTTAAATTAACCCATTTAAAAAAACTATGTTCTCCCACACGGCTCAGTTACCCCTTCTTTGTTCTGCACATCCACTTTGCCCCAAGCCTGCTGGTGAAGTCATAGGCCTAGGTTCCTCCTCCCAGTTTCTCTCTCTCTGCCCAGAAGTCCCGCCTAGTCTCTCCTGCTTAGCTATTGGCTGCTCAGCTTTTTCTTAAACCAGTCACAGCAACACACCTTCACACAGTGTACAAATATCCCATGACGCTGCCCCGATCACTACAGGGTGTCAGCCCAGAACTTCTCTGTAGCTACCACTTTGTTCACTGGTTAGGCAAAATGCATCCACAGGCTCATATATCATATACTTACACACACACACATACACACACACACACACACACACACAGGCTCACACTCACATGCATACAGGGCACACACACATACAGCAATAAGAAGTGAAGAAAGGCATATCTTCTTTTTTGTTGTTGTTCCTATTCTTTTATTTTTATTTTTATGTTTTTATTTTTTACACTTTTTTATTAATTTATTTTTTAACATTCCAATCTCAGTTCCCCCTCCCCCCTCTCCTCTCTCTTCCCCTTCATCCCCCCTCCCATCTGCTTCTCTGGAGAGGGTAAGGCCTCCCCTAGGAAGTCTACTAAGTCTGTCTCATCATCTAGTTTAGGCAGGACCAAGGCACCTCCCCACCCCTATGCCCCTGTGTCTAGGCTGAGCAAGGTATCTCTCCATATAGAATGGGCTCCACTAAGTCAGTTTGTGCATTAGTGTTAGATCTTGGACCCATTGCCAGAGGCCTCACATATTGTTCCAGCCATACCACTGTCACCTGTATTAAGGGAGTCTAGTTTGGTCTTATGCAGGTTCCCCATTTGTCAGACCTGAGTCAGTGATCTCTCACTAGCTGGGGTCAGCTGATTCTGAGGGTTTTCCCATCATGGTCTTGACTCCTTTTTCATATTATTTTTCCTCCCTCACTTCCATTGCACTCCAGGAGCTTGACCCATTGGTTAGTTGTGGATTTCTGCATCTACTCCTAACTGTTTCTGGAAGAGGGTTCGAGCTTCTCTGGTGTTATTGATTGTAGGCTGGGTATCTTTTGCTTTATGCCTGGTATCCATTTATGAGTACATACTATATGTCTTTCTGATAAGGTATACCTTCTTGATGATGTGTTTTGTGTTTGTTTTCTGCAGACATGCATTTCCCTAAGAAAGAAAACCTTTATGCAAAACAAACGACAATAAAACTTTGCCAGGCGAAGTAGCCTGAGTAGTTCTGTAATCCCAACACTGGTGTTGGGTGGGATTGAAGGAGGAACATCATGGACTACATTATAAGACTGTCTGGAAACAAACATGCCAGTTATGGTGTATTAGTCCTAGCACTCAGTAGGCAGAGGCAGGTAGAGCTCTAGGAGTTCCAGGACAGCAGAGGTTACATAGTGAGGCCCTGACTGGAAACAGTTCCACAGAAGCCTCTGTCTCTGTCTCTCTGTCTGTCTCTCTCTCTCACCTAAAGGACACACACACACACACACACACACACACACACACACACACAAATACATACATACACACATCCTACTCTCATCTGTCAACACCCTACTTGCAAGAGACAATCTTGCCTCCTATTCTCTGTTGCTTTAAGAGGAGACACAAGGTCTGCCCATGGGCAAGAAGGAGCAAGTCGGGTGGATAGACTTCCAATTGCCAGGCACTTCTCAGCCAGTGTGGACACACTCAGCTCCTGCTTCTTAGCTATCTGGGGACATACAGCTTCTAAGAGAGAAGTTGTCTCTATTTTTAAACCAGATTAAAAGCCATAGAAGATACATAATTTGTTCAAGCCAACACATAATTGCTTAAGAAGAATGCTTGCCACACAGTAACCTTTTAACACATGGCAGTTCCCAATTCTCGCTTACAGGCAATTTGAGGAATGATTTTTTTTTCCAAAATCACTTTGAGTTCCTTAGAAAGGGTGAAGTGCTATGGGAACTTCACTGTTTAGAGTTTGAGATTCATTTGAGCTTGTCGGTGGTGGAGGCACATATCTTTAATCCCAGCACTCGGGAGGGCAGTGGCAGGATGATCTCTCTGAGTTCAAGGCCAGCCTGGTCAACAGAATGAGTACCAGGACAACTACGGCTACATAGAGAAACCCTGTCTTGAAAATACAAAAACAAAAACAAAGGAAGGAAGGAAGGAAGCAGAGAAGTAGAGAAGGAAGAAAGAAAAGATATTCATTGGAATCTTTCATTCTTGCTTGTGGACATGGGCGTGTGGGTACCACAGGGCACGCTTTCGGGGGTGGGGTGGGGTGGATGGGAGGGTGGTGTCATCTTATGGGAATCACTCTCTCTTCTACCATGTGGATCCAGGGGTAGAACTCAGGTCATCGGGCTTGCACAGCAAACACTGTTACCTGGTAGTTTTTTATGGTGGCTGCAGGAGCTCATGGGGGATGCCCTCTAAGACTTTGTGTAGTGGGACACAGCATGACCCTCTAGGTCCTCACTGTGGTCAGAGCATGTTCCCCAAATTCCTGTGCTGGAACTTAGTCGCCAGCGTGAGCGTATTGAGGGATGGGACCACCAACAGGTATCGAGCCAGCCATGAGGGCGGAGTCCCCGGGAGAGGATTGGTGACTTTAAAAAGGGCTGAAGGGAACTGACGCTTGTTCCTTTTTTGTACTTGTGTCCCTTCCACCATGTGACAGCTCAAATGCCAGCTGGGAAAAGAAGACCAGGTCTTCATCTGGACTTCCCAGCCTCTGGAACTTTGAACAATAACTTTTTATTATAGATTATTCATGCTCAGGTATTTTATTATAGCAGCACATAAACCAAGACAATCTTCTCAGGCGATATTGTTGCTAACCACCCTGGAGCTGTTTTTGAAGAAGCAGACCAGTGGTGGAGTATGTGTACACTGCCGGCAGCAGATGGACGGGTTTGGACCCTCCTCCCAGGACTTGCAACCCGTACCTCCCCATCCCGCCCTTCTGCCCACAGTGGACAGGCAAGGGGTGAAGAGTCCCAGTGGAGCTGAAGAGCACAGTGCCTTCCACCGGCCAGCAAGGTCGTTGCCAGTCCTAACCAAGTACAAGACCCCAGAACTGGACCCAACGAGTTTGCTGGTGGCTAAGCCTTGGTTTGGCTGTTGAATGTCCTGGCCAGCACTTACGGCTCTTCCTCCCAGCTCAACTTTCTGGGTTGCTCTTAGAGCAAGCAGGTTGGAGCCCCACCCTACACTCTCCCCTGAGATAATCTTTTAAAACTCCCAGCTGTGAGTGAAGGCCCCGTTCCCCGCCCCCCACCCCACCTCTGAGCTCCTTAGACCTCTTTGGCCCTCTCTCCTGCTGGTAATTTCCCAGGCTGAATCACTCTGACTATCTGGCCATCTCCTGGGGGAGACAAATAGTTTCAAACATTCTCAGTGACTCATGTGTCCTTAGTAGTTCTTCTATTTATTTATTTTTTTGTTGATGTTACACACACGCACACACCACCACCACCACCACCACCAAAAAAGTCATAGAATACACAATTTTCCCTGTGCATGCCTTCACATGAACGTTAGTTTTCTCCCATACAATTGAAGCAAAGGTCTAATTATTTCATCCTTAAGCAGCTCCCCGGGCTCGACCCTCCAAAGCTTGAGACTTTCTGGATGAGAAAGGAGTAGTACGCCGATTTGGTAGAGGGAAAACCGCCAGCCGCTTGGCATGCTGGGCCACTGGCTCTGCCTCCTGAGTGACTCTCACATCCGAAGCTTGCATCCGAAACCCTGCAATAATGAGACTAACAGAGGCAGCAGGACAACCCTTTTATGACTTAAAGCAGTTCTGAAAAGTGTCTCTGAGACCAGGAGAACAAGACCCCACGGTAATAGCCTGGGGGGTAATTAGCCTGAGGTGGGAGCAGGATGGGTCCCTGAGAATAGTTAATGCCTGGATTTTAGCTTCTGCCAAAGGCTTGGCTCTGGTGAGCTGGAGATCACTGCCTGGGTCTTCTTAAGGCATATTCAAAATGAAACAAACCTCGTTTTGCTCACTCTGTTGCCCTTTCGAATCTTGTGGCTGCCATTTGGGTCAGCAGGAACTGACCTGGGAGGTTCTTAAGGCGATGTTTTGGTCTCTGCTGTGTGCTGGTATGAGTACCACAGACTGCCAACTTCACAGCAGGCCAGACCCTCCATCCTCAGCCTGGCACACTTACCCAACCTTATCTTGCGGGATTTTTTCCACTTCGCTGCACCCTTCTAAAAGACTACAGTCTAGGCATACCTCCTAATCACACAGCTGCCGAGCAAGCCAGGATGCTCTCATGTCAGAGATTCTGAACACTCTGTTCCCTCCCAACATGTTCTTAACCCCTCTCCCCGGAGAACTCCTACTTATCCTTCATGGCCCAACTCACGCATTTTTTCCTCCTGTATCTCTCCAAACAGCCCCAGAATGTCTGATCCACCCTGTACCTAATGTACAATTCTATTACACAACCCTCTTGACCTCAATGTCAGTTAAATGATCTACTGGTAAGAAATTCTTTTGCAATATTTATATAGTTTTCATGATATGTCATGATGCAATAATAGAAAATGTAGGAAGCCTGTGGAGAAAAACCTCCCAAGCTATGTGCAGTCTCACTAGAGTCTGATACTGTTAGCATTTTGTTTCTGAGCTGGCATACACGTTGGCGCGTATCTGCACACCCAGCTGCAACGGGGGTGTCTGTCACATGCCCGAGGCTGGTCTGAGCAACATAACAAACAGTTTTTTTTAAAAGTCTCTATTTCTGCATTTTAAAACACCAGGTATATTATTATAGCTTACATCACATACAACCACCCATTTAAATTATATAATAAATGTGATGAATTTTACTATACAGTTGTTTAGCCACACAATTATTTTGTGAACATTTATGCCTCATACCCTTTGGCAATTTCTGTTTCCCTTGTACCCTATCCCTAGCCAACCCTTGGCTACCACTGACTTATTTTCTGCCTGTATAGACTTGCCTACTTTGGACATTTCATATAAATGGAATTATTAAACATCTGGACTTTGTGTTTCTCCTGCTTTAACCTTGTGAGAACACAGGTGCACAGGTGGGTGACACCACATCTGGTTAATGAGTCCTTTTATTTGTTCTTGGTTTAGTGTTATTTATACTTGCTGAGGATTTTGTGACTATATACAAAAGTTTTCTTTTATTGGATATCTCTGTTTTGTTTGGATCTCAACAGCATACTATCCTCATAGAAAAGTAGGCAGTCCCTACATTTATACCTTTTGTGAGTTGCTGAGGAATTAATATTAATTAGTATTATTTTAAAAATCTGCATAGCTTGCCAGTAAGACTATTGGGGCCTGTTTTTATTTGTTTGCTTGTTTTTAATCCATAGGTAATTAAATTATTCATTGTCTTGAAATGAAGGTTTTTTTATTATTATTCAAATATTGTGAGCTCAACAAATTAAGAAATAAGCCTGAGGACAGGAAAATTTGTTATTTATGGTTCCCAAGAGGGCCAAGCCATGGGGAAACATCAAAGGCCACATGGGGAGATATCAGGGCAGTCAGGGAGAAAGGAGTCAAGGGGAAAACTCGGGCACGAGGCTTTACTGCAGCTTCTGAGGGAGGAATAGCTGATGAAGGGTGAGCAGGGCTAGGATTTCCTGGTAGGAATGATTTTAGGACATGGTCTTTGGGACCTGTGGTTTGTTTATCAATTGTGTGGTACCTGGGCCTGCCATGATTACGACTGAAGAAGATAGCCCAGGACTAGGGATGTGTAGCTTAGGGGTCGAGTGCTTACTTAGCGCGCCAAAGACCCTGGGTTTGGCTGAAGGTAGTATGGGATGTGGATTTGTTTAGTTGGCACATGTCAAAACTTGTTAGGTATAGAAACTGGTAGCCTCTCCCTATAGCCACTAGACCCCAGATTTCAGATCATCAGAAATAATCATTCTCTTTCATGTTTCTTATAAGATAATATACAACTTTTGCATTGAGTCTTGTTCCATTTAACAACTTCTAATATTTCTTCTCAACTTACAAAAGTGAGTTAAAGCTGGGCATGGTGATGCATGCCTTTAATCCCAGGATTTGGGAGGCAGAGTTAGGTGGATCTCAGTGAATTTGGAACCATAGAGAGTTCTAGCACAGTTACTAGAGAGACCCTATCTCAAAAAGCAAAGCAAGCAAACAAAAACCCCAATTAATATCTTCATGAGATTGTTCTCCATTATTACACATGATGCAAGCTAAGTTTACATATATGTCTTTTTCTTATTTATCTAGATATTTCCCAGACTCCTGTTGTACTCCTAGAAGCAGCCCCCTACTGGCCTATAGTTGTGTGTTACTTTATTCAGCTGACGTTGTTCTCCTCTGCCTTTTTAATGTGTTTTTATTATTATTATTATGGTGTGTGTGTGTGTGTGTGTGTGTCCATGATGTATGTGGGTACATGCATGGCACAACACACATGCTGAGGTCAGTTGTCTCCTTCCTCCATGTGGTTTCTGGGTACCACAGGCTTGGCAGCAGCTCCTTTGCCCGCTGAACTATCTTGCCAGCCCTCTTTTCCTTCTGATGCACAAGTAATTTTAAAAGATATTTACATCTGAAACAATTCCTACAATCCCACAATCCCATTCCAAAGTGGCTTTTCCTGCCCATCCCACCTCCTTCTCAAATTCCATCACAGTTCATCTGTCTTTCCATGTGTTTGCCTACACGAAGAGAGAGGGGAGAGGGAGAAGGGGAGGGGAGAGGGAGAAGGGGAGGGGAGGGGAAGGGGGAGGGGAAGGGGAAGGGGGAGGGGAAAACAGAAGGGGAGGGAGGAGGCAGACATGGTTTTGGCCTTACATCATTCAGGTCATTCTTACTTTCTAGGATATCTAAGCATCCTTCCAAGCCGTAATTTAAGCTCATTCTTCTTTAAGCTGCCACACTGGGTTCCAGGACCAGTTAACAGATGTTTGGGAGTCCTTACCATGTGTCAGGCCCTGGTGTTTAGAGGTGGTATTCTTGTAGAGGTCACCAACACCATAAGGATAAAAAAAATTTGCCATCCCATTTTGATGAATATGTAATTATTACCCTCAAGAATACAAGCTTAGAAGAGGAGTTACTGAGTTAAAAGACTCTTGACATGAAATTGTTTTCTAAGAAGTGGGACTGATTTATTTTCCCAGGAGGCATGTGTAAGAATGCTCACTAACATGGTAGATGGGACATTTTAGTTTTAATTTGCATTTTTATATTACTTTGAGATCGAGTGCTTTTTCATTTGTTCCTTTAGAGAACCCTATCTAATACCACATTTATTAGACAATTGTATTTTCTTTCTGTATTATGAAATTTTTGTCCTTTTGCTAGCTTTTCGATAAGATCAATTTTGTGTTGTATTTATTTGCATGAATAATATATTGTACCTATTTCTCTTTTATGGTTTCAGTTGAAAATATTCTTATGTATGTGCTTTGTGGATTCAATTAAAAATATTTTATCACTATTTTATGCATATGAGTGTTTTGTCCATGTACCTCATGTGAGCCTGGTGCTTGTAGAAACTAGAGAGAGCATCAGATCTCTCAGGACCAGAGCTACAGACAATTGTGAGATGCCGCCGTGTGAGTCCTGGGAATCAACCTGGGTCCTTTGGAGGAGCAGTTAGTGTTCTTTGCTGCTGAGCCATCTCTCCAGCCTCTGTGTATATATTTTCCATTAATCATTATTATTAATTGTTGGTTTTTTTTTTTGAGACAGGGTTTCTACATGTAGCCCTGGCTGTCCTGGAATTAGCTCTGTAGACCAGGCTGCCTTCAAACTCACAGAGATCCACCTGCCTCTGTCTCCTGAGTGCTTTGATTAAAGGCGTTCGCTGCCAATGCCTGGCTAATTTTCATGGATCTTTGATAGACAGATATATTTTTTAAATTTCATTTTAATAAAGGCAAAGCATCCAGAGTTTCCTCTATTGCTGTTTCTTTTATTACATTTTTACTACAAAATTCTTCCTGGAATCAATCAAGACTAGTCGCCATCTGTTTACCTAGTTATCTGTTTCTTTTCTTCCCTCCAGCCCCCCCCCCCCAGCCCCTTTCTCCCGCTGCTTCATGAAATGAGGTCTCCCTTCACAACCCAGGCTGGCCTCTAACCCATAACCTCCCTGCCTCTGCTTCCCGACTGTGAGGCATACAGAAATTCAGCACACACCAGCCCTGGCTTCCTTGGCAACAACAAGTAATCAAAACAAAATGACAGGTGTTACGGGGAGCAAAGAAAGCTTTGACTTTATTATCTGTCCTAAAGGCGCAGTCACAGACATCATGGAACAAGTCACCCTTTGTCTACCGCCGTGGTCTGTCTCCATTCACCACTGGTGTGGGGCTCTGCCGTTCATGTACAGGGCTTACTTTTCTCAGAGACCCCACTCCCATTTTTGTATACAGTGTAGACACTCGTATCAATATGGTTGAGAGTCCTTAAATAATGTACAGGTAAAACTGCATAGATCCCTACAGAATAAGCATAAAATGGACATTTAATGGTAAAATCATGGAGATCATGATTTATTTATTTATTTATTTATTTATTTATTTGTGTCATGTGTGTGAGACTGCATGTTCCTTGGCACACATATGAAGGTCAGAGAACAACTTCCTGGGGTCTGTTTTTTACTTACACGATGAGGGTCCTGGGCATCAAAATTAGGTTGAGCCATCTCCTTCGACCACAGGTAATTTCCACTCTTATTTCTTATTGCTCAGTCTCACTAGGTTCTATAATTTGGACCTTATGTATCCCCCAAAGGTCTGTGTATGAAGGCTTGAACCCAAGATGGTGGCTCTATAGGGGAGTGGTAGAACCTTCAAGAAACAGAGGGGGGGAGTTAGGCCACCATGATGCTGTGTACTGCCAAGGCACAAAGCAAGACAGAACAACAGTACACTGACACATCTAAAACCCTGGGCTAAAATAAGCCTCTCTTCCTTTGAACTTTGATTTTTTTAAAGATTTATTTATTATGTATACAGTGTTCTGCCTACATGTATGCTTGCTGGCCAGAAGAGGCACCAGGTCTCATTATAAATGGTTGTGAGCCGCCATGTGGTTGCTGGGAATTGAACTCAGGACCTTTGGGAAAGCAGTCAGTGCTCTTAGCCTCTGAGCCATTTCTCCAGCCCTGAACTTGGATTTAAAAAAAAATTTAAATCAGAAACAGGCTTGCTTCACATGTCAATCCCAGCTCCCTCTCCCTTCCCTCCTCCCCCAACCCCCACCCAATCCCTACTCCATTCCCCAGGGAGGGTGAGACCATCCACAGGGGATCCCCAGAGTCTGTCATTTTGTTCAGGGCAGATCCTAGGCCCTCCCCCAAGTATCCATGCTGAGAGAGTCTCCCTCATTGTGGGATGGGCACCCAAAGTCCATTTGTGTGCCAGGGATAAATACTGATCTACCACCCAAGGCCCCATAGATTGCCTAGGCCTCCTCACTGACACCCACACTGAACGAAGATTTTTTTTCAAGTATTTGTCACAGTTATGAGAAGCTAATACATGAAGGTTGTGTTTGCTCTGTTCACTGTTTCAAACAGACCCTCTTTGGTTTTCTAGTCTTCTCTTCATGATCATAGCTTTGCCATTATTTTATAGTGCTTAATCTAGTGAAACACAGTTACTATAGTTATTAAGATTGGTATCTTTTTCTAGTGCTTTTGGGTACTAAATTTCACTTTGTCTGTGAAATATTCCTAAGCCATTTACCTTCCTATGTTTGGTAACATCATTTAAACTTTTTGAAGGATCTTTGTTTTACAAACCCAACTCTTACACTTTCTACATTATATGTAATGTAGGAAAGATAGTTTAGCTGAGTATAAATTTCAGTCGAACGCAGTCTGGCCCCTCCTCCCTTTGCTCGTCATTTTATATGGATTTTCAAGTTGAAAAGAAGTTTATTTAATTCTGTTAATTCTCTGATAATGGTAAACATTTGTATGACCTCTGTCATTTTATTTTGTTTGTTTTCCTTCCATGGCTGCTGTTACAGACATGGACACACTCCAGGTCTCTTAACAGGCACTAAACCCTATCAGCATCGTACTCCTTCCCCAGACTTGGTCTCCCAGCTCAGCAGGCTATCCCACTGCTGTGTTCTAGGGGGTGTTAGTTTTTTGACTCTCATATGGTCTATAATCAGTCTTGTTTTCCATTTCTACCTTAGGTCTTCTTCTGTTTTTTTAACCAGTATTGTCCCTTGTTTCTAATTTTTGTTTAGTATGTTATTGACCAAATTCAGTACAGCTGTCTCTTCTTTCGCTGTCTTTCTTTTAGCAGTTCTTTTTGATTCACATCTCTCTTCCAACGTCCAGCAACAGCCTGCACAGTAGATACAGTAGTGGTGAAACAGGTCCTGGGAGAGGATGGGGCTTCCTTTAGAAGGCTGTTAATGAAGATGAGGCTGGCAGGGAGTAATCCCCCTCCCCCTCATCTCTTCCTCCCCCTCTCCTCCTCCCCCTCCCCCCTCCCCTTCCTTCTCCTCCTCCTCCTCCTCTGAGACAGAGTTTCTCTGTGTAGCCTTGACTGTCTGTAACTCACTCTGTAGGCCAGGCTGGTCACAAACTCAGAGATTTGCTTGCCTTTGCCTCCTAAGTGCTGGAATCAAAGGAGCACACCACCACTGCCCAACTAGGAGAGTTAGTATTTTGTCCTCCATGTACTATTTGATCCGATCAACTCCAAGGTTGCTTAACACAGAAATGACTTTGTAAGTTCACTTGAATGAACAAGGAAGAACAGATCCAGGGTTTTGGCATCAACATCTCAGGTGATGAAACAGGCACCAATAGGAGGAATTGTTAGAGGAGTGTTTATTGTTTACTCTCACTTCAGGCTTAGAGTCATTCAGTGTGCCTCTGGCAGAGGATAACCGGTAGGTGAAAGCAGTGGTTAAATATATATTTAATTCTTTTTTTCCTTTTGTGCAATGCGTGTGTATCTGTGTGTGTGTGTGTGTGTGTGTGTGTGTGTGTGTGTGTGTGTGTATGTGTGAGGCAGGCAGAGCTCACCAATTCTAGGTAGTCTAACAAGTCAGGGAGCCCCTGTCTGCTCCCTCCATCCCAAGCACTGGGATTGCAGGTGGGGGTTTACACGGGTACCGTGACTTGTCGTGTCAGTCCTCATGCTTTCGAGGGAAGTAAGCTCCCCAGATCCCATACTTAGCTCTTGACAATAGCTGCAAGTATCTTGAGTAAGTATTGTGCATTAATTAGATATCTCTCATGCCAAAAAACCCCAAGACAATCAATCAGTTTATTGAAACAAAAATTTTCTTTTGGCTTTCGGTTTTGGAATCTCCAGTCCATGGTTAATTCGTTCATTGTGTGCTGGCCTGTGGCGAGGCAGTGCACTATGGTCCATAGTGCAGCACTGCTCATCTCAAGGCTGGGAAGTGAAAAGGAGGAGGATGGGCGTGAGACCAGCAGTCCACTTTGGGGACACACCTCCAATGGCCCAAAGAGCTCTCATTGTGCCCTATCTCTTAAACTTTCCTCCCCATTCCAGTAGTGTCACTCTGAAATGTTTGTTTGCTTGGTTTTTCGAGACAGGGTTTCTCTGTGACTTACTTTGGAGGTCTCAATGCATGGGAATTTGAGATTGGAACTACAGAAAATCTCACTGTCACTCAGTTTCAGTACTGTCACCTGGAAAATAGAGCCCCGCCCCTGAATGCAGTTGTTTAAAACCAAGGAGGTAATATGCAGATTTCAGACATGATTTGTGGACAACAGTTGGATTTTTATTTTTAGACAGGGTCACCAGGTAATTCTGACAGGCCTGGAACTCTCTACATACTCCAAATTGGTCTCAAACTCACAGAGATCTGCTTGCCTCTGCCTTCTGAGTGCTGGGATTAAAGGTGGTGTGTACCACCTTACTTGGCCTCCATAATTGGTGTTTAATAATTTATAGTTAATTCCCCTAACTATTCCACAACCATTTTCCCCCCACAGGAAATCATATATATAGGACAAATAAATGAATATTATCAATCTTCAGGGACCATGAATAACTTTAAAATTCATTTGTTAGTTTTTTATTCATGCTTAGGTTTTTCTAAGTCTGAAATCATGCCTATCTGACCTTCAAGACATCTTTCACCCTATTCTTATATACTCAAGCACAAACTTTCTGTTTTTTCTAAGTGATCTCACTTCGTTTCCTGCCTGGGTCCTAGAGCACAGGCAGAGGGTGAGGGATGTTCCTCTGTGTAGGAGCATCCCTGACTCCCAGCCTAGGAGTTGCTGGTGAGTTTTCAGTATTTGTTTGTATCTCATATTCCTCTGCCCTTTGTTTGTACTTCCCCCTCCCGAGCAGCTGCTGTTGTTGGCCTCTGCCATTATTATTCTTGTGAACACTGAGAACGGTTCTTTGGTCCAAAGTCTTCCCAGCTGGCTCTTGGCTAGTATTTTGCAAAACTGAAAAGTTTTACAGTCCCTAGTTTTTCACATCAGCTGTGCTTTCTGTACCAGATAGTCATGGGGCATGCTCAGGGCTCTGTGAGTCACTCCCTCCCTTTAATCATGTCTTTAAAAGGGACAGAGAGTTCAAACTCCTAAGACAGACAAAAATGGACCGCTTAGTTCTTTTCTGATTGGTGTAATGACTTGTCCCAAAGATGCTCGTGTCTACTCCACCTCTGGATCCTGAGTTGTTCTTGAAATCCACTCAATTTATCCATGCGTTTTTAGAAAATAACATGCAGTTGTTTTCTAAGTTGTCTTTTGTTTTTATTTCTTTGTAAATAATTCTTAAAGAGTTCCAGACTTTTGAATGGGTATCAAACTCGAAATCTCATGGACCAAATGCTCAAAACAACAACAAAAAACTTGGGTAGTAACATAACTTACATTTCATTTTGTGGTGGGTAAAAGAAAGGTGGGGTGAGGGGATACCATCTTTTAACAGCCCAGTGTCATAGAAGAATAGCTTACATCCAAACTAAGAAGGGAATCATCCTAGAATAAAGGAACATCTTTCCACCAGAGTGCATTTAAAAGAGAAACTAGAGATGTAGTGCTTTTTCCCTGCTCTGCCCAAGACTAGTGAAAAGCTCTACAAAGCCACCCGCTGAGGGAAGGGATCCCTCTACATCCTCTCACCAGTTTCCCGTGAGCCCTCTTTCCTGAGGTTGTCTTTACTGGGTCAAGGTTGCTCCTACGGGCACTTTCCCATCTTGCTTTAGCAGCATTTACAGACCTTTCTCCTGGCAAAGGCATCAATGCCACTCGAGCCTTGGCCATCAATTCTGCGAGCCTGAGTGTCAAAGGAGCTGGTGATGGAAAGGCAGCAGCGGCAGCAGCTGTGAGCTCTGAGGAAACAGAGCAGCTGCGCATTGTCATCCAGGACTCTCATGTCATTTATCGTGCACAAGGGTCGCCATGGTGTCCTCCTTCATCCTTGTCCTATTCTTCACCTAGGCGGAGGGAACCTAGAACCTTTCATCTTGGTGCCATTTGTCTTATTCTCTTTAGGGGCCTTTTTTCAGGTCTTTACATCAGATTCTGGCATATGGCCCAATGTCACACACAAAATGCAGGGCCACACAGAGCTCTTTTTTTTTTTTAGGCTAGGTTTTATATTGCTAAGGTAGCATGAAACTCTAAGTAGTCAAGGATGCCCTTGAACTCCTGATCAACCTACCTTTCCCGGGATGGTATATACCACCTCCCAGCTTTTGTTGATATTTTGAGGCAGGATCTCATATAGCTCAGGCTAGCCTCAAACTTTCTATGTAGCCCAGGCTGGCCTTGAGATTCTGGTCCTACTTTCTCCTCCCAAATCCTGGGATTACAGGAGTTGAGTCAACATGCCTTTTTCAGATTCTCTTGATCTCAGCCACAGCATCTACAAAATCCAGAGGAAGATGAGGTGTCTGGTGTGCTTGGATGTTCCTTTGCTCTCTCCCACTTCCCTTCCTTTTCCTTCCCTTCCCTTCCTTTCCCTTTCCTTCCTTTTCTTCTCCTGCCCTTCCCTTCTCTCTCCTACCCTGATCTTTCATGGAGTTCATTCTAAGAACTGGTAGCTTCACACTGTAACTCTCTCTTTCTCCAAATTGCAAGTGATCAAATAAACGATGTATACTAGGGGTCAGGACTTTAATTTCCCCATCCCTGCAAAGTTCCTGAATACAATAAAGTAGAAAGAGGACAGCTTTGGAACCCAGAAGATTTCACTCCAGCCATGACTCTACTTGCTGCTGGGGAGCTTGGGCAAAATGAGAATGAAAGTAGTGAGATCAGCCTCATGGGACTGATGTAGAAATTAAATGAGTTTATCAAATGTTTGTAGCTGGAAAGGGGTTCTTGTCACTTCTTAACATTTTTATAGGGGTTGTAGATACCAGACATGTCCATGAGCCAGCAAAGACATGGGTTGTGACTAATGAAGTCTCAAGAAGTTCTCTCCCTACAAACAACATATCCTTCCAGAGTTTACTATCTGGTTCTTACTCATGTAGGCACACAGAAAGTTAAGATTTCATAGCCTCATGTCAGATGCTATACCCATTACCAACATGACTGCTTAAACACGAACTGAACAAGGTCAACAATAGACGTGCAATATGGACAGGGAAGTGCCTGTAGCATTAACCTCAGTTGTCTGGAGCCTCAACCCTACACAGAGAGCTATAGACAACTAAAGGACGCCGAGAGTGGGACTTACCTGAGGAAGCAGACATCAATTACTTAGCCGATACCAAATGCTCATCCTTGAAAATATCATACAAGTATATGTATTTAGGAGGGAGGAATACGGATATATGGGAGGGCTTGGAGGAAGGAAAGGGAAAGGAAGAAATATATAATCGTCTTATAATCTCAAAAACTAAAATACTTGAAATGATTTCCTAGTCTTTTTTAAAAAATATTTTTATTTTAAATTATGTGGATGTTTGTGTGTCTGTACATGCAGAGGAGTGCAGGCACCCACTGAGGCTAGAGGCGCTGTATCTCTCTAGCATTCCAGGTGGTTTTGAGCCATCTGGTGTGGGTGCTGGGAATCAAACTCATGTCTTCTGCAAGATCAGTCCATGTTTTTAACTGCTGAGCCATCTCACCATTTTTGTGTTGATGAGGAACTATGTAACTGAAGTTTGGCAAATGGACTGTGAAAGCAGGTAGTGTATGTCCCCTATGGGTCTGGTTAGGTTAGTACCAAACCTACTGAGCATCATAGTACACTGAAGTACTAGTTACTTCTGTAATTGTCTGCTTCAATGTCACCGAGAGATCCCAAGGTACTTTTATTCCCCGTATTGCTGGTCAAGGAAAAGAGCCAGCTTTAAAAAAAACAAAACAAAAAAACCATTTCACAGAATGTGTCCCTTTTATACCACCATGAAGTTGGAGTTGAACTGTCATGATCTGGTAAGAGTCTATGTGGGAAGATTTGTGATGCCCTTTCATTGATTGAAAGGTAGGCACAAGAAAGTCTACACTATAACCCCCAGGATCGAGCTACAATGTATGACAAACAAAATAGGAGCCAGGTTCTCTGGCAGAGTGTACTTCTTTGCATGTCTCCTCCCCTTTCTGCCTGAAGTGACAACTACCCTTCAACAGCTAATCCTGGATGATTTCAGAACTCAATTCAACGCGCCTTCTAGGAATGCGCTCAGACTCAGGGTTAGACCTTTGTGCTGTATTCTAATACACAAACATGCTTCCTTTGAAAAGTAACATTTCTTTCTTCAGCTGCAAACAATCGATTCCCAGGGTTTGGATATGGTTTCAATGTGTCCCCAAGAGTATGTAGGCTGGGAGCTTGCTCCCCCAACTTGTATTGATGAGAGCTGGTCGCTCCCTTAAGAGGGAACCCCCCTTCTCTGGCTTTCTGTCTTGCTGTGTGATCTCTCTGTCCTTATGCCGTGAGGTCCTCACCAGGCCTGGGTTGATTCTGGTACCATACCCCTGAACTTCCAGAACTGCAAGCTAAATGAGCCATTTTTCTTGAGAGCTATTTTGCCTCGAGTATTTTGTTGTAGTAAATACTGACTAATGCACTGCTATAGACTTTGGAATGTTCAGGTATTCAAAACAAAACAAAACACAATCTTCCATTATTTTGTCACCTAAGGGGTATTTTCACACACACACACACAACTTAGTTTCCCTTTAATTTTCATACTTGCTTTTCCCTTTTACTATAGGTCTTGAAGGATTTTCTATTTGCCCATAGGAATTGAAGTATGCAATTGTTTGTAGATATCCCACTATTAAGCATACCAAAGAATGAAGCCTTCTTGTTATGATTTTACTATAATGAAAATCTCCTTATAGTAAATGATTCTGAGATGAACAACCTTGAATGTAAATCTTTGCCTACATTTCTGATGATGTAATTTTGAAAGATTATTATTGTTTTGTTTTCAGTTAGGTGTATGCATGTGTGCCCGACTGTGGGTTTGTGTGTGAGTGCAGTGCTCTCAGAGGCTGGAGGCATCGGATCCCCCGGGAGCTGGAGTTGCGGGCAGCTGTGAGCTGGCTGCTGGAAGCCAAACTCAAGCCCTCTGCAGGAGCAGCACAGACTCTTAACTTCTGAACCGTCTCCCCAGTTCTTTTACTTCTTAGGATAAACTCTGAGGAGTAAAATTTCAGAGTCAAGGGGGGTACAAAAGGATCCAAAAGCGAGGAAGGAAGAGTGGAAAACCTCTCCAGAACCTGCCTTTTCCTTTCTAGTGGTTCTCTTCTAATGCCTCCTGTGTAAATGGAGCTCTTCATTGGTCTAAGTAATAAAAACCCAGAGTCGGATATAGACGGAAATGCTGAGAGATTAGAGAGAAGGAGCAAGCCACGACACACCTTAGCTCAGCAGACAAGAGAGCAAGTTCCTGATTCTCCCTGCTTATATCCTGTTTCCGCCCAGCTACTTCAGTTCCTGTCTGTACAGACCTCCAGACCTCTATGGTTTGCTAGTGGCAAGCTCCATTCTCTGACTGTCAGACAGGCTTTATCTGTACAAGCAAGATACCACCACAGCACAGAATTACATCACGTGCATTTATAGCGTCCAGATTGTGGCAAAAGTGGGAGACTATACATCCGGATTATGACTCACAGATGAAACTCCTTCCTTTTGTTTAATTGAAAAAAACTATTTTTATACACCATACATTGATCATGTTTTTCCTCTCCCCCCTATTTCTCCCACGAAACCCTTGTCTAGTTTAGGTGGGTGAGTTGCTGAGGTGGCTCCAAGGGGAAAGGGGCTTGCCAACAAGCTTCATGACCTAAGTTTGACTCCTGTACCCGCAAGGAGGAAGGACAGGGCCGACTCCTGAAAGTTGTACTCTGACCTCCATACATGTGCTGTGGTGCTCACTGCCCCTCCCCTGATTAAATGTAATCAGACAGTTAACTTGTTAGGAGACAATTACTCTCTCTGTTGCATTTGTTTGCATTTCTGTGATTACTAGTAGATATAAACGTTTCCTCTCCAAATCTCCACTGGTCATTGTATTTCTTGTATGATTTGCTGTTGTGACTCAAATATGAGGCATCATGACTTTCGAAAGTATCCTTTCTTTTTTTTTTAATTCTGTAAAAAACATCAGACTCCATCAGCCAGACAGCACAAGGGAAACTTTTCACATGAATTGATTGATGTCTGTACTTGCATATACATACACAGAGTTCAGAGTGTGTTTTCTAGTAATAAGAATAGATGGAATTGTGGTTCCAAATGCACTTGACCTCCAGGGACTGACAGGTTCTGGGGAACTGACAAAGTAGCCCAGAAAAAGAAATCGAGACTTTCTAAGGGCGAGCCAGGAAGTCATGCCCAAACCTAGCCTTCCCCCTCTCTTCAAAGCATTCTCCATTGGCCAGTGTTTAAATCACCTTTGGCACAACCTCTATTGGGTCATCCTTTAGAACCACAGAGGAAAAAATAAAACCTATCACTTCGTAAAACTAGAACCCAGACATTAATTAGAGAATTGCTCACCTGGACCAGGGTGATGCCTTTGTTAATGAGCCCTCATATAATTATCACCCAAGTTTTTTTTACACCAAGTGTGAGTTCTCAAGAGAAATTGCCATGGTCTCTTAAGAATAAAATTACAGAATGCTAGAGAACACGGGCAAGAAATATCAGTTTGTTGCCAGAGAGCTAATATGGTGAGTCACTGGCTGGAATCTAGCATTTTACTGGACCTCAGAAAAGCGTCTCAAATTTTCTTTGAGAAGCAGAGGAATTCATCTTACAAACCTAAGAGCTTCAAGTTTTCTTTCTTTCTTTCTTTCTTTCTTTCTTTCTTTCTTTCTTTCTTTCTTTCCTCTTGTTCCTTTCTTTCTTTCTTTCTTTCTTTCTTTCTTTCTTTCTTTCTTTCTTTCTTTCTTTCTTTTCTCTTCTTCCTGTCTGTCTGTCTGTTTGCCTGCCTTCCTTCCTTCCTTCCTTTCTTTTTTGTTTTTATTTTGTTAGGTTTTGTTTGGTTTTGAGACAGGGTTTCTCTGTATAGCCCTTGCTGTCCTGGAACTAGCTTGCAGACCAGGCTGGCCTCGAACTCACAAAGATCCACATGCTTCTGCCTCCCAAGTGCTGGGATTAAAGGCATGCACTACCACCACCCGGCTTGAGCTTCAAGTTCTGAATGAGGAAAGTGGACAGATTTTTATTTTGTGATAAAAATGTTGAAAACTTTTTTTTGGCTTAGGGATGAAAACTAAGAACAGCCTTCCTGGAAGCCTGGAGTGAATGAATGTGCTGTCTCTTTTTATCTGACTAGTAATCCTCGTCAGTACAGACATGCATCAGTATGCCGTTCAGGTAACAAATAATTACTCACTCTTTGCTCTGCCAATAAGTAATTTCTTGACTGTGCTAACATAATGGCCACCATGGGCATGATTATTTGGACTTGGAAGAACTGATGGTGTGATTACATTGACCTTTACAATAATGTATCCAGGTCCCCCTCTCACAGCCCATGCTTGTGAACAGGTAACTCAAGCGAGCCTCATCCCTTTTTCTTCAGCTTGGGTGGTAGATGCATCAGTACCCCCTCCCCACGGCACACGTGGCAATAATTAAAACCTTGGCATGGCACTTACATAAAAGATATGTGAACTATTCCAGGCCGGGACTGTGAATTGATTACTACCTTCCCTAATCAATTGCAGACATCCTTAATCGTGTGTCATCTTGACAGGAGAGCCAGCAATGACAACCTGAGGAGAGTTACAAAGTGCTTAGGGATGAAAAATATTCATTTCCCCTGGCATGCATGTGAATGAAGAGATTCTAGAAATATGCTGATAAAAGAAATCATCATATTTCATAACCCCAGCCTCCTCCATCCTCTGATGTTTCTGGCCTTGCTTGCTCATTTATAATAACATTCAAATTAAGTATAAGTTTAAACTGATGTTATAGACTGAATGCTCATGTCCTCTGAACCCCAGATTTGTGTGTTAAATCCTAGCTCCAGGTGCAGTGGTATTTGGAGATGGGGCCTTGGGGTAGTAACTCCTGCTAGATTAAGCCCTTCCCAAGGGGTTAGTGTACTGAAAAGGAAAATGCATCATACGCCACTCTCCCTCTCTGCCTCATAAAGCTATAGTGAGAAGTCAGCCCTCTACAAGCCAGGAGCCCTTGCCAAGAATTGAACTGATAGAGTACCTTGATCTTGAACTCAAAGGCCTCCAAACTGAGCTATCCAGTTCACAGTAAACATCTTCTATGGCAGTATTGCAGACTTAGAAATTGAATTTGTCAGGGATTTTTGTTGTGTGATATTTTGCTTGTGTTCTGACAAATAAAGTTTGCCTGGAGATCAGGGGGTGGAGCTAGACCAGCTGCACATGTGGACTTCCAACAACTGGTACTTCATGCAGAGGATTCGTACAAGATCAGGTTAGCATCGTCTGGGACTTGAGAGATGGCTCAACCGTAAAGAGTGCTTGCTGCTTGTCCAGAACACCCAATATCTGATCTAACACCCATGTTAGGTGTCTCCAGGGATCTGATCCTATCTTCTAGCTCCTGTGGGTACCTACATGCATGGGGCATTCACGCACACATACACAAACACATAAATAAAAATGGATATGAACCTGGAAAAAAAGATGCATAATCTGAAGTTACAGTGTCAAGCAATCCAAGCCAAGTAATACTCTTTAAATTTATATAAAGTCATTTCTCAACCAATATATTCACACAAGCTTGGCTGATTTTGCAAGGACATTGTTCCTTCAGAACCTCAATAAGAAGTGTTAAATTTGATGATAGTCTCTCAACCTACCAAAAATGAAAATAAAAGGAAAAAATGAGAAAAAAATTAAGATTGTGGCAGAAAACTAAAAAACCATTAAGACACAACTGGATGATGCTCTATTGATATGTTCAACACATTTCAGATATGTGAAAAATGGTGATGGAATTCAATTTATGCTTATGACATTTTATAGTCTGACAAGCTTTTCAGAGAATCATTTTATTTCATATTAGGATGAATCAGAAAAGCAACTTCCCTCAGGAGCTCCTGGTGTAAGAGACACAGTAGTAGTAAGATGCAGAGATGAACATATTAGAGAAACTTGCATCAGGGAAATTGCCAGTAAATTTCAAAGGACAATGGTTTTCCATTGAGGAGGGAAGATGGGTGTGTCTGAGAGTCACAAATGATATCCCATATCTGTCTCCACTGTAACCTCCCCATCCTAGACTTCACCATTACTCTTCAGCAGGATGGTTGCAATAGTTCCCTAGCCAGTCTCCACAAGTGTCAGATACTGGGTGTGAGAGCTTGCTAAGAGATGGCTTTGTGAGGATCTCTATTGTGTTGTCCATACTACATTTCCCAGACTCCTGGCTGTTTTCTGGTTAGATTCCCCTGGGAAGAAGACTCTGGTTTAGAGATCGGAAAGTGCTTCTGTTTAGTTATCTGTTGTGATTAATTAATGTTGACTGTCAGCTTGACAGGACTTAGCATCACAATGGAAACATATCTTTGGATGTGTCTGTGAGGGAGGCAGTTGCTAAATTATGTTAGCTGAAGTAATAGGAGGATCCACCCTACATGTGAGCATCACCAGTTCACAGGCTGGGATGCTGGACTGACTAAAAGGGAGAATGGGAACCAAAGAGCTCTCTGCTTCCTGACTGATGGCCCCCTGAAACCCCCGCAGCATGACCTCCTCACCATGATGGACTATGCCCTCACACTGTGAACCACAATAAACTCTCCCTTCCCTAGCTTGTTCTGTCGGGTGTATTGAGGCAGCAACAAGGAAGCACCTTCTCCTAAAGGAAGCCACTGGGGTGAGGCTCTTTCCTTCTCGCTTTTAAGTTGCTGTTTAGTTAGTTATTTTGATGTATGTGGGTATTTTGCCTATGTGTATGTGTGTGCACCATGCATGTGCTTGGTGCCAGCAGAAATCAAGAGACAGTGTCTGATCCTTTGGAACTGGACTTACAGACGGTTGTGAGCTGCCATGTGGGGCCTGGGAATTGAACCCAGGTCCCCTGGAAGAGCATTCAGTGCTTTTAACTTCTGCATCATGACTCCAGCCCCTAAGAGTTTGTTTATAATATGTAATAGTATACATAATATTTATAACACACACACACATACATAGAAAACAAAACTGTGGCTCCTGTCTCTAATGCTAGTGGGAGTTCAAGGTCATCTTTGACTACCTAGCAAATCTGAAGACACCTAAGGCTACATCATGAGACCCTGTTTCAAGAAGCCGCAACTGAAGGCTAAAGAGATGGTTTACCCCTTAAGAGCTCTCTCTGCTCAAATACAAGGACCCCCAGTTCAGGTTCCAGCATCCTTATAAAAGCTGGGTGTGGTCCTGAGCTCTCTTGTAACTCCAGTATTGAGTGGGACAGGAACAGGAGGATCGATGAGGCTTGCTGGTTGCAAATGTAGTTGAAAAACAGGAGCGCAAGGTTAAGCTAGAGATCTGGCCCCAAAGAAACAAGGTGAAGAGTGATAGAGAGTGGTACCCTTTCCCCTCCTCTACTCTCTGTGCCTGCCATGCATAGGCATCTACACACACACACCTCCTCATAGACCGCACACAAATATAACACACACACATGCACACGCATGTGCCTGCACACATACAAGCACACAGACACTCATACACACACGCACATAAAAAAAAGAAAAAAGAGAAAAAGAATAACAAAAATCTAGTAAAAAAGCTATGAGTTATTATCAGACTCCCATAATAATTAGTTAACAACCACTGATTGGTGCTTTGGATAACACACATTATGTTTCAGGTAAGATTCTATTAAGTAGTTTCCACTGAAACATACTGAACAAAGAATTTTTGTTCCTGTACAGCCAACCCTGTTTCTGTTGCTTAGCAATGGGCCCTATCATACCATGACAGGCTTTGTGTTTTCCTTTCCAAAGGACCAGTATGCCACAGGTACTTCCCAACTTTACCACAGTATTCCCATGATAAGGGACTGATAATCATTCCTCATTTAATCTAGCAAACCAAAAATCCTCAAGGCGATGAGCTTTCCTTTTGATTGCTGCAAAGACACAGTCCTTGTTTTTTCAATGCGAAAATTGTATCCTCACTCATTGAAGTCATTTGGGGACAGATTGGCCTTTGTGACAAAGAATCAGTCATGGCTAATACACATAAGAGCTGTGGGCTGGGCAATTGGAAAATGCAAAAGATATTTCATAGAGGGTCTTGCTTTGTATGCTGTAAAGCCACAGCTCTAAGATACAGTGTCTGCTCTGTAAGCACTATGATGCACAGGAAAGATTAACTTGGGAGAAAAAGAAGCAAACAGTATGGGACAGTATGCAATTAGCTGCTAAATGCTGAAGCATTCAAAGAAAAGCCTTTTAAGAATTCTGAAAGGGTGGAAGGTTAAGGAAAAGAGCCAGTGTTTATCAAGTGCCTCCCCTACAGCAGCACTTCAAATGTACGGTCTCTTCCAATAGTCATAACAGGACCTTGAAGCCACCGCAGTCATCATCTTCATTTTCAAGAGAGGACAGAAAGCCAAAGGTTAATTAGCTCGCTAGTAAACAAATCCAGGACTGGATGAAATGAAGGAGAGTTGTAGAGTGTAGCGAGATAAAGATCCTCCCACTGCACAGCCCCCCCCCCAGCTCTCTGTGCATTATTCATAAATTCAAGGCTGAATTCCAGGTCCTGTGGTCCTCTGGAAACAGAGCTAAGCTTGGGTTTAGGCTTAGGGACCTTTGTGAATACCTGTCCTTTCTGCCAACAGGAAGTCCCCTGGGTCACAGGTAAAGGAAGAAGGATTTCTTTTTATATTGTCTTTGAACAATGAATCCAGTGGCATGGAGCATGATTTGCATAGAAACAGACTGACCCACAAAAACACACCCCTGTTTTTACAACAGCCACATCACCTCCACCCTCCTGATTTGAACTGGTTTACATTTCTGTCCCAGCTATCTTTCTCCTTGATTGCATTCAGAACACTCTGGCCTCTTCTGACGAAACTTTTCCTTGAATTTTATCTCCAGTCCTGTTGTAAAGATTTCCCAGTGTAACAGTGGGCATTATCACCCCAGACACCCTGATACAATGCCCCAAGTGTTATGATGAAGAGCGTGGGGAACCTTGGCAGAGTCCATGGCAGGCAAGGGTGACTGAGGTAGAAAGACAAAAATGCCAGACAGACAGAGCTTAAGTGAGAATTTTTATTAGAAAGGAAAGGGGAGTGGGGAAGGGAAGAGAAAAGAGGTAAAGAGACACAGAGACAGAGAGAGAAGACAGAAGAGAAGAGGGAGGCAGGAAAAGTCCTGTCTGCCCCAGGGGAACAGCAGGAAAGAGAGCTTAAGTAAGTGGGCAGGGGTCTTTCTTTTAAAAGGGGTCCTTTGCACCTGTGTGCAGATTACACAACCATGGAACCCTGGCCTGACCAGGGTACTGCCTAAGTGCATTCTGCCAGGAGACGGGGGCAGGCCAGCAAAGGTCTAGCATCACTTAGGAAAACATAAGTACTTTTCTTCTTCAAATAAAAAGATAAGTCTTGGGTTAGGAAGGGTCCTTCACACTACCAGGCTGGGGTTGGTGAGTGTTCCTTGTTCTTTTATGAGGTGGGTCAAGACAGGAGACACAAGAGGAGCTCAGGCAAACACAGTTAATTATCTTCACCGGTCCTGGAGACAGGAGGGACATCCATCATGGCCGTGCCACACCATTTCCAAGGAGTATTTATCCAATGTGTTTGTGTGTATCAAGAAGTGTGTGTATCAAGAAGGCTTAGGTGTGCAGGGGTGTGTGTGTGTGTGTGTGTGTGTGTGTGTGTGTACCTTGTGGAGATTATATCATAAACTTGGGTGTTAATCTTCAGTTTTCCCTTTGTTTGAGACAGGGTGTGTTGCTTTTCTGTTTTATTAGGCCAACTGGCCATGAACTTCCAGGGACTCTGTCTGCTTCCCATCTCTCCATGGGTGTGCTGGGATTACTAGTGCTCCTTTGGTTCTTGGGATTTGAACTCGGATTCTCACACTTGTATGGCAAGTGGTTTTACCCACTGAACCCTCTACCTAATCCCTGTTTAGTTTTGTGCAACATTTCTACTGTTGTAAGAACCTGTTATATGCACAAATACAGACTACAAGATACTAACTGCATTTTCTGTGATTCTGTATATGATTTAAATGTTCTTATATTTTTTCTTTTTATTTATCCTTCTCTTATACAATACATACTGACTGCAGCCTTCTATCCCTCCACTCCTCCCAGTACCCTCCTCCTCTCTCCCCCAGATCCATGGCTGCTTTATTTCCCTTCAGATAAGAGCAAGCCTCCCAGGATATCAGCTGAACACAGCATAACAAGTTACAATAAGACTAGGCATAAACCCTCATATCAAGGTTGGACAAAGCAACCCAGTATAAGGAAAAGGGTCCCAAGAGCAGGCAAAAGAGTCAGAGATACCCTGCACTCCCACTGTTAGGAATCCTACAAACACCCCAAGCTAAACAACCACAGTATATATGTGGAGGACCTAGCACAGACCCATATTGGCTCCTGGATTGAGACTAAGCCCTTACGAGACCTGCTTAGTTGATTCTGTGGGCTGTGTTCTCGTGGTGTCCTTGACTTCTCTGGTTTCTACAATCCTTCTTCCCTCTCTTTCATAGGGTTTCTCAAACTGACTAATGTTTGGGTATGGATTCTGTAACTGCTCCCATGAACTGCTGGAGGAAGCTGCTCTGATGGTGATTGAGCTAGGCACTGATCTAGAGTTCTAGCAACTGGCTCAGCCTCTGGTAGAGCAGTGGGCTTCTGCCCAAGTTGTGGGTCACGATTTATACTGGTATTTACAAAACACTACTGCAGAATATAAAGAAGAATGCAAGATTTATGCTAGTAATTTTCTTTGAAGTGCTTGGGATTGAATCCTGGGCCTCATGTAAGCTTAATATGCAATCCACAATTGGGCCAAGCATATGACATAAGCACATAAGTCAGCATGATTTAAAGAAAACCACTCCCTATTTTAACATGTTTACTTATGCTTTTTTCTTGCTTTTTTAATTAAAGGACTGAATGAAAAGAAAAAGAAATGAAAAAAGAAGGACATAATTGCTCCTAGGTATGGTGGAAAAGGAAGTTTACTGTAGATAAAAGGGAGAGAGAAGCAGAGATATCTGGGAGAATCCAGAGTGAACATGACCCCAAGCCAGGTCTTGTGAGGAGACGGGGAATGGGTGAGGGAAAAGCCAGGAAAGTAAAGGGTAGTGCCTTCATTAGGATTTCTATAGTGAAATCTACCATGGCCTTGGCAAACCCTTATAAGGAAAACACTTAGTTGCGGTGGCAGCTTACAGTTTCAGAGGCTTAGGTGGGAAGCATGGCCGCAAGCAGCAGGACATGGTGCTGGAGAAGGACCTAGTGCATGTTGACATGCAGGCAACAGGAAGTAGACTGACTTAAGCATATATGACAACTAAAGCCCACCTCCAGAGTGACACACTTCCTCCAAGAAGACCACACCTACTCCAACAAAGCCACACCCCCCATTAGTGCCACCATGATGTCCTTCTGTATGTTGTGAATATACGTTTCTCTTATTGGTTGGTGAATAAATGCTGATTGGTCAGTAGCCAGGCAGTAAGTATAGATGAAGCTACCAGACTAGGAATGCTGGGAAGAAAGACAGAGAGGAGAGCTGCTAGGGAGACACTATGTAGCTGCAGAGGTAGCAAAAGGGCCAGGCATCACCACTGAGCCAAAACAAAGTGGCGATACATAGATTAATAGCAATGGGTTAATAATTAAGAGAGAGCTAGACAATAAGATACCTGAGCCATAGGCCAAACAATTTATAATTAATAGAAGCCTCTGTGTGTTTGTCTGGGACTAAATGTCTGCAAGACAAAGCAGGACAGAAACTCAGTCAACACCACTCCCTTTGGGGGGCATTTTCTTTCAAACCACCAGAGGTAGACAAACGAGGCTGGGTAACCAAATGACTGAATTATATAGGGAAAGGCATCTGGGGGAGGGGCAGCCCAGTCCCTGTGCTAGAGAAGTTTAGGGTAGGGTGCAGAGCTTGCCAGCTATACCCTGTAACAGGTAGGGATTGAGAGACGCTGGGAGAGCCTGGCAGCCAGGTTTGCTCTGATACATTAAATAGGTACCTCAGTAAGTCTTTTATCCCAGGTGTGAGACGGAACAAGGACCTCTATTTCGCTTGGCATTGGGCTCCATAGATAATTAAAGTGCTGCCTTCTGGCTTTTACATCTGTGGTGCTTAAGAAAAACTGTCAGTAAGCAATGAGATGGTTGTCTGGACAGTTGTGCCAAGTTGACTAGGATAAGGGATACTCAGGTAACTGGTAAAGTATTTCAAGGTGTATCTGTGAGGGTGGTTCTGGGAAAGATTAGCATTTGAAGTCAGTAGACTGAATAGAGAAGACAGCCTCCAGCCACAGGAGAGCACCTTTCAGCCCTGGAGAACGGGGGTGTAAGGAAAGATGGGGGGTGGTGAATCCACTCTTCCTAACTGGAACATCCATTTTTGCTGCCTGCAGATGCCAAAGCTGCTGGATTGCAGGAGTGGAATCACCTGCTGCTTTGTCTTCACCACTTAAAAACTATCTAGTCTGCCTTAGCTGTAAAATGAGCTGAGAGCAGAGCATCTCTTCTAGTAGCTGTAAGTACTCAGGGTGTGTTATGGCTGTTAAGTACGGAGACTTCAATAGATGCTGGCCATATAAATATCTGTTTTTGTTAGGATTTCTACTGCTGTGAAGAGACACTATGACCACAGAAACTCTTACAAAGGGAAACATTTAATTGGGGCTGGCTTACAGTTCAGAGCCATTATTGTCCTGGCAGGAAGCATGGCGGCATGCAGGCAGACATGGTGATATAGAAGGAGCTGAGAGTTCTACATCTTGCTCTGCAGGCACCAGGAAGAGCAAGCCACTAAGCCATGTTTGAGTTTCTGAGACCCCCTGTGACACATTTCCGCCAGTAAAACCACACCTACTCCAACAAGGCCACACCTCCTAATAGTGCCACTCCCCATGGGCCTATGGGCCTACTTTCATTCAAACTACCACAGTGTCCTAAAGCCCTCTGCTCACTTGAATCTTCAGTGCCTGAAGAGAAACGTGTGTGTATGTATATGAGCTAATGAGGCAAGTAGGACTATGTAGTAAGAATGGTTTCAAGTCCACCTCTGGAGGTGACTAGTCATGAGTCTATAGAGGTTTCTCAGCCTGAAAAAGACCGAAATCCCTATCTTATATTTCCTTCCCAGTCTTCTCTGTACTTAACACCCATCCATACTTATAGATCTATCATTAGTTGTCCTAAGAGCACATGGAAAGGGCAAGGCATTTTAATCCATTTATTTCTCAGATATTTTAAAGAACCATTAACTTAAACTCATAAGAATAATGCCATGATCATGTGTGTTGTTTCTCAGATGGGGGCAGGAAAGAGACCAAAGCATTGGGAAGTGTGTAGATATATATATACAAGAGAGAAGAAATCACCACCTCCTAAGGATGTGGGCATCCCTCTGTTCATTGTATTATTCATAGTAGCCAAGGTGAAGAAACAGCCCTTAGGTCCATTCATGGACAAAATAGATCAAGAAAATGTGCATGATTCCAATGGAAACTACTATTCCACCTTAAAGAGAAGGAAATCCTGGGTTGGACAAAATGGATGGACCATATGTGAAGTGTAGCAAATCTTTTGTCTGTCTTGCCAGCCAGCTCCCAAACAATGACACAGAGATGTATTAATTATGAGAGCCTGACCTTTAGCTTAGGCTTGCACACAACTAACTCTTATAACTTAAATTGATCTGCTTCTATTAACCTGTATTCTACCATGTAGCTTTTTAAAACCACTTTTCCATTTCTGTATGTCCAACTTGTTGTGTGTCTCTTGGCATCTCCTGTGTGCCTAAATTCTTCTTCTCAGTTTCTCTCTCTGTGTCCAGAAGTCCCGCCTATCTCTCCTGAGCAGCTATTGGCTGTTCAGCTTTTCATTACACCAATCACAGCAACACATCTTCACACAGTGTACAGATATCCCACAACATTTCTCCCTTTTCATTACACCAATCACAGCAACACATCTTCACACAGTGTACAGATATCCCACAACATTTCTCCCTTTTCATTACACCAATCACAGCAACACATCTTCACACAGTGTACAGATATCCCACAACATTTCCCCCTTTTTGTCTAAATAAAAAGGAAAGTCTTAACTCTAATACAGTAAAACTATATACAATAAGAACAATTATTAGGTAAGAATTACATTCATACTGCTTAGTTAGTTCATGTGTATTTGGCAAGTTCTGTATTATCTACCCTATCTTAGTGAGTCCAAAGTTTTATACCTAAATCATTTTCTATTACAAGTTGTATTGCCATCTTAAAAATATTTTTTAGACAATCAACTTAAGCTTTTATCTTTTTCAACCTTATAATTTTTTATAGTTTATGTAAGTTTTTTTTTTGGATTTGGTGATAAGGAAAACTATAACTTTCTAGTCTTCATCCCCAAAGACCCTAGAAGGATATAATATTACTTCAATAAACAGAAAGTGTAGAACAAACAACTTCCAAAAATATAGAAACAACAGAGATATCTGGATGCTGAGGTAGTCACACAAGGTTCCTCTGCAGTATTATGGCACCTATCTTTGACCAATAGACCTAGAATATCTGATAAACTTTTTAGTGAAATGCTGGGGTCCAGCCTGAATCAGTCCTATGCTACAGGGATCATCTATTCTGGACTGCTGCCTTTGGGGCTGTGTTGGGAACCAGCTGAACAGCCCCAGGTCCGACCCTGAGTGGGGGAGTGTGGATTAGGGAAGTCCTAGCTACCCAGTGGCGTTAAAGTCAAGACAGAGACATCTTGTCATCTCAGAAGGGCTCTCAGTCCGTACTGGAGACCACGGTTTATTCGAGCATTCTCTTAAATAGCTTTCCAAAGCCGGGGTGGGGTGGGAGGGGGATACTGGCAGAAGACATCTATTATCATGCATAGAGCTGACTAGGAAACACTTCCTTTAACCCTAGAGATGGCCCTAGAATGCACTTACACATGCCCTTAGACATTCCTTAATAGCAAGTCTCACCAGTCTTCAGGCAGGTCCCCCTGGTCCTCAGGCACATCCCACTTGCCCTCATGATGGGCATGAGGCCTAGGTCTATTGTTACACAAACTAGAAGCCATTCTCCACTGTGACCAGGCCATCCAGAAGTAACCAGTCAACATCTAAAAGACAATAGGATAGCTGAGCTCCTGGAGTTCTGTGGCTAAGCCGAGGCATTTCTGAAATGTTATATTTGGTCCCCAACAATGAAGCAGGAATTTTGACTGCTCTACTAAGTCAACAAAGTTTGACAGTCATCTTCTTTTATAAGTCTTGCTTGTCCAGTTTGGACAGTATACTGTCTACAGTCAAGGCAAGAGCAGTTTCTTGCCCAATGGCTAACTTTGCCACAATAAAAGCAAACTCCATATGGAGGTTTTTTGATACCCATTATCCTCTTTTGAAGTAAATTGGTGCTGCTAAGAGCAAATGTGTCTCACTGTCATGAAAAGCCTTATGGAATTAAAACAACTTAAATGCCATATTCTGTAGGTCTCTGAAGTGTTTGTAGATCATCTGTCTATCTAAAATATATATTGTTTGACCTTGAAAATATACCCACTACTAGCCTACATTTCTTAATTATCTTAATCAGGTTGTAATAATAGTCTTTAAGGACTAAAACTTTACATTGCATTTAAAATGAGCTGCATAGGTATAATGCCTTAAAAACACACACACACACACACACACACACACACACAAAATATTAAAACAAAAATAACCTTAAACTTTCATCCGTGTACAAAAATACTTTAAGCAAGAGTGGAAAATTGCATATACAGTATAACAAAATTAACCTTAAATTTGTTTCAATATACAAAAATCCATGCTACTGTAAAATATTCAAGACTAGTAGTTGTTTATTAGTCTAAAAGTAGACTTAATAATCTACCCTTTTGTCATATCATTTTTATAGCCCTTTTTCTTTTTAGAATGAGATACCTGAATCTAATCTTCTTTCCTCAGCTTTTTCCCTGGCCAAGACCAACCACAACTTGTAACCAACCCCCCTAAACAATGGCCAACACCCATAACCCATTCAAAGACCAAAATTCACCCACCCCACCTCTTAGGAATGTAGGCATTGGGTTCTCTAGAGTGCTTCCTGGTATCCGGGGGGCAACGGCATCTTTAGGGGATGATGAGAAAATTAAGATAATGGTCAAGTCCTTGGATATATATATATATATATATATATATATATATATACATACATACATAGAGAGAGAGAGAGAGAGAGAGAGAGAGAGAGAGAGAGAGTTTGGTCTCTGTGCAATGAGAAAGTGTAGTACTTATGTGAAGTCTTGACTGGAGTGGTCTGTGAGGCTGAACCATCTCAGATAGCAACTTTGAAGTTGTTCTGCATGTAGAATTTTGAGGAACCTGTAACAAAGGCATTCTGAGAGGCTGAATCACCTGTGCTACTCATCTTTACTGGTGTCTGGTCCTATTGTTCTGAAACATACAAACATTTAAAGGTAACATACATATCGGCATTAACGTAAGTATGGAATGTGTGGTGTGTACAAGTCAGTTAAAGATGTTTGTTTCATGTTTGAGTAGGTAAAAGGCATCTGCCAATTTTATAACTTTGTTTAAACTGTATAACAAAACCTCTATCCATGCTATATTAAAGAATGACATGTAATGATTAGTCATGAGGACTTTGTAGCCAACGAGATTCATCATGCCTCATCCAGGCTTAAAGTTGTTTCCATGCAGGGGGATTATCATACATGTCACCTGTCTTGTAGTCTTTTCTGTTTTACTCTCTCATGACTGTAGCCAAGATCCTCAGGAGGTCTCCCCTGATCAAATCTGATCTCTATTAACTTTGAAGGAATCCATAGCTTTTTTTTCTCCTGTGGAAACAGAGGCATAACCTCTCCCCCAATGCAACACATTTCCTGATTTCCATTCTGAAGCCAGGACATCCCTAAAGTATATAGGCTGGTTTAGTTTAGCAGTCTCTTCCATAATCCAATGTCTCTCAGCAGCTGCCATTCCCTGTTAATTAGTATTTTTAAAAATTCAAAATTAACAAAGTACCATATAGGATATAGATGCCCTGTATATTTCCCATCCTTACATGGCTTATTTTTATATTTATTCTTTCTTCAAGGACTTTATTATTTTTAACTATTTATTTGTATTTCTATGACTGTGTATACCCATTTTCCTTTCTTTCCTCAGCATCTAAGCACCTTTTAGATATACTGTATCTTTTATATGGTTTTTGTGTCTGGACCTGGCTTTCTGTGTGTCTGCAGCATTTTCCGACCATGTGAGCTAAGCCTTAAACCTGCCACACAACTCCACACATAACACTGGCTGGCTCAAGCCTGCAGGCAGTGGCTAGCAGCCATGTCTCTGCATGCCACAGCCTTCCTGGGAGACTGCAGGACCAAGAAGCCATGTTTGTGTGCTTGGAACTTTTTAAAAAGCTTTTTCAGGGGGTTGGAGAGATGGCTCAGTGGTTGAGAGCACGGGTTGCTCTTCCAGAGAACTCGGGTTCAATTCCCAGCTCCTATATCCCACAACATTCCTCCTCCTCTTCCTCCTCATCTACCTCCTCTTTTTTTTCTTCCACTCTGTATAAACCAGACTTCTCTGTTGTGGGATATTTGTACACTGTGTTGTTGTGATTGGTTTAATAAAAAACTGAATGACCAATAGTTAGGCAGCAGAGACTAGGACGTACTTCCTGGCAGAGAGATGAACTCAGAGCAATGCATCTAGGTGCTCAGGGGATGCCAGCAAGACACTGATGAAGTCAGATGTTCAGTATGAAGGAGAGGTAACAAGCCACATAGCAGAGCATAGATTAATGTAAGTGGGTTAATTTAAGTCTTAAGAGCTGGTTGGGAACAAACCTAAACAAAGGCCACATTTTCATAATTAATAAGAAGTTTTTGTGTCATTATCGGGGAGCCTGTAGTCCTAAAGAAAGTCCAATTACACTTCTTTGGAGCTCATTACGCAGCCCAGGTTGTCCTAGAAGTTATGATTCTCCTGCTTCCATCTCCTAATGCTTGGATTGAAAGCACTGTGTGTGTGTGATATTCCTTGAAATTGGTTGTTGTGTAAATGAGGGAAATGACCAATAGGAACATGACTAGCTGATGCTGGGCACATGACTGATGATGTTTCTGTGGCTGTGGTAGATTAGTGATGGCTGTGAATCCTTGATATTCTTCTCATTGAGAAGTGAGACCTGTTTCTCTTCTCCTTGGATCTGGGCTGTGACAACTTCAACCAAGAGAAGTTGGCTGAAGAGACTAGCTGTGGGAGAAAATAGGCAACTTCCACATTAGTCTCTAGAAGATTCGAGTAACCTGTTGTGGGGAGCAGGCAAAATGCCCGAGAAGACATGGAGAAAAAGAACGTCCAGATGAATCTTGCCTGCTAACTGACCCTGCCAACAAGCACGTGTAGGGCAAAACCAGACAAGCCACTAGATGCATGCTATCAAATAGCCTTGACAACAAGTGCATAACTAATTCCCTGCCTCAACAAATGACCACTAGAAGGGGAGAGAAAATCTCCTAAGAGTTGCAAGGAGATCTTTCTTTTATCGTTGTGCATTTTGTGTTCTGAGGTCATTAGGAAAAATAAATGAGAGTTGTACTCTACAACCCCTCCTGCCTTTTCTTTTTTCAAAGAAGCTGAGCCATTTATCCTACTAGTTGTGGGGGTGGAAGATGGGGCTTGTTTGGGTAGAGACAATATTTCAATCCATATCACACTTCTACTCAATTGGTACTCCAAGCTTCCAAGCATTTATATTCCTGTTATCTAGGAGAAAAGAGACACACAGAAGCCTTTAGCACTTTTAATGACCTGTCTCTTTTCTTTATTAAATCAAACACAATTTTTGTTTTAACATTAGTATTCACTCTTTGTTCAGAACTGTATAGTCCTTGTATAACTATCACACTGGTTGGATGCATGCCCACTCATCAGCACAAAGGACAGGAAGGGAGCCCTCCTTTTCTGGGCTAATGGCTATATTTGCTTTTTATTAAGATGTAGCTGAGCTTTTTGGTGGATTGTTATCAGACAGAACAGCTTAGCATTAACTATGCTAAAACAAAAATCATTATATTTAGCAGTCATTGTCTAGGTTTTAAATGGACTTTATTAAATAATCCAAGATAAAAACTTAGTTCATTTACTGATAACTCATCCTGGCAGACCCATGATGATGTAATTTTGCTTGGAGAGAAATTTTCAACAAGATTTATGGTGATGTTCTTTTGTGGTCAATGTGACCAGTTGATAGCAGTAATGTTCAGGGACTTCTGTGGGTGTGTAAATTTTTTTCTGTATATTTATGGTTTTCAAATATGTGGCTATATTCAAAACAAGTTTATACATTCTTTGTTGTTCATTAAAGAACATCTTACCACTGTGAGATGTAGCTCCGTGGTAGAGTATTTCACCAGCACGCATAAGGTCCCATGTTCAACCCCTGAGCAGCTAATGTAAATGAAGAATATCCTGCAAACATTAAGTTGAGTGTACATTGGAAAACATACCACATCTTGGTCCCCACCCCCCTTCCCAGGACCAGCACAGCCTGCTTCTATTTCACTTCACTTGAAGAAGAATATAAAGTTGCCTGCTCAGTTATTTTCATAAAATAACCCAGTCTCCTTTATGCCTGCTATTTGAATTTTATAGTTACTTCTCTGTTGCTGTGATAAAACTCCCCTAACATAGGGAAGAAAGGGTTTTACCCTTCCAAGTGATAGTCCATCATTGGGAGTAGCCAAGACAGAAACGGAAAGGCAGGGACTGAAGCAGAGTCCATGAAGGAGTGCTCCTTACCACTTTGATCCTCATGACCTACTCAGTTTATTCTTTATGTGTATATATATATATATATTTAAATTTCATTTTACATTCCAACATTCCAACCATAGTTCTCCCTCCCACACCTCCTCCCACCCCCCTCACCTCCTCCCACCCCCCCTCACCTCCTCCCATCCCCTCATCTCCCTCAGTTTATTCTTATACAACCCAGAACCACCAGGTCAGGATGGTACTGTCCACAGTGGGCTGGACCCTCTCACATCAATCACCAATTAAGACCTTGCCCCGCGGACACGCCCACAGGCCAGTCTGATGGAGGCAATTCATCAGTCAAGGCTCCTTCTGCCTCTGTGACGGATTTGCATCAGATTGACAAATACTGACCAGCATACTGGAGCCCATGTCTTCTTGCTAACCAGTGACACATGACATCAGCCTTGTAGACACTCAGTAGACATTTTAGCTATTGAAATGTGTCATTCAGGGAACTTAAGGTTGGTTGTTACTTAGTGCTTGAGAGGGTCTCAAGGGCATCTAATTTTTAGTCTTTCAGCCCTGCATTTAGCTGTGTCACTAAAACAGCAGTACCTGGGCTGCATCCTCTTATGCAATATACATAAATATCAGAAATGTCACTTGATGAATAGTTCAGTATCTTATGCAGGGCAGCATGGAAAACCCCACTAATTTATCTGATATTTTATATCAAGACTCATTTGATAAATTCCTACTTGAGCCAGTTCCAGAGAATTTTATGCAGGTACATATTGTCTTAGGGTTTTTATTGCTACAATGAAACACCGTAACCAAAAGCAAGTTGAGGAGAGGGCTTATTTGGTTTATGCTTCTCATTTTAGTCCATCATTGAAGGAAGCCAGAACAGGAACTCAGATGGAACAGGGTTTCAAACAGGGAGGAGCCAGCTGCCAGCATGCCATGAGCTAAGCTGCACAATGATTCAAGTCTTGCTCATGTAGATAGAAAAGATTACACATATGCAATAAAGACACATCCAGATGAAAGCAACCCCTGAAAGGGTTAGTGTGTTTAAAAATGTACATAGGCTCAGGAGAGAAAAGAGAAAGAGTGTAGACAGTTATAGAAAAAGAATAGTTTAAAAATAATAAAGTAGTGGGCAGTGGTGGCACACACCTTTAATCTCAGTCCTCAGGAGGCAGAGGCAGGCGGATCTCTGAGTTAGGAGAGTCAGGACTGTTACACAGAGAAACCATGTCTGAAAAAAAATACATAAGCAAGCAAACAAACAGTAAAAATAATAAAGTTCTTAAAAAAAGAATAAAGGTATATAAAAGAAAAAGCCACATAAAGATGGAAAGTACATGGGAAGTCTGGATTCTGTAGGTTATTATGTTGTTTTCAATTTTTTGACTGCTGATGAATGAGTAATGCCTGCTAAGACACATTGGATTGTGAATGCTGCTGAATTTAACAAACCTATATATTTTTAAAAATATCTTGAATTCAAAATGCAAGTCAAAAGATATGTTGCTTTGAAGAGGTGAAGATGATCAGGTTTGATCGAGGAAGACCTGAAAATCCTGGCTACAGACACAAAGAATTAAATCTAGAAAAACTGCAAAGCACATGATGCATATTTTACCTGCTCAAACATAAAAAACATCACCTTTTGCTGACTTGTGTACAAGGTACAGTTTATACTTGTATTAATGTAGACATGTATGTTACCTTTAAAAGTTTATGCATTTTCAGAGCAAGTGGACCAGATACCAATAAAAATGAATAGCCCAGGTGATCCAGCATCTCAGAGTGCCTCTGTTGTAGTTTCGTCAGTTCTGCACCCAGAACAGCTTCAAGGCTGCTGGCAGAGATCATCCAGCCCCACAGAACTCTCCAGCCAAGATTTAACTGTTATCCTGATTTTCTTAAGGCTCCCCAAAGATTCCAGCACCCCCAGACAACAGGAAGCTATCTAGAGAAAACAACACCCACTTTCCCAAATGATGGCTTATTGATGTTTGTCATCACTTACGGTTGTGTTAATTACAAGTTGTTACTGATCATGGTCAGGGAAAAAGATAAACCAAGGACTTACATTCAAAGATCTCTTTTTAAAGGAAATGATGAGATAAAAGGGTAGATAATTGAATCTACGTTAATCCAAAAAGTAACTATTAATCTCAAAATGTTTTACATTGGTATGGATTTTGGTTTATTGATAAAAATTTAAAGTCATTTTTGTTGTATGTATTTTTCTACTCTTATTTGGAGTATTGTGTTTTTGAAGCTCATTAAAAATGTAATGTATAATTAAAAATACAGGTTAGTCGTTAGTTATCTATAATAATCAGACCTGTAGCCATCTTAGGTATGTTTTCAAAGTTAAACAGATATATTTAGATAGATAGTGGATATTCAAGCACTTCAAATACCTACAGAATGAGGAGTTTAAGATGATTTAATAGCACAAGGCTTTTCACAGTGGTGAGACATGTTTGCTCCTGATTTACTTCAGAGAAAATCATGGGCATCCAAGAAACTCCATGTGGAGTTTGCTTTCTTTGTAGCAAAAGCTAGCCACTGAGCAAAGAAACTTCCCTTGCATCAATTGCTGACCGTATCTGTCCAAACTGGACCATCAGGACACAAAAGAAAGTACAAACTTTGCCAAGACAAGGTAGGAGAGTCCTTCAAAATTCCCTTCTTCTCAGAAATGTCTGTCAGATATACTAGGCCAATAGTCCAAAGATGGTTGCCCCAACATCACAGAGGAACTTTGAGTGACTGTCCAGGCAGTCTTAGATAATATTACATTCTTCTGAGGTCTTTGATGGAGTTAAAGGCTAAATGGTTAGACCTATATTTTTCCATATTTATGTATAAATTATGTATAAAATTTTAGATTCTCAGAGATGAAAAAGATAATATTTTCTCTAAATTTTCCAAATACGAATGGACTGGATATTGTAACTGTAATTCTTACTTGATAACTGTTTTTGTTATATAGTTTTACTATGCTAAATTAAAAACCTTCCTTTTTAATTAGACAAAAGGGGGAAATTCTGTGAAATAATCCTTTTACACTGTGAAGATGTTTTGCTCCCATTGACTTAATAAAAAGCGAACTGACCAATAGCTAGGTAGAAAGAGGTTAGGTGGGAGAGCCAGACTATGAGAATGCCGGGAAGAAGGAGGCAGAGCTGCCAGCAGGTGCAGAGGAAGCAGAAGATGAGCATGCTGTACTGAAAAAGGTACCTGCCTCTATGTGGTAGAGGGTAGGTAAGTCATGTGGGCTCATTTAAGTTGTAGCAAGCCTAAGCTATCAGCCAAGCATTTATGATTAATATGTCTCTGTGTGGTTATTTGAGGTCCTGATGAAACACTCTGCCTGTATTTCACAGGTGATGTTTCACCTTGATCACTTCTTTAAGGTAGCATCCTCCCATCTTGTTGAGTTTCTCTCTCCACCCCTGCTTCCTAACTCCTTCCATGTCTCTATTCTTTCTCTCATTTCTCTTTTTCTGTTAAATGTGTGTGTGTGTGTGTTTATTCAAGAATTTAGAAGGAGAAGGCTGTGAGTGGAAGTTTCTGTCCAACCAGAAGTTCCCAGATAAGTACCCTGAAGCTTATATTAACTAAAAATGCTCAACCGATAGCTCAGGCTTGTTATTAGCTAACTCTTACATTTTAAATGGCCTGTATCTTTTATCTACCCTCTGCCATGTGGCTCATGGTTTATTTCATTTTCTACACATTCTGGTTCCTTTACATCTCTGTTATCTCCTCTGCCTCTTCCCTTCTTCATCCCAGCATCCTTAGTTTGATTTTCCTGCCTGGCTACCAGCCTGTCAACTTTTTATTAAACAGTGAGAGTAATTCATATTCACAGTGTACAGAAGGATTATTTCACAAGACAAGGCATGGTGGCACTCACCTGTAATCTCAGCTACTAGGTAGGCTAAAGCCATTGAATCACAAGTTATAGGTCAGCCTAGGCAACTTCCTGAGACACTGTCTCAAAATAAACAGTAGGGGAAAAAAAAAAAAGCAAAACAGAAAACCAAAAATGGTGTTGGAGACAGGGCTCAGTGGAAGGGTACTTTCCTAGTATATGTGATATCATAGGTTCAATCTCTAGTACTTAATATAGTAAAGTAAGCTAAAGGTTCTTCTTCTCTTCCTCATCCCTGCCTACTCTTTTTCTTCTCCTTTTGAGACAAGGTCTCACTATATAGTCTTCTTTGGCCTTGCTGTGTAAACCAAGCTGGCTTTGAGCTCACAGAGGTCTGTGTGCCTATCTTGAGAGTGCTGGGATTAAAGGTATATGCCCTACTTAGAGTTATCATACTTAATTTCCAAACTCATGAGATGTTATCTTTCTGTTAAAAATTTTGAATTTTATTGTATAATGGGAAAGTATGTACTTTTGTACATTTGGAATTTATCAGTTTCCTGTGACCTAATTCAAGATCTAGTTTTGTGATTATTTCATGTGTAGTAGAAAGAAAACAATCTATTTTTTCCTCCCTGTGGCTTTATTTCCACATATATGAAAGGAAGAGCCCAAATCTCCAACTTCTTTGAGTTGTTGTTTTTGAATATTGCAAAAGTAAGGATCAAATTGAAGGACATAAAAGTACTCTCTCTCTCTCTCTCTCTCTCTCTCTCTCTCTCTCTCTCTCTCTCTCTCTCTCTCTCTCTCTCCAAATCCACAAGGAGTATACCTTGACATAAGTAAACATAAAAGGAGGGGAAAAGAGGAAAAGGGACTATCTCTCCTTTCTGAAAATATGGGTAACAGGTGCTCAGTCCTCTACGGAGCACAATTCAAGCTGACAGAGTGGGACTGGCTAGGGTGGTGGAGGAGCCACCCGTGATGTTGATTCTGATATTTGTTTCCTTAGAGGCCACTGACCTTGGACATTTATATAAGTGAGACTATAATGTGCTACTGAGAAGAACCACTGTATGCTACCTTGGGTAATTGTCCTCCACTAGGTTGGTGGATGGTGATTCACTAGTCAGTCTGAGCCAATCAGGTTGCTTAGGAGGCAGCACAGAGAGCAATCCACATTTGCCATTGGAAGAGGGATTTGATGGTCATGGGCGTGATCCTGGAGATCTAAGTCAGATCCTTAACTTACAGTCCCTCAGAGTGTTTACCATAGGATTCCCTGCCCTTCAACACCAGCCTTAAATCTTATGCTGCTCCTGCCCTGTTTTCTTCTCTCTGTGAACCCTCATGCATCTTACTGTTGCCTCCCCACCTCCTGGACAGGGTCATCAACTTACCTTGTAGTCCCTAGAAAATTTCAAGTAGGTCCAGACACTACAAGTCACCAAAAAGTGCCTTAAACTCGAAAACAAAGGAACAACCCAAACAGTGTGAGCATTTATTGTGCTATTTATTTTTCCTATGCATTTGAAAATTGTCAAAGTTTATTGCTGGGAAAACTATGCCTCCTTTTCTCTCTATGAAGGTAGGAATCCTTGGCTATTTTGAAAAATCCCTTTTACTTATTTGGATGAAGATAGCAATTGTTGTTAACACTTATCTGCCCCCCCCTTTAAAGGACAACAGTTCTAGAGCAAAGGATAATAAGGGAGCCTCTTTGTAACTCAAGAATAACATGAGTAGGAGGTCGCAATTGGGTGATTCACTAATAATATTTGGCTGCCATTAGAACAAGAGAGTCCACTATACATGTTTGTATGGTGTATTGGAAAGAGTATGAAATCAGAGGGACTTGTTTAGAATTTAGGTTTTAATCTGTATTGGCTCTGAGATTTTAGATGACATAATTGAATTTCTTGATTCTACAGACTGCAAGTACTGATTGCTAAAAGAATTCCTACTACTTAGGTAAAAACATTGCCACTAAGATGGCCAGTGCCTGCATACAAACACTGGAGTACATTAACTCTGTAAACTGCAAACACATTTGGGAGGCTTTGAGGAGGGAGGTTTAGAACTGTTCACTGATTTGTTTATAGATATTTCATCTTGAACCAGACAGAGGTGTTGGTAAAGTATTTTTTTCCTATTGTCAAAAAGTTTTTAGCAAGCTAGCTGTGATGGCACATACTTTTAATCCCAGCACTCAGGAGCCAGAGGCAGGTGGATCTCTCTGTGTTTGAGGTCAGCCTGTTCTACAGAATCAGTCCCAGGACAGCCAGGGCTACAGAGAAAAACCCTGTTTCGAAACAAAACAAAACAAAACAAAACAACAACAAAAGAGTTGATGCAGGAGAGATGGCTCAGCTGTTAAGAGCACATACTGTTCTTGCAGAAGATCCGAGTTTGGTTCCTAGAACCCACTTCAGGTAACTCAAATTTCCTGTGACTCCACATCCAGGGGATTTGATGCTCTCTTCTGGCCCTGTATAGAGACCTGTACACACACACACACACACACCCCACATGCCATACACATTTTACATAATAATAAAAAATTAGCAGTTACATCTTTTTTTTTGTATGTCATCCAATACATTAAAAACTAATCGATAAGCTTATTAATTGCTCCAAGTTTTAAAATTAATTTGTGCAAGAGGATCTCTGTGAGTTTACAGAATTATTGTGTGGTTTTTACTGGGAGTTGAAGCAGGCCTTAGCTGCTAGAGTAACTTTTGACCTACCCATTATGTGCAAGGCTCTCATGGAGATTTTGTGTTAAGAGTCACGATTCAAGCTGGGCGTTGGTGGCGCACGCCTTTAATCCCAGCACTCGGGAGGCAGAGGCAGGTGGATCTCTGTGAGTTCGAGTCCAGCCTGGACTACCAAGTGAGTTCCAGGACAGCCTCCAAAGCCACAGAGAAACCCTGTCTCGAAAAAACCAAAAAAAAAAAGAGTCAACGATTCATTTATTCTTTCACTAAGATAATCCCTTGTTTTATTAAAATTACTTTTTTTTAATCTAGGAGAGGTTCTCTTTTACCCACAGCAAACATGGTGGAGAAAGCTTCAACCTGATCTCTTGGGCCCTTAACAAAGATGGCTACCACACTTCCTGCCCTTTCCCTCAACAAAGATGGCCACAACACTTCCTGTCTAGGGCTAGTGCCTGCAACAAAGATGGTGTTTTCGGTTCAGGTTCCCTAACAGTCTGGATTCCGGTTGTAGTTTTTTTTTTTTTTCCTAAGATACGTGATCGCAGACGTAAGTAGCAGGAACCCATCTTCTCTCGAAGTCCCCGCGCTGTGGCGACATCGCCCCTGCGCGGCTCTCCCGGCTCAGTTTGCTCTGGTCCCCGAGCTAGACCAGGCTTTGGGCGGCGGTGCCGGGTGCCGGGCGGGCTCACGCACCCTGGACACCGCCGGTAGTGCTTCCCGTGTGCGACGCAGCGTTCAGCGGCCCAGACGGGGAGTTTTTAGACGTTCCAAGTGGAAGCACGCGGCGGCGTGTGGACACCTCGCCCGCACCGCAGGACCTTGCAGAGGCTTGCGAGGAAGGCTGGGACCGGGGGTCCCCCTCCTGTGCCCCGGGGCGCCCGGAAGCCTGCCCGCCACCCGTGCCGGCCCCTCGCCACCGCACAGCCACCTGCGCTCATTAAATGCCCCACACTGTACTGTGACCCAGGTTCTGCGTTCTTGGAAGGGCAGCCCTTCCTGTGACCGTGAAAAAGGCACCCAAATACTTATTTTCCGGAACGCGCTGGTCTTGTCTGTAAGAAGGAGCCTTAAACTCATTCTTATGTCTAGATCGCCCTTCCCACCCCGCCCCCACTCCCCTACCCCTCTTGCCCGGTCAGGGTCTATAAATGCCCCTGGTCATTTTGGCAGGTACTGCAGTGTGGGTGCTGGATTGAATGATGAAAGTAATGTTAAATTGAAGTCCTGTATTCTCCAGCACGCTAAAATTAAACGTGTTCTATAATTTCCAGGGATTGCATTTTAAATAAGGTCCCAGATCTGTTTTCTGTTGGCTCTCTTAGTGAAAAGGGAGTTGAAATAGGACCCCGTTATGTGGAAAGCAGAGAGAAATGGCTTCATGATTAGTGTTGTTCGTGTGCTGGGAAGTGTTTGAAATGGACTTGATGCGGCTTAGCAGCCATGTGGCTTGGCCCTCTCTTAACATGTGAATGTCTGACAATGATGTTGCTGCAACACTATCAGCATTCCTGTGACCCCAGTGCTGATTTTGTTTCTTTCCAGGGAGAAATGGATGCCAGAGACAAGCAAGTCCTCCGCTCTCTGCGTCTGGAGCTGGGTGCGGAGGTCTTGGTGGAGGGACTGGTCCTGCAGTACCTCTACCAGGAAGGGATTTTGACAGAAAACCATGTTCAAGAAATCAAAGCCCAAACCACAGGCCTCCGGAAAACAATGCTGCTGTTGGATATCCTGCCTTCCAGGGGCCCCAGAGCATTTGATACCTTCTTAGACTCCCTCCAGGAATTTCCCTGGGTAAGAGAGAAGCTGGAGAAGGCAAGAGATGAAGCCACAACTGAGCTGCCTACAGGTAGGCCTCAAAGAGATCACTTCAAAACAGCTCCGGAACTGTCGCAACTGTGCCCTTTGGATTGAAAGTTAGGCGTTTTAAGGGCCAGGGGTCAGTGGCTCATGAACTTGGGCCAGGAGTTTGGACTGGAAGCGCGTGGCATTAGAGGGGCAGACATGAGGAGGTGGTGTTAGGAAGCTCAAGGGAGGCCGGGAAGGCGAGCCGTGAGGCTGGGAGGTTGAGGAGGGAGCTCAGAGGCCGATGCAGACATGTTTCCAGGGAAACCTGGCAAGTGGCTTGTGAGGCATGTTCTCAGCGGACAGCCAGGTCAATCTGAGCCCTTTGGCAACAGGAGCCGTTTGTAAAGTGCAGATGGGAAAGCAGGCTTTGGCCTACTGATAACTGATTTGTGGGGTGCCCAGCTGCCAGCTGGAGAAGGTCAGATCATGGGAGACAGCCTCTAGGAAGGCTTGCCCTGCACCTGTTCCTTCAGCCAGCCTGTCAGGCCTGGAGGATTATTCTGAAGCCTGCTTTCAGCCCCCCCCCCCCCAAGCTATTGGTTTAAAATGGCCCTTTAAAGTTCAGCTTCGTTCAGACACCTGGGGCATTTTATTTTGTAAGGGCAGTACTTCGGGGGAGAATCTCATTTTGCTTTTCAAGGAGAATTAGAAGTTGTGGTTTTAAGAGAAATAGTTTGGTGCTGCCCGTGAGGAGGAGCTGTGTGTTCAGAGTTGTCCCTTTAAGCCCTCTAACAAATACTGCTGTTTACAAAGATCAGGGAATAAATAGAGGGCTGAACTAGAAAGGCTTTCTCTTTTTTTAAAACAAGATAATGGAGAGGAGACGAAGTCAGCTGATCCAAACTGAGTCGGCATGTTTCCAGGGTTAAGAATTCAACATTTTCTGAATTTTTGATAAAGATACAGGACCAAGCCAGTGGTCTTCAGAATTTATTGTTACTTTTTTTTTTTTTTTTTAATGACAGTAACAGAGTGCATGTCTTTAGTCTCAGCTCTCAGGAGACAGAGGCAGGCGGATCTCTGTGAGTTTGAAGCCAGCCTGGTCTACAGAGCGAGTTTCAGGACAGTCAGGGCTACATAGTGAGACATGACTGTAACTGGTTAAAGAAACCAAATACTACTAATAAATTACTTTTATTATTATTTTTTGCACCATGAGTCTCATATTTTGAATGATTTTGAGGCCACCTGTACTAAGTAATCACAATTGATTCTTTTTTTCATTGGTGACATGTATCTGAATATCTGACCAGTATGGGACATCCAGTTAATTTAGAAAGACCTGGTAAACATTTAGGGGGAAACCTAAAAAATCTTTATTCCTAACTTGTCCAAATTACATGTCTTCTTGAAATGGTGAAAACGCTGGCTTTTGAGGGCCTCTAGAATTTTCAGCGTGGGTTGTCTTTAGAAAATGACATATTCCATGTGTTTGAACAAAACCAGGGTAAATATCTACCACTTCATTTAAAGCAGAGTATATAACATAGAGTTGGGGAGGTGTAAAAAAATGATTTGTGCTTTTCTGGTATCTAAGAGCATTGGTTCTCAACCTCCCTAACGCTTCCACCCTTTAACACAGCTCCTCATGCTGTGGTGATCCCCCAATCATAAAATTATTTTGTTGCTACTTCATAACTTCAATTTTGCTACTGCTATGAATAGTAATGTAGATACTTGATATGTAGGATATGTGCCGTCCAAAGGGATCATGACCCAGAGGTTGAGAACCACTGACTTAGAAGGTCTTCCTGGCTACATGTAGTTGGAAATGACATAACAACCAAAAGCCTTTCCCTCTCAAAACATTTAATTATGTGATTATTTTGGGTTACATAAATAGTTTTGTCATGAATTGTCCTAGAAATGTGACTCTCATTTTCATTTCTCCCAATTTATTCAGAGAGCAAGAGAGAATTAAGATATCTTCATCAAATTATAAAAGTGAGAGAGGAGCTGAGGGGAAAGTTCTTCTTACATGTATCTATTTATTTTGTGTGTAGGAGTGTTTTACCTGTGTGTGTGGATGGGCACTGTGTGAGCCTGGTCCCTATGGAGGGAAGAGGGGCACCAGATCCCTCAGAGCTGGAGTCAGTTGGCTGAGAGCTGCCGTGTGGGTGAAAACTGGGTCCTTTGCAAGAGAAGCCGGTGCTTTAACCCCCGGGCCCTCTCTCTAGCCCTGAAAAGTAGCCTTTAAAAAGGAAGTGAAATAAGGCAGTGTGTGGCGAGAAGAAAATAGAACATTTCTGTATACAAGCTTAGAAAACTAGGTTTCCTGAAGATTGTTGACTCTGTGGAAAGGTCGAGTGGAGAGCTGGGTTGGCTCTAGAACAAATGAGTGATGTGCATTGTTTTTTGTTTTTGTTTTTTCCCTGCTAGTGAAAAAAAGGTCTGTTGTTGGGGGTTGGGTTTATTGATTTCTCAGTGACAGTTATATAAACTCACTTTAAAATATTGCTGTGGTTACATATTGACTATTTTAAGTAATACTGAAAAGATATGGAAGGTGCAGAGACAGTTAGCACCCACCTTATATTTGCTTTAAGGGAATGACAGTCCATTGGGGTTAGCTCTCTCTTTGACTGGTGCTTACAGATAGGTGAGCTCTCAGCTACTGTGGTCACTTTTCCAGTGCCATGCCTGCCTGTCTGCTGCCAGGCTTCTCGCAGCGAAGGTCTTGGGCTCTAACCCTCTAGAACTGTAAGCAAACCCCTAATAAACTCTTTATAAGAAAAAAAGTGACACTACAATTGGCTTTGAGAAGCTGTCATTCCTAATGCTTACTAATACACCATGGTTTTGAGGTTTGCCATTCATTCTTGTCCTCATTTGCAGTTTTCTAGCTCAGATGAATCACTTTAAAAATCCATATTGATTGTTGAAAATCTATTATGCTGTATGGTCTGGTGGTAAATGTGTATACCTAAAAATTGTGTGTGTGTGTGTGTGTAAAAGCAATATACTTTAAAGGAGTTAATACTTAATTGCTTTCTGTTATTTAAGACTTTAAATATTTTTAAGTGTTTACTTTCATGAAAATATGGTTTTAAAATTAAATTCAGACTTAGTGAATTGGAAGCTTGTGTGGGTCTTTTTGGGAGAGGATAAGAGGGTCTTAAAGCCTTGGACTGGCATCAAAACTGAATTGCCTTCTAACTTAATGCTCCTGTAAGGGGAAAGAAAAAGAGGCCTGTTTTCTGGGACCTCAGGGTTTCTAGCATGGAGTCGGAACAGCGTGAGTGGGCTTTGTTGTAGCTCACTTTTATTTTTGTAAAGGTATGTTGGTTCTGAGAAAATAGGGTGTCCGTGAGGTGGGCACACAGTAACCTTTTCTTACTTTTCCTCATATTGGTTGTAATTATTCATAGGGTGGGTTCGGTGCCCTGCCCTTGGGAAGTCTTGGGAAGAAATGGTAAGGAGTGGCTTCCTCTTAGCCAAGCTCTTGGTCCTTCCTCAAGAATGAACTGACTTTATTTTACTACAGTTTTCTGCTGTATTCCTCTGGGAGAGTCTCGGTTTTCCCCTTCTTTGTGTATTTAATTTCTGTGTTTCATTTCTACATTTTGAGCTGCGCCAGACATTTTGTGTGTGTGTATGTTTGTGTGTGTGTTTGTGTGTGTGTGTGGTATATGTGTGTGTGTATGTTAGTGTGTGTGAGTGAGTGAGTGTGTGTGTATGCTTGTGTGTGTGTATGTGTGTGTATGTTTGTGTGTGTGTGTTTGTGTGTGTGTGTGTGAGTGTGTATGTGTGTGTGTGGTTTTAGCTGTCTGCCTTTGTATATATGCTGAACATAAGTGTTAGAGAAAAACTGAGTTGTAGCTCACTCTCTACACTTCTAACTTCCGTTCCTCAGAACAACAACAAAAATACCCGAAATCTTGTGATTATATCTCAGAGTTCCCTTAGGTCTCCCAAAACAAAGTATGAATGTCCAAGATGCAAGAGGATAATTGGTTTGTTTCCTCACTCCACAAGGACTCTTACCTTTTAAAAGAATTCTGCCGATAAAATGACTTAATCCGTCTTGGCACAGTGGAGGGAACACTTCGCAGTTCATTGCTGTGGCCAAGGTCACACACTAGACATTAGATCAGCTGGAAGTCCTCTCTGGGCTCTTGCTGGGTCACTTTAGGAGACAGGACAGTGCTGGGTGTGGTGAAGGCAGCCTGCGGCTGGTGGCCTGGCTTCTCCGCCTGCCTGGTAGGCCTGTCTGTGCCGCAGCTCTCTCTGTGCCTGAGCTAAGCTGACTTGGAAACAGAGCTGTTTCTGAAACCCTGGCCTCACTATCTGCTAGGACTCATTGTAAGCATGGTGGAGTGACTGCTGGGCCACAGGACTCTCTGTTCCCTCTTGTTTGCCCTCGGCTGGCTGTGGGTCTGCATCTCCCACATGGTTCTCTCTTAAGCAGTCTTGCTGGTAGTCTGGCCTTTCCCCTCGTCTTCCCTCCAGCTTGGGCTTTGCTTTTTTCAAGCAGATTTTCATCAACCAGATTCCTCTTGCCTAGCCCCTCTGCCTCTTGCCTAGCATCTGAGACTTCAGTCCTCAGCCCCGAGGCTAGCCTTGCCTGACTTTCGGTGGGTCATCCCAATGCACGGTATGTCCTGGGTTGCCAGGCTGCCCTCACTGGTGCAGTACACAGGGATGGCTTGCCTATTTCCCCTCTGCCCAGCAGCTCCAGGCCCTGCCTGTCCCTTGTGAACTGGCCTCGAGTGACCCTGCAGAGCTACATTGACAGTTCTCCTTGAGGTGCATGTTGGCCCTGAGGCATAGGCTTGGGTGTATTTGAAGTTACTAAGCTCTCACTGTCATAGGTTTATTTGATTTTTGACTTGGGATTCTTCTTAGGCTCTTCCAATAACTCTGTGGACCACAGCCTACCCCATGTGATAAGTATGGTGCTGATCTCAGTTTATGCAGCCTGGACTCTGTATCTGGGCTCCGAGATTGTTCCATCTCATATATGATTACCATATACTTCCTGTGGATGAAGTACCATGCATGGGTCTAACTCAAAGGGCCTCCAGATAACAGAAGGCGTTCCTTCATTCTTTCAAATGTGCAGTGAGTGTTGACTGTAAGTACTGGGTATACAACACTAAACAAACAGTGGTCCTGGAGCTCGCTCTGTTCTCCTGAGGAGGAAGGACCAAGGATGAGGGTAGATGGTTAGCTAATGAAATTACCGTTACCAATCCTCTCTGATGTGCTGACCTCACTTCTGGGGCAGACGGGATAGAGTGCAGGTAGTGGAGAGACTTCCCTCACATGAATAAATTACATGCTGGACCAGTATGTGCTCAGTTACTCAGTTACTGCCTATCATGTATGTATGAGACTTTATATGGTTCTTAAGATGAGTTTAGATCTTTTGGGACATGGGATTAAGTAATAGTGAAGGCCCTGATGGGAAGCCACTTCTTTTACTTCTGTAGTAGCCCAGGTAAGGATAAAGGTTCCATGCTTAAACCCTTGCAGGCAATAGAATCCTAGCAGTGTTTAGTTGTGTCCTGTCTATCCCGCCCCCAGTGTGTTTCCCCACCTGCAGAGAGTGGCAGAAACATGGCAAGGTACACTACATGTGGTTTAGAAAAGAAAGGGTATGTGTAGCTTAGATGGCAGACATTGCACACAAGTAGCTTTTGGCTTTGCCATTGCCATAGGCTTGTTAGATTTCCATCCTAGGGTACTTCTCATAGGCTCCTCCAGTTATGACACCAGCTGAACGTGATGTGTTTAAGCATAGGTTGTTTTCTCAGCCCGTTCTCTCTGGGCCTTTGATTGTGACTGACTAGTGTATGCCATGGTGAGGTAAGTTTATTGGTTCGCATTATGAAGTTTATAAATTTTTAAATATATACTGTGTTTGCTATTGTGATGATCAGTAAGACACAGCAAGATCTTGGTATTTGGAAGCCGGGAGGGACACACCCATCGTTTTCTCTTCCTCTTGTGGAAACGGAGGCCTGGGAGATTAAGTAAGCTTGCTCACCATCACACAGCTAGTTGATGTAATTTATTGCCGGGACAGGAATCCTAGCCTACCAGTTCTTGATTTAGGACTTTTTCCTGCCCCACAATTCTGGCTCCCCGCTGGGTTTGAAATGGAGCTGTCCTATGCTGTGGTGTTAATGGCTGAAAGAGGCTTTTAGACATTTGTACTAATGTGTTTTCTTTTGTTAAGAGTAAAAACTTCAAGACTTGTAAGTGTAGTGGGTTGAGAGTGTCTTAAAATATTTTATTTTTATTACTGCTAGTTTGAATCATCTACAAGGGAGTCACACAGTTCAGGGCTGTATCTTATCGGAGGCTTTTCCTAGCTTCTGCCGGGCTGACATAAGTAGAAGCAGAAGACTTTTATGAGCATTTATGGGATTGATGAAATAATGCCCCTGCTGGCAGCTAATCGCCACGCTTTCTAGGAACGGCAAACTGTGTGGCAGGTCTGCCCCAGCAGGGATGACTCCATTTCACTTTAAAACGCAGTCAATGCTCTTTTCCGCTGAGAAAGTCTGACTGTGTCTCTTTTCCTCCCTCCCATGGCTACACGGACTATTTGGCTGCATCAGTTGCCTGATGGCCTTCGGTTGATTAACTCTGCCTGTGTGTTGGAGTCACCTGGGGGACTTTTAGGAGAGTTCTGATGTCCAGGCCCTGCTCCTGCCCCTGGCCAGTCCACGACAGAGGGCAAGATGAAGATTCAGTGGGGAGACATGACAAGGTGGTGGGGATGGACACACAGAATGGCATTAGTTCCCGGATGACATTAGTGTCCTTTCTTGACTTTCTTGAATACTTGCTAAACGCTTTTCCAGAGTGTCAGACCCCAGGCAAGTGTGACGCCAATGCTGACATGAAAATGTTGGCGATATTCAGACTAGATACAATAAGAACAAGATTAGAAGGGTTTTTCGTTAGCTATAGAAGTTGAATTTGGGGCATAATTTTTATTGCTCATTCACTTTGTGTGGTACTTGCACACCCCTCCCCCATTCCTTGTGCTCCATAGATCAAACTTTCAGTAGCTGGAGGTAGAACCAGCTAGCGAGGGATGAGTTAGTTAGCTGCTGCTCTCAGATACAAGGGGAGCGGCAAGTGGCTGAGGGTGGGAGACAGGAGGCAGAGGGGTCACGGGGAGAGCAGACCTGGCTTGTCGTGTCACCTCCTGGATGGCAGGCTGTAAGCCTCCTTTTCTCTGTCATTAGAAATGAGTTCGGGGGCTGGAGAGCATTTGCTGCTCTTTTAGAGGCTGTCCCAGCACCCACATCAGGTGGCTCACAACCACCAGTGACTCCAGCTCCAGGGGACCCGACACCCCCTTCTGGCCTTCATGGGCACTCACATGCAATATTTCATGCGCGCGCGTCCACGCACACAAATACACACAGTTAGAAATAAACTAAAAATGTAAACAACATGTGTTTCAGGGATCCGGGACTGAGCTCAGTTGGTAGAGTGCCCACGCCGATGCAGGAAGTTGCGGGTTTGACCCCTAGCAGGACATAAACCGGGTGAAGTGGGGGTGTGTCTGTAGTTCCAGTACTGGAGAGTGGAGGCGGGAGACTCAGAAGTTAAAGTTCATCTTCCGCTGCAAAGCGAGTTGTGGGCCTGAGCTATATGGAGACCTTTATACTCCTTTATATAGGTGAGATAATGTAAATACTGGGATTAATAACTCGCTTAATTACAGAGGGATGTGGAGTCAAACTATAAAGCCTAGCTGCTTTGACCTCACAGTCTGCTAACTTATGCCCTATGAAAACACCTTCTCAAAATACACTTTTCTCTCCCCCAATCCGGATAGCCCAAGTGTATCCCAGCGTATTCCCTTGCTCATTCTTCTTTGTTCTTGCCAGACACAGGCCATGGACTCTTAGAAAACCTCTTATCCTGTTATCTTGGGATTCATTCGCTCCTGATATATCCCCTTTCCCAGCCCCAATCCCAATCTCATTTAGTCCTTTGAAAAGGAGGCTGGCTTCTGAAGCAAGGCTGTATGGGGGCCAAGGACTAGAATCTCACAGTTTCTCTACTGTTTTGAGAGTCAAAACAGACTAAAGCTTGGCTGTGACTAAGGGACAGTGTGGTGGCTTTGTTGACCCTGGAATCGAGTCCTACTTTTGCAGCTCTTAAATCATGCTAGCTCCAGCCGGTGGAACCAGGAACAAGCTATTCTTTTGGTGCAGCTTGGAACTTCAGCAAGGAAGCATTTGGTCTTTGTGAGCGTGGTTTAGACTTGCAGGCTGCCGTTACAGCCAGCTGCAGGAATGCTTGCTTTACCTAACATTAATAGGCAGCTGTGTTTATACTTGTTCTTCAGCTCAGTCAGTGAGAAGCAAAGATGTATTTGAGTCTTTGGAGCGCACCCCCACCCCCACTTTTTAAAATGTGATTTCCAAATAGTAAACTTGAATTAAAAAGGAAGTGTGACTTCTAGGTGTTTGAGGGCAGGTTTTAGCCCTTGGCTTTATTTTGCTAATGATATGAAAGATTTACCCCTTTGTAGGAGGTGCCAGGCTGACAGTTCCTGGAAATGTCCAGGTTCTATTTATACTCAGCACCATGGCAGAGAGGGTGGCAACACGGTTACCAAAATAACACTGTTGAGATATCTGAAGTGGTTGAGAATAAACAAACTCAGGTCCGCATACTCTTGTCCAGTCGTCAACACAGACTGCTGCTGTGTCTGAATAACATGTGTGGGGTGTTTTCCCACCCAGGCAGCAAGCAGGGTAGCCACGGGGGACAGCACCTGGGCGCCTGCTGATCCCACCATCACCCCGAGGCCAGCATACGATCCACAGTGGAGGACGCAGGCCCTGAGACTGCCTCGCACGTCCAAGGCCAGCCACAAGTCCAGTCAGGCCTTTAGCTTAAAGGTGGGATCCCCATGGCCTTTTCCTCTCGTCCAATTAATTGCCTTAAGCAACTCACAGGACCGAGAGAAGTGTATTTACCCGTTTCCTGTAAAGCGTGTTGTGAAGGGTACAGGTGCACAGGGCGCGCGATGGAGGCAGAGACGTGGAGCTCCTGAGTCTTTTCCACGTGGACCGTGTCTGGAAGCTCTCTAAGCCCCGCCCCTTGGAGGTTTTAATGGGCTTTATTACACTGGCAAGGCTGATTACATCACTGGACAAGTTAAACTGCAGGTGCTCTCTGCTCTCTGAAGGGACAGGGTTTGAACGCCCACTGTCCCAGCGCTTGGGACATAGAAGAAGGAGGAGTAGAAGTTTGGGCCTGTAAGTCTCAACTCCCCACTCCTGGCTTGGATTTTGAATGATTGTCTCCATCTTGAAACAGGCCTCAAAGACCCAAGCCTGGGTTGTAGCACTTCTGTTAGGCCCTGGAGGAGTCATGTGGAGTGGGGGTCATCCAGAGGGGGGAGGGAAAGCCGATGGGCACAAAGCAGGCTGTACTCCCAGCTCCTTCTGGAGTTATCAGTCTCCTGTGCATGGGCCTGGCCAGAAACGGTAGCTAGTCCTTTAAAGAAGGAGGAGGTTCTGCCTTTTTATATCAGGGACCAAGGTAAGGGACAAATGTGGAGAAAACATAGGAGAGTCATATTTGGAGTAAGAGAAACCTCCCTAAGCCTTTTAAAAATCAGAATACAGTGGGTGGGGGGATGGAAAATACTGCGCGGTAGAAAGAGAATTCGGTGTTGGTACTAGTCTAAGGAAATACACCCACACCCATTCCCACAGGCGTTCTATCAGTTGGATATGTAAAATCAATTGCTTTATGCTCATTGTACTATGAGTCAGGTACTATGAATGCCACTTCCATTTTACAGGGACTGGAGTTAGATAAATTGTTCAAACTCCCATGATGTGGCATCAAGGCTGCTGGATTCTGAACTGACCATTCCTTTTTAGTCACTAGTCGATCTTATCTTTATTGCTGATGTGACTTCTTGCTCTAATTGGGTCACCTTGGATTTCCTGACCTGGTCTGAAATAACTTAATCTCTGACTCAGGCCTCCCACGTATCATTTTCATTGTTTATATGCCAGAGTTTTTGCTTATTTGTTTTTAACAGTTTACCAAATAAGATTAAAAAAAGATTTTATATTTATTTTTCTATCATGGTATATGTATGTGTTTGTGTAGAGAGTGTGTGCACATGGGTGTAGTTCTTGCAGAGGCCAGAAGAGGGCATCAGATCCCCTTGGATTTGGAGTTATAGGTGGTTGTGAGCCACCTGACTGGATGCTGAGACCTTACCTTGGGGCTTCAGCTCCTCAGTAAGAGGTTTAAAAAAAAAAGAGAGAGATGAAGGATTTCTAAGAAATGGAAGAAAGATTCTGAATGTGATACGACATGAAATTTTTTTGTTCAGTTTTTTAAAGTTTTTGTTTTATTAGCGTGTATAGGTACCCATGTGTTGTGCACTTGTGCACTTCACAACAGTGTGTGGAGGTCAGAGGACAGCTTTCAGGAGACTCGGTATTGGGGATTGAACTCATCATCTAGCTTCCATGGCAACTGCTCTTATCCACTAAGACATCTAGGCTCATCCTATTAGCTCACTCTTATCTTTTCCTTTTTCATCTCTTTATATTATGACTCAGTCACATGTTGGTGCTATAGGCAGATATACCCTTCAGTTCTTTCCTATTTGTTTTGTCATGTTTTGGCCGAGGAATCTTTTTGCTGTAACCAGATAGAAATCATGACTCGGCAAGGGGAAGTTGTTGCTTTTGCTGAGTGTGTGGCATTAGGGAGCAGTCAGAGTGGGCAGAGGGCAGCAGCGGGGGTGGTGATGGCAGCAGCACTACCACCATCACCACCACCATCAGAGGGAGTAGCAGCAGCATCACCAGCACCAGCAGCAGCAGGAGCACCAGTGTTAGCACTAGAACCAGCACCAGCAGCAGTACCAGCTGCAGCATCAGCAGCAGCACCAGAACCAGCATCAGCATCAGCAGTATCAGCACCAGAACCAGCATCGGCAGCATCAGCACCAGAACCAGCATCAGCCAGCATCAGCACCAGAATCAGCCCCAGCAGCAGCACCAGCACCCTGTAGTGTTACCTTGAGCACTGGCCGTATGAACTGGCCATTATTATAGCCCTCACCCTGATGTCTGAGACCCTGGCTCTGAAAACTTGGTGACTTTCTAGAAGTCTCCTGGGGCTTTCACTTCCTCTTTGCTGTCTCCTTACATCCCTTTCTCCGTCTGTGGTCCTGGCGCTCCCTTCTCCCCATCCTATTTTCACTGCTGCTCTGGTTTCTCTCAAGCTCCTCAGCTGCTGTCCCACCCCCACCCCAGCTGCCAAGCAGTCCCCTGCCTCATGGCTTTCACTGCTTGACTGCTCACTGCTTGACCCCCGGACTGCTAGGCAGTTCTGCTGTCTCTTTTGTGTTAACAGCTCAGTGGAGAAAAGAGCCTCTGAGAGAAGCCTTTTATTAGGCAAACTACTGCAACACCAGGGGAGGCAGCACCAGAGAGTGTCTCTCAGTCCTCCCTCTGAGAGCCTCAGCAGCCTGCTCACCCTGCCAGAGAAGGGGTGTTTGGACCAATATAACCTTGCCAGTAGGTAGCACCAGTCAGAATCACCAGGCTTGTGTTTTGTGCCAATCATGGCCTCGTCTTAAAACATAAACCCCAGCCGCCCCTCCACCAGAACTCCGGGGAATATGCTGCCTTTCTGATCATGGTGGGGACTGGTCTAGGGTCACAGCGCTTGTGGGGGCTTGCAGTAGCAAAGTTCTCCAGGAGCTGGGGTAGTCAGTTATGTCCTTAGCACAGTTGTCTCAAGACATCTGGGGAACTTGGGAAATGCTTATGTGTGTATATCTATATCTATCTTTCCATGAATGTCTTAACCATCCATATTTACTCCTTAGTCCCTCCTTCTGACTTCCTGCTCCTCACAAATTCATGTCCTCCTTTAATTTTTAAAAATAGAATGTGTTGAGCCTGGGTAGTGGCAAAGAATTTTAACTAGGACGTTAGCTCTGATTAGCTACTAAGGGGTGAAGGAACTCTCCAGGTAATCACTAGAAGAAGCCTTTCTTCTTCTTCTCCCCCTTTCTGGAGCTGAAGGAGAGTACAGGACACAACGTCTAAGAGGATAAAGTTACTGAGGTTGGCTTTCCACAATCGATGGGCTCTGGTGGGTGTGTGGGAGGGGTACGAATCAATTCTACTGACAGTTTGACCATGCTCCAGTGAGTTTATGGTTAACACAAATTGGACTTTTTTTTTTTAATTTTTAGGGGGAGAGGTTACAAGGAAGTGGGGGCAGACATGGAGTCTAGGAAATGAGAGTGATCTGGGTACATGATGTGAAATTCCCAAAGAAACAAAAAAAGAAAAAAAAAGGGAGAGAGCTTTTAAGAGGCCTTTACTCCCCCCCCACACTCACCCCCTTTGGAGATGAAGTGACTCTGGTGGGAAGTGGTCTGGAAGAGCAGGCCCCCTGGTTGGATGTGTGGATGGACCAGAAAGCAGTCTGAGGGAGCCGCAAAGAGGCTGCCTGGAAAGCAAACACTACTGGGCTCCCAAAGGCTACCAGCAGGACATCTTAGTGGATCAGAGCCTCCCAAACTCAGAAAAGAGGCCCTGCCTTTGCCAAAGCCTTTGGTCTCCCTTCAGTGCCTTCCAAGGCTAGCCAGCTAGCGCTGTATGGTCCTGCAGAGTGCTCAGTAGAGCAGAGAAGGCAAAAGTTGAGAAGTGATAACAAACTCTCAAGGCTGTTCTGAGCAAAGAGCCTTTGAATATTTACCATTACTGGTTATTCTGCGAAGCCTCTGAAATTATGGTTCTTGTTTTTGTTTTTTCATGTCTGTACGACTAGACTGCAGTGTTCTTTAAGGCAGAGGTCATCCATTATTGGATTTTGAACATTCAAACCATCTCTGAGTTTTGAACATTCAAACCATCTCTGAGTTTTGAACATTCAAACCATCACTGAGTTTTGAACATTCAAACCATCTCTGAGTTTTGAACATTCAAACCATCACTGAGTTTTGAACATTCAAACCATCTCTGAGTTTTGAACATTCAAGCCATCTCTGAGTTTTGAATATTCAAACCATCACTGAGTTTTGAACATTCAAACCATCACTGGGTTTAAATCATCACTGAGTTTTGAACATTCAAACCATCTCTGAGCTTTGAACGTTCAAACCATCACTGAGTTTTGAACATTCAAACCATCACTGGGTTTAAACCATCACTGAGTTTTGAACATTCAAACCATCACTGAGTTTTGAACATTCAAACCATCACTGGGTTTAAATCATCACTGAGTTTTGAACATTCAAACCATCTCTGAGTTTTGAACGTTCAAACCATCACTGAGTTTTGAACATTCAAACCATCACTGGATTTAAACCATCACTGAGTTTTGAACATTCAAACCATCACTGGGTTTTGAACATTCAAACCATCACTGAGTTTTGAACATTCAAGCCATCACTGAGTTTTGAACATTCAAACCATCACTGGATTTTGAACATTCAAACCATCTCTGAGTTTTGAACATTCAAACCATCACTGAGTTTTGAACATTCAAACCATCACTGGGTTTAAACCATCACTGAGTTTTGAACACTCAAACCTGGGAGCCGTAGCACAGCACCCGTTGCACGCTCGTCGTCGTGTGTTCACGAGGATGCACAGAGGAGCCGCAATGAAAACTGAGTCACAGACTCCAGGCTGTCCCTGGTAAAAGATGGGCAAACGTGTAGTCTGGCGATAACTTTCCTCTCTGCTCCTGGGAACAGCACCCACACAGGAGGGACGTGGGGAGAAATGATTTATTTTGGTGCATAGCTCCAGAGGGACGCAGTCCATCACGGTGGGGAAGGCATGGCTGCAGGAACATGTGGGTGCCTATCGCTTTGCATCAGCAGTCGAGAAGCTGAGAGAAAGAATGGGCAGCGAGGCCTAGGCTATAACATTTCAACGCTAACCCGCAGTGGCACACGTCTGCCACCAAGGCTCTACCCCAGTGTCTTGTGAAGACGTGGCAAGACGGATCTCACCAGACACTGAGTGCCAAGCCTTGATCTAGGACTGCTAATATCCAGAACTGAGAAATTAGTTTCTCTTTGTTTATAAGTTACCAGTCTGTGTGTTTTGTTAGAACGGTACAAATACAAACTGTTCTTTTTTTTTTTTTTTTTGAGACGTGGTTTCTCTGTATTGTTTTGGAGGCTATCCTGGAACTCGCTCTGTAGACCAGGCTGGCCTCGAACTCACAGAGATCCGCCTGCCTCTACCTCCCGAGTGCTGGGATTAAAGGCCTGCACCACCAACACCCGGCCCAAATACAAACTATGTTACCATGTTGTACATAGTAATTATATACAATTTTTATTTGTTAATTTCATTACATTTAAAGAGATAACTATTGTTTGTAATAAACTGGTTATAAAGTGTACCATGAGAAATTTGAGCTGTCTTTTCTCATTTTAATCTCAAAATTTTAGCTTTTTTGTGTAGGGAAAGAAAAATAGTTTTTCCCTAAACATCCCAGGTTCTTTGCTGACACATTAAAAGACAAATGAAATTATACAAAAAACCAAAACCACCAATGATAGTTTGTGCTGGAGAGGATGTAGAGAAAGGGGAACACTCCTCCACTGCTGGTGGGAGTGTCAACTAGTACAGCCACTATGGAAATCAGTATGGAGATTCCTCAGGAAAATGGGTCTGAGTCTACCACAAGACCCAGCAATTCCACTCTTAGGCATATACCCCAAAGATTCCCATTCACACAACAAGGATGTCTGTTCCACTATGTTCATAGCAGCATTATATGTAATAGCTAGATCCTGAAGCAACCTAGATGCCCCTCAACTGAAGAGTGGATAGAGAAAATGTGGTACATTTACACAATGGAGTACTACTCAGCGGAGAAAAACAATGGAATCTTGAAATTTGCAGGTAAATGGATGGCACTAGAGGAAACCATCCTGAGTGAGGTAACCCATACACAAAAAGACAAACATGGTATGTACTCACTCATATATGGATTTTAGACATGAATCAGGGGAGTGTCAGCCTACAATCCCAGTGCCAGTGAGTCTGGGAAACAAGGAGGTTCCCAAGAGAGATGCCTGATACCCCAGAGAAGTGGAATGAGGCAAGATCTCCTGAGCAGATTGGGAACATTGGATGAGGGGAGAGGGAACCAAGAAAAACAGAGGGGGAGGAGGGGAGAAGAAGGCATGGGGGAGCAGGAAGGTTGAGTCCAGGTAAGAATAGAGGACAGCAGGATGAGAGATAACATAATAGATGGAGTCATTATAGTCTTGAGGAGTGAGCTGACACTAGTGAGATCTCCAGAGATCTACAAGGATAACACCAACTGGCAAACTAAGCAATAGTGGAGAGACTACACTAATAGCCCCTCCTTGATGACAGGATTGATGACTACCCTATATGCCATCCTAGAACCTTCATCCAGTGACTGATGGAAGCAGAGACAGATACCTACAGCTAAACACTGAACTGAACTCCTGTAACCTAGTGACAGAGATGGAGGAGTGATGAGCAAAGGGGTCAAGACCATGATGATGAAACCCACAAGACAGCTGACCAGATAAGGGGGAGCTCTTGAACCCCAGACTGATGGCTGAGAGGCCAACAGGGGATTGATCCAGACTCCATGAATGTAGTGTCAGTGAGGAAGCCACAGAAATCACTGGGGCCTTAGGTAGTAGATTAGTGTTTACCATGGTGTATGAATGAGCTTTGGGAGCCCATTCCAAATAGAGGGATGCTCTCTCAGCCTGGACACATGGGGAAGGGCCTAGGTCCTGCCCAGGATGAAATGACAGACTTTAGAGATCCCCCACAAGGAGGGCCTCACCCTCCCTGGGGAATGATGTAGGGATTGGGTAGGGGGCTGGGGGGCTGGTGGAGGGACAAGGGAGGATGGGTGGGAGAGGGAGCTGGGATTGACATGTGAAACATTCACGTTTCTAATTTAAATAAAAACATATATTGAGAAAAAAGAAAACTAAAAAATAATTCAATACTAAAAAAAAAGTTGTATAAGTTACTTATTTTTGGTGCCTGTGTTGTAGTGTGCAACATGTGGTTCCCACGTGCGGTACCCATGCACACACATATGGAGAAGGATATACAGAAGCTTCCACCTTATTTGTTATGCTTTTAAATGTAATTTATTTTTATGTGTGTGTTCTGTTTCTGTGTATGTCAGTGTAGCTAATGCAAGGCTAGTGCTCACAGAGGCTAGCAGAGGGCATCAGATACCCTGGAACTGGAGTTACAGACAGTTGTGAGCCACCATATGGGTGCTGGGGATTGAACCTGGGTCCTCTGGAAGAGCAGCCAGTACTTTTAGCTGCTGAGCCATTGCTCCGGCCTCCAAACTATGGCGTGGACCCAGGAAGCAGTTAAACTTCTGTATGTTTACTTAGGTTTGCTGAGGAACTGTGACTTACCAGTAGTAAACTGAGGAACTTACAAGACCCGCACATTCATGTTCTCCTCTGTGACCGTGACTCCAGAGGCAGGAGCCCTCTCTGGTTTCTTTGCTGCAGGCAGGGACTTCTTACAGGAGGGTCTTACAGTCGGCTTCAGGGAAAGGTCAGGGAAAGCGGTGGTGAGCAGCCTGCTTCTGCTGCTTCCCTAGATTGTACAATTTGGAATAGAGCTCCCTAAAGCCTCTTGGAACTCCCCAGTGGGAAGGCACTGGCTCACCCATCATTTCCAGAAAGTCACTGTTTACTTGCCACTAAAGCTGAAATCTGGGATTTCTCACAAGATGCCAAACAAAAAAGAGAAGTTCGATTATGTATGTGTGAGTAAATTGCACTTTTTAATGTATGCGTGAGTACATTACACTTTTTAATAATTCCCGAGTCAATTGGAGAGAGTCTTTTCAAACAATTATTGAGACTGGTTGCAACTTCAGCCCCTAACCGGACCCGAGGGTGGGATGGTGCACTTAAATGACCTTCCCCAAGTGTCTCTTAAGGAACTGGGGACAGTATTTTCACTCTGCTGTTTAAATAGTTTTGGTTTGTTTATCTTTTAGTGAGTATTGTATTTCAAAGTCTTTCACTAGATGATTATATAACCTGATTCCTTTTTAGTGTTTCCTATTCATGTGCTTTTCGGATGCTGACATCTTTTCTTTGTTTTCCACAAACGGTTAGATTATAGATGATTCTGAATTTACCCGTGGTATATTAAGTCTTCTGCAGATGGGTTGAATCTCTGGGCAGCATGTGGTCTTCTGGACAGTTGGCTTTTTTCTCCTTGTGCTTGGTAAGGCGTTCCTGATGACTCCTTCATTTACCTGTAGAGTGTATTGCAAAGGGACTATTAAAAGCTTTATCTGAACAATCATATCCCTCCCCCATCACTCCTTATTAGTTGGTTCAATACCATGCATGTGTATAGGGAGAGAAGACGCAATTAGTAAGTAGAAAAACCACAGTACAACAACTCACACTTCCTTCTTCAGTCAGTTAGTTAGCCTTTACTGAGGGTCTGCTGTATGCCAGGAGTTGTCAGTCTAGAAAGTAGCCAAGTCTGGTCTCTGACTGATGCAGCCCGGTAAGTCCTCCAGGGTGCTGAGCCAATACAGACCTAGTGCTTCGCATGGAGTCTGGTCTCTGACTGATGCAGCCCGGTAGGTCCTCCAGGGTGCTGAGCCAATACAGACCTAGTGCTTCGCATGGAGTCTGGTGTCAGTTGTTGTCGCTGTCATTAGATGGGGCTGGAGGACTGAGCTGCGCAGATCCAGCATGACTGGATGTTCAGCAGGGAGGTGGCTGTGGGGTGGGTGTGTTTGTGGATGATGGAGATAGTCACGTCCATTTCCAGAGTACTTGCTATGCCCTAACCCCACTTGGTGCTTTGTGTTCTGGAGGATGAGGTGGACACTATAATTTCTACTTATCACGTGGGAAGCTGAGTCCCTGCCCAGGCCATACAATGTTTCTCTGTACAGATTCACTCCGCCTGATGCTGATGGAGGTCAAAGTAGGATAAAGTCTTATATGCAGGGCTACTGTTTTTCTCTGCCCCCAAATTTAAATGCTTAACTGGCAAAAGAGACACCTCTTACTCATTTCCAGTGGCAGATAAGATTAGATAAAAAGATACATGAATGAAATTTTAAAATCCAAAGTGCTACATTAATGGAGGTAGTATTTTCTTTCATTTTCTTGGTGTGTACGGATGCTTTGCCTGAATCTGTGTCTGTGCATTCTCGGCATGTGGTACCCATGAGGCCAGAAGAGGGTGTTGGGTCCCTGTGGGATTGGAGCTGCCATGTGGGTGCTGGGAATTGAACCCAGGTCTTCTGGGAGAGTAGCTAATGCTTTTAACCACTGAACCATCTCTCCAGCCCCTGGAGGTAATATTATTAATGTGGTCCCAGTTCATAATTAATAAATATTATATTTTTCTCTTGCCTTTTATCCTTTCTGTTTCAGAAACACCTAGAGAAGCTAGACATGGTGATACATACCTGTAGTTCCAGCCTCAGGAGGCTGAGGCAGGGGGCTTGCAAGTTCAAGGTGGCCTGAGCCTCATAGCAAGAACCCCTTTCAAACAAAGCGACAGTAAAGCAATGGTTCTCAACCTGTGGGTCATGAGCCCTTTAGGGGCTGAACGACCCTTTCATGGGGCCACCTAAGACCATCAGAAAACACAGGCATTTACGTTATGATTCATAACAGTATCAAAATTGCAGTCATGAAGTAGCATTGAAAATAACTTTATGGTTGGGGGTAAGCACAACATGAGGAACTGTGTTAAAGGGTCTTAGCATGGGAAGGGCGAGAAGCACCGCTGTAGAGCTAGCAGCCCTGGAAGCACAGTAGACCCCACCCATCCTTTTTTTTTATTGCAATTGTTTGGATGTTGTCAGACACTTCCCCTTTATTCAAGCCCCGAAGATGAGTTTTCATACATGTTTTCTTCCATCTAAACACAGGCGATCATTGTTTATAGTTTCCTATTTACCTTGGTGAAGTTTGTGGACATTTTTCAGGTGACCCCTTGCTGTTTTGTCCTATCATTATTGTCATTGCTTCCTCTCAGCTCCATGAATCTTCTGGGACCACTGTCATGTATGTGGTTTGTTGATGATATACATGTCATGTGCCACCTAATGTACAGCCACATGTTTATATACTTGGAGTTGGGGTTTCCATATAGGAAATTTTGGGGAGACACAATTCACTGCATGACACTACTGTACTGTGGAGCCTTTGAGTGGGATCATTAAGAACCCGGACCAGAGGGGCTGGAGAGATGGCTCAGTGGTTAAGAGCACTGGCTATTCTTCCAGAGGTCCTGAGTTCAATATCCAGCACCCACATGATGGCTCACAACCATCTATAATGAGATCTGGTGCCCTCTTCTGGTGTGCAGGCATAAATGCCAGCAGAACACTGTATACATAATAAATAAATCTTTAAAACAACACCAAATCCAAATTATAGGGCTAGTGGTGTTCAGTGCCACCCTGGGGGGGGGGAACTACTGAGGCATGCAACTTGACCCCATGAGGACTAGCTAGTATGTCTGATGACACCAGAGTGATGTGCTTCAAGATTTGGGAGTCCCAGTCTCTCCTGTGGGAAAGGTATTCTGAGGCTTGTCCTGTTAATGTTCTCTCTGTTGGATTTGTAATTATTTTGCACCTACTTTCCCCTTTCTAATAGGAATGTCCTGTGCTGTTCTACTGTTATAATTTGGGAGCAGATAACTTCTCTGATCTCTCAGGTTCAAGGCACAAGTAAGTTTGACCTCGGGATGAATCTTGTCTGGAGCTCCATCGTGTCTGGTTCAGATGACACTGGTGCTGGAAGGAGTTGACAGGAAGGGATGAATGGTTTTTGGATCTTACCCTGACCCCTAGACTGTGGTTTGAATGGGTTTGTTTGTGGTGGTTCTCTTGGAAACTGAATCCCTAAATTCATATGCGAAGCCTTTGAAGTAGTAGGGATTAGATGAGGCCATGGGAGTAGGGTTCCCATGATGTCACTGATGGTTTTATAAGAGGAACAAGACCTAAGCTAGCTAGTTTGCTGTGTCACATCAAGAATTAAGGCAGTGGTTACCAGACACAAAATGCATGCTGGGACCATGCTCTTACTCTGTCAGACTCCAGAACCATGGCCAAACACATTTAGGTTCCTTATGCTCTATCTGGTTTCATAGTTAACTTCATTGTCAGCTTGATATAGTGGAGTGGAACCTGAGAAATAGTCTCAACAGAGGGGTTGCCAGATCAGATTGGCCTGTGGGTATGTCTGTGGGGATTGTCTCAGTAGTTAATTGATGTAGAAGCACCCTACATACCGTGCTCAGCCCTGTACCCTGGATGGTCCTGGGCTTTACAGAAAGGCTAACTAAGCATGAACCATCGATGAAGCCAGCAAGCTCCGATCCTCCGTGGATTTTGCTTCAAGTTCCTGGTTGAGTTCCTGCTCTGAGTTCTCTCACTGATGGGCTGTGACCTGGAAGTGCAAGCCAGACAAACTCTTTCTTCCCTGAAGTTGCTTTTGGTTGAGGTATTCTACCACACAACAGAAAAAGAAGGAGGACAGCTGGCCAAGCTGCTTTACTATAGCAACAGAAAACAGATTAAGAAACCTGTTATTGTTTATCATCTTACTTTTAGCTTCCCTCAGACCTGACCTTTGGTGACAGTGACTCTGGCACTTTTTCGTGCTTGCTGTGTGATGTTTGCTGAATACTAGCCATCAGCGATTCATTTCACAGACTCAGGCAGTTTGCTCTGGTCACTAGCCAAATAATTTCTAACTTGTCTGGTTACAAATGCATTTTATTGTTGCTAATGATAGCAAATATTGTAACAACGAATTTCACTTGGGAATATGCTCCTTATCCTTTCTTTTTCTTTTTCTTTGTAAATGACTGGAAATTCCAGTCTTTCGTGTCCTGGTTAAAAACAGGAATGGACCTGTGATTAGAACCCTTGGGGCCCAGCTCCGCCAAATCTTTTTTAAAATAAAGGAAATTCTAAGCTTGAAGCTTTCAAGACTGGACCTCACTGAGCTGATTTCCCCAGGATCACTGCACACTTAAACAAGATGAAAACCATTTCCCCCACATCCACCTCGCCCCACAGATTTCTAACCTCAGAGCAGCCCTTTTCCAGCCGAACAGAGTAATTTTCTGTACATAGCAGCTTTGTTTGTGCCGGTTAGTTTTCGTCAGTTCAACTAGAGTTACCTGGGGCTGGGGGTGGAGTGGGGGGAGGGGACCCCAGTTGAGGGATTGCCTCCTTCAGATTGGCCTGTGGGCATGTCCCCGGGCATTTCTAGATTAGTGATTGATGTGGGAGGGGCTAGTCCACTGTGGGCGGTGCCATCCCTGAGCAGGTGGTCCTGGGTTATTTAAGAAAGCAGGCTGAGCAAGCCATGGGGAACACTCCTCCGTGATCTCTGCTTCATTTTCTGCCTTCAGGTTACTGCCCTGCTTGAGTTCCTGCTTTGGCTTTCTCCGTGAATCCTGATGTGGAAATGTAAGCCAAATAAATCGTCCCCAGTGGCTTTTGGTTATGGTGTTTATGACATCAACAGAAAACAGGGTTATGGAATGTTCCTCACATGTTTGTGTGTTGAATGCTTGTCCTAAGCTTGCAGCACTATTTGGGGGAGGCTCTGGGAGCTTTAGGAAGTAGATAGAGTTTCACTGGAGGGAGTAGGTGTTGTAATAAAAAAAAAAAGCCGCATTCAAGAGAGAAAGACACCATGTGACAGGGTTCAAGCAGAGGGATTTTTTTTTTTAATTAGGGAAAGGGATCATAAAAGAGGAAAGGGGAGAGGGAGAGACCGGCCTCTGGGGACAGGAGCAGCAGGAGAGAGAAAAGGGGTGTTGGGGGGAGGGAGAGAGAGAGAGAGAGAGAGAGAGAGAGAGAGAGAGAGAGAGAGAGAGAGAGAGAGAGAGAGAGAGAGAGAGAGAGAGAGGAGAGAGAGAGAGAGAGAGAGAGATGGAGGTGGGCAGGGCCCTTTTAAAAGGGAACACAGTGAATGTGCACAGGTGGTGTCTCAGTGGCTGCAGCTGAGGACGTATCCTGTCAGAACCCCAAGGACAGGCCAGTACAGATGCCTGAACACTAACAGTAGGTTCTTGTGGGGCATGCCCTGAAGGCTTTACCTGGTAACAAGTCACTTCTGCTGTTTCCTGTCCACCATGGTATGGTCAGCCTTTTCTGTCTCATGTTCTTTTCCTTTCTGGCGTAATCTCAGGAAGCTAACTGACTTGAGACTGAACCCTCAGAAATCCTTCACCTAAGTGGTTTCTCTCAGGTCCAGCTCTACAGAAGAAATTGATAGATATACTTAATAAATTCTGTGTCCCTGCCCTGGCTTACATTTCTCTTCTAGGTTAATCCGTAGCCCACCTGCTGGACTGGTTCTTACCCCTCATTTCTCTCCGGTGAGGTAGAGGTAGTGGGGGAGTGGGGCCTTTTTTTTTTTTTTTGTATTTTCGAGACAGGGTTTCTCTGTGTAGCTTTGGAGGCTGTCCTTGCAGACCAGGCTGGTCTTGAACCGCCTGTCTCTGCCTCTGCCTCCGGAGTGCTGGGAATACAGGCGTGCGCCACCACCGCCCAGCTCGATGGTGGGCTCTCTCGCTGCCACCGTTACCTCTGTGTTCTTTCTCTGCCTCCTTTGCAGATCTTAGACAGTCTGTAGTTTCTATCTCTGTCTCTGCCTCTTTTAAAAGCCGAGCATCTTAAAACTAATTGAAGTCTTTTCAACAGGAAGAAAGGCTTATTTCACATATTGTGAGGGAGAGTGGGCTGACTGGTGACAAAACTATTGCCTGCAGCCTAATTCCTATTTGTTTTATTGCTATCTTGCTGTGGGGTGTGTATTGTAGAAGTTGGGAACCTGTGGCCTCAATTATCCTGTCTTGTATGACCCATGCGCTAAAAATCCTTCTCTCTCTCTCTCTCTCTCTCTCTCTCTCTCTCTCTCTCTCTCTCTCTCTGTGCGTGTGTGTGTGTGTTTGAGATACTCTCACTGTGTGCTGCAGGCTGGCTTTCCATTCTTGATCTTCCTGTTTCAACCTCCAAGTGCTGGGGTTACAGGTGTGTATCAACAGGCCTGGCTTTTAAGAATGTTTTACAACCCTCCCTCCACCCCCATTTATGGCAGTATTTGGAGATCAAACCAAGCCTTGCATGTACTAAGCAAATTCCCAACTACTGAGCTCCAAGTCCAATTTTAAATGGCTGCAAAAGAGAGAGAGAATATTCCACCATGGCTGAAAGCAACATGACGATTCAAAATGTAGAAATAAAGTTTTATTGGAAAGTGAGGAGGTTTATGTGTTAACATTCTGCCTCTGGCTGCCTTCACACCACATCAGCAGAGTTGAGTATGCAACAGTGTCAGGGCCACACAATTCAAAATGCTTCAGTGAGAAAGGCCGGAAATCCGATGACCTGAGCCAGCGTTGTTCATCTCTCTTCTCTTGGTACCCAACACAGTGCCGGACTAAAGCTGATGTTTAACCTTAATTGTTTGGGAGTAAAGACTAGAGAGACTTTTCGGGGTAAATGTTCCCTGGGAGAGTTTGTCACTACCCCTGCCATTTCTTTTGCGTTGAGCTTTGCTAGAAGAGGACTGTCAGCAGACCCGCCGACCGATTTCTTTCATTTCTGCAGCTGTGTAGGAGGGAAAGCTCATTAGGTGACTCCACCTGATAACATGTCTTTGTGCTGGGTTCACTCACACGAGGATCTGATTTCAGCTTATCCTGTGTGCTCCCTCCCAGTGGAGATTTTAAAGTACCGGGCTGTTGGATAATGCTAGCGGTTAAGTACTACCCACAGAAGAGTCGGGCAAGGAGTTCAGCTACGAAACCTCGCCTTTTGTTCCCGTCCTTTAGTTATTTGCGTCTTCCCTCCCAACCATCCATCTTGTCTTTGTTCTCACCTTTTTTGGAGGAAGTCATTTTTCACCAAGTCTCAAAACTCACAACAAGTGACACCAAGCATGGGTAAGAATCTCTTCTGCTTCCTGAGGTGATCATTATTCTGTCTTTTATTCTGTGCAACTGAGTTAGATTTCTCTGCCCCTGAGGACTTGTTGACACGGGCCATGCTGTGGGTCCTGAAAGACATCAAAAAGATTACATCAGAAACCGCAGCAAGAGCCCCGCCCTTCAAGGGGCTTGTAGTGCGCATGGAGAGAGGGCTGAGAACTGTGCATTAGCGTCTTTCATTCTGTGTTTCTCCTGGTGCTGGGGACTGGACCCAGGGCCTCATAGATGCCACAGCACTGAGCCGCATCTCCAGTTCCTGAATGTGAATTTCCCAACATTAAATGGGGGCCTACAAAGAGATAACATTGAGACAGGTGTCAGTCCCAGCACTTGGGATGCAGAGGATATCTGTGAGTTAAAGGTCAGCCTGGTCTATGTAGCAAGTTCTAGGTCAGGCAGATCGACATAGTGGGACACTGAAAGAAAAAAAAATGAAAAAGAAAAATGTACCAGTGAGTTCCACCAGAGTGCGCGTGTGCGCGCACAGACACAGACATAGACACAGACATAGACACAGACTCACAGACAGACACACAAGACTAGACACAGACACACACAGACACACACACACACACACACACACACACACACACACACACTCTTCATTGTCCCTGGAGTCCAACGCTGAGTCACATGAGGAGAATCCAGGGCTCCTGTTCATGCCCTTTGCCATCTTTGGCACATGATTTACTTTCTTATGGTCCTATGTCACCTCCAGAGTCGTCCTAGTAGGGGTGGAGAGAAAGGGGGAAAGAAAGCGACCATTGTACCCCAGGGAGAACTGACCTGTGATCACACCACTGTTGTACCCCAGGGAGAACTGACCTGTGATCACACCACTGTTATACCCCAGGGAGAACTGACCTGTGATCACACCACTGTTGTACCCCAGGGAGAGTTGACCTGTGATCACACCACTGTTGTACCCCAGGGAGAATTGACCTGTGATCACACCCCGGTTCTTTGCTCTTCTGGGAAGAGCAGCAGTCCCAGGAGACCACACCTCCACATTGTCTAACCACTTAGAGGATCTCAACTTCTGTGGCCATGACCCAGTCACTGGGGCTAGCATCCCTGAGCCTGTTTCAGAAGAGAGATGTTTATCAGCCATTTCCTCCTGAGCACCCTTCCTTCCTTCCTTCCTTCCTTCCTTCCTTCCTTCCTTCCTTCCTTCCTTCCTTCCTTCCCTCCCTCCCTCCCTCCCTCCCTCCCTCCCTCCCTTCCTTCCTCTCTTCCTTCCTTCCTTCTTCCCTCCCTTCCTTTCCCTTTTCTGTTTACTTTCCAACAATCTCTCTCTCTAAAAAAAATCCTCCATTATCAGGGCAGAATATAACCTTTCAATATTCTATTGAATTTGGAGTGCCTTTTTTTTCTTGACTCTCCCTAGATTTTTTTAAGCAATTTTTTAAACCATCTTTTGTAATTAACTGTAATGACCTGTAACTCCCCAACTCTTAAATCAGTTGCCAGACCCTCTGTGTAAGCCACAACCATTGTACACCTTTTCCAAGGCAGACTGGTCCATCAGTCTAACGGCCTCCTATCTGAGCTATTGTGACTGGGTCCAAAGTGTGTTCTTGAATGACTGAATTCTGTCTGGGAAAACCAACAAATGGACTATTTCTTTGGATTAAAGGGAGAACTTTCCTGTTTTAAACAAAAGGCAGGAAGAAAAAGGAGGTTGCGAGGGAGGGGATGAGTGAGTGCCCTTGATATCTAGGCCCTGAGCTTGAGGAGGCAGAGGAAGCTGCCAGTGGCTTTTCTCATTTCTGTCACTAAGTCCCCGAGGAGAAGCTGCTGAAGGAAGGAAGGACTCGTGTCTCCCAGTTTGAGGAGACACGGTCAGTGACGGATAGAAAGGCATGGCAGCAGAAGTGACTCACAGCAGGAGGTTCAGAGTCTCATGGGGCTCACGTTGGCCATAGGCAGTCAGTAAGTAGAGGAAACTTGTTCAGACTGGTCCAGAAATGATTCAGGGCACCACCACTAGAAATTCATTTCCTCTAGTGAAATTCCACCTGAGAAAGGTCCTAGAATTTCCCAAAATATCCACGCTAACTGGGAACCACGTGATCAAACACATGAGTACTGAGTGGGGAGACCTTTACACTAATCCAGGTGTGGGGGCGGGGCTGAAGCCGAAGGGTTCTGGCTTAGGTGTGAGGAAGGCATCAGCTGCCCCACATTTACCAGATTTCTCCAGAGCTTGGGTGACATGGAGACTTCCATTATGCTTCTCACCTTAACCAAGAAAAACCAACAAGAGTGGGTTACTTTTTCTTCCTTCCTTCCTTCCTTCCTTCCTTCCTTCCTTCCTTCCTTCCTTCCTTCCTTCCTTCCTTCCTTCCTTTCTCTCATTCTGTCTCTCTCCTCTCTCTCTCTGTCTCTACCTCTCTCCCCCTCTCTCTCTGTCTCTGTCTCTCTCTGTCTCTCTCTCTCTCTATCTCTCCCCCCCTCTCTGTCTCTGTCTCTCTCTCTCTTTTCAGGTGCTGGTGCTGGTGCTGGTGCTCCTGGTGCTGCTAGGCCTGACTGTGATAGGCAGCCTTTGGGACCTGCAGGTCCTGTATCCGGCCTGGGTAGTGTGCGTTTGGTTCCTATGATGTGATGCTCTGTGCTGTGGTTCCCTGTGAGGAGGGACACAATCAGGCCTGTTCTGTGACTCTGTCAGTCTTCTTGGCACCCGCTGCCGCCCCCATGTGTGCCTGCAGTCTTTCTGTTGTCTCGCTTGCCTGTGGAACCAGCTCTCTTCAAGTTAGCGCACCTTATAGGTGACCTTCTGAGGGTTTGCCTCTCAGCAATGTTGGTAGTGCTCTGAAGAACTGCTGAGAGCGGTGGCCCTCATTCTGTTACACAGAGTCACCTTTTGTGGTAAGCCATATTCTTACTCATTTCACAAATGGCTCAGATCCTTTATGTTGTTTTGTTCAGCTCACTCAGGAAATGAAAGGGTAGACATTTTAATTGTTTTGAACAGCATTTTGGTCCTCACACAGACTCTGAGAACCAGCCACATGCAGAATTTGGCTCTCAGACTTCTGTGTTCTTGAGTGAGAGAGAGAGTCTAGCCAAGGATTGGGATTACCTTCAAAAGGGCAAAAAGGCAGTTTCTCTTTTGCTCATGAAAGAAAACAGGTGCCAAGGAGGTGTCCCCTTTAAAAAAAGTTTCTTTTAGAGATCATTTGGATAAAATGTGTGGTGCAGCAAGAGAACTTGAAATCATTGCTCTGGGCTCAAATAAGGCTTGCTTCTGTTCATTCTGGGTCTGTGCAGGTTGCTCTGGGTTATAGGCATGAGTAACTATGCACGGCAAGGTGTTTTATTGTTGTTACTTTCAGACGTACTTATTTTTATTCTATGTGTATGAGTGTTTTCCCTACGTGTATGAATGTGTACCATGTGCCTGCCTAGTGCCTGAGGAGTTCAGAAGTGGGTGTCAGATCTTCTGGAACTGGAGTGAAGGATGGTTGTGAGCCACCCTGTGGGTGCTGGGAACAGAGCCCAGGATCTATGCAAGAGCAATAGTCAACCACTGAGCCCTCTTTGCACACCCCTGTTTTTACTTTTAAGTAACATAAGACAAAAAGCAGTGACAGAGTTCCCAGTACTCTTTGTTTAGTTTCCCCGCCTACCACTGTAAGCGACCATGTTACAGTGTCAAAAGCTGGACACTGATCTTGGGGCGGTACTGGTGACGGGCCTTTTGGGGATCCCTTTCCATGTACTTGTGTATATGTGCACCTGTGTGTGTAATTCTGTACAATTTCACATTGAGAGTCACTTGTGCTTTTGGTTTGTAGCATGCTTATCTATCATGGAATTATTTGGAATCAGGAAACAACACTGGAAATTCCTTCCTGGGGAAGTCTTGCTATAATGCTCTTAGTTGAAGGTTTCTGGATCAGGAAGTAGAAGTCGGGTTCCAGTTCCTGTTCTCCAGCTGGCCAGCTATGCCGCTTTGATGAACACCACTCTCTCACCCCGAAAATGAAGGCGCTAAGCCAAGACACTGAAGGTAAAGTTGGAGCTGTCCACCCCAGCTCCTCCAGTGTGGGACTTGAAACCGCTGTTATCATTACTAGTGAGTTAATTTTCAATCAAGCACAAGTAGATTTTATAAAGTGGACTTTATAAAGTTTCAAGATACCATTACCCATTAAAAACATTGTACCATTTTTTGCATTGTTATGCTATTAGCTTCTGGAGTGTTTCCTTGGGTTCTTTCCTTTTGTTGATTTTTAAAAACAGTGTGCCAACATGAGTGTGACTGAGTGTGAAAATGGGAGTGACAGAAAGTGTGTCACACACTTCCGGATGTCTTTCTTGATCTCTCCAGCTCGCTCTCTCCATGGTTGTAACCCAGGGTGGTCTCAGTTTGCTAACCTCTTGCCTTCCTCGCTGTCCCAAGTACTGGATTGCAGGCATATTGCTGTTACCCCCAGCTCAAAATAGTAATTTCTGTGAAGTTTTGTTTTGTTTTGAGGAAAGGTCTCATGTAGCTCCAACTCAAACTCATCTTAAGCTCCTGATCCTCCTGCCTCCACCTCCCAAGTGCTAGGATTATAGGCGTGCACTATGCCCATCCTAAAAATCCATGTTTTTGTTCTGGTGTGTCACCATCACTCGTAACTCAGGTCTGCCTTAATGGTCCCTCGTTTTTTGTGGAGAGACAGACTTGCCTTGAAGAAGGTGGCTTGGGAGAAGTGGGGGAGGGGCACAGGATGAATGTGCTGCCTCTCCTGAAGTCTCTTCTTGGCAGGGCTGGGAATGGCTGCTGTGGGGAGAAGGGTCGGATCAAAACAGGTAACAGAGGCTCACACTTCAAGGGTCTTTTGGCACCATAGTAGAGCTCTTTTTTACACACACAAGGATGCTGTCAAGGAAAGGGCCATTTGCAATCAAGTGTTTCTTGTTCTCATAGAATCTGAAGATAATTTTAGAACTTCCCGATGTCAAATGCAATCATTATTTAGTGGTTAGAATATTTATATCTATGGTATGATTGTGCATTTGATTTCTGTTCTAGGTCTTACCCTTGCTTTTTAAGTAGTGTAATAAATGGTTTTCTTGTCTGTGGGGTTGATTGAGTCAGAATGAACGTATAGCTTGCCCAGTTGCCCAATTATGTGACATCGGTACTGTGCCTTGGGGACATTCCAGAGGACTTTTGTTGACCTCCAGTCCTGTCAGTGTCATTGACTCCTGAGTCACCTAACCTGCCTCTCTCATGTCCCATGAATGAAGTCTCTGTGAGGCAGTCACTGGATGTTGACCTTGACTGAGAATCTGTGGCTGTATGAGTGATAAGGAGGAGGCCACCCAGAGAGCTACTGGCCAGTAGCAATGTGGCCTGGTGACTCTTTGGCTTCCTTGCCTTTATTGGATCTACTGTGTAGTAATTTGTCCCTCAAATTGGGACATTAAAGCCACTATTAGATATTGCTCATTATTTTATGGGTTAGGCATTCAGAAGTGTTTGGAATAAATTTCCCTTTTGTGTCAGCTGAAGCAGCTGGGCCTGAAAGATGCACTCTGAGATGGCTTCCTACGTAGTACCTGGAACAGTGGACAGTTGGTGCCAGCTCCTGGCTATGTGCTTAGCAGGATCTTGACCTAAGTATCGACACATAGTCCCTTCAATGGCTGTGGTGCCTCATAGCGTGGAAGCTGAGGTTCTCAAAAGGTGAGGCCAGCATTTCAGGACTCAAGGTTTCTTGTAAATATGTAACCAGGTATGCCATTCAGTTATTGCATTCACACAGCCCTCAGAACACTAATCCTTTTGTATGTTATGGTCAAGGATGTCACTTAGATCAACTAAGGCTCTGGTGCCAGATAAGGGCAGAGATGAAGTCATCCTCACCTTTCACAAAGGAGAAACCATTGCAGGCCATGATTAACCACATCAGAATAGTGTTTATGGAGTACCAATTTGTACCCTCCCGAAGTTCAGCAAGCTTACAGTGTAGTGATCCAGTAGCCATTCTGTGTGCTGGGACCCTTTGTGTGTGGTGCGATGTCCACTTGAACAAAAAGATCCCTGCTGCAGCAGTGCATCCGAGCCCCTTGATGAATAGGACCCCAGAGAGTGGCCTGACTGTCATCTCAAAATATCTGGAAAGCTGTCGACCCCTGAGTCCTTGTACAAACCAGTTTGTCAGGAGAGTTCAAATTGTTGCTCCACTAGCTGGAAAGGGCACTAAGAGATTACACCGTTACCCTCACCTTCCAGAAAGATTGACTGAGTGTCTTTAGGTGTCAGAGTCTGGGTACATGGGAAGAACATGCCGGACTCTTGCCCTTGAGACAGCATTGAGGAAGTAGAGGAAATGCATGAGATGACTAGAAGGCTCTCGAATGTAAATAGACCAGCAAGTAAAAGCCCAAGAATGAGATGGTCAGTAGAGGTTGGGTTATATCATCGTGATTATAGCTGGGAGAGGTAGTTAGGAGATAGGGTATCTGCCACACAGAAAGCAAGATCCAGAATAGAACTCCTTGCCTCCACCTAACCTCCTTGCTTCCTGACTTAATCTGGTGTTGCTGTAATAAAATGCCCGACTGTGTACTTTATAAAGTCAGAAAGGTTTATTTAGCCGATGGAGCTGGGGGCAGAAGAGCATAACACTGGCATCTAATCAGCTCTGGGAGGGCTCCACGCTGCGGCATCACATGGCAGGGTGTGTGTGAGAGAATGGGGCTCACTTTCTAAAAAGAGTTAACTTGAGGGAGTCAGGGGAATTCAGGATTTCTTGTAGCAACCCATTCTCGTGAGAACTATTCCAGTCCTACAAGACTTGTATTATTCTTTTCAACTGCATTTATCACATGATCTTACTACCTTCCCATAGACTCAAATTGTAATGTTTCCACAATAGCTTCTCCCTGGAGACCAAGTTTCTGTTACAGTAACGCTGGGGGTTGGGGGGGGGGCAGGTCACAGCCAAACCACACCGTCTCTGCCTCCGACTGTCTCCTCCTGAGGTGTGCGGACACCACAGGGTCTTGGTGCTTACCACTCTCCTGTAGCGTGTCTTTCTCCCAAATAACCACACGGAGACGTCTTATTATTTATGAAGGCTCGGCTGATTGCTCAGGCTTGTTTCTCACGAGGTCTTACAACTTGAATTAACCCATTTCTATCCATCTGCTCGTTGCCCCAGAGCTCAAGGCTTGTTTACCTCATTATATGCCGTGTTTCCCCACATCTCCCTGCAACTCTGTCTTCTTCTTCCCAGCATTCTTCTGCCCTGAAAATCCTCCCTAGGTATTGACCACCTAGCTTTTTATTAGACCAGTCACACTGATGTGTTTTCACACAGTGTAAAGGAATATTCTGCAACATCCACCTGCAAAGCTGAACTGTTTTCCCATTTCTGTCAGCTCTTTGCTGACTCCTGCCTTCCTCCTGCCTTCTTTGACTTGCCTGTCTGTTCCTTCTCCTTTATCAGTGTTTATCTTCAAGAAGATCATTGTATCCTCAACACCCAGAACAATGTCTGGCATGTGGCTGGTGACTAGGAAAATATTGTTAAGTGGTGCCAGTGCTGTGGTTCAGCAGGTAAAAACACCTGACACCAAGCCTGGGGACCCATGTGGTAGAGGCAAAGGGCAGCCTCCACACGCATACCCTAGCATGCTCATGAGTGAATATTTAAATCTTTAAAAGTATTGGTTAAATGTGTGCCAGAACCTTAAAATGATATATGCTTGGACTTCTTATAACAGAAAACCATAAACTGGGTAGCTCACACACAGCCGCTTATCTGTCACATTCTAGAAGCAGAGTCCATGCACTAGCAGCTTTGTCATCTGATGCGGGCCATGTGCTGGCTCACAGGTGGCACTTCCTACTGTGTATTTATGTAACTGAAGAGCCAAGTTCTCTGAGGCTTCTTTTACAAAGGTAACGATTCCATTTGCAAGAGCTACATCTTCACAACCCCCTGCCCCCTGCCCCCAGAGCCTCATCTGATACCTTCATGTTGGTGGTTAGATTTCAGGGTGTGACCTTCGGAGGTCACTCAATGCTTAAGAGTGTAACATAGTCTTGATTCAGCCACGTGGAGAAGAGTTGCTTTTTCTGACGGCCTGCAAGACAGAGTGAAAGAGAGGGGAGAGGTGTATGACCCGTTCACAGACACCAGCTTGAGCTCCTGCATCACTGGTCTGATGGGGATGCCCTTCTGTACATAGGTTTCTCTGATTGGTTAATGAATAAAACACTGCTCGGCCAATGAGGCAGGGAGACAGGCGGGACTAGGGGAGGAGAATTCTGAGAAAGGTAGGCAGAGTGAGCCCGCCACACAGAGTGGCGATGCTGCCAGAGGAGTAACAACATGCTGGGGTATTACTGGGTAAGCCACTGCCTTGTGGCAATACATAGATTGATAGAAATGGGGTAATAATTAAGACAGAGCTAGCCAATAAGAAGCCCTAGTCTTTGGCCAACAGTTTCACAATGTGTGTTTATTTGGGGCTCTCAAGGGTGGCGGGACCCTGCTGGCCAGAAAGCTTTGATCAACACTGGTCCTTGAGCATCTTCTGAGTGGTTGCTCATGAGGGCACTGTACTCAGCTTGCACAGGGAGGATCCACTTTGAATAGGAACCTTAGATCATGGAGAGCTTGCTGTTTTTGAAAAGTATTATGTAGGATGGCCTTTCTTTGTCTCATGTTTATATTTCCAACGAGGATATCCCAGTTTTTGTTTTAACTTGTTGAGACTGCTCAGCATGTTCCTACACTTGGCTACTTGCAACAGTTTCTTAGTTCTTACAGCTTTGTGTGTTAGCTGGCCTCCAGCGTAATATCAGATAATGTGTCCCTAACACAGCAAGTGTGCTGGGTTTCAGAGCTCAGCTGGGACTGGGATGCCCCCTGTTCACTTTCTGTGGGGGGGCACTCTGGTTTTCGGCTGCTGTGTCAGAGCTGGGTTTGAGACTGGCTTCCTCGTTGTACGGTGGTCAAGTTGTAAAGTGAGGCGGAGTAGCAGCTGCTTGTCTTGAAGCCAAGACATGAAGCATCACCTGCGCCTCCTCCTGTTAGCCAAAGCGAGTGACACAGTCAGCTCAGCTCAAAGGGAAGGGAAATCAATTCCACCTCTTGATGCATGGGTTGCCATGCTTGCTCCCAGAGAGCAAGGGCATTTTAGTCACGTTTGCAGGCCGTGCACTTCAGCATGCCGAGACACTCCTTATATTGTCAACAAGATGAGGATCATGTGACCCTTTTGGTTTTGAATTCTGAATTGCTTGATGAAAGAAACCACCATGAAAACTCTATGATTAAATAGGCCTTGAAATGATACTGACCATGTAAGCCTTGCTTTCTGCTTTGCCATTATGCTGGCTTCTGCTGGGTCCTCTGGGTTGTGTAGATGATGGGGTCAGAATTCAGAGGAATCTGAGAGGTGATCCTGGACTCTCTTCTGATTCTCACTAAGAGAGTTGGAAAGTAGTTAAGTTTATCAGCAAGACAGTTAACATGGACGGGAAGCCCAGCAGGGGCTGGAGAGCAGCTCAGTGTGGCTCAGAGTGGACTTGGGTCCAAGTTCTGTCCTCAGCACTCATGTCACACACACTACAAATAATACAAAATGATTCTCAAATAAAAGGACACACAGAGGGCCAAGAAGCAGAGGTAGCGGTAGCAAGTCCTTTGTTTCGCGGTGATTGTGTGATGGGAAAAGAGGAGAGGAAGCCGGAACTACGCAGCTTTATGCCGTCTGTCTCCAAAATGGCCTCTCTGATTCTGTTCCTGGCTCCTGCATTCTGTTTCACACGTAGCAACCAGTGGGTCTTTGGAAAATCCAAGTCAGATTGTATTATTCTCCTGTTCAAAATACCCCAGCAGGTTTTTGCTGTATCCATGATAAACACAGGCTCTCTGTGTGTTGGCTTCCATCCTCCTCCGGTCCACCCTCTTCTCATTCTCTCTCCTCGTCTGTGATTGAGCCTCATGTTATCCCTTCTGTTCCCAGAGCTCGCTAGGTTCATCTTGCCAGGTTCATTCTGTCTTGAGGCCCTTGTTCTTGCTGTTCCCTCTCTGGAACACTCTGTACCTGGATCTTCATGTGACTGTTTCTTCATTCAGGCCTCAGCCCAGATGCCTGCAGCCAGATCTTTCCTGACCCTAGGCCCCTGCAGCGTGACCATCTCCCTCCTCACTCCTCTACCTCTCCATTTCTGTCCTTTTTAAATAGTGATTATTTGATTTTTTTTTGTTTGTGTGAGTGTTTGCCTGCATGCATGTAACTGTACCATGTGTGGGCCTTGTACCTTGGAAACCGGAAGAGGGCATTGGATCCCCTGGAAGTGGCCATTGTGAGCCACCATATGGATGCTGGAGGCTGGGTCCTCTGCAAGATCACCGAGTGCTGTTTAATCGCTGAGCCATCTCTCCAGCCTGTTCTTTTCAGTGGAGCTCTGTTTTCTCTTTTGTAAGGCCTTGGTGGTGCGTGTTTATACACCTGTTGTTACCTGAGGACAAGGACACATGAGGTGCTGTGTAAAAGAACATCCAGTACCTGGTGTGCTCTCCATGTTAGCTTTGTCAAGATGTCACTTTTTGCTACTGAAATGTCCCTTAATTGTATCTACTTTATTGTCCCTTATTCATCACTCGGGTGTCTGCTCTGTGACAGCCTTTCCCACCTCCATAGCACTGCCAGGGTACTGTCGTATCAAGCACATCCTGAACAACTTGTAAAACCAGGAACTGAAGGCCCAGTGGTCACACTGAACAGGCCAGTGAACCATGAAATCAGCGGCCAGGAGAGATTACTGGATTGTAAGAAAATGTTTACTTGTGTGTACTGGGTTTGGGATTCTAATTCAGTGTTCTCTTGCAGGACATGGAAAGAATTTGGGGATGATTTACTGTTAATTTTCCTTGTGAAATTTTGAAACAGTGGCAAACAGGATTGTGTAGATAGAAACTCAAGTCCTTCAAGAGTGAAGGATGTGGGTTTAAAATTTAGATTGCTAATCCCAACACTTGGGAGGCTGAGGCAGGAGGATTACAGTGACTCCCTGTTTTACAACAGAAACCCACAGTCCTGAATTGGGAGCTTTATGTGTGTATAGTTTAGAGTGTCTTATTAGAAGGAGTGGTACCGAACTGTAATACCAGCATTTCAAAAGGCAGGAGGATTGCTCTGAGTCTGGCCTGCAGAGTGAGCTCCTGTGTCCAGGGAAAAAAAAGTATGACCTGTGATAGGTAAATGGGGCTTCCTCAGGGAAAGGAGGTCTGGAGAAGCAAATTGAAAATTTTCAGGTCATCACTGAATTTCGTAGCAGAGTCCAGATGAGCCCTGGTTTTCTACACAGCATCAACTGCTTGTAACCATTGAGCCAACTCTCTAGCCGTGTGTTTATTAGCTTATTTGTTGTTATTGTTTGTTTGTCTGAGACGGGCTCACTATGTAGCCCAGGAAGGCCTGGAACTCTGGACTTTATGTAGACGAAACTGGCCTAGAACTCAGAGGTCTGCCTGCCTCTCACCTAGTCAGTCTTAACAGCTGTTTTAGAAAACTTTAGGAATGAGAAAATGGGGCGAGAGCCATTCATGCTTTTGATTCCTGCATAAATGACTATGTAGAGAGAGAGAGACTCCTGGCTTCACCCCTTTACCTTCAGCAAAGATGAGCATATTGGTTTTATTTTCAGTTATCGGAAAGCGTCAGGAACAGAACAGTTATTATCTGTCATGCGAGGACGTCTCAAGAATGTTGCTAAACAAATGCAACTGTTAGCAGTTCTCAGCAGGCATTTGTTGCAGAGGAGACCATATGTGACAAGAGATGTGAAAAAAGGAGAGAATCAACTGCTGTTGTGTAAGAGGCAAGAATCAGGCACAATTTCATGCTGGGGATTCTTGATATTAAAACACCTGTGCCAGGGATAGCCAGAACCTCAAGCTAGATGGAATGGAAACGTGGGAATTGGTGTGCAGAGAGCTCTAACTTATTTGCATGTGGGACCTCTGTGCCAGTAACAGACTCTTGTAGCCCTTTGGGCATTTCTTAGACTCTTCGCTTCATTTGCTTTGGTCTATGGTAAAGAAGTCATTTCACAGAAAGGCAGCTGTCTACATCAGCTCATTATTGCTTACCCGAAGTCTATAGTTTACGTACGGCTCATTCTGTGTTGCAAGTTGCCTGGATTCGGAAACGTGTGTTATAGTGTCACACAGAGCATTTCTAGTGTCCTAAAAAATGCCTGCACTCTAATTAATTATTCATGCCTCCTCTGTAATCCTGGTTGTCATGAATCTTTTAAATACAATTTGAGACAGATTCTCATATAGCCTAGGCTAACCTTGAACTCTTTGTGTAGCTAGCTGATGATGACCTTGAACTTCTGATCTGCCCACCACTATATCTTGAGTGTTAGAGTTACAAGTGTTCTTCACTACTCTCAGTTTATATATACCGTGTTGGGGATCAAAACCAGGGCTTCATACATGCTATGCAAGTTTCTCTCAGCCGAGCATCCTCCTCCTTGACCATCAGTCGATTTTGACTGTTTCTGTAGTTTATCTTTCCAGAATGCAATGGAATTGGAATCATATGGTAGGCAACCTTTTGAGAATGCCTTCTCTCATGTGGTAATAGTCATTAACTTTTCCTTGTGTCTCTTTATAAGTGACTAGTTTCTCTTAGGTGCTGAATAATATTCCATTGTCTGAATATGCCATGTTTATTTATCCATGCACTTACTGAAGGACATCTTGGTTGTTTTCAAATTTTGGCAGTTTTAAATAAAGCTTTATAAGCACAAGCTTTTTCTTTTGGGCCACCAACCAGCTCCCAAATCATGACATGGAGAGGTCTTATCAGTTATGAATGCTCAGCCTACTTTAGGCTCATTTCTGGCTAGCTCTTTTAACTTAAATTAGCCTGTTTCTCTTATCTACCTTTTGCCTCCTGGCTTTTTACGTTTCTTTCTTCTGCATATCTTATTTTCACTGCTTCTCATGTCTGTCTGGTGGCTGCCTGGTTTCCGCCCCCAGGTGTGTTCCCCTCTTTCTCCCTCATTCTCTCCTCTTTCCTTCTTTCTGCCATTCTTAGATTTCTCCTCCTATTTATTTTCTCTGCCCACAAGCCCCACCTATCCCTCTACTGTCTAGCTATTGGTTGTTCAGCTTTTTATTAGACCAATCAGGTGCCTTAGGCAGGCAAAGTGAAGCAGCAACACATCCTCACATAAACAAATACAGCCCAAGAAGAGTGACCTATCTTTAAGTCATTAACAAAGGCAGCAGAAACAAATGTAACACATCTTTGCCTAGTTACAATATAATTCTACAACACATGGGCATGCTATCTTTTGGGTTATACAGTTTCAGTTTACTAAATAAATACCAAAAAACTGAATCATATGATAAGGCTATGTTTTATCTTATAAGGAACTGGCAAACTATCTTCTAAAGTGGCTGTACAGATTTTCATTCCCACTTGTAATGAATGAGGGCGAATGAGGGCTCTTGTTAATCTGAAATCTCACCAGCATTTGGTGTTGTCAGTGTTTTGGATTTTGGCCAATCACATAGGTATATGGTGGGATCTCGATGTGTTTTAATTTGCAGTTCCCTAGTGATTTAAAATGCTCATCACATTTCCAGCTGCCCACTTGCCGTCTGTGTATATTCTTTAGGAGGTGTCTACACAAGTCTTTGGTCTTTTTCTTCATATACTTTGAATAACAGTCTTTTGTCAGGTGTGACTTTCTCTCTGGCTTGTCTTTTGTTTTCTTGACAGATTCTACTGCAGAGTAGTCTTTTCTATGGGTACCTGGGGGTGTACCCCAAAAAAGTCATCCCCACACCTACAGTCACATAGATTTTCTCTCATTTTATTTATTTATTTATTTATTATTATTATTATTATTATTATTTTTGAGACATTCTTATTTTTGAGACACAGTCTTGCCATGTGGCCTTGGCTAGCCTGGAATTCACTATGTAGAACATGCTGGTTTCAAACTCAATAGAGATGTGCTTGCTTTTGTCTCCCAAGTGCTGAGATTAAAGGTGTGCACCCCATCACCACACCTGCTCATTATAGTTTTTAATGAAGCCTTGTTTTTATTTTATGTATTTGCCTGCATGTCTATCTGTATACATAAATACAGAGGCCAGAAGTGGAGGGGGTGGAGCCCCAGAAGTACAGCGCGTTGGTAGCTACCGTGTAAATGCTGGGAATACAATCCCAAAGATCTGTAAGAGCAGCAAATGCTGAGCTATGTCTCCAGCCCCAATCTTACTTAATTTTTTTTGTATGTTTGTCTTAGATTTTGTAGGATATTTTTGCAGCTACCTGAGTCCCCTTTGAACTAACTCTGTATGGATTTACTGGCAGCACAAGTGTCAATTTCTTCCTCCTGTCCCTTGTATCATTGCTGTCATTCATTTCTTGCACACATAAGCATATATAACTATCAGGTTAGAAGAAACTCCTTTTTTCTGGAGGTTAGACAAAGCCTGCATTCCCAAGGAACTCGGGAAGCTGGTTCACACATGCCAAAAGCAGTTATTCTTCTTATCTCTAGCAAAAGGCACATATGGCTCCCCCGTTAACTTGCGCCTGTGGTACTTACCGGCATGTCGAGATCCATGCCAGCCTACCCTGCTAACCAGTATTTGTTGTACACTTCAAAGCCTCCTAACCCAGGCCATAAACTCCATTCTCCCAGGTACCCAGTTCTGATAACCCCCAGAGAGTCCTCCACATTCTTCTCTTTGCCCACTGTCCCAACAGCCTTGGAAATGTGAATAAATTTTTCCTTTTGCATCCACAAAGTGGCTATTTCCTTTTTTTTGTTAAGCCCCTTGCATGCATTCAGTACACACACACGCACGCACACACGCGCGCACACACGCGCACACACACACACCCCTACGTAATAAAATGTATTGTTTTCATTAGCATTTTGCAAAAATTTTGTTAGAGCAATTAAGAATATAAAAAATATGAACAAATGGGTCTCTGATTTGTGTGTCTTCTCTTGGACTCTTTCCCTTCTGGTAGTTTGTTTTGCCCAACTTCATTGTAATTGTTTTTGTTTTACTTTATTGTATTTAAAAATCAGGAAATAAAGGAAAAAAGAAAGAAAAAGAATGAAAACCTAGCTACTAAGATTCAAGTTAACAGCTGAGCTGTCACTTACGCCTGCTGGGGGAGGGACAGTCGGGTCTCTCCAATAGAGAGAACCCAGGACAGGCCTTGTGCTCAGGAGTAGTTGACCAACATATAGTAGACTTTGCAGATTTTTTGGTGTGCTTTTATTTGGTTACAGTTTTGGGGGGGTATTTTGTTTTCTTGGTTTTGTTGTTGGGATTGGATTTTTGCTTGTTTTTGAGAAAACTTAAAGTTGGGTGGGAAGGGAGGGGAGAGGATTTGGAAGGTCTTGGGGAATGAGAAGAATATGCACAAAATATATTTAAATTTAAAAATTGCTTTAAATAATACAGAATATAATAATAAATAAAGCTTGTTCCTATATACCAGTGGCTCTTAACCTTCCTAAGGCTGAGACCCTTTAATACAGCTCTTCAAGTTGTGGTGACTCCTAACCGTAAAATCATTTTTGTTGCTTTTTCATAACTGCAATTTTCCTACTGTTATGAATCATATTGTAAATACCTGTTTTCTGATGGTCTTAGGTAACTCCTGTGAAAGGGTAGTTTGGACCTCCCAAAGGGATCATGACCCACAGGTTGAGAACCACTGTTGTAAATGAATTAACGACTGTACTCAGCATGACTTCAAGCATAGCTCTGAAAACATTAAATAATCCTACCACTTATAAGGTGGTGGAGCACTAGCTTTCATGTCTTAATTATCTGTAGGAGTTTACAAAAAGGACTTTACAGCTTTATTCCGGTTAAGTTTGAGCTGTAAAATTTGAGTTGAAGATTTAATTGAAGGTCATTTAGCACCAAAATAAAGCTTTAAAACCATAAATGCAGTCCATAGAGAGACTGGAAACTTTATCTTTTGGTACTTTCAGTGTGCACCATTACAGAATATTGCAGTCTCTTGTATGACTCAGTTTATCCAAATACTAAAGCCTTTTTTGGTTGTGAGCCTAGCCTTTAATGGCTGAGCCATTTCTTCAGCCCCCAGATAGCTAAAGCTTAATAAAGTTAGTGAAGACAGACATTCTGCACATTTATTTTCAAGTCAGTTACTGACTGACTTGAGCAGATCTTAGGAATTTATAAGCTTTATTTATCATATAATATATATATATATATACATACATATATACATACATACATATGTACATATATATCAAACATTTTTTTTTCAAGACAGGGTTTCTCTGTGTAGCTCTGGAGCCTGTCCTGGAACTTGCTCAGTAGATCAGGCTGGCCTCGAACTCACAGAGACCCACCTGCCTCTGCCTCTCGAGTACTGGGACTAAAGGCGCGTGCCACCACTGCCTGGACCCATATGTTGTTTCTTATATAAAATTTCTAGAAGCCTGGTGTTGAACAATTAGCAAAGACATATATGGTTAGATATACATCTCTCTATGTCAGTTTCTGTTTACCTGAATATATCTTTATAACCTTAGCAATTTATCCTCATACAAAATCCATTCTAATCTAAAATGTTTTAGAGACTTGCTGTTGGCTCCTTCTTAGTCTATAGCGCAGGGCTCAGCAGGACTGAGTTTTGTAACTGTTGCTTTAGTTGGTTTGTATCACATGCCATCTTAATCAACATAGTGAAGTTGCAGGTGCTCTCTTTTTAACCTCAGGAAAGATGACTGCCAGCCATGTGGTTGCTCCCATTCTGATGAGGTCATCAGGTAAGATGAGGCAAGCCATGAGATTGCTATTTAAAAACATCTATTTTATTAGCATATCTAGTTATAAAAAAGAGTTGAATACGTTACATGTACAGTATATTGTAAATAAGAGTTAAATCACATATATAGTAAATTGTAGCAAATTAAGATTATCTTTGAATAGATTTTAACTATAAGCCCTTTGTTATGTTTTAAATTAAATTGTTACATACTTTTTTAGCCATATCCAATGAATTTACAAATCCTGAGATAGTTTACAACATAGTCTTCAGAGGTTTTTTTTTTTATGAGAGTAGAGAGCAAAAAAAAAATTGTAGAGATAAAGGTTTTTCTGTTCTTTTTCTTTGTGGCAGGGTCTCTTTACATAGCTCTGGATGTCTGTCCTGGAATTTCAGATCAGGCTGGCCTTTAACTCACAGAGATCTACTTGCCTCTGCCTTCTGAGTGCTGGCATTAAAGGGTGCACCTCCATGCCCAGTGAGAAAACAGATTTTTAAGAGTAGAAAATAGGAAAACCTTTGAGATAATAGACTTTGGAAGCGTAGAGTAGGGAAACTTTTGGTATAAGAGATTTGGGGATCATTTGTTTGTGCCATGGCAGAAGTTGTTACCATATGCAAGAATTTGGAAATAGAAGGTGCCATCTTTGGCCATTGACTGAGCTGTACTGAGGCCAAGCCATTTGCAGCAATGAGACAGGAAGCTTTAATAAAATCTCTGAGTCCGAGGAGAGAGGGAGGGAGGGAGGGCAGGCAGGCAGGAAAAAAGAACCAGTTGTCATGACTGTCTCTAAAGTCTCAAGACCTCCCCCTGTGCATCTGTGCCTCACTCTTACCCCCAGTCCCTTCTGGGTTACTCTGGGAATGCTGTCCCTGGAAGTGATGCCGCAGTATCTGTAAATGGTAGGGTATAGAAAGCTGTTAGATATTGACTGTGTTGAAGAGAGTGTATCTTGTGGAATATTGTGATATAAGATGTAGTGCGGTGAGTAATGGGAAGAATTTCATGCATTTAGCAGAAAGTATTCATTGTGGGACAAGAAGCTGGACCATTTATTTTGACCATTTACTGTATGAAGAATTTGAATAGGAAACTAACTGGATATGGGTGACTTGTCTCAACTCTTGTTTCATTTGCTGATTTCTCTTAAGTTGCAAAAGCCTCTTCCTGCCGGGTTTGGTGGTGCTCATCTTTAATTCCAGCACTTGGGAGTCAGAGACAAACCGATCTCTATAAGTTCAAGGCTAGCCTAGTCTACATGAAGGGTTACAGGACAGAGAGGGCTGTGTAGAGAGATCCCGTCTCAAACAAACACACAATCAGTCAAGTAAATAGAAAGCTTCTTGTGAGGTAGGCACTTCCCCCATTTTACAGACAAGGATGTTCAGAGAAGTAAATGTTTCCAGGGTCTCAGAATCATGATGCCACTTAAGCCAGCACTGGTTCAGGACCCAGGGTTCCCTGGATTAGCCTGTGTGTTTGCAGCCCTGCAGGGTGCACTGCCTTTGTGGTTAATGTGCACAACAGGCAAAGAGTAAGTGCTTACTTATGGCTTCCTCAACTTTGCTAGGCCTCTTTATTGGAGACAATATATAGTTATTTGAGGCAATATATTTTTATATTTAGCTATTTGGTTTTGTTTCATTTTGTTGCTTTTTATATTAGGGAAGAGGTTTTTCTAGAACATCTAATGTGGGGCATTATCAAATCTAAAAAATAAAAACTTGCTTAGGTTAAAAAACAAACACTGGGCTGGAGAAATGGCTCAGTGGTTAAGAGCACTGGCTGCTCTTCCAGAGGTCCTGAGTTCAATTCCCAGCACCCACATGGTAGCTCACAACTGTCTATAACTCCAAGATCTAACACCCTCACACAGACATATATGCAGGCAAAAGACTAATGCACATAAATTAAAAGTAAATAAATTTAAAAAAGTAAACATTAACCATGAACTTTAAAGAACTACATGGTAGCGTTTTCACACTTTCTCCTGTAAAATCAGCCAGTTGCAATACTGGGAGGTAACAAGTGGCTGCAGAACTTGAGACAGACTGACGGACTTGGTGTGGGTTCTCATGTAGAAGAATTAGAAGAAGGTGTAGGGCCCAGCCATGGAGGCAATACCCAGTTCTAGGAAAGACCACAAATTGAGACCACCCAGGCACTTATGCGGGAATAGACCATCTAAAGAGAAAGTACCTAACATTCCAATCATTGTAGATAGGATCACTAGATGTCCCTTAGCCCAGCACACACCCATCCACTTACACCAAGACACCCCTAGACAAATGTCAGCCAATTAAAAATTCCTCACCCCAACCTCTGCTATGATAAAACCCCACCCCAACTGAGCTCGAGGCTCTCTGATCATGGCAAACTTGAATAAAGGCTCTTTGCTTTTACAAACAGGATTTGGTCTCCTTGTTGGTTTTTGGGGGACTCCGCCATCTGGGCATAACAGAAAGAACTAGACCTGTTGAAGATATTGGGAGATGACTGTCTTTTGTCATTTGGCCATCTCCAGGATTATGCAACAGTGGTGACCTTGGGGTGCTCCTTCAGATTCTGCTCTTGTTAATTACCAACTGTGTTTAGACTTTGAAAGGTCCTTTAACTTTTGCAATTTTAGCATCAACTCTTATTATCCTATCATGCAATTTGCCTTATTTATAGATATTCACATGGGAAAGCTTTCAGCCTCTGCCAGAGAAGGTCAGCTTCGTTGAGTGTTTGGTGGCCCGTTCAGTTGTTTTCCTAATGACTGAGCAGGGTTCAAGACTGGTGTATTCTTTCTGGGTTTGTTTCTAAGTAACTGACAGATCCTAGGATCTCAAGTGGAGCATGAGTGACCGTGTGCTCTGGCTTTCCTCTGGACGCGTGACTTACTTCCTGTGAATTTTGCAAAGGGCTGTTGAGTGGCAGGATCATCTTACAGGCTTTTGGAGCTGATGTGGCATAAACAGTTCATTGAACCTCTAGAGTTATCGTTCACTCTGTGACCATTGTCCCCAAGAGGTGGGACCATTGCTTCAGCTACACAATGTCCCAATATAAAAATGAGCCATAGCACAGTGTGAGCTGTAAGACCAGAGCCAGCCCTGCCCTAATGCGTCTTGCAGGGGTCTATGAGCAGAAAGGGGTGTGATTCCAGCATGAGTCACTATGTAACTAAATAGTCTACCCAATTAGAGAAAATGATTCTTGTGGACGGAAAAAGATTACCTGGTACTAGTGAAGAGTATAAATGAGGGAGAAGATGGGGCTTATTTATTTTTATGTCTATGGGCATTTTGCATATTTGCATAACACATCTGCACGGTGCTCAGAGGACAGAAGATAGTGTTGGACCCCCTGGAACTGGAGTTCTATGTGGCCGTTGGGAAGTGAACCCAGGTCCCCTGAAAGAAAAAGGACTCAACCATCTCTCTAGCCTTCCATATAGTATTTTTTTAAATCATTAAATATAAAATATTAAAATATAGAAAATAAAAACAAAATAGTATGTAAGGCAAGAAATTGGAAGCCAGTATGCTATGGCTACCAAACTTTGGCACAGATGCTGTAAAAAGAAATCATTAACCTCACGAGCATGGATGCATCCTGATAAACACATTAGCTGACAGAGTCTGGTACAGTAGAAAGAGGAGTTTTGTACTGCGTGCCTTTCTCATAGCTGTGATGAAATACCCAGAAGGGTCTATTTTGACTCATGGTTCTAGGGTATGGTTCATCTTGTTTCTGCTCATTCTGGCTCCCAGACCACGGAACACTGTCCACATTCAGGAAGTGTCTTCCCACCTCTACCTCCCCAACCTAGAAACCCCCTCCCAGACTGTCCTAGTATCTTTACCTGTTGCTGAGATAAATGCCATGACCAAAGCGACTTAAGGAAGGAAGGGTATATGTGGGCCCAGATTCGTGAGACAGTCTATCGTGGCAGGAGAAGTCCAGCCAGGAGAAACCTGGAGCAGTTGCTCACATTGTATCCACAGTCAGGAAGAAGAGAGAAATGGGTGCCTGTGCTCAGCTCAACTTCCTTCCTTCCTTCCTTCCTTCCTTCCTTCCTTCCTTCCTTCTTTCCTTCCTTCTTTCCCTCCCTCCCTCCTTTCTTAACACCGTCTAGGGAATGGGGCCACTCACAATATGTGAGTCTTTTCACCTCATCCAGTTAATCTTCCAGAGACATGCCCAGGGGTCATCTTCAGGTAACTCTATAGATGTTATTTAGTTGATAATTAAGATTAACCTCCTGTCCTGGCTGGCTTTAGCTGTCAACTTGACAGAGCCTAGAGACATACAAGGGAGTGACAGCTGAAGGACCACCAGATACATTGGCCTGTGGCTACACCTGCGAGGTTGTCTTGACTGATGGCAGATGTGGAAGGGCACACGGCAGCCTCCCTAGGCAGGTGAACTTGGGCTGAGGAAGAAAGCTAAGCTAGATGAGCACCAGCCAGTGAGGGACTATAGTGTGAACAGTAAGCAGGGTTTCTTAGGGTTTCTGTCTTGACTTCCCTCAGTGATGGCTTCTAACTTGGAAGTGTAAGCCAAACCAACCAGTTCCTCTCTGCTTTTGGTCAGAGTGATTTGTTATAGCAAATGAAAGAATACTAGAACAGAAGTTGGTGTTAAGGACAGGGGATTGCTGTGATTGCAGACTGTGTTATTTTGGGGAGTATTGTGGAAGCATTTAGAAAAGTCACTGAGTGCTCAGAGGTTAGTGGGCTGTTCCATGGAAGCTGAGCCAACATGGAATGTTGAGGGAAATGCAGACAATGGAGGACTGGCATGTAAAGTTCGGAGGGCAGCAGGGACTCTATCAGTCATGCATGTGGCATTTTGGATTAAGAATCTGCAATTATTGACCACTTGGGGCTGAAGAACCAGCTGTGATTAACAAGAGACCAGCACTATTGATGTGAAATAGTCTATGCTTTCCTGGGATAAAGGATGCTGGGCAGCTGGGTCTGCAAATGTAGCTGTGATTAACAAGAGTCCAGCATCATTGAGGTGATTGAACTCTTCTGTGCTCCAATGTGACCATAGGGCCAGCACACAGAAGCTGTGATCCAAGCAGGCCAAGCCTAAATCTGAAGCTCGTGTCTGAACTAGGCAACATGAAAGAGACCTTTATGTGGTGCTAGTTTTGAAGACTTGAAAGCTGCAAGACCAAGGGAGTCATAGAGCTCAACTGCGGCCTGGCCCTGTGTGACATGGGTAGAGCCCTAAAGGGAGGCCAGAAGAGCCCCGTGGTGAAGTGCAGCCTCACTGCGGTGGTGACCCGGGGTACTGGAGATGTGATGATCACAGGATGACTGCCAATGGAGAAGCTATGAAGTGGAGCTAGCTGGGCCTGAGGGACAAGCTACACGTGCTGCAGATAGCAGAGCTGGAGAGGTAGGACTGCACAAGAGAGAGATGTGTGCTGTGCATAGCAAAACTGAAGAGGCAGAGCCCTTAGCCCTCTGAACCCGAGGCTCTGATATGGGGCCTGGGTTACAGCACTTGGTGTTTTCCCTGCTGACTTTCAGTCTTGCTTTGGTCTAATCTCTCCAGTCCTCCCTTTTGGGATGGGAGTGTGTAACGTGTACTCTTCCTCACCAGCTGCCTGGGTCCTGCCGCTGTCTCAGCCCCCAAATAACACACAAGACACTATATTAATTATGAAGCTGTTGGCTGTTTGCTATGGTTTCTTAATGGCTATCTCTGACTTAATTATTAACCCATAATTACTAATATATATATTTATAAGGTCTTACCTTATCAAGAATGCAGACTCATGTGTCCTCTCTTCCTGCAACCACATGGCACAACTTCCCACTCTTGACTACATTTCCCAGAATCCTCCTTGACTCCTAGTCCCACCTATCTTGCTTCCCTATTGGCCAACAGTGCTTTATTTATCAGCCAATAGGACAACATATACACAGAAGGACTTCCCCCATCAGGAGTGTATGCTACAAGCCCATTTATTTTTATGGCTTATTGATTTCAGAATTTTAAGCTAAGAATAAGAGTTCTTATTGTTATTTTAAATAATTTTTGAATTTGAAGAATTTATAAAGGGTTGGTATTATATGCAAGTCATTTAGGGGTAAAAAGAATGAAGTTAAATCTTAACATCAACATTATTTAAAGGTAAATAAGAGTTCTATAAAAGTAGCATCATAAAATCATTATACATGTCAAATTAACTGTCTTGTGCCTTGTGGTGGCACTATTAAAGGTCTTTGTAGGTGTGACAGCATTAGCAGAACTGGAGGGAGAAAACTTAAAAAAGAAAGCAGATACAATTCTTTGAGAGTTCTTTCTTAATGACAGCTTGGTACATAAGACTAATGTCAATATGGGAAAACGGTTGGCCACATATGCAGCAAACAGTTATTACCCAGAATTTATAAGGAGCTCTTACAGATTAATAAACAGAAGATGATTTGTTTGGCTAAAAATGGAACACAAATATGTGACCACAGTATAGCCACAAATGGCTTCCAGCTTTGCCTTACACCTTGACCATCACTGCCTATCATTTGCCATTTGTCTTGGGCTAAAAGCTTCATGTTAATGCCCAATAAAGTACCATGATAGGTGTGTCAGGTTCCAAAGACACTCAGCAGGAATGGCTTACTGGTGCCCAGTGGCATACAAGGTGCCTGTTGGTCTTGGGCTGGCTCGGCATGCGGGTACCTGTCACAGAGTCCATGTGGCTGGCATCCTGGCACCTCTTTGCATATCTCGCCCGTCACTCCCCTCAACCTCTCGAGCCCAGGGCCTTCTCTTCCCTTCCCCCAGTTTCTGACCCCTGCAGAAGAACCCAGCCATTATGGCCACATGATGTCTTGGTTCTCCTCTCTTGGGTCACTTGTTCTCTCCCCGCCCCCTTTTATGACCTGGTTCAGTCTGGATTCTTCCAGATGCCTCTGGCTGTTGTCTCCCACATATCTACAATAAAATCCTTCTCAACTGTACCTCAAAGCATTCATATCATCATTTCCATTCAAGGTGAATTTCTACTCTGGGAGTTAAAGCACTTTGTTCTAAGTCAGGATGCATTTAGCAGGGTGATTGGAACCTAGGGTGTCTGCCTCTAAAGTTTTAGTTCTCTAGGGCACCGGCAGTTGGCTGCTTCTGTACTTGAAAAGAAAATCCAGTGGAATTCCTCAACCAGAAGTTAACTGTTTTTCTATCAGATTGGCAGTTATTTAAACGCAGTACTTGTGCTAGATAATTTTTATGTCATCTTGACACAAGCTAGGGTCATTTGGGAAGAAGGAATCTTAATTGAGAAGATTGTCCTGTAGGTGAGTCTGTAGGACATCTTCTTGATTAATGGTCGATGTGGGAGAGCCCAGTTTACTGTGGATGGTTCCACCCCTGGGCAGGTGTCCTGGATGGCATAGAAAAGCCAGCTGAGCAATCCACAGTCAGCCAGCCAGTAGGCAGCACTCCTCCATGGTTTCTGCGCCGTGACTCCCTCATGCCAGACTGTGGCTGGGTAAGTAAGCCTTTTATACTTGCATTTCAATTCCCAGGTTTTCCTAAGAATTTCCAGGCTTCTTCTTCTCTTTTACTGTTTAAAGTAATAGCTGGACAGCTATCTGGTTTGCAAACCCATTGAGTGTGAAAGCTGTGTTGAGTAAACTTCTTGATAGAAATGAGGAAGTTCTATTCATGTTTGCTCAATCTGGAGACCAACAAAGTTAGGTTTCCTTATTGAACTTATACTTTCTTACCTACAAAATGACTCTCCTGGGAGGATTTATCAAAGTTGCCAGGGAGACATGACTGAGGAGTCTTTTGGTTTAGAGAAAATTTTTCTGACTGACTATCAGACAGTCATGATAGGAATGTTTTTGGAATGTTTGACATCACTGTAATCCGTTGTGAAATGAGATAGGCTTGCTGGTGCATTTTTTTTTTGAGACAGGGTTTCTCTGTATTGTTTTGGAGGCTGTCCTGGAACTCACTCTGTAGACCAGGCTGGCCTCGAACTCACAGAGATCCGCCTGCCTCTGCCTCCCGAGTGCTGGGATTAAAGGCGTGCGCCACCAATGCCCGGCTGCTGGTGCACATCTTTAATCTCAGCACTCAGGAGGCAGAGGCAGGAAGATCTCTGCAAATTTGAGGCCAGCCTGGTCTATGCAGTGAGTTCCAGGGAAGCAAGTGCTATATACCAAGATTCTGACTCAAATAATTATGGGACAGTAGATCCATTACTTATGGGTGCTGTGAGCAGTTTTCACAGTGACCAAACATCATCCTGTCTACTCAAAGAACATTTTCCAGTGATAACAATTATGTAGTAACTAATATAGTGTCTCTTAGGGCTGGAGATCTGACTCAATAGTTGAGAGCACTGGCTGCTCTTCCAGAGGACCTGGGTGTTGCAGAATATTTCTTTAACTATGTAATGATGTGTTGAATTTGTTTAATTATATAAAGATGTGCTGCTGTTTTACTTTGCCTGCCTAAGGCAATTGATTGGTCTAATAAAAAGCTAAATAGCCAGTATCAAGGGAGGAGGTATAGGTGGGACTTCTGGGCAGGGAGAGTAGGTGTGTGGGGAGGGGGCAGTTGAGATGCCAGGGAGATGCCAGGGGTCAGACAGACAGACACAGAAGAAATAGTAAAGAGGACATACAGAATGAAAGAAAAGTAAAAAGCCCTGAGGCAAAATGTAGATGAAGAGAAAAAGGTTAAATTAGGAGAGCTAGTGGGAGAAGCCTAAGCTAAGGCTGAGCATCCATAATTAATAATAAGTCTCCGTGTCTTTATTTGAGAGCTGGTTGGTGGCCCAATGAAAATTCCAAATATACCTGGATTCAATTCCTAGCACCCACATGGCAGCTTACAACTGTCTGTAACTTCAGTTCCAGGGAATCTGGTAACCTTACACTGACATACATGTAGGCAAAACACCAATGCACATAAAAATAAATGAAACATTAAAAATAGTGCCTTTTGAGATTTGGATGCAGGGATATAAATTGTGTTTAAAGGAATGGGCGGGTTTAGAAATAGATTGCTTCATTTCTTATCAGATGGAGGAAGAGAAGCACATGTAGTAAAAATGCTGGTTTAGATAACTCTAGAGGCTATTGGGGGAGAAGAAAAGAGGATAGTTGCAGAGAAAATGCTCAGTAATGGCTTTTGAAGGAGTATTTTAATGCAGTGGTTATTTTGAGTTATCTTTAAGATGTTGTATTGACCCTGTCCTAACGTTTTGACATTCTCTTTTAGAGTTGTACAAGTTGTAGTGCTGTGTTTGAGTAGTGAAACTTTTATTAGTGGTTGAGTGGTTGAGTGGGGTCAGACCGACCTGGGTTAAAATTAAAATCCAGGCTCCATTACTCAAGTACTTTTAAAAACTCGGGCAAGTTTGAGCTTCTCTAAACTGAAGCGTTCTCATCCCAAACTGCAAACTTCCAGAACATTAAATGAGATATTGTTATAAAGACCCTAACAGTACCGCACTGAATGTCCTGCAAGTGGCTGCTTTTGTCATGTACATTTGCTTATTTTAGAAGATTATCATGCTACCTGCAGTAAAGACTGGATATTAGCCAGCAGACCTAGATTCAAACCTGATTTTGCCCCTTAACAACCTATAATCTTGAGCACATGGTTTCTGCCCATGTAATGGCATCAACACGCTTTACATTGTCAGAGTTTGTGGTAGTAGAGGACACACTGGCCAAGTTGCCAATGTCTACGCCTGGAACCAAGTAAGCATTCACTGAATGGTTATTGTTACAAAGCAAGTAAATGGCAAGGAAAACCGTAGGTCTTGTCACATTTTTCCTCTTGCCTTCGCTTTTTACCTTCAGTTACAAACTTCAAGAAAGCAGATGTGCATAGTTAAGACTACAATACAGGTAACACATAGGAAGTTACATTCAAATTTATTGTAAAGAGGGGGCTGGAGAGATGGTTCAGAGGTTAGGAGCATTGACTGCTCTTGCAGAGGACCCAGGTTCAGTTCCCAGCACCTACATGGCAGCTCACAACCATCTGTAGCTCCAGTTCCAGGGGACCTGATGCTCTCTTCTGGCTCTTGTGGGTGCCAGGCCTGTGCAAGGTGCATAGAGATAATGTAGGCAAACTAGGCATACATAAAATTGTTTTTATTGTGATGCTACACTTGATACAGACATGAATAGTCACTGGAAGTGATGGGTTATATTAGTGAAAGGTATCTACCTTAGGCCTCTTGTCTCTTGGGAAGAAGTGTCAAGTGGAACACGTGGTTGTCCCAGCACTAACTTCCCTGATGAAGTGGATGTCACTTATCTTTGACTGTGCTGCCCAGCTGAGCAGCCAGCCCTGTGGTCGCTCTGGAGGTACCTGGCACACTAGCTGGCACCTCCTGTGGAGGCTGTCCCTGGACAGACTTCTTGCACACACTGTTCACTGTGTTTTGTTTAACCACTGAATGATGCTGGTTGTGATTTTCCACGAGTCTGCCATCCGCAGACTTCCATCCTTGCCCAGGTATCCATGCCCTCGGGGTTGCATATGGCAGTGAATATGGCAGATAGTCTAACGTCAAGGAGCTCACGTTTTAGAGGAAGGGAGCATTTTTAAGTGTTACCATATTTGCTGTTTGGAGCAAGTATGGACATTTTGAATTCAGAAGCCTTCTCCTTTCATAGATGAGGAATGCAATTAAGAAACCACCCCAGATTGCAGTGTTCTAAACAGAACCTGGTATTCCTTAGCCTTCCTTTGGCACCTTTTACCTGTAGTACTGTGTGTTCTGTTCTGAATGTCTTCAGTCATTGACACATTTCCACACTGATTTTCTTAATACCTCGCAGATCGCCTAGGGAATTGGAAGGAATCCTATGTGAGTCCAGCTCTTTAACCTTTTGATATATTCCCATTGCTCTTAACCTGAGATTTGAAATCCAGCCTCTGTCTTTACTGTGTTCTCCCTAACTTCAGACCTCTGCCTTTGTTCTTCCTCTGGATCGGAGTGTTCCTTCTCCTCCTGCCTGTCTCTTCCACCCCTCTGAGCCAGCCTTGCTTCATTTACAGACCTCAGCTCATGCTCTGTACTGTGTTCATATGACTTTTTAAAAGAAGATTTATTTATTTTATGTGTGTGACTGTTTTCCTGCATATACCCATGCATACCATGAACGTGCCTGATGTTAGCGACACTCAGAAGAGGGCGTTAGAAACCCTGGGACTGGAGTTACGGATGGCCATGAGCCATGCCGGTGCTGTAAACCGGTCATGTCCTCTTCAAAAACACCAAGTGCTTGTAACCACGGAGCCATCTCTCCAGTTCCTGTGCTTTATTGTATAGCACACCCGGCGCAGTCTTTGCATTTCATGGCTGCCTGCTCTCCTCTCAGAATGGCTGGAAAGTACAATGGCAGGACCTCTACTCAGAGCCTTCCTATCGTTGTTGCCCCAAGTTGCCCCAGGCTTCCCGTTGATACTCCAAATGAGTGAGGAAGGAACTCAGAACATCACAGTAAAGTTTAGATGCTTATGGGATGTCCTGCTGGGATGTGATTTTAGCAAGCAAGGTAGCTTATAAAGTGGTACAAGTTTCTCATGTGCTGTTGATGTTTAAATAGAGCAAAAAAGCACCTACTAAGATTTGGAAAATTCGTAAAGAGTTTACAAAATGTGACATGAAGGGGTACAGATCTGATGAAGACTGGGGAAAAGAATAAATCAGTTTAATAGTTTTTTGTGTCTTAGACTATGAATGATTTGAACCCAGCTACCAGAACTTATGTTTATATCTTTAAGGAGAGTATGTCAATTTGCACAAAGCAACTCTTGAAAAAATGTTGAATGAGTGATAAACCTCTGAAGTCAACTTTTGTGTTCTAAGTGCCGATGTTAGACACAGGAACAGTCTAATTTATGGAAAGAGTACTATATAGAGAATCAGAGATCTAATGTCTTAGTTACTTTTCTTTTGCTGTGATAAGCCACCATGATCAAGGCAACTTATAAAAGAAAAAGTGTATTGGGGACTTACAGGTTCAGAGGGTTGGAGTCCATGACCATCATGGCAGGGAGCATGGCAGCCGGCAGCCAGGCATCACATTGGAGCAGCAGCTGAGAGCTTACATCTTGAGACATAAGCATCAGGCAGAGACATCTAATTGGGAGTAGCATGGGCTTTTGAAACCCCAGTGTCCTTCCCCAGGGATATACCTCTTCCAACAAGGCCAGAACACTCAATCCTTCCCAAACAGTTCCATCAACAGCGGTCAAACATTCAAATATATGAACCTATGGTGGGGGGTGGCATTCTCATTCAGTCTGCCACATCTGGGTTTAAACATATAATTGAGGGAAGGCTAATTGTGCCTATCAAGTAGACTTGCTGGGTATATGCTGTTGTACAAAGTGCTTAGGACCAGATGTATACCACAGCTCCATACATTGTTTCTGCTTTTCTCTTTAATCACAGAAAGACCTTTGGGGAATATAGTAAATGGATCATTACATAGAAGCAGAGAACCTCAAGTTGTTTGAATCATAGCAATGTAATTTATAGATTGTTTACAAGACTATGGGATGGTTCGCCTGCAAACCAGGACAGTGTGTAGGTGTTGGAGAGTTGTCTATTCTTGTCCACAGTCAGACTGTCACTAAAAAGATGGACCCTATGGGTTTCCGAAGTCCTGGGGTTCAAAGCTTTTTGTAGTCAGTTCTGCTTTCCCACCTGCGGCTCACTCCCCCCAGTGGTTCCTTGCATGACTGATTTCATCTGCTCTGCCCGGTCCTCCCTCCCTTTCAATACCAGCTCATAGAGTTAGAGGGCGAGAGGCTGGACGTAAGGGTTAGTGGTAGAGCACTTGCCTACCGTGTCTAAGGCACTAGGTTTAATTCCTAATGCAGAAATACGTAAGTACACATGGGTGTATAGGATGTGTTAAATGTTGAGAGAGCTACTGAATTCCATCCTGATTTCTTCTGGGTAGGCGAGGTCTCCTGTAGTTGGCCAGGCCAACACCAATCTAATAGGATACAGAGACCATAGTATTGTGGATAGTTTTCTTTCTACTCTGACTGAGTTCAGCGAGAGAGACTGAGGACAGCCACTGAATCTGGGTAGGCCGTGTCCCAGCTTCCTTGTGGTTAGGAACCAGAAGCCATACCATATCATTTCAGTTCTCATGGAGGATTTGTTAGCTAGTATAAAAGACACAAGGGGAGGTAGCCACAAAGACAGCCAGCTCCACAAGGAGTTGGGAGCCCAATCAGGGGAGATGGACATGAGAGCAAATGTGCCATCTGATGGTATAGCCGGGGCATGTATGGGGAAGGGACCGGCCACAGGGACTCCTTGGGGCTGGCACAGTGGAGGGCGGTTGCCATTGAGAGAACAGCATGACATGTTCAGGGATTTCTGTTTGTGTAGTTGTCACGAATCTTTCTCTTTTTTTCTTCTGCAGATAAAAACAAAGCATTTACATCTGTCTAGGATGGTGATAGTTTTCCAAAAGGCAGATGAAAGGCAGTGACTATTGTATGCATATTGACTATATAAATATAGATTGTCTTCTGTATTGACTCCTGCATACATATTAACTTTAAAGAACAAATTCAGACTTTGCTCTTTACTAATCGGTGTCTAATAGGTGCAGTTTTTAAGTCATTGGAGGTCACCTGTTGTAAGGATGCGGCCCTCCCGGGGACAGATGCCACCAAAAAAGGAGAATGGTCCATACTGCATGCAGTTCCCAGGCAGGCAGTACAGTAGCCAGGAGGAAAACGGGGGTGGCTCTGCCTTGTCCCACCCTGACTGCCTGTGATTGAGGTGGCACCTTGGCTACTGTGTACCTTTAAATCATGTCTGTTGTCCATCTTGGGGGCCTTCCCAGGCCAGGGATCTGGGTAATCAGTTTATAGTTCTAGGAACTGAGCAGGACTGCTGTGTTAGCACTTGCATGCTTTTTATGGAGCAGGGAATGTTGTTGAGGGAATTTAGGCAGCTGGAACCTGACGCATTAGCAATTTGGTCAGAGTAAGAATTTGGGGGTGAGAAAATGTATAAAGCCAAATATTTCGGTACTCAAGCAGCTGTGGAGGGAGACGATGAGTATTCGGAAGGCAAGCGGCTCCCCACTGCTCCCTCTCTGTTCATTTCTGTGAGAGCTGCCTTTAACCACGTGGCTTGTTTTGAAAAGGGTGGCCGTGCTCTGCTGCCGCTTCTGAGCTGTTTTGTTAGCTGGCGCAAAACAACAGCTCTGCTCAGCTTTTGCAAGGTTAGAGGAAAAAGGGCTGGCTGAAGGGTGGGGTGGGTGGGTGGGGTGGGGGAGGGAGGTGAAGGGGGAGCAAGGACCTCAAGCAGGCCCTGTGGCCTCAGTCATGCCTGGCACGCCACGCTCTGAAGCCCATTACCACCTCATCCTTCTATGGAATAACTTCTGGAGGTGTCCTTGCCAACCTCAGGCTGCTTACATCAGAGAGGTGGCCCAACTCTGGAAGCTAGACAAGCCAGTCTTAGGGCGATCCCACCAGGAAAATGCCCGGATGCAGAAATCCTTACCCTGCCCGATGCCAGCTTCATCCCCAGCTAAAGCAGATGTCCCCTAACTTGGGCTTGCTCTGATTTGAGTATAAAGCCCCGTCGCCTGTTTGATTGCCATAAACAGTGAAACCATTCTCTGTAAAAATTACAGAAGATAAAGGAGACCAGATCAAGGAAGGATAAAACAGTTAGTCAGAGTATTTGACTTTAAAGAAAAAGGGATCTAGAGAGAGGGAGGGAGGGATATGAGGAAACAAGGAATAAGGGACAGACAGGGTGTCCGGCTGGCTTTGGAAACTGTCATCTAATTTCCATTGGTAAAGTGACTTTGAAATGCTTTAGGGAATCTTCAGGCCACGTACACACCCCGCCCCTCCCTGCTTCACGGCATCTGTGTAGGTGCTGACTGACATTTGAGCTGAACTTCACTGACTGAACTTGCCGGTGGTCAGTCTATTGGGAAGTACAATGCTGCAGTCTCGGCTCTTTGTACATAGCCTGCTTACTTACAATATGAATTTGACGCTGATACCCGTTCATCTTGGCAGGATGTATTGAATGGCTCTAGTTCGTTATTTGAAAATGTGTTATTTGGTTTTCATGACATTCTGGTTTTAGGGAAAGCCCATGAGCTGGATTTGCATGAGCTACAAATCCAGAATCTCTTTTATTGGCACCGGGGGATATCTTAAAAACAAAACAAAACAAAAAAACAAACCCAAAAACTCCTAAATATCAAACATAGTGTCAGAAACGTCAGGCTGTCGTCAGTCCCTGTTGTCATGTTCCATGGAGCTATGGCTATACCACTGAGTTCTAAAAACTTAAAAAGACCACTACCAACAACACAAAAGGAAAACTCATAGCCTTGATATAAGGAAAAAGGAAGATGGTAGAGGTTAGAATTATTGTTTTCATCTTAGAAATGAAGAAATTATCTTTTTATTTATTAAGGAAAGGAATTTTATGCTGTCCTTTGACTTAATGCTAAGTTCCAGGTTATATAGGGAGACCATTACAATTCACTGTGGAGGTTTCTAATTTTAACCAGGCTTTTGTTCTCACATGCTCTTCCTTACTGTGTCATCTCATCTAATTATAAGAGGCTTTCATTAAAACAGTCAGTCATTTATTTTGGAACACAACTTCAGAAGGCATTTACTGTGTCTTGTGACATAAAATGCAAACATCGTTCAGGGAACAGATCATAGACTAAGGTTCCTCGGGGGAGTCTGGCTAAGGAGAGCTGTGTGTACAAGGAAGCATGCACCCACTCGGTACCATGCACATTCATGGCGGCCAGTTGAGTGCAATAGGACGGGGTTACTCACAGCAGCAGCCTTGACTGCTTAGAACTGACTTAAAAAAAATCAGCTGAGGCAGACCAGGGGCTTTCTAGATGCTTATTCTGATGAGTTGACATTAGCTAGTTAAGGGGAGTAATTGGAGTAACTTCTTTTCAATATCTAAGTGTTTTCTTTCAAAAAAGGCCTCAGTTAAGTTTGATAAACTCCCAGGAATAAGACACCATCCAGCTACGGGAAAGAGACTGTGTGGCATTTTTTCCTGTGATGTTAAGATTTTTTTTAAATTTTGAGATTATTAAATAGGCTGCTTTTCCATAATCTTCCATAACGTGATTTACTGAAGGTTTTACTTTTAAATTGCAAACTCTTTTTAAAGAATCTGGGTGAATTTTTGCTGTCGTTTTTGTTGCTGTAATACCCGAGAGTAAAACAGAGTCTGTTCTTAGAATAGGAGACTTTGTCACAGTTGCAGGCATGCTTTTGTGGTGAAGACCCAACCCGAAAATGTCACATGGTCATTCATAATAATCTGGAAATTTGCTTGTCATAAAAAAAAAAAGCCGGCTTTGAATAACGTTGTCTACTTGACTATTTATAATTTGTGTAGCAGCTTAGCTATTTTTGTGTAACTGGATTCTTTTCCTAAGAGCTAGCTGTAAAGCAAGCACCAGTTTTGATGGGAAGTCTGTCCTGATAATGTTGTGTGCTCGTCTACCTGCTCAGTGCCGTCTGACTTTCGGTTTTAAGCAGCTCTGCCATTCCCAGTTTGCCGACTGCAGCTTTCCCTGTGGCCTGCGAGCCCAGTAATCACTGCAGCATTTTTCTTAGCTTTCTTATAAACAGTTTAGAGTTCTCCTTGCCTTTCTTCAGGCCTGCCATAAAGTTTGAAGCAGAGAAGTCGCTGTGAAACTGTCCTTTCTCTTTGCCTCCATTGAGAGGGAGGGGTAGATTCTGCGTGCCCGCTATGAGCTGTTAAAGCAGGGGTACCCACGGCGACTCTGAGCAGAGCTGTGTGTTTCTTTTATTCTGGGGAGGTGGTTTTGTCTGCCTGCAGAGTTTTACAATAGGTTTTGTTGTTCTTTTGCTTAGGCAAAGATAATTTCTTTTTGTTTAGAATATCTTGTAATGTGTTCCTCCATCCAGAGCACACCCAAGCCTGGGTAAGCACAGAATCCTTTTATCAATACAGGTTTGATTACTAGAAAAGAGGGTTAAAATACAGCCTAAGAATTTTGAGTCCCTCTGTAAGGGTTGTAAAGGGAAACAAGCTAACATGTCAAGGAAGCTACAGCAAAAACTGTATTCCTTTGGTAAAATTCTCCAGCCTTGTAGGAAGTTCTGCATGCTACTCTCAGCTACCAATAGTGTGTGTGTGTGTGTGTGTGTGTGTGTGTGTGTGTGTGTGTGTTTGTGTAAGATGCCACGGACATGGAGTATCCTTAGGTGCCTGCGGCTGACAGCTCTTAAGGTGTGTGGTTGTCAGGCCTGGCCTGAAGTTAGAGGTTACACACTGTGTGAAGGGTTTACAGACGGGGTTGGTGGAGATTAGTTAGTTCCGAGTTTTCGATAAGGAGCCTGACTAAACAGTAAGAGCCTTCAACCTCTGTGACTCGCTGGAAATGCTGTTAGCTCATATGTTATGGTCAAAATAGATTTGGGAATAAAATGGACATTTCCTTCTTAGTAAAAAAGAGGGGGCCAGGCATGCTCTTTCTAGGCAGGCTCCGTGCTGAGACTCTACCTACTCATAGTCTGGGGTTATCAGATTTGCAAGTCGGAGTTGTGGAAAGTTTCTGTTGGAACATAAGCAGCTCAGCCTCGAGTTCTTGCTAATATCAACAACCTAGAGGCATTTTCTTACCACCTGGGAAAGAGAAATGTTTCTAAAAGATGGCACACCGCTTTCCTGTTCCCCAGCAGGTCTCGAGCTGCATCTGGCCGAGTCGGGTAATCCAATCTATTTTAACGCAAAGATTTTCCGAGAAGGCAGGAAACCAGCAAGGGGAAGGCTTTCAGGCATCTGTTGTTTCGTTTCCAGATCCCTTGTGTTAATTTAATGTTTCTAGGGAACCCGGCTTTTTTCTCAGAATCTCTTCTCTAGGAACTGGTGTGTTCTGCGATAAGGATAGGCTGGCTGAGGGGGCTGCTCCGGGGTGCAGACTTTCCCCACCACTGCGAAGGTGACAGCACACTTCAAAGAGTGTGTTTGTCTGTGCGCAATTAGGAAAGGCAGATGTGACATGCCCTCACCCCGTCAAAACCAGGGCAACTCTGTTGAGGAAACAAAACCCAGCCCATCCCAAGCCTGAGTGAAACGTGAGCCTCACACAAACACTGGCATTGCTTTGGGAATACCGGGAAACTGGCGTTTATTCCAGCAGCCTCCGCAGAGCTGCGCTCAGCCAGCAATCCCGCTTGCTGGGAGTTGATTGTATGTGATGAGTTTGTTTCCCTCGCTTGCAGACAGGTGTTCCCACCGTTGTGTGCTGGGTCTTAGTCAGCATGACCAACAGCTGCTTGACCTCTCCCGGTTCTCTTCTCCCATCACAGACCTGAGACTTCACCCCAAGCTTCTCTTCTGCAAAGGAGTCCTGGAGACAAAAGCCTGCCCTTAAAATAGAGTCTCATTTTAGAATGTTGCATGTTATTCTGGTTTAGATTCTTGCAGCGCTGATAGTCCATACTGCCCTGAAAATCGTCCCAGGTACCTGGTGCTAAAATGGAATGAGTTCACGTGTCTCCTTAATAGTAGAACCTGAACCAGAACTCCAGTTAGACCAGAATTCTGTTCCTGAGTTGATGGAGTCACAGGACTCTAGAGATGGACCAGAGAGTGTTCTCGTTTAGCTCAGTTTTCCTATGGCATGCTAGTAATCTTTTTCTGATTGCTGTGGGAGGCAAGCAATAACATTGCTGGAGAACACTAATGACTGCCGTGTTTTTCTAATACTAGCTGGAATTCTCCCAGTAACTCTTCTTTAAATAACGAAAGGCTAAAATTACTCTTGTCCACATATTTTAATTAATGTGGGTGTACTTGAGGATCACAATAAAATGAGTCTTCTATTCACATTTAGGTTTCAATCCTTGCTGTGGGCAGTATGCTCTTTGAATTACTAGAAACAATCTTTGTTTTTAGGCAGTGCTTTGACGTTGTATAATAAAATGTTACATTATAGTATTTTAACTTTTTAAATGATTTTAATATTTAAATATTGGCATTTTAAAAAATGTGTGTGTGTGTGTGTGTGTGTGTGTGTGTGTGTGCTCATGAGGGAAACTTGAGATGTTGTCATCCTCAGGAACAATGGCTACCTCCTTTGAGACAGGGTTAGGCTAGATGCCTGGCTAGCAAGCTCCCTGGGTACTGTGTGTTTGTCTCCCCAGGCCTGAGACTCCAAGCCTGGGCCACTGTCCTGACATCGTGTGTGTCTCTGAGGGCTCCTTTTGGGGCTTGATGCATATATGGCAGTGGTTCTCAACCTGTGGGTCACGACCCCTTTTTAAGTCAAATGGCCCTTTCATGGGGGTCGCATATCGGATATCCTGCATATTTAGATTATGATTCATAATGGTAGCAAATTACAGTTATGAAGTAGCAATGAAAATAATTTTATGGTTTTGGGGTCACCACAAAATGAGGAACCATGTTAAAGGGTCGAAGTGTCAGGAAGGCAAGCTCTCTGTTGACGGCGCTATCTCCTTGTTCATATCCTGATCTTTATGGTATTCATGTGCGTGTGTGCCTGCCTGTGTGTGTGTGTGTGTGTGTGTGTGTGTGTGTGTGTGTGTGCGCGTGCGCGCACATAACTGAGTTAAGCTGGAATCATTAAAATAAAAATAAGTGAGTTTTAAACAGTTTTCTTTACCCCTTGTATTAGTTTTCTACTACTGCATAACAAGTTCCCACAAAAGTTACTGGCTTATAGCAATACACACTTATCTCTGTTTCTTACTACAAGTTAGAAATTGGGGCAGAGGATGGATGGCTGAGGTGGTGGTATCTTTGCCCAGGGTCTCAGAAAGCCAAGGCAGCATTAGGTCTGGGCTGTTTTTGTTTTTGTTTTTGTTTTTGTTTTATTAGGTCTTGAGAAATGATCCAGTTAATTAGCTTAGTTTTGTAGCAGGCTTCCTTTTGGGCTACCATCCAGCTCCCAAATCATGCCACGGAGACTTATTATTAATTACGAATGCCCGGTCTTATCTTATGCTTGTCCCGCCAGCTCTTATATCGTGAATTAACCTGTTTCTCTTCATCTACATTTTGCCTGAGAGCCTTTTACCTTTCTTTCATTCGGTATGTCCTGCTCCATGTCTGTCTGCTGGCCCTGGCATCTCCTCTTTCTCTTGTTCTCTCCTCCTTCGTCTTGAGCCTAGATTCCTCCTCCTCCTTGCTCTCTCTGACTGCCAGCCCTGCCTATCCCTCTACTGCCTAGCTACTGGCTATTCAGCTTTTTATTAGACCAATCAGGTACCTTAGACAGCCAAAGCAAGACATCTTTAGTTATTAAACATGCAATGTATCTTTACATAGTTAAATATTCCAGAACAAGTTCCACGAGGATGTTGGGGTAGAACTTCTTGTTAGCTGTCAGTGGGGGTCTTCCACAGGCCGTTTCCCTTCACCAGCACAGCCAGCAGTAGCGTGTGGGCAGAGCCAAATCTCTGCATCTCTCTGGCTTCCTCTTCTGCTTTTAAAGAACTCACTGATTACACCAAGCTCACTTGGACAACCCTTCTTGATTTCGTTAGTCAGCTGACTAGTAACCTTAATGACACCTGCATGTTGCATCATAACAGTTACCCAGTTAGCAGTTTGATTGATCGGGCTTTTGATGTAATATCTTTGGAAATTTGTATATTACACCCCTCTAGCTACAGTTTTCCGATGGTGGGAAAAGCCATAAGTCATCATTTAAGGTGCCTTTTAAGCATTTTAAGGATTAATTTTCTTTTGTAAGATAAAATTTAAAACCCTGAAACATCAGATATTGTCTACTAATCATGCTTTTGAGTTTAGACAGCAATGAATATTTGCAGCTGTTTCTCTTTGTTTTTCTTGTCCTCCATGAGACAGGGTCTCACTGTGTAGCAAAGCCGTTCTGGAACTCTAGAGCCACCCAGGATGGCCAGTGTGTGTCACCTAACCTGGTATTTCTTATACTCTACCTCTGTCTCACAAATTCTTCTCTAGTTTTTGATATTATAACAGACTTGTATCAGTTAAATGTCTGTCTATGGTACCAAACATACACACACACACCAGCCATAATAGTAATTGTTTTAAAAGGAATGCTTTTCATGTCAACTCTGATTTCAGCCTTGGAAATGTTCTCAAATACATTTCCTCTAGAATTCAATTATCAGTGAGAAACAAGGTCTGCTGACCTCACTGTCACTCAACAAACCTGCACCTTCCTGGCTGTGCTAAAGACTGGGGTGGCTTAAATGCCCCTCTTCGGGTGCTAAGGACTGGGGTGGTTTTTACATGTCATCAGGCTTGCTCTTATATCTTAATTTACTGTTTCTGAAATTTGATACTATTGCCACATAAATTCTAATTTTTCTTTCCCAAAATAATTGTGTGTGTGTGTGTGTGTGTGTGTGTGTGTGTATGTGTGTGTGTATGTGTGTGTGTGTGTGTGTGTGTTTCGGGGGCTCTGGGCAAGCATTCTACCCACTGAGTCAAAAAATATTCACATGAAAATGAGAAAACTGGGTTTCCCTTGAACTTGTCTTGTTTTTAAAGAGAGACATTTGATTCTTTCCTTCTGCTGGGAAGGTTAACTATAAATTGCAACAAAAGTCATAAAAACATGATTTTGGCAGAAACTTAAGTGGACAGTGTGACAGACGGAGGCAGTGGACAGGGGTTGGCCCCTCCCTTTCCTGTGGCTTCCCTTATGATTCTCTGGGAACAGGAAGCAAGACTTGATTTGTTTGTTTGTTTGGGTTTGATTTTTTTTTGTTTTGTAGAAATGAAAACATTTAGCAAAAAGCAGTTTCTTCTAATATATATATGCATGCATTTTTTTAAAAGTCACTTTCCAGCCCAAGAACTTGTGGTATTCCAGAGTTTATTTTCAAGTTACATACTTGAAATTAAGAATATATTTTTCTCAAAGAAATAATGCTGTCTAGAAAACATTTTGGCTTCTCAGTGGACCCAGAGTTTAAAGAAGTTAAATCTAAATAAACACAGTACTCCAATTTTGTATTCAGACCTTTGCTGAACCTGTGATGGGCGCATGTGATCCTGGTGCTCGAGAGACCAGGAAGGAAGCGTTGTGAGCTCAAGGCCACCCTGGGCTATAGTGAGCTTTAAAACAACAAACAACATGGATTTTACTGAATTCTGATTTTTAAAAAAGGGTAATATTGTGTGTATACCAGTTGTTCTATGGCCTTGAGATGTGGTCTGGAAAAGGCCTCTGCAATCAAACACATTACTATTTCTTCAGTTGGTTTGATGAATATTCCCACACAGTGGCAGAAGTACAGACTATAAATAGCCTCCTGTCAGCTCAGGTCAGGTGTGGTCACCAAGCGAATCCAGGCCTGGGGGGTTCAGCTCAGGTCAGGTTTTTTTTTCTGCCAAATAAGTTATGAAGAAACGTTCAGTTGTAGAACATTGGGATTTCAAATCAGCACATCTTTATTAAAATTTAGTTTTTCTTTTTTAATAGAAATAATAGAAAAAACCCACTAGTATAATAAGCTTTGGCCAGAGTGTAATATTATTTTATGGCAAAATGTGTTTAGTAGGCAATAATCATCCGTGAAAACATGTATGTGCAAGTAACATTCTATGGACTAAATAGGTTTTATTTATTATTTATTTCCGTTTTTGAGACAGGGTTTCTCTGTGTAGCTGCCCTGACTGTCCTGGAATTTGCTCTGCTGGCCTCGAACTCAGAGATCCACCTGTCTCTGCCTCCTGAGTGCTGGGACTAAAGGTGTGGGCCACTATGCACAGCAGATTATATTTATATATTTAGGGGCACACACACATACACACAAAACAACAACAAAGGAAGAGAGCAAGGCAGGGGGATATGTGGGAAGATCTGGAGGGAGGAAAGGGAAGGGAGAAAGATGTAACTTTTTGTTATCTCAAAAAAGGATTTAAAATGTATTGCAAGTTCATGATTGCCACCCAGGAAGCCACCTGTCTTCCATGGCAGTGTGGTGGGAGTGAGAAGCTCCACCAGGTGGAGTCGTAGCGAAAGGCCCTTCCCGTGGCCACTAGGCTGGAGTCGGTTGGAGCATGGGGGACAGGGAAGAGAACCAAGGTCGGGGTGACTTCCCCTCTCCCTTTAGCCCTCTCCCCCTCCCCCTCTCCCTTCTTCCTTCCATACATAGCTTTCAAAAGTAGCTAAACCTCCTTCTCAAGCTCTCCTTTTCTCTGTGGGCTGTCAGGTGGTTTGCTTAAGGTGTGAACTGCAAAAGAATGCGTGTGTGTGTGTGTGTGTGTGTGTGTGTGTGTGTGCGCGCGCGCGCGCGCACTTCTGCATGCACGCACTCGCTTGTACTTCCGGGATAGTTGAGAAGATTGAATGTGATGTGTTTTGAAGCGTCAAACGTGGGATAACCATTTAGTCAGTAGCGGTGTCCTTCCTCACTGCCCTCTCTCTCGGCTCTGAGGTCTTTGCTCAGCCTCCCAGTACTGGCTGAGAGTCCGGGATTCAGGCCAGGGTGGAGCTGCAGGGTAGCATAGGTCGGCAGGTCGGAAAGGAGAGAAGGTCTCAGATGGTGCGAACAGCAGCTGTCCTGGGGTGATGGGAAGAGGTGAGCCAAGGCTTGAAGGCTCAAGTGTAACCAGGCACTTGTGTTTCACCTAACCACGGGCTCTGGCTCTCTGCCTTTCATAAATATATCACTAAGACATTTCTGGAAGAATGAATCATCTTTAGCCTCTTCTGCAGCAGGACAAAAAAAGATATATTTGGGACTTACTTGAAATGGTTGTAATCATGAAGGCTGGTATAGGGTCTACCAGAAACATTAGAAGTTGCACAGTGAGTTCCCAACTTTGTCATGGTCCTGTTGGTGACATTCTGGATGTTTATATTAACTACATGAATTATTTCAATATTAAGTGTTTAATATGTGCTAGCCACTGTTCTGGGGATATAATGGTTAATGGCCTAGAGAAGATCCTGTTGTCATGGAAACGCTGGAGAGTAGTTTGTTTGAAAATAACACAATCAGGATGGCTGGGTGGGTGAAGGCTCCTTAAGATGGGTGGTCAGAGATCTGTCAGAGACCGTGACAGTGAGGCTCAACTTAAGGATGAGAAGGAGCTAGCCAAGCAAGGCCAGCAAGACCAAAGGATGCAGGAACGGGCTCTGTCCTGACCTGTCAGGAAGTCATGTTGCCGGAACTTCATGAGAAGGCAGGAGACTAAGGTCAGGACCAAGCCAGGCATGCTAAACTTTGCCAGCCCTGGACAGGAGTGTGGGTCTCACGCAGAGAACAAGAAGCCTCTGAGGTTTTTCACCTGGAAGAAAGGCAGTTAGCATGAGTTCACTTCACCTTTCCAGGGAATCCCTGTGGCGTTAAAACTGGCACTGTGCAAGACTACTCCAGGGTCACATTTGCTTTTAACTCAAACGCAAATGATTTAAAGTCACTGTTCCTCTTTTTTATTTCTTTAGGCTTTCACTTCAAATACCATTTACTGTCATTGTTAGTGTAGTTTGTTGGTAAAAGGGCATGTGAACAGTCATCTCTGTAATACTGACTGACTTTCCTGTTTTGTGTTTTGTTTACTTGGGCTTTCATCTTTCTTCGTTTGCCTTGAGGGCTCATGTGGTAAACTTTGCAAACATTTGTCTGGTCTCTTCCATCACCAGCATCTTTGCTTCTGGTAGCAGTGGGTCTTCATTCTTTTGTTTTGTTTTTGAGTCAGGGTTTCTCTGTGTAGCCCTGGCTGTCCTGGAACTCACTCTGTAGACCAGGCTGCCTTCAAGCTCACACAGATCCACCTGCCTTTGCCTCCTGAGTGCTAGGATTAAAGGCGTGCATTACCATAGCCCACTTCACTCTTAAGCCTTTACTTTACTCTCCCACTTTGGGATTTTTTTTTTGTGTGTGTACATCTATTTCATGACCTCTAGGGACATTCTTTCTTGTCTGTACTGCTTTGTTTTTAAAACTTGGTTCAAAAAACAAACATAGAACACACACACACACACACACACACACACAGGGAGGTGTTTGTTACATGAGTGGACAAACCTGCAGGAACGAGGTGTGCTGGATTCTTGTGGTGAACTTCACAAACATCATATTTTTTTTTTGTAAGCAGCGTGTTGTCTAAGGAGGCCACTTTGGACTCTATAAAGCGGGGTGCATAGTGCAGAAGGAACACTGGAGTGTAAATCTGGTGTCTGAACCCGAGATCCAGCCCTGTTCTGGCTGTTTGTGCTCTTGGTGGATTCTTCAGGGAAACACAGTACAGTTAGCACTGTGAACAATAGAGTCAGGGTCTAGTCTCCTGGACACAAATGGTTTGACACTTGGTACCAAGAGAGCAAGGTGGAGGTTGGCCTTTCAGGTCAGCTGAGGGAGGGCTCATGTGAGTTCTGCAGAATGGAGCTGTGCTGTATTAATTATTTGCTATTAATTAGTCCTAGATTCTGCAAAGTTAGAAGTTAATACAATATGAATGAATTTTGGCAGATTGAAAGGATAACCTCAAAGGTTATGGATTTTTTTTGCCTTATAGAATACTAATCAGGTAATAATAAATCCTTTATATAATTTAGAATTGTATTATAACATTCTTTTATTTGTGTGTGTGTGTGTGTGTGTGTGTGTGTGTGTGTGTGTGTGTGTGTACATGCATGTGCATGCACATGAATGTGAACTAAGGAAACCAGGGGTGTGAGATCTCTCAGAGCTGGAGTTTCAGGCCATTGTGAGCCATCTGATGGGGGAGTCAGGAACCGAATTCGGGGGCGTCTGTAGAGCAGTAAAACCCTTACCCTCTGAGCCAGCTCTCCAGCTTCCCTAGTGTTCTCCTGTTAGCTGTTATATATATTAGGTTCTTTACCACCTTGCTGTTATTAATAAATGATATAAATTTTGACTTGTACTCACTGTGTATTTGTATAAAGATTGTATTTTTAACTTTTGAAAATTGCATTTTGACATCCATATTCAAGAACGTCCTTAGGCATGAATATACATGTCACTATCCAAATTACTTGATTATATGTTAGTCTGTAGTTTCTGAGTGGAAACACCACAATGCCACAATAAAGAGAATTATAGTATGATAGTGAGGTTGAAAATTCTGCCAGGAAACCATACTTCCTTAGAAGAGTTTCTCTGAGGCTATTGGTCTGTGTAGTTCTGTGTAAACACTCTTAATGAATTCTAGGCTAGTCTCAGGGAAGGCTCTCCCTTGATTCAACCTGGCATCCCTAGCAGCTAAAGTGGGGCCTGGTATATAGTAGTTGCTCAATAAATGTATTCTGCATGGAGAAGAACAAAACTTTCCCCAATGGGAGACAGCCTTTGTATGTATAAAAGAAGGAGCAATTCAGAGGAGAAATAGGTCTGGTGGGGCCAAGTGGGTGAGAATATGAGACACGAGTGTTGCTAGGTATTCCGGTGTCTGGAGGACTCCCAACCCCAAGGACACACAGTCTCCTTGCCTTTCCACATTGAAAACCAGCCTCCCTCCCTGCCTCCCCCCACCTTTCTTCCTGCCTCCCTCCCTCCTACTGGCCCACCTGTAGTTAAGAAGCCTTGAGCGTCTTCTTCAGGCACAGGAACAATTAGTGTGAATTGAAAAAAAGGTAATTTCTTGACAGTATTTTCTCCCTTCATTGCCACTGCCTCAACAGAATTTTTCATCTAAGGAATTGTGACAGTTAAATAACCATCTCTTAAGTCATCCCATCCAATTTGTTGGAAAATTTACACTAAAACCCATTTTGCATACTGTATTCTTATTAAACCTATGTACTAGCAGTGTTGGGAGCATTGTCTGTTACTTCCCTGTGGATTTCAGGACCTTGTTGCAAGTATTGTGCTCCATATACTCTTCATGATGGAGTTTTCCCGTTATTCGGAAAACAATAATTTGTTGTGTTTTTAAACTCCCATGTCTGGGTTGCATCCTCTGCTGTTTGGCAGGCTGTTGCTCTCCGTTCTCTGTGCTGCTTTCATGGCTGCCTGGAGAGCTCCCAGACTCTCCAGATACAGTTTCTCTGATCATATGGAAAAGAGTAGGTGACCTGCTTCATCAGGCTTTCTTAATAAAGACTAATACGAAATAAATAAAAAGTTGTAATCCATAGGAGCCTGTGTATCTGGGCTGGTAATACCCATGAGCCTCCTCTCCCAGCTTGCCCAGCACCGGCTGGCTCTTCACTGTTCTTTTCTGGGCTCCTCAGATACAGGCTTCTGGATAAGCGAGATGAGCAACGCATGAGTTTTCTCTTCTAGGTTTTGAAAGTCGTCAGGCAAACTGATTAAAATGTGGTCATTTTAGCCTGGTTCTCACAGAGCTGGACCAGTGTCGGGGCCCTGTTTGTTCAGCTGCCCCAGCGAAAGAATGTTAAGAAGAGGGGAGGGAAAGGGGTGAAGCCAGGCAACACCAGTGTCTGGAAGGAGCGTTGAAAGCAAGTGGTTTGGGGGATCATGGAGGAATCGGGATGGCTGTTGTACAGTCCACGGAGGCCGTCTTATGGGGCGGGGGCCTGTGCAAGGGCGGAGCAGCAGCTGGCTTAGCCCGAGCCTGCATTGGAGGCAGAGTCACAGGGTGTCTGCTGGGCCCGAGACTTTATGGAGCATTCATGAACTTAGTAATGTGTGTTCACACTCTACACCTGATTTTGCTAAGGAATGAAGTTTGTCTGTTCTTGTGGTCACTGCTGCTACTAGAATTAAAACTAGTCTTTAGCCCATGGGCAAGAAATCCAGATGTACTGAGATTAAAGTCTACATATGCTTAGCAGTGAGCATGAGATTCCCCTCTCATTATTTTATTTATCACACAAAGGTAAACCTGGATATTTTTTGGACACTCTGCAATTTTTATGGACCCCACAGATCTCCAAATCAATAACTAAATTTTCTCATGGGCCTCTAAGAATACAAATCAACTTGTTGTTTTAATTTAATTTAAACCATTAGCAGTTCTTTCTAGGTCCCAGCAGCTCTGAATAAAATCAGATCGTCTCTGTAGCTCCAAGTTGTAGTTAGGATTGGAGGATTTGCAGTTGGCATTGCACATGGTCTGATTGTTGTCAACCTCACTGTGTGAGCTGTTTGTCATTTGTTTCATATTTTCTAGGCTTAATCTGCTACCATTTAGATTGACTCATATGCAAAGGCTTGATTAAGATCTCAGGATGTGCCAGCTTAACCCCAAGCCAATGGTGCCACCAAAAATTTTGATCATTTTATTATAGGAAAGAGAAGAATGGGGTCTTGGGCTTGGATCGGTCATCTGAATTCAAATACATTCTCACTATCATCCTGGTGCTGTTGTTTATTTTGCTTCTGTTGAGTCTTGTTCTTCTGAGTTATCCTCACAGGTTTCCAGGAATCCAAGGGCTAAGAAATATCTTACTGAGAATTTGAAAATATCGAGGCATTTAATTTTGTGTGGGTGTGGAGTGTTTTATGACTCTTTAAGTTTGGAGGACCAGCAAAATAGAGAAGGATATTGTGTTACACAGCGTGCTAGTTATAAATGTTTGCTTTTATTACACATGATGTAACCAGAGTGGAAAAAAACCACAGCAGTAATAATCGTTGATCTAATCTTGGCTTAGAGGTAGGGGGCACAAGGGGAGCGGGGAGAGCAGCAGAAGAGAGAAAAGTCTGTTACCAATTACAGCCAAGTTATTATCGTTAAAACGTTGCATATATGAATAATGATAAGACATCCTGCTAGCTTCATTGAAAGGGAACAGACTTCTTTCTCCTTAGGTACTGGCTGAGGGAGAATTCTTCCCGTACGCGTTGCTTGAAAAGTGAATTATTTTGCTGTGCGAATCCCTTCATCCCTGCCCTCACAGAATAGCTGTTTGGCTATTTAAACCATTCAGACTTTCAGCTTGGTTGCCCTTTGTCAGCCGAGAGTTCTTCTGTCTTCTTCCTCTCCCTTTGTCTTACTGCTCTCGCTGTCCCCGTCCCCCTATCCTGCAGCCGAGGAAGGAACTTGTTCACCGTGCTTTTCTCTGTTAGAAAGCAGCGACACCTTCACAGGTGCCCCGCCTTAGTCAGATCCCAGAAAGACAAGCAGCAGGAACACATGCAGCTAAATCCAACATGGGTCAGCAGATGCTGCCAAGGGAAAAAGGGAAAACAACAAAGAGTGTTCACAGATTTCCAGGAATGGGAATTATTGGTAGTCGGCTCTTTACAAACAGAACGGTGATTGGGAGCCTCACACCCTCTCCATTCCTCCCATTTGCTGCAGGAGTGTGGCAAACGGGACTGTGGCTTTTAAAGGTCAGCCTGCTAATCGTAGATATAGTGGGCAAATAAACTCGCTTCCAGAGAAGTGGCGAAGGCCAGCCATTTGTCATTCCGGGCCCAGCGTAAGCACAACATGGAGGTATGGGTAGGATGTTCAGTCAGGCGGAAAGAAGGAAACGAGGCAAGAGGTGCAGGACACAGACCAAAGGAGTTGGAGTGAGAAGAGCCGGTGTCCTACAGCTGTGGCTGGAGAGTGTCCCGCAAGGGCCCAAGCTTGCTCAGCAGCTTGCAGTTCTAGTGGGAGGAAGTTGCAACTGGGAAGGTGGGCCTGATGGGGATTCTGGGTCTCCCCCTTCTTTGTCTCTATTTGTTTCTTGGCTGCCAGGAAGTGAGTGGCTCCCTTTGCCACACTTTCTTTCCATGACAGGCTCCAAGCCACGGGGCCAGTTGGTCATGCATGAAACCTCCCAAACCGTGAGCCGAATCCCGTGTTCTCACTCACAATCTTGTTGTTTTGGGTGTTTTACCGCAGCAGTGACGAAAAGCTCCAAGCCCAACTACTAATGCTAGTGGTTAACGAGTTGTGGTGTTTCCTCTAGTACTCATGTACCCCTTCTTCCAACCTCTGACTTTGCCCATGTTCTTTTTGAGCTCGACATGGGACTGAAGTGAAAACAAAGATGACTGAGAACAAACCCACCTCCATTAACAGGTGTGCACACAAATACTATAACCTGTAGTGCACTCAGAAAGAGCCACGAACAACTATCCAGTACGAAGCACAAGTTTCACAGGGATTCTGAGAAAAGTGGCTTTATGGGTTTGTGGAGACCAGGAATCCAATCTGATTGTTTACACTCATTCATTTCCTTACCCGTCACGCGCCAGGCCTTCTGTTGGGAACTGAGAATAAAATGGGGAACATGTGCAGACATGACCATCTCCGTCGGGGAGCTTCTGTGCTAACCGAGACAGAAAGCATGCTTGAAAAGCAAAGAGCAGCAGGCTGTGAAGAGGACGGGAGGGAGATAGTGACAGACAGTAATGGGAGCCACCTTCCCATGGGCTACCTTCAGAAGAGTCCTTGAACACCAGGAACTATCTGAGGGGTGACAGGAAGCCAGCAGGAAGAAAGGGAAGAGTGTTTTAGTCAGAGGGAACAGCGTTGTGTGAGGTCAGGATGGTGTGGTATGGCGGGCTTTTCAGGATGAACACAAAAGTTGGTCTAGAACCTTCAACAAGCTGGGTTTTACCCTAGCTCAAGTGAGTCTCACTGAAAGGGACTGCAGTGCTGAGTTCTTGTGTCCAAAAGTTCAGTCTGTTGGTCTCTGTAGAATGCATATTAGAAGTATGGAAATCATGAGACATGCCTCATGTATGTATGTATGCATATATACATATTCATACACACACACATATATATATAATTCTCTATATATTAAGGAAATGGAGAATGAGGAACTTATGGGGTTAGAAGGTATAATGAACAAAGTGATATTTTATCTGATCTTTTAGGAATGATTGGAATTTTGACAAGCAGATTGGGAGAAAAGAGTTTTCTAGAGAGGGACAGGGCGACCAAGTATAGACTGAGTGAGGGGCGGGGTGACCAAGTATAGACTGAGTGAGGGGCGGGGCCACCAAGTGTGGACTGAGGGAGGGGCGGGGCGACCAGGTGTGGGGCTGGGAGGCAGGAGGCAAGTTTGGAAGGGAACCAAATGAAACATCTCTGGGGACAGCAAATGCCAGCAAGGAAAATGCAGGCTTCTGTTCAGTTACAGGTGCTCTTAAAGGCCAGGCCACACTTTTAGGGGTTTGAACAATAAATCTAGAGGGGCTGTTTTAAAATTGTATCTAAGCACAGTTCATTTACTATGAGTGTGTTCTGGAGGGTACGTTTGTCTTGTTTTAAAATGAACTAGATCCATAGAGCCATGTGTCTTTCAAACAGATGCCTCAGTATGAGGATTGCCATGTAATCTGCTCTACTCTGTCACCTACAGAACTTCACATCCACTATCACAGGGTGCTGAGCCAGGTTGGGCATGGTGGTATCTGAGGCAGGAGAATGGCCATGAGTTCAAGGCTAGCTAGGCTATAATGGAAAATCCTGTCTCAAACAAACAAGCAAAACCACAACAACGAAAGGAAAAGAAGCCAATGCAATTGGACTTCCGCAGCAGGACCTTCCCCTTGAAGGTTTATTTCTTAGTTGATTTGTTATTCACTCGTTCATTTGTTTGTCCAGCCATTCAGTGAGTAGTAACCAAGCGACAGCGCTGTAGCAAGCCCTGCTTACCCTGGGTGGGAGGGGCTCCTGCTCTTCCTGTGCCCTGCAGGTGGTGAGGATTTATTTGGTAATTGCGCCCCAATAGTAGTGACAGTCAGTACTGACCAAGGGAAAGACTGTTCAAGCAGATATGCCTGCAGGGCAAGGCTGTCTTGAGAGCCTGGGGGACAAGGCCACAGAGATCTGGTTCCTCCAAACAAGTCAAGAAGTGGTGACCAGGGAAAGAGAAACATGCAGTACCCTCACTCCTAGATACAAGTCACAGCCACACTTGACTCCTGTCCACCTTCCGGTGCCAATCTGAATTCTCATGGCAGGTCTGAGGTATCAGCACTTTAAAATGTCCCCAGGTGGCTCTAATGTGCTGGGTTTGTTCGCTTTTCAGAGGATTGTGAAAGACTCAGGCTTTTAGTCTTCTTAAATATTTTTATTATTTTATGTGCATTGGTGTTTTGCTTGCATGTCTGTCTGTGTGAGGGTGTCAAATCCCCTGCAACTGGAATTACAGACAGCTGTGAGCTGTCATGTGGGTGCTGGGACTTGAACCCTGGTCCTCTGGAAGAGGAGCCAGTGCTCTTAACCACTGAGCCATCTCTCCAGCTCCAGGTTTTTTTTCTTTAAGCAGAACATTTTGAGCCTGAGTGTAGTGTAAAGGGTTACCAGAAAAAGAAGGGTGTCTTCAGGGACCCAGACCCCTTGGACAGGAAGAGAGACCGGCCTGTGAGAAGTGGCTGCTTTGGGGAACAGGGGAAGGCTCAGAGGACATTCCAGATGAGTTTCTGGTGTGGGCACCTGCACAGTAGCCTAGGTGGAGGGCTCATCTGAGTTAGGACAATTACAGGCAAGGAAGTCTGCCGGCACAGGGGACACGAAGGGGATCAGATGGCCTCCAGTTCCATGCCTCTCTGTCGTCTCCAAGACGCAGCTCCTCTACCAGGCCCCGACTCTCCACAGCTCTCTAGTCCTTCTCTCTGTGGGAGCGCAGGGCTGCCAGGGTGCCCTGCCCCTCAGGCTGCCAGCTTCTTCCCATCAGGACTCATGGTGTCTAAGTTGCTGTTCTGAGGGTTGGCTGCATTCTGTGACAAATGGGAATGAAGGGAGAATTCTCGGTAATTTTCCTCAGTTTAATTCTCTGTTTTTCATTACGCTCTAGGTCCTGATGGATTTCTTGCTGATTTTTTAGAAATATTCTGCCCAGGCTTTAAGCTAAAGGAGAGGATGAATACTGCAAGTTCAGAAAGTCGCAGTATTTCTGAGGATGAGCTTTTGCTTTTCTGCCATTTTCTGTGCTTTGTTTCTTCCTAACCATAGAGGAGACATTAGCCAGCCAGTGAAACCGGAAACACAGATCCAGCTCGGCAGAACGTGGGAGCCGGACAAGCTGAAAGTTTCATTACCTGGGACGGTTTAAAGTTGGAGAAAAGACTCGTCTTTTAAGTGACAGTTGGCCTCTTCAGTCTCTTGCTTTAGGCTGAATTAAGGCACTGGGTGTGGGTGAGCGGTTACACCCACTGCCCTACCCGAACTCTACCCAGCGTTCATTGCCTTCATTTCTGGACGGCTCAGAACCTGGCACTGAATGCAGCTTGCTCTCCTGAAGGTGTGTGCCTGACTCTTTTGAGTCAGCTGATGACGACCTGAGAGGTGCCCGGAAGCTCAGAGAGCAGGGAGGTCAGCCGGGAAGGACTGAGTCAGTGAACACCCCGGGGCCACAGAGACGGGCGCTCACATATTTGGAAGTTGAGTGACTTATAGATCTTTGTTTGGAGTTGGGTGTTAGAATTTAGAATTTACTCATTTGGAACTGCTGACCTAGGTGTGCACATCCGCGAGTGCACAGGCTTCTTCTGTTCACAATCCCTTGGTTCCTCTTCCCAGAGCCTGAGCTGACTCATTGCCTATAAACTTCCCAATAATGAATGTCAACTTTTGATAATGTAATTGATGAACATTTTATTAAAAATATGCATCCTGTTCCCAGTAGTAAAGCTGGGGGGGGGGGCTGCGTCAAATAGGACAGAGCCGGCCTTGCTGGTCTGTTTTCTTGGGCAAGCACTGTTTGTTCCCCCTGCCATATGCTCGCACACCGACTGGAATGGCAGTGGCTACACAGGCAGCTTTGAGACCACCGCTAGCGATTACTAACGCCGCAGCTGCTTCATCTTCGTAGCCACAAGGTGGTCCTTTCTTCTTACAGCTGGAGAAGCCGGAACCCAAGCTTAGTACGCTCATATAGGCCTCATAGCAAACAGGGGTGAGGGGACGCCTGAACCAGGGTTTTCCTCACTTTCTAGCCTTGGGGCCTGGGTAAGAGATGACTGTAAAGTTAGGTCTACAGCAACACACTTGCTCTAAGGTTTAAGCAAGCCAGGTGGGCACACAGCACGAAGGACAGTGCAGCAGTGTCTGTGGCTCTTCCCTCTCGGGACCCTGAAGGAGAGGCTGAGAGCTGGGAATCCAACAGCTTGAGACTGAATACGATGCTCGCCGCCGTGGTTCCTGCTGCTTATGTATGACTGCTCTAGCAGGGGACAGAAGCCAGCCACGCTTCAGGCCAGCTCTGAGGCCTCGGGGTGTCTCTCTCGCTATGCTTTTTCATATTTCTCTGCTTTCCTTTGTTTTTTTTCTTCTGAATGTTTCATAGGAGGACGGTTATAATATTTTTTCTTCCTGATTATGGAACTCTTTGTATGAGTGTGTGTGTGTGTGTGTGTGTGTGTGTGTGTGTGTGTGTGTGTGTTTCCTTTTTGGTTGACAAGAAATGTCTGTCATTACAATATTTTAAAAATTACCTTTCTCTGCTATTGTTTTATGTCACAGAAAATTATCCTTATGTAATCTAAGTTTCTATGCATTGTTAAGGAGGTTAAATGAAAGCTATCCATTTCATCTTTAATTATTTGAGAAATAGTCCCTATGGAGAAATTAAAAAGTTTCTCCAATTTAGAAGTTCAGAATTGCATTTCCCCTAGTGAGTTGGGATAGAACTAAATGGGCATTTTAATTGTGAGCATAATTGTAATTCAGAAATGTAACACATAGTCTAGGTTCATCCCAGAGAGTAAAGAAAGGCTACATTTTTTTTTCTTTTTCTGAGTCATGGTCCCAGTGTGTAGCTTGTCTGGAACTCGCTCTGTAGACCAAGTTGACCTCAGATTCTAAGAGATCCACCTGCCTCTGCCTCCCAAGTACCTGGATCAAAGGTGTATGCTACTATGCCAGGTTCAGGGCTAGATAATTTTTGAAATTATGAATGGATGATTGATGTTCTTGTTGTACCTGAAGACAAACACTGTTTAGCATAACTTGTCCTCGACTCAGGGAACAAAGAATTGACTCAGTTATTTAGCAAGGTCATGAGAGAATTGCTGGTTTTGTCTTCCATTAACAGAAACTTTGGTAAAGAGTGGTCTCACCGTGGGTCTGCACAGCATTTTACAGCTTACATTTTTCCCTCCCAGTGCGTATTCATTCAGCCCTCTGTGAAGAAGTGTCAGTATCGTTAATCTATTTTACAGATCATGAAACAGACCCAAGAAGTTTATCTGAGGCCGTCTAATTCCTGATGCAGAGCTTTCCCCAGGAAACATGGTGATACCTGCTTTGCAGCCCCACGAGGGGAGGTAGTGAGCAGGCTCCCTGTGGACTGCCCAGATTTCAGTAGGGGGTTCCAAAAGTGAAAACATAACTCCAGTCGGAAACCAAAACCAGGTTGATGGGTGTTTGTCAGCTTCCGCTCTGTGACAGAGCACCCGAGGCAGTCATAAGGAGGGCAGACTTATTTGCCCAGGCTCTCAGAGATTGAAGCCCTCGCTTGTCCGGTTGCTCTGCCCTCCTGGTGAGAGTGCATGGAGGAAGCCAGTTCACTCATGGTTGTTGGGGAAGCAAAAGAGAGAGAAAGGAGGGGCTAGGGGCCTGACACCCCCTCCCAGGGCTCTCTCAACCTTCCCCCACTAACTCCATCTCATAAAGCCTCTGCCACCTCTTTGTAGTGCCATGAATGAGCCAGGAATATTCCAGATCCAAACCGTAGCAAGCACTAAACACTAGAAGTTCTTTTTTAAAATCTCCTTTCAGTAAGAGTTGTTTATGTTCTTGTCTTCTGATAGATAGCCTTCCTTGAAAAATCAATAGGGACACCAGTTCAAAACCAGAATTGTGAAGAAAATGCTTCTCATTGACTGTCAATTCTTTTCCTGTTGTGTATGATTTGGGCAGAAGCCCCGGCTTAGACCGGGAGCCGCAGCAGGCAGTCCTTGGAGACTCAGTGAGAACCACTAACAGGAATATTAGGAAAGTGGTTGGGATTAAAGTTGCCTGCCACTCTCTGGTGAACAATAGTATAGGTTTTGAATTTGTTTCGAAGGGGCATGTTATACTAGAAACCCGCTATCTGAGAGATGGCTGCTAAGTTTGGAAAACCATCTTTCATTCATGTTACTAAGTCTCTGCTTCATTTTGAGGCCTTTTCCCCCAAGCCTTCCTTAAATGCCTCAGAGGCGTTGGTGGTGCTGGGCTGTGCCTTCTGTTTGCCATGCCGCGCCTCAGCCTAATCACAATGTCTGTTTGGTCATATAATGTACAATCGTGTAGCAATGGGAATGCAACGGACTATTTGGTGTGAAGACAATGCTGTTCTGATTAAAACACACGCCCGTCACCTGTAGCAGAGTGCTGTTCTGGAGTCTCCATTGGGCTGTCATTGGGGTGTCTCTTTCTCTGCCTCGTTTCCTATTTTCCATATTGACTCAGCAGAGCTGCTAACACTTTTCTTTAGTTCCTATCCTCCCATTGGCCTGGGTTAACACTAAGTTCAGGGTGAAACTTGTTCTGATGAGGACGGCCAGTCTTACTGTTTCCTAATTAGCCCCCTCACCACCCTCTGCCACCACCATCGGAAGACAGCTGGTTCTGGTGTTAATGGCATCAGCTGTCCTAGTTGAGAAAAGCACCACGAAGGCAGGGAACTTGACTCATCCCCAAGCCGTTGTGTCTGATGCTGTGCCTGGAGCACTGGGAAGAGGATGTTTTGCTTAAAGGGTTGAGACTCCCTATGGGGGAGTTGGAGATGCCTGTGTCAAGGCTTTGTGGTTGCAACTAACTCATTCTAGAATGATCCTGGACTTCTTTCCATGCGTCTCTTCTGCTTGTGTGAGCCTAGCTAGCTAGACACAGGCCTGGCTATTTCCAGAATGTCAAGTTTCACATTCCCCAAAGATGGGCTTTTTCTCCTGCTTTTCTGTCATTCCTTGCACCAGTCGTATATGTAAATGACCAAGCATACTTATTTGTGATTTCTTCATTCGCTTTTTCCTCCAGAGATTGGATGAAATGTGAAGTATGGGTCCTTGCGCTTATGTCTCGCAAGCCTTGGTCTAAGCCTGTGGTGCGCGTGCGTGTGCAGCCTTCCCTGTCCCTGCTCACTCGTCTTCCTTCTCCCTTGTTCTGTGCTTCCTCAGCACGTTGCCAGCAGGTTGTGCTGTGATGCCTCGCATCTGTTTGCCCACCACGTGTACATCTGTTCCCTTTCTCTCACTTGGTGCTCTGCGGTTTTCAAGCTGATACTCACTGAAGTGGACTCTGCGTTAGGTCCTGTGCTCAGGGCTTTAGAGCCTGGAGGATTCGTGCTGTCCTCGTTTCGCAGGCTAAAAGCCAGTTTGAGAGAGGAGCCACGCTCAAGCTGGTGTGACTGGTACCCAGCAGAGCTGGTGTGGAATCTCTTGTGGGAGGACAGGGTCTCATGACCCTTCTGGGTCAGCCCCACGAGTGCCGGGATTACAGGCATGCACCACCCTGCTCAGTTTGGAGTTTGAGTACTGACCTAGTTAGCTGTGGCGGTTTGAATTGGAATGGCTCCCATAGGCTCATGTGGTGGAATGCTTGCTTTGTCATTAGGGGGAGGTGCTACTTGAGAGGGGTTAGGACATGTGGCCTTGGTAGAGGAAGTTTGTCACTGGCTTTGAGGCTTCAAGGGTCCAGACCAAGCCCAGTGTCTCTCTCTTTTCCTGCTGCCTGGGGATCAGGACTCTCAGCTATTGTGTTTGTCTGCATGCCGCCATGCTCTGCAGGATGAGGGTGATGAACTAACCCTCTGAGGATGTAAGCGAGCACCAATTAAACGCTTTCTTTATAAGAGTTGCCCAGTCAGTCTCTTCATAGCAGCAGAACAGGGTTTAAGACATTAGTTTAAGTAGGCACATGCTTCCAGCAGCCACAAACATTCCTCAAGAGTATGTTGCAGAGACCTAGGCACCGTGGCTCAGGCTTTTAGTGCCAAGATCAGAAGACGGGCAGGGAAATCTTTCTGAGCTGAGGCCAATCTGGCCTACATAGCAAGTTCCAGGCTAGGCATGGCTACATAGTGAGACTTGTTGAGAGATACTGTAAAGGCAATGTCATAAAGAGATCTTAGAACAAACTTTGGTAGATTTGAAATGGAGTTTTGTTGGTTTTTTTAGACAGGATGTCACTACATAATCCTATCTGGCCTCAAATTCAGATACCTGCCTGTCTCTGCCTACTGATGGCTGGGATTAACAGTGCCCAGGTTGAAATGATGCATTCTTATATAATGCAGTTCTCTGAAGAAACATACATTCAAGCTTCTTGAATTTAACATTATCAGAAACTTTTTCAATCAAATAAACACTTAACATTTGTGTCTATTCTTTGACAGTTTATTATCACATTCGTTTTTCTATGTATCTGTACATGTTTATATGTGTGTGGGTGCATGTGTGGCATAGCATATGTGTAGATGTCAGAGGACAACTTCCTGGAGTGCATTCTCCCCTTCTACGTAGGATCTGAGGATGGGACTTAGGTGGTCAGGCTTGGTGGCAAGTGCCCCTACCCATTTTACCATCTTGCTGCCCTCCCTCTGCTATAATGTAAAGAATTAAGTTTTTACATTAGAAGAACCCCAAAGCTAAATGACTTCTGCTAACAAATTCTCCTTATGTGTCCAGAGTTGTGCACTTATTAGGAATCATTTTCCCTCCTGTTTATTCTAATTGAACTTATTATTATAATTGTGAAGTCTAATTAAACTGTACATAAACTGATGAGATGCAACTGTAAAAATGGAGTCGTTGTCTCTGCTAAAATAGAGTCAAATGCTTCAGGAAAATGTGCTAACGATGCCGTTCTAGAGCAACCACCCTGGAAGCCAGAGTGGGTGGGAAAACTGTGAAAGATCTGAGAAGAAATATTAAAAGTCATGAAGGATTCCGCATTCATATTGCCTCACATATTTAATTTTCTGCCCCACATTAAAGGAACTAAAACAAAAAGCGGAGCAGAAGATGGAATATGGATATGATTTATGCAGATATTGTAGAGCCTCCAGTGCTAAGTCAAAATAAAATGTCCAAGACAGCAGGTGGTTTTCCAGTTATTTTTTAAAATGAACCCTCCACTTCCCCCACTTTACTGGCTTTGAAATTAAGCGATTTCTGGGCCTGTTTTAAATAAAAATGCTTGCTCCATGTATAGCTTAAAAGTATTATGTAACTCACTATCTATTTCATGGCTAGCCTGTGTTGGCTAGTTTTATGTCAACTTGAGCAAGCTAGAGTCATTATGGAAGAGGGAACTTCAATTGAAAAATGTCCCCATCAGATTGGCCTATGGACAAGCCTGTGGCGCGTTTGCTTGATTGGTGATTGATGTGGGAGGGCCCATCTGATGATGAGTGGTGCTGCTCCTGGGCACATGGTTCTGAGTTGAATAAGCAAGCCATGGTGAGCAAGCCATGGTGAGCAAGCCAGTAAGCAGCCCCCCTCCATGGCCTCTGCATCAGCTCCTGCCTCCAGGTTCCTGCCCTGTTTGAGTTCCTGCTGTGAAGTCCCCCAGTGATGAGGTGTGACCTGAGAGTTATAAACTGAAATAAATCCTTTATCCCCCAAGTTGGTTTTGGTCATGGTGTTTTATCACAGCAAGAGAGAGAAAAAAAAAAAAAAGAAAGTAATTCTAACACATATGACATACTTGCAGAAAAGTCCCAGCTCTTAAATGTTATTAATTTGACATATCTGACATTATCAGTAATGACATGAACACATTTCTGTGAGTTCTGGTCATGGCAATAAAAACAAAACTAAAAGCAAAAACCATTTCTTGTATTGTCAGGAAAAGAAATGTCCTACATGACTTCGTCTTCTCACTAGAGAAACCTAACATTGTAATGTCTGCTTTTGAATTTTATGTGAGTAAAATGTCGTGATTTGATTTTGGCTTATTTAATTTAACATCTGTTTGTGAGAGTCATATCTTAACATTTTTCATTCTTGTCACTGCAGTATGTTATTTCACTGAAAGAACATGTAGCAGTATTTACTCCTTCTTTTGGTGATAGCCATTGGGGTTGTTCGAGGTTCAAGGCTGTTTGTAAAACGCTCCTGTGATCACTCTTGTGTTTTGTTGTGGCTTGAATGTGCAGGTTTGAAATTGTGTTTGTTTAGATGCAAAGCCCTGTTTAGCTTGGGGGACGCTGCTAGAGTCTCTGACCTGGATTACTGTCATCATCAGTGTCTGTGGACTTATCTGGAAGTCACTTAGTTTTAATGCCTTTCTTTCCAATGGGTACAGAATATTTTATGAGTAACATCTCCGTTTATTTGATCCATCCACATTTGTTTGAGTTCACTAATGTGAACTGTGTTCTCGCGAACATTTATGCACTCACATTTACGTGACTTTAATGTCTTCCCAGAATTCACTTGTGACGTTAGACTTGAGTCCCACAGCATGCACCGTCCTCTCCCTGTGACTTGTGCTTATTCTTGTCCCACTCACCTGTAATTGAAATGGGCTCCACTCGTATGAATCTGGAGAATTATATTTTTCTGACGTGACTTTCCAGTTTGATAGGAAAACAATAACTCATCGTAGTTTCCATTTGAATTTTTTTTTGTTTTGCTTTTCTTTCTTGAGACAGGGTCTTATGTAGCCCAGACTTACCTTGAACCCTTGATCCTGTGCCTCTGCCTCCCCAGTCCTGGAATTATAGGTGTATGCTACTATGCTTGAATTTTGAATATTTTATTGCTTGTGAGAATGAACAAGTTTTTATTTGGCTAATAACTTTCATGGGATCAGCATATTTAATATTTATTCATTTTTCTTATTAATAGTATTTATTACCATAGATAATAATCGTGTCACATGTATTTACAGAACATAAGTGTATAGTGTGTTAACTAATCAGTTTTCTTTCATTATTGGAGTAGGTCTATTATTTGTGGGGGTTGAGAGGAGGGAGGTGAATGAGGAGAGGGCAGAGAGAGAGAGAGAGAGAGAGAGAGAGAGAGAGAGAGAACACTTTGTCACTTTGTTACCAATTCATGCCTTTAGATCATTTAACATAACTCTATCACTTTTTAAGACTGATACTGAATAGTACACATAATCTCTTTGAGCCTTAATTTCCTCATCTACACAGTAGATAGACTTATGCCCACCCTCTAAGGGCTAAGTGAGATAATCTAAAAAATGATTGCTAGGACTGGGGATGTGCCTCAGTTGGTAAAGTGCTTGCCTGACATTTATTAGTTCCAGGGTTCAATCCCCAGCACCGTCTAAAACCAAGTGTGGTGGTATTCACCTGTAATCCCAGCACTTGGGATGTAAGGCAGGAGAATCAGGACTTCAGGGTCATCCTCAGCTCCACATTCGAGGCCAGCCTGGGCTAAAGGAAACCCTGTCTCAAACACGTTATAAGCATAGCTCGTATAGAATGTATATTTTCCTGAAATTATCTTTTCAGATAACCTGATTTATAAAATAGTCCTAACAGATATTATTCTTGTTCTGTGGTTTTTGGGGTTGCAGTCATTGCATGAGTCTTTCAGAAAGGAATGGTTTGTTGCTTTAAAAATAAAAATAAGTCCAAGCTGATATTCTTTGCTGCCACTCGAAGGGTGTTTGTGGCTTATTAGCTTTTAGGGCAGTAGGCTCTTTCTGCAGTATTGACAGTCCTTACGAGCTTGTTAGCCACTGTTGTAGTAAAAGTCATTTTGATCTGTGACGGAGGCAGAGTATTAAAAGAGTATTGAGTTAGAAATCTGTATTTTGGGCCTTTCATTAAAATGCACCCTTCACAAAAGAGGCAGTGTGGATTTGCATTGCAAAGGGTAGCTTATTTCCTTCTGGAACTCTTGAAGCCAAGTAATTTAATTATGTCTCTGCCTTAGCCTTTTATCTCCCTCTGCAAGGGAACTTTCTCTCCTCTGACAGTTCATATTGGAAGCCAGTCTTCTTATCCCTAGAATTAATTAACATGCAAATACTTGTCGAGAGACACGGCAACACTGCTTTTTCAATTAGCTTTTAAATGTCACTCTTAATGATGGTAGATTGTCTCTTTAAGGGAAGAATTAAACTGGTGCAGTCATCTCCTGCTTTTTCCTAGTGAATACCATTATTGACTTTTCTGGCAATTGGGTATTAGTGGACTCTTTAAGTTTTCATCATCAGAGACTAAGGGAGGCAGGTTTGGACGAGACTTGATTGCTGCAATCTCAGGTTCTCTGCCTCCTGAGTGCTGGGATTCCAGGGGTGCACCACCACACCTGGTCCTGGGAGAGTTTTGAATCCGGTGATTAGAGAATGGGTAGCAGTTGGTTAGGATATTGGTCTGTTCTGAAACATGGACACACGAACACATAGGTGCATGTACTCACATGGTTGATGTAGCTAGCATTGACTTAGTGTGGGTGCTCATTGGGAAAAATTAGAAGAAAACAAAACCAAAAAATAAAACTAACCCTAGCATTATTTTATTTTTTTATGTTTTGCATTTTGTTTTTTAAATCAAACTGCCTATGCCAAATTAACATTTAGCCTTCACAAATTACTATTTATCTATCATTTTGTCAGGTTTGGGCCGTAAATAATTACATGAAATAACCTTTTGAATACAAATCAGTCATCATCAAGTGTCTTCTTGAGCCAGTAGCTTTTTGACATCCATCCATCCAGGCACAATAATCATGGTTTTTAGGTAGGTACAGCCCCTTTAAAGAATTTGAAGAGGCAGAAATAAGAAGCACGGAATACCAGTGAGCTAAGAATTATGGGAGGGAAGAAATACACAGTGTGTTGACTGAGCTGCTGTGTACAGGTTGGACTAGGGGCCTCTTCAGAAAGGCTCCTGTGAGTTGCTGTGTTGAGCTTAGTTTTGCAAGATTGGTGGCAGTATTTGATTGGCAGCTCCAATGTAGTTGTTAAACAATAACACAAGAGTATGGGTTGCCTGTAGACTAGCAAATAGGACGTTGGGGATGGAGACTTGGATGAGAGTTCCACAGCAAGTGGCAGAGCCTGGCCCTAGAAGAGGGCTTCCCCAGTGTGCATGCTTCTCCCACAGTGGCATACTGAGAATGTAGGTTGGGTTCAGAATGTGGGCTTTAGGATCAAGGTTCTTAGGGATCAGTGAAGTAACAGGAATGCTTGCTTCAGCACCCCTAGGCCCTCTTTGGCACATCCTTCTGTCCCTGACATTCATTTGTTAATAACTTCCCGTCATTTATCTACAATAAGGCATCAGGGAATGTCTAGAAGGATTCTTTGCATTATTTTAAAACACACATTTGAGATTCTAAACATATTCCCATGGTAATAATCCAAGATATTGGAAAAGGATAGGAAATTAAAAATAATTGTCAATTTCTGCCAAAATTCTAATCTTTTTTTTCTTTAAAGAAAATGAATCTTCTTAGATATGGGTAGTCAAATGCACAGCTGTTTAATGGAAGCCGATTTGTTTAATATTTGTGCATTCTGTAAGCCACTTTCATTAGAATCTGTAGGAGAGCTTTCTTGGTTCCTCCTTCATGTTATCTTTCTAACCACTGTAGTAGTTTATCTTTCTACTGAGTGCACTGTGCTGCAGAGAGCATCCTTGGAGCCATCTTCGAACTTGTAAAGGGGTCATTTGTTGAGGGCTTAGAGTGAAATCCTTAGGTTCCGAAGGATATGTGTATATCCTCTAGAAAAAAACGAAACAAAACAGTTGCAACAGTTTTCATCCTGTCCACAGTGCCAGTGAATGGCTACTTACTATGTACTTCTTTTAAAATAGAATCCCGAACTCAAGGCCAGAAGAAACAGAGAGAAGAAGTTAAAAATAAGTGGTGGCCAAGATTTATGAAAGCCTAAATTCACACAGGAATTTGTACATAGCAGCATTATGCATAGCAGTTAAAATATGGGGACAACTTCAGGTTCATCAGCTGTTGAATGGATACACAAATGTGGCAGGTAACTACAATAGCAATGCCATTACATACCATGGATGAATGGATGAATGTTATTCAGCAATGAAACTACACTGTGGATTGAACGCATTATGCTACATGAAAAAAGTCAATCAGAAATGATCATGTTTTCTTCTCTGCAGTGTCCAGAATGGCAACTCCTGAGGGATAGAGAGTGGGTTTGTGGCTATCTAGAGCAGAGGGTACAGGGGTAGGGATGTGGGGATTGGCTGCTAATTGGCACAGTGTTTCCTTTGGGGTGATGGAAATGTCCTAAAATTAGATTGAGGTGGTAGTTGTACAACTCCGATTATATGAAACCCCACTGAATTGCATATTTTAAATGGGTTGAATTTTATGATGTGTGAATTTCAAGCCATTGAGAGGATTAAAAGAAAATTGAAATAAGTGGTGTCCACGCATGGGGTGGGACAAAAGAATGAGGTCTTCATCGTGGGCTTTTGGGCCATGCAGAAAGGCAGTCATAACCAGTGTGGCCAGGAGTGTGTTGGAGACATGCATTCATTTGAGCTAATGACAGCCAGCTGTGGGGGTGCATTGTGCAGACTCAAGACAACCAATGCCATGTTCTTGGGGGTCAGAGAAGAGGGCAGTGCCCTGAGTTACTGCTCTGTATGTGGTTAGTCTGTCAGCTACACAGGAGGCCCTGTTCTCCTGGAAGGCAGTAAGAGTTTCCTTTGCTGACCCACAAATGCCTGCTGTGCTTCAGCCTTAAGAAAAGGCAGGCCTGCCCAAGAGGGGAAGCCGAAAGGAGCTGAGCTCAGCTGCTGAGTCAAGGGAAGTGAAAGGAAGGACCTAAGGTCACAGACAGACGAGGCCCTTATTCTTGGGGAATAAGTGCAGTCAGTTTGAGAGTAAGCAATTAAGCTTTTCCCTACATAGTGGAAGTCACTGTTCTTTTGGAAGTGTTTGCTAGTGAATAGCATGATAAGAATGTTTAAAAGGAAGTTAGCATTTTAAGTGGCTACGAGTTATGTTGATAGATAACATTTAGCTCAAGGAAATGAGGGTAAGTTTGCAGTGCACACCAGCAGTTAAAGGAGAAGCAACAGGTCTCTTCCCCAAACCCATGTGTCCTGATCTCTGTGGCCTTTGAATGCTCAACCCCCACCTGTGCATTGGTTGGATTAAATCTCAACATCCTAAGCCCTTTTACTTCAGAAACTAGGGACAGTGCATGTGTGGGTCAGTGTTGACCCAATAGCCAAGTCACTCTGGACTAGGCAGAAATCTTTTTCTTGGTCACTGTTTTTTTTTAATCACCCCTGATATGTTTTGGTTTTTGTTTTGCTTTGTTTTATTTTGTTTTGTTTTTAGTTACACTGAAGACTATTCTTTGGTGATCTGGGGCCATAACTCAGGGGTAGAGTACATGCCTTCCATATGGTACCATAGGTCCAATCGGCAGCACCTCTGAAACAAACAAATAACAAAACTCTTGGAAAATAAAACTTAGTCTTTGTGCTTGATTAGCAGATATACAGGAATCTCAGCTACTTTAAAAACTGTCAATAATTTTTCAGATTTATTTTTTGTTTCTGATTCTATTGCAAATTACTAAAGAAACTTGCAATAAGGAAATGTGGTTAGTGATTCAGTGTTCGGAAGGAAAGAGAGTATTGCCTCCTTGGGCACGTGGGTTGAGCAGGGACTGGTAGATATTTTTGCATTTATTGCTATTTTTAGTCTAAGGCTGTGGCTTACTAGGGAGTAACTAAGTTTAGTTATCCTCCTGACACACAGCAGCCCCCGGAGTCTGGGAAGTCTCAAACTTTGGGAAAACTATGCTTCCCTGATTGTTGGAGTGCTCTCCCTCTTTGATGTAACTTCCTCGTATTTGATAAATGAAGAACAGCATTTTGGTAGGTAAACTACAAAATAATGTAATTCTTTCTATTAGTCAAATGTGACATATAACCATACAGGGCTTTTGTTTCCTAAACAGATTTTAAAGACAACTAGCCATGGCCTACAGTAGAATTCCTTTTGGGTCTTGTATTGGTTTATTGGAAATGGCGATGAATTCACAGGACTCATGAATACAATAGCAAAGCTCTCCACCATTTTCTGAGTTGGGGATAGACTTTCATCCTTTGCCAGCGCACTTAGAGTCTGGCTGTGAACAACCCGGGCATAACTTTGAAGCACAGCCTGTTCCTTCTCCATTGACACTAAAGCATCTTAAATATGCTTGGATAGCTATTATTAGTGTAGATAAGGGAATAATGTACAGTGATCACTTTTGTTCCTTATTGCTCCCTTTCTTTTCCCTCCCACTCTTGCTGACCCCATCTTCCCAATTATTCTGTCTTAGCGTTTCCATTGTTGTGAAGAGACACAATGACCACAGCAACTCTTATAAAGGGAAATATGTAATTGTGATGGCTGGCTTACAGTTCAGAGGTTCAGTCCATTATCATCATGGTGGGATATGGTGGTGTGCAAGAAGACATGGTGCTGGAGAACAGGAAGTGGTCTGACCCACTGGGCATGGCTTGAGCATATATGACACCTCAAAGCCTGATCCACAGTGATACACTTCCTTCAACAAGGCTGTACCCACTCCAATAAAGAAGACACGTCTCTTAATAGTGCCACTGCTTTTGGGAGCCTTTTTCTTTCTACCCCCCTACCACTTTAATATTTCCTTTTATTTTTTTGAACTCACTGGATTTAATTAGGGCAGCTTGTGTTAGCATGGGTAGGAGTTATTTACTGGAGCATGGGCAACTTACCAGGGCTACACCACTGAAGAAAATGAATGTCCGCCCCTTTTGAGTAATCATCCCAACTCTCATGCCTACTAGCAGTAAGCTTTTAAACTGGATTGTATGTTCCAGTTTAAATGATATTGTCAGGCACATAAATAAATGGGAAGAACCCAATAGATGGCATTGGAGAGTCACAGCATGTAATCATAGCTGAAACGAGGAAATGGAAAACCGAGATCTCAATGAACGAAGCTGCTGTTGGCCGGGCCCATTCCCACAGTCCTTGCCTACACTGGGTAGGACCCCGAGTCTGGTTTGTAGCACTGCAAGCAGCCCGTCTTGATTTCCTGTTAAAGGTTCACTTTAGGTTTTTTGAGTCAAAAATTTTGATATTGATCCTTGTGTCAGGGAGCTGATCTGTAAAGTTCCAAGGGAAAGAAGAGAACTTTTGGAGACAGCCTGTACGTTGACAAAGCATGCCACATTGGATTCTCCCATCCCATGATCCTGTTGTTGGAGGATTTCATAAGAAGTCATAAACAAGGGAATTCATCTGGGCTCAGTAAGGTAGATTCGTATTTGATTTAACTTCTTTTGCAGAATAGCAGAATATTGATTTTCGACAGGTTTTACTGAAATAGTATTGTGGTTATGTCGTTCCTCTGGACCATCAAAATAGTAACCCGTATATAAAAAGGAAATATATTATGGGCCTGGGTTGCTCTTAGCAAACCCATGGCATTTCCTGGCATTTATTGGTTCCGGAGTACCTGTGGATTTTCCTCACCTGTGTTCAGAGGAGGAGGCTGTGAAAGTCAGTGGAGCAGTGTGGGAAATGCTGACCAATGACAAATCTCTTCATAAACTCTGCTAGGAATGGGCCATGAGCCCAGTGTCTGTGATTTAGGGAATCACGCTCTTCCATTTTCAAAATCCAGGGTGGGTTTGTTTGCCTTCTCTGTGACTCCTCGGAGTTTCACACCTGTGTGCTTTTCAGTTCTTTCAGCATCTTAGAAGATAATTCCCCTCGACTCAGTGCCTCAAAACATTTAAACTGGTTCGGCTCATCCTTATTGGGGGGCTTTTAGCCCTACTTATGTTTTGTCTTTTGAAGTATGAGGAGGAATGAGGCATGGTATGTCTGATAGCTTAAGGTGGGGGTAGGCATCTGCAGTTATAAATGGAGATCACAGAGCTATGGCACATTGGTGTAATGAAGTTTTTCAGAGTTCTTTATGTTCAAGAAGAGACTCGAGCATATCTTCTGGTGTTACAGAGACGCCCGCACACCCTGGACGGGGAGGTACAGAAGACCTCTGCCCCTTATGATTCTATGACTACAAACAGTTCCGTTTCATACATGTCACAATCCCTGGGTACTGTCAACCAAAACCAGGCTGAGGTAGATGGTAGAGTGGGTGAAAGCTGCACAAGACGCAGTGGAATCCGCTTGAGATCTGAACACCCTGAAATGAGACTGGACTTGAGGCAGAGGAATGGATCGGAAGCTCACAAGTCAGCGCTTCCAGACTGCATTTCTGCAGCAGAAACAGCAGACGCCCCTCATCGACAAAATGGAAGGCAAGGACTGACCCAGAAAGTTATCCCCCAACCTGCACATGTGCCATGTGTGCTCCTGCACACATACTAAATACATACATAAATAATTGATTAAAAATCCTTGCAAGTGAAAGACCATTATTAGCCAAGAAACTCGTGTGTCATCTCAAGTTCCCAAAAGTTGCTGACTTGATGACTCACAGAGGACAGTAGTTGGGAAATGGTTGTATTTTAACAACTTTCAGTTTATGGCTGGTTTTACGAGGCTATTCATGGCTCAGGTGTGCTGTCACTACTACTTATTCTATGTGGTTTTCTTTTTTAATGATTATTAAAAGAAGAGAAATAGGCCTCCTCCCTGACACCCACATTCAGGGGGTCTGGATCAGTCCCATGCTGGATTCCCAGCCATTACTTTAGGGTCCAAGAGCTCCCCCTTGTTCTGGTCAGCTGTTTCTGGGGGTTAAACAAGCCCAGTCTTGACTCCTATGCTCATCAGTCCTCCCTCTCTGTCACTGGGTTCCTTGAGTTCAGCTCAGTGTTTAGCTGTGGGTGTCTGCCTCTGCTTCCATCAGTCATTGGTTAAATGTTCTGTTCCCCAGACTCTCTGGCAGTGGGATTGTATGCTGGCACTCCCCTGATCCATGTCAAAAATCCATATATGAGTGAGTACATACCATGTTTGTCTTTTTGTGACTGGGTTACCTCACTCAGGATGGTTTCTTCTAGTGCCATCCATTTGCCTGCAAATTTCAAGATTCCATTGTTTTTTTTCACTGCCTTAGCCTACAGTGAACTTTGGGTGCCCACCCCACAATGAGAGATGCTCTCTCAGCCTTGGAGGAGGGCCTAGGCCCTGCCCTGGATGAAATGACAGACTATGGATACCCCCCATGGAGGGCCTTACCCTCCCCAGGGAAAGGAGTGAGGATTGGGGGAGGGGGAAGGGGGGACTGGTGGGAGGAGGGGAGGGAGAGGGAGAGGGACCTGGGATTGACATGTGAAGCAACATTGTTTCTAATTTAAATTTAAAAATAATAAAAGATTTTAAAAAAAGAAGGTTTGCTCAGGAACCTGTGGGCATCCATGACTGTGCTGAGGTCTCAACTTCATAGAGGTTTGAATTAAAATGAAATCAGTCTTGCTCACAGGTGGGCTGGAAGCAATGCTGCAGTCAGAGTTTAGTTTTTCAAAACACAAGTAGCCATTCTTTGAAAATAGCCAATTTTCCCATAGTTATGCATAAATTACCCCAAGTGCTGCGATTAGCAGGATTATGTTTCATTAGCAAAACCATACATTGCCAGGACTTAGGGCTGGTATTCAGGACCAGACTGGGATGAATTCCATGGCTGTGTCTGCATCCAAAGACCTCAGAGGGCAGCTTTAAGGGCTCAGAGCACAACAGGCACCTAACAGTGTGAGCCGAGCAGAAGGCCCCAACACCTAGCGCACAGCTTCTGAGGGTGTGTGAGAGCCGTGGCCATCATGGGGCCTTGTCCAACTCTGAGGACCACAGCCATCACGGCAGGTAGTGATCTGCTGCCGGGCCTGTTCTTTCCAGTTCCTGAGCTCTGCTCCTGTTGTGTTGTGAACCCGTGTGGACGGGACTCGTTGGGCAGCAGTCACCACCTGGCACTGTTGTGCGAACTTGACCTGGACTGCTGGTGCAGCCACCCTTCCGTGATCACAGAGCTCCGGGGACTTGTGCACCATGGTGGCCTCTCTTCCCCACATCTTAGCTTGGAGTTCTTTGCGGTGGGTACGACAAATGCTTCTTGAAGGAATAATAAACAGCAAACTTTGTTTGACAGCGTCTCACTATGTAGCCGGACTGTCCTGGAACTCACTATGTAGACCAGGCTGGACTCAAACTCATAGGTAGCCTCCTGCTTCCACTTTCTGAGTGCTGTGATTAAAGGCGTGTGCCACCACTCTGACTGCAAGCTTTTTAACCTACCTCTATACTTATAGACTTTTCTGAAAGAGGCACCTGACTAACACAGGCACTGGTGTCGGGCTGTGTGATGGTTTGAACGCTTGGTCATTAGGAAGTAGTGCTACTTGAGAGGAATTAAGAAGGATGGTCTTGTTGGAAGAAATGTGTCACTGGATGTGGGCTTTGGGGTTTCAGAAGTCCAAGCCAGGCCCAGTGTCTCTCTCTTCCTGCTGCCTGTGCATCCCGGCTACTTCCCAAGCATCATTTCTGCCTGCATGCTGCCATGCTTCCTGCTGTGATGACAATAGACTTAACCTGTGAAACCATAAGCAAGCCCCAGTTAAATGCTTTCCCTAAGAGTTGCTGCAATAGTGGTGTCTCTTCACAGTAACGGGATACTAAGTCAGGCTGTGTGTATGCAAATATGGCATTCAGGCGCTGGCTGTTGACTAGCCCTGGTGTCCAGCTGCGGGTGCAGATGTGACAGGCAAGCTCTCTGACTGTTGACCAGCACAGACGCTGATATCCAGCTGTGTGTATGCTAACATGGCATTTAGGCGCTGGCTGTTGACTGGCCCTGGTGTCCAGCTGCGGGTGCACAGGTGGCCTGCAAGCTCTGGCTGTTTTAGCGCTGCTCTCATCCCCTTTTGTTCCCGCCAGCTTTGATGTTATTTTCAGCTTGTTCATCCTAAGCAGTAGCAGCCTGTCATTTTCCCTCCTCCATCCCTCCCTCTCACTCTTTATCCATCTCCCTTCCCCACAGCCTTCCGCTTCTTCCTCCTCCCCTTCCTCTTTCTCCCTTTTCTGGCTTCTGTGTCTCATTCCTCCTCCTCCTCCTCTGACCTGTCTGCAATTCCAGTCTCTGTCAGCAAATCCACTGTTCACTATAGCTCAGACATTATTTTAGACCTCCTTCCACCCTAGTTTATGGCCTGGATTGGACTTCTCTGTTCAGGTAAACCTCTCTTATGGGCTCCAAAAACTACCTTTGAAAGAACATTTCAAAATAATAATGTAGAAACAGAAAACTAGGTTTTAAATAGTAATTTGTCCTTCACGAACGTTTTCGTACTGTGAGGGATCTGAGCCTCACTTCCCTGCTTACATCTTTTCTGAGCATAGCGCCTCATGTCACCAAAACATCATGTATCGCATCGACATGTGTATGTGAATGAGGCAGATGCCTGTGTGTTCTGTAGGATTACTTTTAGCTTGGCATCCACTTAGGAAAGGGCACTCTGCCTGTCTGTGCCCATTCTCACCCTTAGCTCCTACAGAGAGGGGCTTGGGCTCCACAGCTGTCTAGCTCTGGGGCATCTGCCTGTTGAGATACGTAGTAAATCATTTTTGATGACTCAGAGAAGCTATGTAAACTCAGTTATCCAGGAAAAGCCCGGCTCCTAGCATACATTCTAAAGAAGATTCTTAAAGCTGACCCAACAAGGTCAGTTAAGGTGTTCTCATCTTACATCAGAGGTATTTTAATTTCTCTTGATCTTCAGTCAATGGCAATTAGGGATGCTTTTTCCATTGTAGACACTGAAAAAAATCCCTCCTCCCCAACCCTCCAGCCTTCCCTTCTGCTACTGGAAGCTTCCATCATTACCTCACATATTATTATCCAGACCTTGTACTGAAGGCCCTGCATGGAAGACTGACTTTCTCAGTTGGATGATAGAGATCTTATCAATTGTATTTCTCTAAAATATAAAAAGGCCACCGAATAGTAAATATTTCTTCTACTTTGGAAAAATTACAAAAAAGTTATAGAAGTTTTGAGTGTCATCTGAAAAATGAACACACTCCCAAACTGTCTGGCTTCATTGGCTCAGCAGAACCAGACTGAAAGTACACCCTGCACCAAATGATGGCAGAACAAACCCTTCTTAGGACATTTACGATGGGCTAGGCTTTTCTTATTTTCTGTCTCTGTGTGTCTCATTATTGTGCGTCAGTGATTTCTGAAGATCAGACTGCTTTCTACCTTTGTATAAAGTTAATCAAAGGCATCCTCTTAGTGCCTCGAGCTGTTTTCCATGTTGAATTAGATCCTTGTCATGACAGAGATGAAGTTTACTTAAGAGCAGAGCATGTGATGTCAAGAACACCTTTGCTAATAACCAGGTTCTATTATAAAAAGCCATCAAAGGAATCAGAATGAATAAATGCAGGGATTTGGTTTGGTGTGGGTAGACATCATGAGTGTGCATGCGTGAGTGTGCGTGCGTGTGTGTGTGTTGCATGTGTGTGCTCTGTGACTGTGGGCTTCCATGCTGTGGCACACACACACACGTCAGAGTGGGCTCTGGGGGTAGAATTCAGGTTGTCAGGTTTGCATCGTTGTGTGTCAAGTGCCTATATCCATCTCCCCAGGCCCTACATTTGCCTTTAAGACCAAATGTAGGAGGAGGGTGTTTGTTGTGGAGAAGTTGTGCTTTTGCTTGAGCATGTTGCCCTTTCTGTCTTCAGATGCTAACATTTTAATCTTGTTTGAGCAATCTCATTCCAGAAACGACAAGTCCCGGAGCAGTAATTAGCTGGGGCTCAGCATCCACTGTGGGACCAGGCAGTGGCCGCCCTGGAGTCGTGGTCCCAGTGGGGCTGTCTGGAGAGAGTTTGCCATTCAGCTGGGGTGGTTGGATGGTATAAAATGGTGGAGATTCAAAGAACTTTAAATTCATCATATATTAGAGTACACACACACACACACACACACACACACACACGCACGCACACACGCACACACGCTCCTGTGCACTCTGCCACACATATGCACATGCACACACATATGTGTTATGAATTTTCAAAATTGGTTTTGCAGCATGGCTATATTCAGCAGCATTTCTGACATTTTTCTTCAGAAAGGAGGAAGAGTTAAGGAAATTTCACGGGTCTTGTTACCCAGAGAGTTGAAAAACTGAACAGCTGAAACATTAAGCAGTGGGCTGCCTTTGCTTCATTGGTAATTGAGCACAGTACAACCGACATCAAAAGGTTTCTCTCACGGTGTTTTTCCCCCGGACTTGTCAAGACAGTTCTTTGCATGTCGAAAGTGAACCATTGGTTGGAGCTATCTCTTTGTTTTAATTTGGACCTCACTATACAGATTTTCTTCTTTAGGGGAAATAAAGGATTGGAGGGCATTATCTGCAGGACAGGAAGTGAACAGTGGAGAGGAACTTGAGTACCCCCCATGTCTTTTGTTTTGTAGTTTGGGTCTTGAACCTCTGTAAATGCTTTATACTATTAAATAAAAAAGTGAAAAGGAAAGTAAATCCCTCAGAAAATAGTATAAGAAATGAATATAACTGTGTATTACAGAGAATTTGAAATATTTTGATCTGTATCCATTGTGGAAATCAGCTTAAGGTAAAATGAAAATGATCACAAGGAATACTTAAACTGTATTTAGTATTCTTAGTATTCATTTATTGTTAATTAGAAATAAGTATTTAATACAACCAGGAACTAAGTTCTATGTAAGAAAAAAGGCTCAGGCATAAACTCAAGAGTAATAGACCAGTTGTCTTTCAACTGAATAGGAGATATCAATATAAACGCATGACTTATGTTGTTAGACGTATAGTGACATCTGATAGCATTTAATACCTGCGTTTCCCAGATTGTGGCCTGCAATTGGCATTTCTCCCTAGTAGGCATTGGGGCTTAAAGAAATGGCTCACTCCAGGTCTGGAGTGTGAAACATATAGAATGGCCTGGGGGCATCTAAAAACTGAAAGAGAGCCAGGATAATGCCAAAATGACTCAAGCCATCCTGGAGGGCTTCCAGGGGAAAAAATGGTACAGTGGACATGAAAAGGATTGAAATGCATAGATATACTTGAATTTATAATAATACTTGCAAAACAAAAACCACACTTCTCTGCCACATTTAAAGTTGTGAGGTGGCAGGTGACAGTTCTGAGTGCAGATTAAGGAGAAACATGGGAATCTGGCATCTATCCCCACTCCTTGTAGGCAAGTCCCTCATGGAGACCTATGGGTAATAAATAAAAAGGATGATGGGAAAAGAAAGGCTTGGTTTGATAGCATCTAGAGACATGACAGAGGTCGGTCACAGCCAGCAAGGGTGCTAAAGTCAGGAGATAAGTACTTGAACCCACAGATCCATGTCCATGTCATCAGAAACGAGCCAACCAGACACACTGTTGCACAGAAACTGCAACACCTAAAAAGTGTTCTGACCCACATCCTTGTCCCCCGATGAAGCTGAACCAATTGAGATAAACGTCCATGTCTAATTACATGGAGATACATTCTAGACACCCCCCTTACACACACACACACACACACACACACACACACACACACACACACACACACACACACACACACACACACACCCTGGCTGTGAACTGTATGGCATACCAATCTGGCATCTATGATAGGTTTTTCTGTATACATGCGATAAAGTCAAATTTGCAAATTAGATAAAGTAATTAGATTCACAATACTAACTAATATTGACCTAGAGCAATTACAATGCACTATAATAAGAGTTATGTAATTGTATCAGTCTCTCAGAATGTCCTGCTGCCTGTACTCATGCCTCTCCTGTGACCTTTTTCTTTCTTGTTTTGAGCTGGAGCTCAAACCCACAGCCTCCGGCACAATGGACAAGCATTTGATCACCATACTGCCTGTCACCAATGTCTCTTTCTATCTGCACACTCTCAGAAGAGTCACTGTTACCATAGATCCTAGCGGCCTCTGCACACCTTAAAAACCATCAGTTGAAAACATTAACACTTTCACTTAGCATTTATGACTTCTGTTTTGCATGTCTACATTTTCAGCTTTACTGCTCTTGAGCTTTGGGCCATCATTATGTCAAATAAAAGTCACTGAAACATGAACTCTGAGATACCCTGACAGTCCATCAGATGTCACTATGGCTTCTGACTGATGGACCAGTAGCACATTCGTGACCCCCTCCCTCCCCACCCTAAGACCAAGCAGACCTTCAGGGAACTTTATCTTGCTGCCCACAGTAGCATGCCATTAAAAATTGTTTGTGTCTGGATTTTCCATTTAATATTTTCAAACTTTAGTTAATTGTGGGCAACTGCTCCTGATAAGGGGGAAATCACTGTAGTAGTTTATAGGAAATACAGAGGTCAGGAGAACATGTTTGATACCATAGGATTTAAAGTAGCCCATGCCTGAATATAGAAGGTCTACAAAACAATTTGGTTCATCGATTCAGCAAATAAATGTTACAGAAGAAAGTAGCAAAGGGGACCCAAGCCAGGGTCAAGGAGACCTGTTACCTAACCAGTTGCAGATAGCAGCCCTGTTTGGAACTTCAGCCATACCCACCAGCCGTAAGATACCTTTCCTTTAAAACAACAGGAGAAAATGGAATGCAGATTGTGTGTTATCAAGCCAGTGTCAAGGAGACCTATTACCTAACCAGTTGCACATAGCAGCCCTGTTTGGAACTTCAGCCATACCCACCAGCTGTAAGATACCTTTCCTTGAAAACAACAGGAGAAAACGGAATGCAGATTGTGTGTTATTAAGGGATCCTGGGTAATTTCGTTGAGTGTTGACAGTACTGTGATGGTCCTTGCAGTTCTTATTATTGGACATACTTATAAAAGAAATTAAATGTTGTTTGAGGTTTTCTCTAAAAACAGTCCACCTTGAGGTCCAAGACATACTGTCTATGCATGAAATTGTCAAAGAATAAACAAAAGATAAAAGAAAGAAAAACACTTCACTGAAGGTTAACAGGTCTGCATAGGCCATAGATAAAGTCAGAGTGGCTGAATGTCCCAGAAGTGTTTGGGGGTGAGATCATGCAGTTCTTTATGGATTTTCTCCACTCTATTGTATATGACAGTTGTACAGGATAAAACAATTATATTTTGTTGTCTGAGAGGCAGAATCCTGGCAAGAGGCCTGGATTTAACTAGAATTATTCACTGAATTCTCCCCATTTCTCTCCTCTCTTTTTGCACACTTTCTATTTCTTCAAAAGACATTTGCTGAGCCGCATTTGTGCCCGTTACTCATCTGTCACAGATGAAGAGGGCGGACAAAACCTAAAGATCAAGTTTCCTGCCCGCCAAGGAGCCACCATGACAGAGTACATGATACGATGGTCATTTGGCCCCTCATTCGGGGACTGTGGAGATACAGTCTCCTGGTGTTTGGGAACGGGTGGGGTGGAGCACCCCACACAGTGGCCTGACTTCCTTCCACTATGATCCCCTCCTGAAGGTTCTACCACTCCCCACAGTGCCACAAGACAGGGACCAGGCCATTCACGTCTAATCCTTCCAGATACTTAAGATTAGACCTCAGCGTCCACCTTCCCCTTGTCTGTCTTGAGCTCATATGCTCTATTTGTTTTTAGAAGCATAAAGATTATTTTTACTTTGTGGGTTGATTTTCTGGGCAAATCAGATGGGACAGCATCTGTATGTCTTGTGAGAGGATGTAGGCATCCTCCTTGCCTTAGCAGTTATGAAGACCAAGTCAGAGGCAAGCTGTGATGGTGAAGTACATAATAACTTATATCACGTTCATATTAGAATAAAACTTTGCATGCAAAAACAACATCATAAAATACCCAAACATTTATTCGTACTTCCTCTCTAGTTATGTATTCTGTAATCTTTTTCCTTGAATGAGGCCTGAGGGAAATAGATGATGTCTTTTTCTTATGTGCTTGAAACATTTTTAGGACCATTGTAATAATAGTAATAATGATAATAATAATAATAATAATGATAAAACCTCTAAAATGGCAAAACAAGCATACAAAGAAAGTCCTGAACTTCCTCTATGCTGTGATTTGCTTTACGTACTCGCAGAATTATTTTGTCTTTTATAAACCCCAGGGGTACCTGAGGGCATGTGCCGATCTTGCTGTCATCTGCCATGTGTCACACTCTAGGTGTCAGGGGTAGCAGTCACTGTCAGGGAGGAGGAGTGGGCTGCCTGCTGAGTCCTTGCTGCAGGCTGCATAAGATTCCTGCCTTCTGCTCCGCAGGATTTAGTGCGAAGTGAAAAGCACCTGAAACACGGTGCTTCGTGTCTGGGCTCACAGCAAGATCTGTGCCTGAGAGACGTCTGACGGCATCTGTGGAAACTGCACCGATGTTTCTAACATTGTTGCGTCCTTCAGAAATCAAGGCTCTAAATATAGTCAAGATAAATGAGAAAATTTTATTCACACTCAGGGGCGAGTGAGAATGTAAAAAAACAGAAGACTTAATATCACTAATATGCATCAAATCTTAAAGTATGCCAGGTGCTGTGCTAAGCCTTATAAATGCATAATCCCATGCAGCCCTCCTAGTAAGCCCATTTTATAGCTGAGCTATGCAGTGACTTGCACAGGGTTTTGCATTTAGTAGAGACAGAGCAGGGTTCAAGGGCACTCCAGCTAAGCCAGTCTTTGCTTTCTATCCACCGCGCAGCCTATCTTGGTATGGGGCGCATAGTGGTGCACCCGGTACTGACTTGGTTCCTCACCACCCTTGTTCTGTGCCGGATCTCCGCCCCTTCGCTTTTGTAGCTCTCTGGAGGCGAATGCAGGGATGGAGGACCAGTGATGAGAGCCAGGCAGCTCTACAGAGCCGGTGGCGGGACACGGAGTGCAGCTGACTCGACTGTCCAGGCGAAGGCCGCATGGCCTGGCTAGCTTGCAGGATAGTTAAAGGCCATCAGGACGGATATTCGTTGCAGATATGAGGAAGAAAGAGCAGCCATGAGATGTAAACAAATGGCAAAGAAATGACATTTAACTCTAAATACCAAAATAAAATCTGCCTTTACTCAATAAGGATATGTCTGTTCTTTACCAGTTTCCTAGAAAAGCTCAGTGACTGTTTCCTTTGAGATCCCAACCTTCTCCAGTACAACTCAGTATGACATGCTTTCCCCAAAAGAATGCTGCTTTGATGATTGTAGTTCCTAGCTCCAGGCACATATGGAAACATTAGAAGGAGTACAGTACAGTATTTCACTTTTATTTTGTTTTAGAAAGATGAGAACTATATTTGAAAATATATATGCCTGGACACCTCTAAAATTATTTTCAATTGACAAATTGTTGTGGGTGACTTTCCCTTACCTGTGAGGAGTTTTAAAATGTGTATGTGATAAATTTAGTATTTCTAGGAGTAAAGAGGATACATTTTTACAAGCTTATGTAAGTGGAATATACTTTGCTACTTCTGTAATAATTGATGACGACTCGGGCTCATTTTCTCTTAACATCAAAAAAATAAAAACCACATCCACTCTAGCGGGGAGTGAATGTGAGTCGTGCCGAGTTACGAATGGCCCACGCGTCACTCTTGATTTCCCTGTTCCTCAGCTTCGTGGCCCCTGACAGGTGCACTAGACTTCAAAGATGTACCCTTTCTGATCCCAGCTCTCTCCCGCAGTCATGTGACCACGTCCAACCAATTTCCTCACCCTCCAAGGTGTCCTATTGGGTTTGTTTGTTTGTTTGCTTGTTTGTTTCTGATTTTTGTTTGTTTTTTTTTTGTCAACTCAGTGAAAGCCAGAGTTATCTGGGAAGAAGACCCTTGATTTAAAAAATGCTTTAGCTGGTCACTGGTGGCCTTTAATCCCAACACTCTGGATGCAGAGGCAGGTAGATCCCTGTGATTTCTAGGCCAGTCTGGTCTATAGAGTGAGTATCAGGATGGCCAAGGTTACACAGAGAAACTCTGTCTCAAAAACCAAACCAAAAAAAAAAAAAAAAAGGAAGGAAGGAAATAAATGCTCGTGTCATATTGGGCTGTGGAAAATCCGTAGAGGCTTTTTCTTGGTTAATGATCAGTATGAGAAGGCCCAGCTCATTGTGGGTGGTGCCTTCCCTGGGCCGGTGGTCTGAGTTGTATAAAAAAGCAGGCTGAGCAAGCCAGTAAGTAGGATTCCTTTATGACTTCTGCTTCAGTTCCTGCCTCCAGCTTCCTGCCTCGAGGGTCGAGACGCCCTGACTTTCCTCAGTGATGGACTATAATCTGGGAGCTACAAGCTGACACCTACCCTTTCCTCCTCAAGTTGCTTTAGTCAAGGTTTTCGTCACAGCTGTAGAAACCCTAAGACACAAGGGAAACCCATGCCATTGTTTTATTTGTAGCATTGTGTAGGGGTCAGTGGAATCCCGACATCTGAGAGCATTTGGGGGATTGTGGTAACCGGGCCTTGGCATTGGCCTCTTGCTAGTGAAGGCTGTCTTCCTGTAGCTTCCTGTTACGTCATGTCCCGCAGCTCTTGGGTCTCTCCTTACACGGCTTCTTTGTATGTCAGAGACCGCGGTGGCCATTCCCTTTACATTTATGCCCTCTCCCTTTTCCTGTGTCAGCAGCTCTCAGTCTCCTTTCTCAGAGCTGCCTCAGTGTTTTTCCACGTGGCTAAGTGTTCGCCTGGAGCTGAAGCTAAGCAATGCCTGGTGTAGTCATTTGCTTTCACTGTCCGTGGTTTCCCTCTGGAGTCAGCAGGAAATCAGGAGGTGGGTGCCAGGAGAAAGCATGGCCACTGCGTTTCCCAAATTCACTGGGCACACAGCCTCGATTTAGCAGGCCCTAAAGAATTGGAAGACACGTGGGGGAGGTTACTTGTCCATAATTTGAAACAGAAAGGGCGACTGATTGGTTGGGAAATTACAGAAAACGACTAAGGAATAAGTTTAAAATTAAAATACTAAATACACATTAAAAAAAATCTTAGAAAAATCTAAGGCAGAGCAGCAGTTCCCTGGGAAGTGGGTGGAGGGTGGGGGAGGAGGGATTGGAGGAGTGGGAGAAGGGATGAGAGAGAGACCAGCATTGAGCTGATCAGATGAGCTACGTGGGTTTCCTTAGCATCCTCACTGGCTTGAAACTGTAAAACAGTGTCAGATTGCCCACGTTAACTGTGCACAGTTTACTGTATGCCAGCTGTCTGGATAAACTTGGCTTAAAAGCTATACCTTCAGCATCTAGACAGGAAGAAAATTTGGAAAAGAGCTGCTTATAAAAAATGACGTTTTAGGCAGACAAAGCAAACACAGTCCAAGTTACTTTGTGGTTTTTAAAATTTTCCCCACAAATCCTTAGTATAGGACTAATTAGATATCTCACAGTATGTAAAATCAGTTCAGAAGGACGGTCATGAGCCTCTCCCACTGCTCTGTGGATCTGTCCTGTAATGGAATTTTTTGAAAGATCCTAAGCAGCTTGAGTGGTGGCAGAGGGAGGGTGTCGTGGATGCTGACTCAAGGCCACAGAGTTGTAGCCCATTTGAAGGCTGTCCCATGGCTGCAGGTCAGGATATTGCTGTTCTGGTTGGACACAGTACTCAGAGTCCCTCCCGGTAACCACACTGAGCGCTGCTCCTTTCTGATCCTTATCTCCAAGAACTGAAGGGGTAAGATTGAAGCAGAGCTGTACCGGACATGACCGGTAGTCAGACCTTTCCATCAGAACCGCCAGCTCCCCAGTCATTACACGGAACTTATTATTAATTATAAAAGCTTGGCCAATAGCTTAGGCTTGTTTCTTAAACATTCTTATAACTACTTCTTTTAACAAATCAACCCATATTTCTCAATCTATGCCTTTTTAGGTGTCTTAGTTATTACCTTTACTTTGTAAAGCCCATGCTGCTTGCTCTACCTCCTCTGCCTTCTTCCCAGCATGCTCTGTGCCTGAAAATCCTGTCTAGCTATTGGCTGTTCCGCTTTGTATTAAACCAGTCTGAGTGATACTTCTTCACAGTGTACAAAAGGATTCTTCTTTTTTATTTAAATTATAAACAAGCTTGTTTCACATGTCAATCCCAGCTCCTTCTCCCTCCCCTCCTCCCCTGCCCCCTCCTAACCCCCCCCCAGTCCCCACTCTACTCCCCAGGGAAGGTGAGGCTCTCCATGAGGGATCTCCATAGTCTGTCATTTCATCTGGGGCAGGGCCTAGCCCCTCCTCCAAGAGTCCAGGCTGAGAGAGCATCCCTCCATGTGGAATGGGCTCCCAAAGTCTATTCGAATGCCAGGGATAAATACTAATCTACTCCCAAGTCCCCATAGATTGCCAAGGCCTCCTCACAGACACCCAAATTTAGGGGGTCTGGATAAGTCCCATGCTGGTCTTTCAGCCTTCAGTCTTGGGTCCATGAGCTCCCCCCTTGTTCAGGTCAGCTGTTTCTGTGGGTTTCACCAGCCTGGTCTTGGCCCCTTTGCTCTTCACTCCTCCCTCTCTGCAACTGGGTTCCAGGAGTTCAGTTCACTGTTTAGCTGTGGGTGTCTGCTTCTGCTTCCATCAGCCACTGGATGAAGGCTCTAGGATGGCGTATAAGGTAGTTGTCAAACTCATTATTAGGGAAGGGCATTCAAGGCAGCCTCTCCACTATTGCTTAATTTGCCAGTTGGTGTCATTCTTGTAGATCTCTGGAAATCACACTAGTGCCAGATCTCCCCTCAAACCTATAGTGACTCCCTCTATTATGGTATCTCTCTTCCTGTTCTCATCTATTCTTCCCCAAACTCAACCTTCCTTGTAAAGGGAAGCCTTTTTCTTTGAGAGAAGCCTTCCCGCCAGCCTGGTTCTAGAGCCGCATCAGTCCCAAATAAACACACAGGAGGCTATATTAATTATGAAGCTGTTGGCTTTGCTTGTTTCTTACTGGCTAGCTCTGACTTAAATAATTACCCCATAATTGTTAATCTATGTATATCTCTTACTGGAGAAGTTTCCGGGCTTCCTACCCCATGGCGTTACATCTTGACTCTCTTGTGTTTCTCCTTCCCAGAGTCCTCCTGGACTCCTAGTCCCACCTATCTAGATTCCTATTGGCCCAACAGTGCTTTATTGACATAAGACTTCCCCAACACTTCCTGCTCTCCCATATCCTCCTCTCTCCTCCTCTTCTCCCCCTCTCTTTCTCCCAACTCCTTCTCCTCTTCCCCCATGCTCCCAATCTGCTCAGGAGATCCTGTCCCATTCCCCTTCTTTGGGGTACCATGCATATCTCTCTTAGGGTCCTCCCTGTTTCCCAGACTCTCTGGCAGTGGGATTGTAGGCCAGCACTCCCCTGATCCATGTCAAAAATCCATATATAAGTGAGTACATACCATGCTTGTCTTTTTGTAACTGGGTTACCTCACTCAGGATGGTTTCTTCTAGTGTTATCCATTTGCCTGCAAATTTCAAGATTCCATTGTTTTTATTCCACTGAGTAGTACTCCATTATGTAAATACACCACATTTTCTCTTTCAGAGAAATACACCATTCTTCAGTTGAGGGGCATCTAGGTTGCTTCCTGGTTCTGGCTATTACAAATAATGCTGCTATGAGCATAGTAGAACAGATGTCCTTGTTGTATGAATGTGCATTTTTGGGTATATGCCTAAGAGTGGAATTGCTGGGTCTTGTAGTAGACTGATTCACATTTTCCTGAGGAATCCCCAAAGTGGCTGTACAAGTTTGCACTCCCACCAGCAGTGGAGGAGTGTTCCCCTTTCTCCACAACCTCTCCAGCATAAACTGTCATTGGTGTTTTTGATTTTAGCCATTCTGACAGGAGTGAGATGGTATCTCAGAGTTGTTTTGATTTGCATTCCCTGATGGCTAAGGATGTTGAACACTTTCTCAAGTGCCTCTCAGCCATCTTAGACTACTCTATTAAGAATTCTCTAGTTCTGTACCCCACTTTTTAATTGGATCCTTTGGTGTTTTGGAGACTTGCTTCTTGAGTTCTTTGTAAATTTTGGAGATCAGCCCTCTGTCAGATGTGGGGTTGGTGAATATCTTTTTCCATTCTGTGGGCTGCCTTTTTGTCTTTGACTGCGCCTTTGCCTTACAGAAACTTCTCAGTTTCAGGAGATCCCATGTATTAATTGTCGATCTCAGTGTCTGTGCTACTGGTGTTATGATCAGGAAGCTGTCTCCTGTACCAATTTGTTCAAGGGTACCTCCCACTTTCTCTTCTAAGAGGTTCAGTTGGGCTGGATTTATGTTGAAGTCTTTGATCCATTTGGACTTGAGTTTTGTGCATGGTGATAGACATGGATCAATCTGCAGTCAAAAGGATTATTCTACAATGGCCTGTTCACTGGTGTTGACTTTCATTCGCCTTGAATTTCTATTTCATCTTATAATTTAATGAATTTGAGTTTCATGGTGAATACTGAGGGATTCACCCTCCCCAGTTCTTTTTCTAGTGATTCAGAAATTGAACTCTGTGGTTTAGTTCACAGTCTGTCCCTTAGGCAACAGATATTTTCACTAGAAAAAGTCAAAAGTATGAGAAATTCAACAAAACAGTGTGGTTTGTCAGGCTTAGTCATGATCTTTTAATTTTTCTGTGACTATAGAAATTTGACTCTTAGGTTCCAAATTTTGGCCAGAAGCTAATTTCCTATGATAATAACATTTTACAAGAAAAGGACAAAAGAAAGAGGTAATCATCAATAGTTCCTCAAATAGAAAGCACTGGATACATTCTTTGTGATTCCATGCACACACACACCCTTCCTAGTCATACATCCCATGTGCATCCATGCACACACACCCTCCTATACTATCTATACATTCATGAGCACACCCTTCCTAGTCCTATACTATCTATACATTCATGAGCACACCCTTCCTAGTCCTATACTATATATACATTCATGAGCACACCCTTCCTAGTCCTATACTATCTATACATTCATGAGCACACCCTTCCTAGTCCTATACTATATATACATTCATGAGCACACCCTTCCTAGTCCTATACTATATATGCATTCATGAGCACACCCTTCCTAGTCCTATACTGTATATACATTCATGAGCACACCCTTCCTAGTCCTATACTATCTATACATTCATGAGCACACCCTTCCTAGTCCTATACTATATATACATTCATGAGCACACCCTTCCTAGTCCTATACTATATATACATTCATGAGCACACCCTTCCTAGTCCTATACTATCTATACATTCATGAGCACACCCTTCCTAGTCCTATACTATATATACATTCATGAGCACACCCTTCCTAGTCCTACAAATAGCTACTCATGGCTTCTTCCTCCTACTCAGTCTTTATTCAAACATGGGGAATCCTAGCTACCATAGGAATTTTATAGAGAGAAGGACTTATAAAATTCTATATTATGTAAGTGAATATAGCTATTATGGAAATCAATATGGAAATCCTTCAAAAACTAACACTATGTGATCCCACCATTGGGAAATGAGCTCAGGGTGTTGAAGAGATGCCTGCATTCAGAGCATTAGTCAGAGTACCAGAGATGGGATCAGCTTTAGTGTCTATCACAGATGAATAGATGAAGAAAGTGTGTACACACTGTGCCTACTCCTCAGCTTCTGGAAATAGGAAGTCCCCCCATTTGGAACAGTGTGGCTGAACCTGGATGGTACTGTTAGGAGATGAAAGCCAGGCACAGAAAGATGACTGCCTCTTGATCCCCGCTGCTGTGTGGACTAGAAATCACAAGAGCCAGAGTAGAGCAGTGATTACTGGGGACCAGGGCCATGGCTAGGCTGGGAAGCTACGGGTCAAAGATACAGAGTTTCAGAGAGGCAAGAGAACACAGCACGGTGACTCTAGTTAACAAGATTGCTGACAGTAGATTTCAAATATTCACGCCACAAAAATATAAGTATGTGAGGTGATGATATGTTAATTACCTTGATTAGATATATACATTTAAAAGAGCATAACATTTATTTATAATTATATAGTTATTTTCTATTAATAATAAAATGAATAATATGTTATTTCAAAATAGAAAGAGGGAAGAAAGTAGTGCTAATAGGTTTTTCTGTCTGAAGATTAACTTCCAGAAATGTCTGTGATGATGCAGACTGGTTGAATTTTTTTCACTTATCTTTGTTTCTCTGCATTAATTTGTAATAGTTTGAGATTCTGATAGGAATTTTAAGATTGGAAATACTTCTGAGACTCCTAAGATGTTGCTAACCACACGGAAGTTGCCATAATTTTCAAAGCCTTTTTCCCTTTGCACGTCTCTGGAAAGGCTAAGAGAAGAGACTTGGTATTTTAAGAACAGGCGTCTGGAGGGGTAGCCTGATAATACAGAGTCAGGATAAAATGCAGAATGCAGGTACCCGAGCCTTAGAAACCATGGGGCTGGAAGTCAGAGAAACTTGCAGGAAGAAGGGAAGATGCTGGCAACTCTTCCCCCATGTTTACCGTTGCCTTGACTACTCTGTGGGAAAGATTTATGTTTCATCACTTCCTGCACTACAGCTCACGACTGCAAAGTCCAGCTGTTGCTTACAATGCATAGTTTGAGTACAAGGTGAGTTAAATGGGTTTTAGTAGAAAGCTGCCCACCATTGATATTATTAAACCTGTCACGTAAGAAAATCTAAAGTTATACACTAGGGATTTCCAAGATCATTATGAACTGTCATAGTTGGAGCAATTATTGTTATAGTGGATACAGTAGCAATATTTCATGTAAAAAGGATAGAACTTAATATATAGGAGATATGGGACAATTATTCATTTAAGTAATTCAAGTGGATGCTGTCATTATCCTCAATTAAAATTGAAAAAAAACTAAGACCATGAAAACATTAATTACTTATCAGAGATGCATTGTTGATACATGGCAAAGCTTTGACTTGAACCCAGGATATCTGGGTCTAGTTTCTGTTCTGAACTACTAGACTGTCTCAGCAGGACTGAGATTTGCATAGCTAAAACAAAATTAACAAGTTTTACCCAGTCCATAGAGCAAGTTAACAATAGGACTTTCTATTATATCACAGATAATTGTGAATGAATAAGTTACAAGTTAATTATACAAATCAATTAACACAGTTTATTAAATGACTTAAATTTGCTTTACCACTACTGAGGATTTAGCCAGGTAATCCCAAATAAACTGCATTGTTGCTAAAGAAGGTAAGTCATTTGTGGTCAGAAAGCAAGAATAAGTAAAGGGGCTAAGAAAATGAATGTCTCTGTGAGGAAAGTGCTTCCTGTGCAAACACTCAGTTCCGACCCCAGAGCTCACATCTGAAAAGCCCACACAGTACATACCTGTCAGCTTACTGCCAGAGGGAAGAGGGTCCCTGGCACCTGCTGGCCAACCAGTCCAGCTGAATCCGTAATCTTTAAAGAGAAGAGCCACTGAGGAGACACCCAACTTCAGTTCCAGTGCTCATGTGCACGCACTAAACAAACACACAAGTAAGTAAAGCTAGAGTCAGGCTTGGTGTCCCCTGGTCTCTCTTGGGAGGTAGAGATCAGGAGTTCAAGGCCAGCTAGGGCTATATGCAAGCCTATCTCAGAAAACAAAGTCGAGGGGCAAGAGTAGGAGAGACTTTCCAACTACAGCCTTTCCCCAGTTTCCAGGAATTCTTCTGTGGCTGTTGTGCAGCAAGCCAGGCTGTGAGGCTTTCCGGCATCTTAGCATCAGCCACAAACTCTAGGAATGTTCCAATTTTAGTAATCTCAAGTGATTCCTCAGTAAGATTGTCACCTCATCATGCACAGATACAAAACTAAAACTGAAACAAAAGAAAACTACAGCAACCTGGCAAAGCCTATGAAGGAGGCCCTCCCCCACTGCTTGGAAGTAGGGTGTTCCCCGCTGTCTGCTTGGAGCATCTTCACCTGACCGTGGCTCTGCCCCTTCCTCGGATAGACAGCAGACTGCCTTGCCTCTAGTTCCTCTTTGTTCCTCTCATCCTCTCACACGTCTTAGAGAACCAGCTTCTTCTCATTTAGTCCAGACACATTACTCCCCAGAAGGATTTTCCCTGGCCATTCTGCAGGCATCCCTGTTGCTCCCGGCACTGTCTAACTTGTAGCATATTTTGAGAAAGAAAGGCTTGAATGTACACACACACACACACACACACACACACACACACACACACACACACACACACACACACAGGGCAAAAAGCCAATAAGTAAAGCATTCAGGGTCTTAAGTCTCTAGGTTTTGCTCTTCGCCTATAAACCCAGACGAGCAGGTCCTGTTCAGGGTTGCATCTCCAGTGCCTAGAATAATGCACTACTCAGGAGATGAGTATGTTACATGCATGAGCGAATGAATGAATTTTGTTTGTGGTTGACGCTGAGGAAATTTACACCTAAAGGCATCTATGCACCCCAGCCTAATTTCCTCTTCCCCAAGCTCTGTCTGTGCTGTAAGGATTGTTCCATGTTTTAAATAGATTGAAAAAACCCTGTACTTTGTTTCGTTGTTTGTTTTTGTCATCTCCAGCAGTCACATTGCATCCTAGGCAGAGGCCTCTCATTCGGCTTCTCTGAAAGTTAGCCACTCCATGGCCTCTAGCATGCTTTCTGTCCAGTGGCATTTAAACTCGCAGGGCTCAGCTATCAGCACGGACCCAACGCTCCACTTCTTCCTTGAGCCAAGACAGACTTTTCTTTTCACCTTCCTATGCCTCTATTTAGTGGTCACTCTGCTCCTTCCTTTCCCTTTCCTTCTATGTTTCTATTCTTATAAAAAAACAAACAAAGCAAAACCAGCCCTGGCCTGGTGTGGAGTTGCACACCTTTAATCCCAGAACTCAGGAGGAAGAGGCTGGCAGATCTCTGTGAGTTCGAGGCCAACCTGGTCTACAAAGCAAGTTCCAGGATAGCCAGGTCTACACAGAGAAACCCTGTCTTGAAAAACCAAAACATAAACCACACATAAACAAAAATGCCAGCCCGTACATTTCTAGATCAGTACGATCAGTTCCTAGAAGACATGTTTCCCAAGCTTGCATATGAACCAAAAGCTATGCTCAAATCTGGACTTGAGTGTGATAATAGAGCGACTCTCTCTGGAATAGCTGTAATAAGGGCAAGGATTTAAATGTGACCCCTAGACTGAGGTGGGCTTGCAGTGTCTCAGTGAGGAGGTTCCTAGCAGACTGTCCTCTTGGCCAGTCTCAGAACAGGTCCTACCTCAAGAATGTTCCTGTGGATGAGGGATATGATGGAAGAACGGTTATGTTCTCCTTATCCAGTAGGTGTGATCATAACTGCACTTCAGGGATTGTATCCAGTGGGTGTGATCACAGCTGTGCTAGTGTACTTCATGAGTGTGTGTGTGTGTGTGTGTGTGTGTGTGTGTGTGTGTGTATGGGGGGATTCTTTTTTTCTTTCCTAGGAATTTTGTCCTCAAAGAATTGAATAAGTGTATCTTGAAAACTTCCATAGAAAACTGAGCCATTGGGAGTTTTGTTTTGTTTTTCTGTCACAGTAAACAGTTTTGTTAGTAGGTAGCATCCTTTTGCAGGGTATAGACAGAATTCTGTTTGAGCAGTGTGCCTTTAGGTCAGTAAAAAGTAGTGTATGGGAGAACACTTTCCTTGTCAAGGTTATCTTTTTTTATTTTAAGGTTTTATTGGCAGTCCCTATTTCCTAAGGCCTAGGGCAAGATGATCTCTTTCCTGGTCATGGTTTCCATTTCTGTGGTTCCTTTGACCTGTGCTCTGTGAAGAGTCTTGCCCCTTGCATATCTCCGTTCTCCACTTGGCTGTGTTTTGTGGGGCTCACACTCTAGCCTGAGATCACCTGATATCTCCCCGTGTTACCCGCCTTGGCTGCTGCAGCAGCTGCTTGGCATAGCCTCTGCTTCCACTGGGATGATCCCCTCCACATGTAAGCATCAGGGGCCAGGGGAGATGAAAATGCTGCTGCTGGAACATCTGGCATCAGACTTAAAGGAAATGGTCTTAGAAAAAAAACATCTTGATGAGGGAAGATGATGAAGCCCCCAAAGGCCTGGACCTTGGCAGAGCTGCTCTGTATGAGTCAAGGGAACATTTATTGGTTGTTGAGAGAGTGATGGGGACTGGTGCCGTAGTAAAAGGCCAGGGGGGAGGTGGGACAGAGCATCCCTAAACAGGAAGAGCTGTGACACAGCTGTATACTGTGGTCTCCAAACCTTTCTCTGAAGTGTCCTGTGCTGGTACATTCTGAGATGGAGAAACTTCTGGGTGGGGTGAATTTAAAAAATTTGTGTTAGCAGCACGATTGATACAGTACAAGGTACAGATGATATGCATGTTGTAACTTTCCTGGCAGGGACAGAAAGATTCTAAAAGAAGCATTTGTACCCCTCCCTTCAGCTATCAGACTATTGGGACAAATGACCCCCAAGGAATTAGAAATTCCCTGGGAATCTATTGCTGCATGAGGAAAAGGCTGAGTTCTTAGTGGCAGTCAGGAAGGGATTCCCTCTAGTTCTGACAACTTTTAAGACCATCTTGTAGGACAGACCAGGAGTCAGTGGTAGACAGGACCATACCTTGACCACTGCTGCTCAGTTATGCATGCTTCTTGCTCTTTACCCAAAGATACCTGAGGGGAGGGGTGGAGTCACTGTACCTCTTCACCTATTTTTCTGCCAAATGTAGCCACACTGGATAAACCTCCTTTTTTTTCTGGTTTGCACTGCGACTTCTCTCTTAACTGCAACTTCAAGGATTCTGGCTGTCTCAGGTAGTGTTTCTGTTGCTGTGAAGAGACACCATGCTCATAACAACTCTTATAAAGGAAACATTTAACTGGGGTGGCTTACAGTTTACAGTTTCAGAGGTTCAGTCCATTATCTTCATGGTGGGGGGCATGGCCACATGCAGGCAGATGTGCTGGAGACAAAGCTCAGAGTCCATGTTCATATTGTTCTGGCAACAGGAAGTCAACTGACACACTGGGTGGTATTCTGAGCATAGGAAACCTCAAAGCCCGCCCCCACAGTGACACACTTCCTCCAACAAGACCATACCCACGCCAGCAAAGCCACACCTCCTAATAGTACCACTCCCTTTGAGATTTTATGGGGACCAATTACATTCAAACTACCACAGTGGCCAAGCCTAGCTTGTTAGTGTTTCCAGGACCCAGGCTCTGGCAATAACAATACTGGGCATAACATGGCCAGGAGCCCTGGAGTGGAAGGAGGGTCTGAACCCCACCAAATGTTGAGAAGGCTGTGGGTTTATAGAAGCTGTAGAGTCAGTGGAGTTTTAGCTATCATTTTCTACATCTCAAGGGCAGTGACTGTCAAAGCTAACATCTGGGCTACATCTTGGTGATTCTTGATGTATCTTATCAATTCATATTGATCCTGTGAATACACACCAATAGTGTGTGTCATTTTAAGATTTAAAATTGGGGTTAGTGAGATCGCTCAGCGCTTAAGGCACTTGCTGTGCACGTTTGACTGTCTCACACAAAGGTTGAAGGAAAGAACTAACTCTCCAAGTCCCCTGTCTTCCACACATGTATCGAGACATGTGCGTGCATGTGCGCGCGTGTGCGCGCACACACACACACACACACACACCACACACTAAAATAAATTTTAAAATGCTTGAAAAAAGTTTTAAGCCACTACCATGACTGACTCAAGTACTTGTCTTATGCTTTATGTGTGCTTACTATTAATCTTCTTAAAAATTTTAAATTGCACGAAGAACATTACAGCAGTATATGAACACATTTAGCAGGCAGGTGTAAGAACAGAAAGAACATCAAGATGCAGTTCCCTCACAGTAGAAGCCGTTAGGGTGAATCCACATCCCCAGCACTGTATGAGTCATCTTTGTTTCCCACTCTGGTTGTCCCAGTACTTAGGAAGTAAAGGCAGGAAGATCAGAGGTTCAAGGTCACTCTTTCACTGTACATTCAATTCAAGGCCAGCCTACACTACAAACAAAAACGACAGTGAAGCATCTGTACTAGAGCAGCCAGTGGCTTGTTTACCTGGTAACCCGGGGTAGCACATAACTGGCTGTCTTTGAATATGCCAGTTTACAACACTTCATAGAAGAAACCATGTTAACCTTCCCCAAATCCAAGGCCTTCCTTCCACATGCTGGACAAGCCCTCTGCCACTGAGCCACATCCCCTCTCTTGTTATTTTGAGACTAGGTCTTACCATGTAAACAAGGCTGTTCTTAAACTCACTATCTAGCCAAAGCTGGTCCAAATCTCAGGATCCTTCCATCTCTACCTCCTAATTGTTGAAATTACAGATGTGCATCACCACTTTTTTCATTAGACATGGGAAAGTTTATTAAGTCAGACATGGAGATACATGCTTCAAGAGGCTGAGAGAGAAAGGTTACAAGCTTGAGAACACAAAACCAAACAAAGTTTGTTTGTTCTGGAATACACTACATCGGAGTTTGATAGAGAAACAGAACTAGTGATTGATTGATTGATTGATTGATTGATGAATGATGGATTGATAGGTAGATGATGGACAGATGATAGATAATAGGTAGGTAGATGGATGATAGATGATTGATAGATCAATACATAGTTGGTGGATTGATAGATGATAGACTGAGGTAGATTGATAGGTGATAAATGAATAGATGGATGATAGATAACAGATGATAGATAGATGATTGATAGGTGGATAAATGCATGCATACATACATACATGCATACATACATACATACATACATACATGCATACGTACATAGTCAACCTATCGTAGGAACTGGTACAATTGATTGTGGAGCCTTAAAGCCACCTGGGATCTTGACTACTAGGGAAGTTGGTTATGTAATTTAGTGGAAGGGAGGGAAGGGGGAATGGTGTAAATCCTTGTCTGAGAGGAGTGCCAACCAATGTCTGAGGGCAAAGGAGGATGGGTGTGTCAGGTCAGGAAAAGGGAAACTGCCTTTCCTTACATTTTCATTCTCTTCAGGCCCTTTCACACTCAGCTGTGTCTCGTCCTCATTGGTAAGGGTGATCTTTATTGTCTTCTGAGTCAGATGTTACTCTCTTCCAAAACCTCCTCATACACATATCCAGAAATAATGTCACAGCTACCTGGTATTCCTGACACTAGGTCAAGTTGACATACAAAATTACTGATCACATAAGTTCTTTACCTTTTCAATTTTTGTTATTATTTTTTCATGTGCATGGGTGTTTTGCCTACATGTAAATTTGTGCACCACATGTATGCCAGATGCCATGGACTCCTTGGAACTGGAGATGGTTATTAACTGGCCTATGGAAATTGGGAATTGAACCCAAGTCCTCTGGAAGAGCAGCCAGTGCTCATAACTGCTGAGCCATCTCTCCAACCCCATAAATTCTGAAGTGTGTAGCTGTGCTGGCTCTGGGTTTGGATGGTTTATCTTTGTGGTGGCATTTGGCATGCTCTTCTGTTGCTTGTATTTCCTGTAAGCTAGTGGTTAGATCTAGAGGCTCGATTAGATTCTGGCTAGGCATTTCAGGCAGAAGCATATTGTATGGTGCTGTGCACTTTCCATGAGCATGTCATTGGCAGCCTCACAGTGCCTACAGGATTGACCAGAAGTCTCCTGTCAGCCTTTCACACGGCTCTGTGTCAACTGATGATCACTGTCGAGTTCTGCTAGTTCACGAACACAATCCCACATGTATTAGCTGGTCCTCATCTCTGAAGGCCTCTCTTCTTTTATCTGTTGGTTATCTTGAGATGTAGTTGTGAGGCTCAGTGTTAAGCCATGGCCCTCTGAGTGGGGTTCACATAAGTAGTCACCTACTCAGCGTGAATGCAGAGTAGAGAGAGGCAGCTGTCAGTTACAAGGCAACTAGGAAGCTCTCTAGTCAGGCTGCTGAGCTGTTTGTCTCATGGTTACCTGGAAATGGACGTCCCCTTCCCCATCAGGAGAAAATAAGCTTTGTAACAAGGTATAAGAGATGTGAGGTACAGGATATTTGACTATACTGTAGGCAAATGTGTCCTTGTTGGGCCTCTAAATATACTCCTTGGTCTTCTGGTCTCCTGAGACATCGAGAGACAGTGTGACTCAGGCCTTTTCTCAAGGGGACGTTTTGTTTTTCTGATATTTGCCAGACAATGATACTGTGTCTTATCTCTGGTGCACATCCTTTCCCAGAACCCTCCAGCTCCAGGACTGCCTCCTCCTGGAAGGAGCAGGTACTTCAGGACAGGGAGAGGGTATGGCAAGCATGTTTAGCAGTGGCTTTTGTTACATACCAGGGCCTTTCCAGTAGGAGCGCTAGTCACTTTCAACAGCCAGCCTTCTGTTTGGAAGGTTCCTGGGGAGGCATGGAGATGGCAAGTCTGGTGACAGTCTGGCAGTCTCCGCAATGTCTGCACTTGAGACAAGGGAAGAGACAAGCTGTGGCTTTGAAGTTGTGCCCTTTAGCCTAAAGTATTGGTTCTGTGTTACAGATCAAATGCCATTCTTCAGCTCCTTGGATGGCAATTAATATTAGCCACTATGGAAGTTGATACTAAGTTCTGAGAAGAGACTAGACTAGATGATGATGCCTGCCGTGCACACATCTGTACAAACAAGATCATTTTGTCTCCTCCTTTTCTTCACGTACAGACTACAGTACCCAGCCTTCACCGCAGTTAGGAGAAATTGAGGTTGGCTTAGTGGGGTAGGAATAGAGGAATAAACTCCAGGTCTGATCCATGGAAACCTCCCATGTGTTTTCTCTTTCTTGTTCCCTGTTCCTTTGGACTGGCTGGATTGGAGGCAAGAGCCCTCAGGACCACTTTGAAAGTGGTGCTGGTTTCATGGAGGAGGACCTGTGTTCCAACCTACCTACCTACACAGAACTGTTCATGAGTAAGAAAAGACATGTGCTCCATATGCAGGCCGCCTTAGCAAACTTTTAAAAAATTTTTTGAGTCATTTCACATTTACTCTTAGCTAAGTATCTAAAACCATAAAACTCCAAGTGCCCCGTCTTGCCAATAAATAGTAAGATTTAACCCAGGAGATCTGTTTCCTCTGGCATTCTGAGAAGTAGAAGCCCCAGATTACTTCCAGCTGAAGCGGAAAACAAACAAAATGAAGCAAACACATCTGTGGTAGGCAGAGCATGCTTTGTCTTCAAGATGTTTATTCCTTAGTCCACAGAACCTTTAAACCCATTAACGCAGCATGCAGATATAGTTAAGAGCATTGCTTTGCTATGGGAGATTGTCCTGGGTTATGTAGATGTACTGTAACTCATCACAAGAAAAGCTGGAAAGGGGATCAGAAAGGCAGGTCAGATGATGTGCTGTGAGAATTCACTCAATGTCTCTGTCTTGGAAGAGGCCTTGAACCAAGGGACACAGGCAGTCTGCGGAAGCCAGAAAAGAATAGGCCAAGGGAATCTTCCCCAGACCGTAAAAAGAATGCAGTCTGTTGATGCCTTGGTTTAACTAACCAAGACATACGTCAGGGTTTTGACCCACAGGACTGTAAAATAAGAAAACTGTATTCTTTAAGGTCATTTGTGATTGTTTGTTATGACAGCAATAGAAAATGGTACACCACCCACACATAAAGTACTAAAATAGCTTTTTAAGTGTATCTATGAAGTAGACACAACAGCGGGTCTTACTGTATGCTTCCAGATGTCTGGAGGTTGGAGTCATGTTGCAAGGCGTATCTGAGGGAACTTTCTAGTTTCTACCTCAGTGCTCTGGAGAACACTCACATGCCAGCCCATGTGAGTTGCAGAAGAACTAAAGAATCCCCCTGTCTCAGGAGAACAATGTAGTTCATCCCTGGGTGTCTGCCTCCTGCATAGATGGCATACTCCTCAGGACTAGCTGTTAATACTGTGGTCAGGCCCCTGGGCAAGCAGTACAATTCAGATTTTGTTTCCTTCTAAATCATATTCCTCCTCTACTGTTGAAATGTGGCTAGCTGCTTCATCTCCCAATTAGAGAGTCGTCTTTCTAATTCACACCAAGCAAAACAGTTGAAAAATAAAACCGCGTAGCCTGCTCAGGGGAAAGGATGAATGGGAGGAAAAGCCAACAGTTAGGAACCAAAGCTGAATGTAAGACTCCTACGTTCAGATCTCCCCTTGCTTGCCCACGGACTGTGTGGGATCTTGCGTTATCCTCTCTGACCCTTAGCTTCTCAAAAGCTGAGGGGATGAGTTCTGTGTGTGCTGTATGGAGTGGTGAGAATTTATGGTGGCAAGGGTTCTCAAGGGTGCACAGATGCCTTAGGGCTTCTTGGGACACTGATGAGTTCAGCTTATCATTTGTGAGTGGAGAACCGGGTGTCTGTGTACCGATTGTTCTTAAAGTGATTAGCAGCAATTTACTTGCTATGCTTATAATACAGTTGGAAAGATCAAATGTGTTTATATAATTGTTGATGTTCCTTCCTTCCCATGCACAGGAACCTTGTAGCAGAGATCAGCCTTATGCTGAATTGGGGGCCAAGAAATATTTCTACATCATTTGTTTAAATATATGTGATAAAAACTCTTATTGTAACAAGAAATAGAAAATCATTATAGAAGTTACTCTGAAGGGAGAATATACTTTCTTATTTTTATTTAAAATCACTGACTTGTTGGCACTTACCTTACTTCATAGTCATTTTTCTTTTCTAATTAGCAGACTTCTCATAGCCTGTTAGCTAAACTGTCCATTTCTCCTGCCCACTTCATTGAGTCAGGAAGCATAAAGGAAGATTGGATTTTATGCAGAAATAAATATGTAAATAGAAACAAAGCAAAAGTTAGCTAATATAAAAACAAACAAACCAAAAACCCTTTACGGGTTCTCTGGAGAAATACATACTAGCAAGGCCACTAGAAATCTGAATTTATTTGTTACATGAATCTGGAACATGTAACCACTGCTTTCTGTTCTTATTTTGTACCCCAGAGCCCTAGCCTACTTCCTGATCATGAAACTGTGTAGTACATGTCTTGGTGGTGATTTGCTTGTCAGAGGGAAAGAGAGGCATAGGTTATCATGACACCATGACCAACAGCACTATGTCACAGATCTTCCAGCGATGTTCAGTTGGGCAAAGCACAGAAGTTCCCCCAAGGGATGCTGTGACTTAACAGGCCCAAAGAAAGAACGAGGGGTAAGTGACTTGCTGTGTCCTTTGATGGTGGCCATCACTTTATCCTGGGACACATGATTTTTATTTCCAGGGCCTGAATATGTCAATTCCCAGCAGACAGGTGTAGCTTGCCTTTCTAGAGACAAACAACAAACCTCCATGTGGTCATTCTGTGTCCCAAGTGTCTGCTGTCCACCAAGTGAGTCACTTCTGCTCTCCTCTGTCCCTCCAGAGCTCAGTGTTTGTCCCAAATGTCTCTGCTAGCTGTCTCTGAACGAATGCTTGAAAATGTGTACTTCCTGGCCTTTTAAATTTGATATGTTGAACAGTAAGAGAAAACATGACACATTTTATAAATTGAAGTCAGCTGGAAATTGTATATGGAGTAAATCTTCCATGACGTGATTTATTAAAACAAGTTTTGATATCCTTAGTCAATATCATGTTACATCAACAGAAACTCACATGTAGTATTTATGCAACTCATACCTGGCCCCACCCCAATAATAATAATGATGATGATGATGATGATGATGATGATGATAATTTAAAAGTCTGATGGCTCCAGGAAATACTGCAGCTGCCTTATAATTAATCACACCACATTTTGTTATGATCCAGAACTTCCTGGTTCTGGCCTGCTTCTCTCTTGAGTGTCTCTGCAGGAAGGGTTGAACCAGACAGAAGGACCTGTGGCTTCCCCCATCCGATGTTCTGAGTCAAGTAAGGCATGACATCATAGTAAAGTTTGAGATATGTAGAGTGGGCGAGTGTTTGTGCCTAGGATTCTTGGACAGTTTCGGAAAGGAGGACATACCCAGCCAAGGACACAGAGACCATTATTGTACTACCCTTCTGTCCCTGACTTTGCAAAGTCCATCTGAAGACAGTTGTGATTGGTCACAGGCGTGATATGTTAATTGGCTTTGTGCTACCATAATGAAATGCACAAGGCAATTAAATTACGAAAGGGAAATGTTTGGTCTGGGCATGGAGAGATGGCCGAGCAGCTAAGAGTTGTCTGTCCCAGATAACACTCAGTTCCCAGTCCTCACTTCCAGGGCCCATGACTGCCTGTAAATTGAGCTGCAGGGGATCTGACACCCTCTTCTGGTCTCTACAGACATCTGCATGCTTACACATAAATGAAAATAAAAAATTAAGTCTTAAAAAAGTTGACTTAGCCGGGCGACGGTGGCTCACGCCTTTAATCCCAGCACTCGGGAAACAGAGGCAGGTGGATCTCTGTGAGTTTGAGGCCAGCCTGGTCTACAGAGTGAGTGCCAGGACAGGTTCCCAAACAATACAGAGAGACCCTGTCTCAAAAAACCAAAAAAAAAAAAAAAGTTGACTTTACAGATTTGGAGGTTCAGGTTTCAATGGTGTAGTACATTCAGTAAGAGTTGATCCCCAACCCCCAGCTGCTGTTCATGGCACAAGGTGAATAGCAGTGATAGGTGTGCATACTAGAACCAAGAAATTACACCTCTAGCCAGAGGAGCAAAGGCACTGGGGTGGGCCAGTCTCTGCCCACTAGACCCTGCCTCCCATAGGACCATAGCACCTCCAATACTGTCATCCTAGGGACCCGGCCTTTACTATATGGACCCTTTGGGGACATGGTTAAACAACTGAATGATTGTAGCATACAATAAATAACCTAAAAGGAGGAACACAGAAGGGTGGCTGAACAAAGCTAGGGAAGCAATAGGAACATTCCACTTGGATGGTGCAGGTTAAGTGTTTGCTGAAGTGCTTACCTACAACAGAAGAAGTGTAGAAAGAAGCGCCCTCTACTGCAGCCAGGTCAGAGCACTCACAGCTTCAGCGTGCCCCCTCCCCCAGGTCAGAGCACTCACGGCTTCAGCATGCCCCCTCCCCCAGGTCAGAGCACTCATGGCTTCAGCATGCCCCCCTCCCCCAGTTCCTTGAGATGCTGGATTCTGAAACAGGGAAGCAGCCTCCAGCTTATGACCTGAGACACATGCTGTTCATGTGCTGTGTGCGAGGCACCATTCTAAGTCCTAGAGTACCTCTATGCATGTGATCTAACATAAGGTAGAGCAAATGCTATGATGAAGACCACCAGAGTGATGCAACCAAGATGCTGTAGGTCAGGCATGGCTTCTTAAGGGAAGTAGCATTTAAGCTGCATCCATCAGACCCAGGTGTCTATTGTGTACCCACTATGTGCTAGGCACTGCTTAGGCAGTTGACTGACTCTGGGAAAGCAGGGAAAGAACTTTGCTTGGGGACGTGTAGTAGATGGTACTAGCACTCAAAGGGTGTATGCGTGTGGTGAGGATGACACGATAATTATGAAACAGTAAGTTGTCTAATATGTTCAGGGGAGTAAAGTGTTATTAAAACAGGAGAAGACCGTAGAGCAGGGAATGTGGTTTCAGTCAGTGGCATCCCTGAGCAGACATCCTCTGAGCAGAGACTTGGAGGTGTTAACTGTGTGCTAACACTGTAAGGAAGCTAGCACAAAGGCCCTCGGTTGGAACATGGCGGACACGTGTATAAAGAACAAGCATGTGGCCAGTGTTTGGACAAGAAGCCAAAACTATCACTGAAGGTCAGGTCTCCTGGGCCTCACAGGCCATTGAGACTATTTTATATTTTCTCTCTAAATAAAGTGAGTGTGTGTTGTGGGAACTACTGCAGGGTTTTGAGGCAAGGGGTGACATGGTGCAGCTTAGGATTTTAATAGGATCTCTCAGCTGCTATGTGGAGAGCAGCTGTCAGGGGACACGAGTGCAAGAGGGAGTCCTTGGGGCCCCGATGTGAGGTGAGTGAGGTAAGAAGTGATGGGTTTCTGGTTGGACTGTGAGGATGGAGGTACCATGGCCTGTCACACTGGCGTGGGATGCTGGGGAAACAGAGGAGACCGTGTGTGGGTTAGGTCTGAGCCCTTGGAAGGAGAAAGTCACATCCAGTGAGATGGAAAGGTCTCGGTGGAGTAGGTTTTAGATTAAAAACTAGGGGCAAGATTTTAAGCAAAAGGAATCCTTTTATTTTCTCTTGCATTTAAAAATGGACTTTAGACATTTAAAGAAAAGAACCATACAAATCTTAATTGACATATGATTTTCAAAATGGGGAAATTTCAGAAATGGTGCCAAGGTAAAAGAGTTGCTTTATTTTACTAAAACTTAGGATACCCAAGAAAGAAATGAGGAAAAAAAATGTGGTAAGCATTTCAGGACTGAGCTAGAAGCACACTAATGACAAATGGGAAATTCCCCTTACAAAACAGAATGTGTCTCAGTAGAGATTCTTCTCTCTGCACTGCCAATAAAATTATGATGGCTAAAAAGGTATCTGTATGGAAGAAAGTGACAGAAGATAAAAATCAAAGGACTGGAAAGGCATACATGAGGCAAATAAAAACAATGGTTGAACCCAAATAAAAGTTCAAGGTGAAAGTCTCTTCAGTGGGCTAGGGATGTAATGGTAGACCATTTGCTGTGTTAAGTGCTTGATGCGAATTTTGGCTATTGGAGGATGGGATGCTGGCAATTTGTTGTCTTGGTGCTGCTGGCCTTGCTCTGGAGAGAAGGGCCAAGATGGCTGACCATCTTGAGACAGCTATCTTCACAGAAAGTATAAGGTATTTGGGAACAGGAGGCTTGGTCAGTACTTGATGGGGATCATTAATAAAAAGACTCATGGCTTTCTGCAAACACAGAGAGCTAAAAATATTATTACCCTTTCACTATATCTCATGCCTTTCGTTTCCTTTTCTGACTTCTGTTAGATGATTATTAGAACTTCTATTTTTCTACTTTTCTTGCATAGTGTCCACTTTTTTGTTTTAAATTAAATGTTTTCTGAATAGGAGATTCTGTTGTCAGTCTTCTGGTGTTAATTTTTTTTTGCCTGAACTGTCTTGTTTTATTTTAATAATCATATTTTCCATTTTCAAGTTATTTAAGTAGTTCTTTTTTCTTTCTGTAAATCTGATAGCATCTCGAATCTCTTTGGGAGCAAATGACACTTATTTTGACTTGTATCTTTCAGTGTTTAATTAATGTTCAAGTCTTCTTAGTGAAGAATTGCAAAGCTGTAAAAAATAAAGTCTTTATTATGTTGACAGAATAAGTGGCAGAAATATTTAAATTTTGATTCCGATTTTTATGGTAGTTTTGCTGTAGAACTCAGAGGTAACTGATAAAAGATGTGTCTCTTTAATGTTATAGACCAGATTAGATAAAGTCAAATTCTATTTTCTTAGATTTGGCAATAATAAAATTGAAGCTTAAGAAATACAGAGGAAGCTAAGCTTTAGTCTGGCCTCTGAGACCACTCTGCCATCCTAATACCCTTTTTCTGAGGTTCTGAGGTGTGCACATTCTCCTTCAAGGACTCTGACCCCTGACTGCCTCTCACTGCAGTTTCCACAGCCTACTGCTCTCTTCACCTGGGTTCACTGTCTTTCACACGGCCTTTGTTTTTTTTTGTTTGTTTGTTTTTTTGTTTTTTTTTTAATCATTGTTCTAAGGACAACTCATGCACCATACTACAGTGTTCATTTTATGCCTGCATTCTTGACTGTAGCTGCCATGTTTACCCAGCATTCTCTACGGTAGCTGCTATGTTTACCCAGCATTCTTTGCTGAAGCTGCCATGTTTACCCACCATTCTTTGCTGAAGCTGCCATGTTTACCCACCATTCTTTGCTGAAGCTGTCATGTTGACCCAGCATTCTTTGCTGAAGCTGCCATGTTGACCCAGCATTCTTTGCTGAAGCTGCCATGTTGACCCAGCATTCTTTGCTGAAGCTGCCATGTTGACCCAGCATTCTTTGCTGAAGCTGCCATGTTTACCCACCATTCTTTGCTGAAGCTGCCATGTTTACCCACCATTCTTTGCTGAAGCTGCCATGTTGACCCACCATTCTTTGCTGAAGCTGCCATGTTTACCCACCATTCTTTGCTGAAGCTGCCATGTTTACCCACCATTCTTTGCTGAAGCTGTCATGTTGACCCAGTGTTCTTTGCTGAAGCTGCCATGTTGACCCAGCATTCTTTGCTGAAGCTGCCATGTTGACCCAGCATTCTTTGCTGAAGCTGCCATGTTGACCCAGCATTCTTTGCTGAAGCTGCCATGTTGACCCAGCATTCTTTGCTGAAGCTGCCATGTTGACCCAGCATTCTCGACTGTAACTGCCATGCTTACAACTACGTGTGGTTCTTGGTTTCAGTGATAGTGAGAGGATCGGAGCCAGGAAACATGGCACTTTGAGAAAGGCAGCCTTCACAATGAACTCAGAAACAAATGTTTCTAGTAAAAATGTCCATGTTGGTGTCCCTTTTATAGTGGATAATTAACAGAGCCTGCCCAGTTTTGATGTTGGCTGTGGAAATGTCTCTGAAATCTCACCATAGGCTGCTACTCTGTGCCTCTCTGCCTCTCTGCCAAGGGGTCAGCAGAGAACAGCACAAATGTTGGTCACCACACAGTCTCAACATAGGATACAATACAATACAATACAATAAAAATACAAAGGATTCCTGGGGCCTGGAGAGGTTAGCAATTGCTTCTATTGCAGAAGACCTGCATTGAGTTCCCAGCACTCTTATGGTGACTTATGACCACCCATAGCTCTAGTTCCGGTGTCCTCTTCTGAACTCCACAGGAACCAGGCACATTATGTGTGTGTGTGTGTGTGTGTGTGTGTGTGTGTGTGTGTGTGTACATATATATATATATATATGTAGGTAAAATGCACATTCACATAAAATAATTTTAAAAATGTAAATCTTAAACTCATTTAAGTTTGATGTAGTTCAAGGAGTTAGTGGTTGACACCTGTCAGGTACTGTTTCTTCAGTGTTTAGAATGTTAGAAACTTTAATGTCTCTCTGAAGTGTTAGAATCAATAACATTGGGTTTTTCAACTTCAAGTTTTACTATGACCCTTTCAGCATGAATTTGATGCCGTCTTTTTCTTCTTAAAAAATTATGGTTAGCCATTGATAAGGATAAAAGGCTATATGGTGAAATTCAGTGCTGTGTGGCAAAATGGGTTAAGTATAATATCTAAGACCTCCATTTTTCCTTCAGAGAAGCTGGGGCACCATTGTAAGTTAAGACCCGGAATCCAGTGGTGCAAGCTGCCCATAACAGCCCAGATTCCAAAGAGCCACGTGGCGAACACAGCCAGAGTCTCTTGGGAGGACAGGGACAGCCAGAATCATCTAAGAAAAGGGAGCCTGTGAGGCCCGGCTGGAGACCTAGACATTGCACCTCCCAAGTCAGGGAGCAGACTGACGGTGTTTGAGGCCACACTGGTGCTTGCCTCTAGCGACCTCCAAGGTCACATGCATAAGCTGGTCATCATGGCTTAATGTAAGGTGTGCTGTGTAAAAAGCAGAGGATTAAGTTGTTGATTGTGCATCAAGAATGAAAACAAAGAAGCACTCACATCTCCATCAGGATGGAGACACATTGATAGGAAGGGATGACACTGGTGAATAAGAAAACGGGCTGAATGAGCAGAGGTCTGATGCCCGTGTGCTTAACTTTACAATGAAGGGCTGTGTTCAGTTCATTTCCCCTCCATTGGAAAGAAGAAGAATGAAACAAACACAATGCTAAACAAACATGCCCATCCATTCTTTATTGAGAAATGACTTGCCTAGCCTATGGAAGGCTCTGTGGTCAATCTCAGAACTGAAAAAAAAAAAAAACAAACCTGATATAGTGGTTTACACCCTGCACTCAGGAGCTGATAGAAGGGAATAACTACATGTTTGAGGCCAGCCTGGGTTACATAGCAAATTCTTGGCTAGCTAAGGCTACCCTACAAGATTCTATCTGAAATCAAACAATTACCAGCAATGATAAAAAGCATCTTTACTAAGTGACAGTAATGAGGGTGAAGACCACATATTCTTATGGCAGCCAAAGACATGTGAAAGTTATGTGCACCCCTTAAAGGCATGGAATGACTGTCATCAATGATCTCTGCTTCTAGGCTGTCCCAATTGCTATGCAAAGTGTGCTTCCTAAATTAACCACAAGTTTTTGTCATGAGACTAAGCATCGTTCCTTTCCTTAAGCTTCTTAAGCCACCTCTCCAGGCCTTGCCAAGCTATACTTCTTGAAGTAGGATGACCCGTGCTTGTTTGAAAGCTGGTGTGAGTATGGTAATGGAAGCACTTCAAGAAGAGAGGGTGGGACACACTATGCACTCTAAGGATGCAGAATTGCAGCGGGGCCTTCGATGCACACATTATAGCTGAAACGTGTATCACAACACCTTCACCTGGTAGAATCCACATCATGCCCAGGGTCATATGAAGTAAGTGTCAGAGCTGGTCTTACATAGTCATGGGCCTAGACTGGCCATCCTCACCCAGTCTGTTGGCTGCCTGTGTTTCCTGCCCAACTCCCCGGACTGTGTGTTGTGGTGATCTGTTAGCCAAGTGACAACTATCTTGGGTTCAGAATAAGGACAGTCTGAGACCACACCTCAAAAGTGCAATGCTGAACTCCCTTGTCTTAAGCTGGAAATATTTCTAAGCAAATAAGTCCTATATAGGCTCAAATCTTTGGTCCCCTTCTCCCCCCCCTTTTTCTCAGTGCTGGGAATAGAGGCCTTGTACATTCTAGGTCCTGACCTATACCTCCAGTTCAATGAACAAGGGCTCCTGTGTCACTGATTCTGGAGTCAGGAGATGGGAATGGTCCCCTTCTTTATGTCTCCAATCCTTGAACTGCTGCTACTGACATTGTTTTTAAAGAAACCCTGGATTCCTAAGCGTGTCCTGAGACTTTTACTTAGAGAGACAATCCTGGTTCCACTTAAGATTTCTGGACTTAAGATGGTGCAAAAGCAATACCGTTTAGTGGAAACTATTTACACTCGTACTTCACTCTTTCCCTGGACTAGAAATCTGGTTCAGATGGTCTCTTGCAGTGTTGGGTGGTGGCAGCAGGCTGTAGCTCATGACAAGCCACTGTCATGAGAGAAAACAGCTGACCCTCAGCATCTCGCCTGTTGCTGAGTTAGCCTGCTCAGTCTGTTAGGGGCATTCAGTGCCTGCCTCAGTGACGGTGGCTTAATCTAGGATGTGTTTATCAGGGTATAGCTCCATGGTAGTTTTAGGGCCTGTGTGTGCATCAATAAACGTGACTTACGGAGTGATCAGGCAAAATTTCATTGACAGCAGGATAGAGTTAGATTGAGACATGGCTCCTGTGATGCCTGTCACCTGCCAGTCCCACAGTGCCTTGCAAAGCTCACCCTGGGACTGTAGTCAAGGAGAGAGGAAGAGTAACGTTCTGGCTTAGGGAGAGAGGAGAAGTAAAGGGATGTGAAATAGGACATTTCCTTACTGTTTGATTTGACTGGGAACAGGAACATTAAACGTGTCACAAAGGTTGGCGTCGGTGGAGGACCTACCTGACTGAGCATGAAGGTGACCTGGGGGACAGGACAGTGAAGCTGAAAAAAATCACCAGCCCCAAAGCCAAACCGCCCCAAATTTGGATCCCAGCACTAGTGTTCACATTGCTGTATGACGTGAAGCTAGTCGCTTGACACCTTAGACTCTCAGGGTTTTGTTTACACCTTAGACTCTCAGGGTTTTTTTTTTTTCAATCTGAGAAGCCTAAGTAAAGTAGGCACTGACAGCTCCCAGGGTTCAGCAAAAGGAGCTGGCTTGTGAGCCACCTAGGAGGTTCGGCAGTTTCCTGCTGAGCTAGATGTGGCTTACCACATGACCCAGCAGTTGTATTCCCAGCTGTTTACCCAAATGCTAAAGACTTATGCCCATCCAAACACTGATACAGGATTGTTTACAGTAGCTTGTAAGCGGCCAAGACACTTCAGTAGCTGTAATAAACTGTTGTGCATCTGTATGGTGATCTATTATCGGCCAACAATAAAGAAATGAGCCGGCAAACCATGAAAAGACACAGAAGACTCTGGCTGCTTATTGATTGGTACAATTAGCCAGTCTGAAAGGTCTACCCACTGTGACCCCCAGCTTCGAGATCTTTGCTCTGGGTTTTCATAACTGTGACAGTATCTGAGTGAATTGAGTGAAAGGCTGGGGAAGTGCGTTCTCTGGCGCCCAATTTCAGAGGATTCAACCATAGTCGTTATCTCTACTGCTTTGTGTCTGAGGCAAGGCTGAAGCATCGTGGCAGTGGGAATGTGGGGCAGAGGTTCTTTATCTCATGGCAGTCAAGAAAGGGCATAACACAAGACACACCCTTCATGTAGACTCTCCTTACTCCTTCCTAGTAAGCCCATCACCTCCCAGTAGTGCTGTTCAATTATGAGTCTATCAGTACAAGAATCCATGAAGTTAGAGCTAAGAGATTCCAACACTTTTCCCTAAATACCTACTTCTGAATTCTGTTTCATGAAAATCCAGGCCCTCAACACATGGACCTTCTGGAGGGATGCTTCATATCCAGAACTGTGGCACACACGGCAACTGGAAAAAGCAAAACAATAGGAATAGTAAAAAGGCTAACCATTGCCCAGTGTTCAGGAAGGGTTGTACAAGGTGGGAGGAGTGGATAAAGGATGCCCAGGGGAAGCCCTGGGGACTTTGAGCCAGGAGCTGTTCTGTGTAAGGCAATGCTGCAGTAGATACATAGCACTGTTTGTGTCACAATCTACGGTGTGCGGTACAAAGAATGGACCTTTATATAGTCTGTGGATCTAAATAAGCAAGTCAGTTTTCTAAAAGATAAATAGGATAAGCATGCAGAAGATGTAACTTCCTACCTAGAACACAGTAGGTGTCAATGAATGGTGGGATTTGTTTGTTTTACTTTATTCTTATCCCATTGTTACTTGAGCACAGTTCATTTGTGTTTCAAAAATATAGTGCTGCCACCAAATGAGAACTAGCTACCCTTGACAATGATTTATGGGTGCAAGAGGATGTAGTATTCTTTTCTTTGTTCCCTATCTTAGACCTGGTTAATGATAATTTGTTGCCAAACCAAGGAGAGGAAACTGGATCGTGCATAAGTTTTGATTCAGGCCCCATGATTTGTAGCTGGTGTGAAGTCTGGGTCTGGACTTGGTTAGTCACCATGCAATTGCAATAGTCTGCATCTTGAGTTGATTTTCCCCGATCCTGTATTGTTATGTAAAATGCTCACTTTAATCAAGAAATACTCCAATACACTATCCTTATTCGTACTACATGAAGTTTCTTCTCTTTGTTTCAGAAAACTTCTGTGAATCTTGTTTCCTTGTTCATTTGGGGGGGGGGATATGGCTCAAATTAATGTGGGGAGAAAAGGCAGGTAATTTGAATGAAATGCTAAATCATACAAGAATTATAAAGCATTAAAATGGTGCATAGAAAACTTTGCCAGCGCCTAATGGAGGGAAAGGATTCTATAGTTAAATAAAAAGCAACCTATTTTATGACTGGAACTCTTCTGTGCCAGAGTCTCCTTCCTCCTGAGATGCTAAGAAACCTTCCAAAGCAGCCCCATCCAACAAAACCTTGAGTCCAGTGCGGCAGTGTGGAAGTTGTCAAGAGCATATAATAAACAGACTTTGAATTTACAGCGCACTCAGAACTAAATGTTACATTCTCTACCTTCTCTCTTGGCAGCCTCTCTTGGCTCATTCCAGAAACATGGAATTATAACCAACCAGAGAAAGCTGGGGCAGAAACTTCCTCTTTCTTCTTGATGTTTGTGTGTGTATGCAGGCACATGTGCAGGTCAGACGACATTCTTTAGGAGTTGGCTCTCTCCTAAGACCTTGCTGGTCCCAGGGTATTGAATTCAGGTCATCAGACTGGGTGGTAGGTGCCTTTACCTGATAAATACCTCCCTCACACACGTGTTCCTGTACATTCTCACTCATCCACCTTGTACATGCCTCCTGGAAACTAATGCCTGCTCCACTGGTTTCTTTTGTCTGAGCTCTGTCACTATTATGAGTTTTCTGGTTCCTCTCAAGGCCAAGGGGCCCTCAATGGTCCAAGTGTCAGTAGAGAGGCTCATATCGTGAGATGGCCTTGGTCTGGGTTCTGTGGCTGTTAAGGAATCACTGGCCTGAGGAAGGTGTGGAGCTGAGCAGTGGAGGGAGGCAGGTGAGCTCACAGCAGCCCAGGCAAAGTGGAGGAGGTATTTGGGGGAATCTGGAAACAGGCTGGGCAGTGCTAGAACCTTGCTCTTCACCAGCTGCCAGCGTCCTAGGAGAGGAACTGACTGAGACCAGAGGACATTGCTCCCTGACAAAACCCAAGTTGAGGGGTGAGGCAGGGAAGGCAAGCGAGGGCAGCAGAATTGGTTGTCACAGGCTGGTGGCCTGGAGAGGCTTCTCAGTTGCCTGCTGAGTCCATGTTGAGGCGGTGCCAGCCAGGAAGAACAAGCCAGGTTTCAGTCCTGGCTGTAGACAGATTGTTTTCCCCTAACTACTGTCATTTAAACAGGATCCAGTTTCTTGGCCTGAGCAAATTGTTCCCGCTGAGGACACACACTCTGCTAAGGGGCAAGGCAAGGCAAACCCGCTGTGAGCTTATTGGACTTCCCCATTCTGAGAACAGTAGGGGTGCGGGGGGGGGGAGTGGAGGGGAGGAGATTGAGGAATAGAGTCTACACTGACCCCCCCCCCAACTACATAGGGTTCAAATGGAATTATGCAACAGGAATCCATTATGATCGTGATTTAACTTGTTTGGGGGATCTGAGCACTTCCCTGTGTCCTCATCAGGGACCTCAGAATCCTGTGGAGGCAGCGAAGTCTGAGGCTCTGAGTGAACCCTGCCATTGCTGTCGGAAGAGTTTCAAGGAGTTCAGCTTTGGCTGTGACTTCTGAACAATTGTAAATTATGATGCAGGAAGCAGAGAATAGCATGGAGCCGGTACCTGGGGGCTCAGCATCTCCAGCTTGCCTGCACTCATTCCTGATGCCTCTGGGTCTCAAGGGTCAGCTCCAGAGCCCTATCCCAAAAGACAAGACTTCACTTTTTCATTTGTTTCTGTCGCCTCTCCCCCAAGCACAGTGTCGCAGTTCCCTTGGCACTGGCTGTTGAGTCAAGAGAGAGCTTATACAGCCTCACTCAATGTTTCTAGTCAGTCTCTCTTTTCTCTCTCCCCACTTCCCCACAAGGTAGGTAGGGGTGTGTGTGTGTGTGTGTGTGTGTGTGCGTGTGTGTGTGTGTGTGTGTGCGTGTGTGTGTGTGTGTGTGTGTGTGTGTGTGTGTGTGTATGTGTGTGTGTTAGAAGCAGAGGACAACCTTGGGGGTCGTTCTTCAAATACGTTCCTTCACCTTTTTCACTTCAGTCTCTCACCGGCCTGGATTTCACCAATTAGACCTGGCTGACTGGCAGGTGAGCCCCAGGGATTCACCTGTTTCTGCCTCCCTATTAGCAGAACTACAAGCATGCACCTTTTTTTTCTTTTTCTTTTTTTAAACAAGGGTTCTGAGGACTAAGCTCAGGCCCTCATCATTACAAAGCAAGCACTTTCCCAACCAAACTCTCTCCAGCCCAGCTTTGTTAGTTTTTCTCACTTGTTCTCAGCGATGGTTTCCAGCTAGCATCCTGCTTCAAGTCAGGTGGTTTTTATCCCGTGAAATGCTAGGGCCAATTGGTTAGATCATTGTCAGAAATTCGAATGTGAGGAGGACATGGCAGAGGGGGCCCGGAACGAAACGCTAGCCTCCCTTCAGTCTGTCAGGCAGTCCTCCCTCTTGATTCTTGAAGAATGTGGGTAGGTTCCCTTATCAGGCCAGCGTTGTCTGGGCCTGTTTGTGGGTGGGAGATGAGGAGTATGAAGGAAGACCTGTTAGAGGGGAGTGCGTGCCGGGGCTGGGCCAGGGACCAGGAGCCACCGCTGATAGCAGAAAAGTGTCCCCAGGCCTCTAGGGAACTGATCAGAAGACAAAAGAGGACACAGGGGAGCTCTGCTGCACAGTACCCCCAAATGCAGTGATGTAAGAGGTGACCTGGCTTCTGGGCAGCCTCACCGTCACACAAGGTCAGTCATGTCAGAGGGCGTGGCCAAGTAAGATGCCTTCCAGATTCGATGCGGTGATCTAGAGAAGGTAAGGCAAAGATCTGCCACAAGAAGGGAAATCAGCCCATTCACTATGTTGACATTTCTGGCCACCACAAAGGCCAGCATTTTACAAAATAAGGCCTTTTCCCTTAATTGGGGTTGTGACAGATAAAAGTGTATTCCCAGCTGACTCATGGTGTTCATGTGACCAGGCCTATTATCCCCACTTGGCCTGCCCTGTCTGTGTAATAGGGCTCACTCTATGTGCCACTCTTGGTATTACTGTAAAGTATTCAGAAGGAATAAACAGGGGGCCCGCTTCCTGTCTTTCATCCAGAAGAGAGGATTCATTCATATACACAAGCCAAGAGCCAGCAAGCTTCAGTGTTCAAGAGTGGGGGAAATAAAGCGAGAGGGGGCGGGGTCATCTAAAAACCAGTTCATGTGGGGAGAACCCTAGCAGGAAGTCTAGAAACCAGTTCATATGAGGAACAGGTGTATTTAATATGAAAGAGGGAGGCTAAATAGAGTTGCAGGCATCACCTGAGATGCTCGGAGAGGCAGAGGACTGTAGTGTGTGATGTTTCAGAGCATGGCCGAGGAGCCAGCTTGTCTGAGCCCAACCTCAGCACACTTGGGGCGGTTCTGACCTTGGCGAGTTAGGTACTGACCACTGTGCCTCAGTTTCCTGCATAGCAGAGTGAAGATAGTGTGGCGTCTATCTGTAGAGCTGTTATGAGAATTGGGCAGTGATGTTAGCTTTAACTGCCAGTTTGCACAGCCTAGTATCACGTGGGTAAAGAGTCTCAATGAGGGCTTGTCTTGACCAGGTTGGCCTGTGGGAATGTCTGCGGGGGACTATCTCAATTGTATTTATTAAAGTAGGAAGATCCAGCCTGATAGTCGGGAGCACACTCGCTGGGTTTTAGACCCTAGACTGTGAGAATAGAGACAGCTAGCTGAGCTTAGCTAAGCATGCATGACTCTCTCTCTGCTCTAGCCTGTGGATGTGATCCAATGAGCTGCTTCAAACTTCTACCGGCTCCACCAACCTGCAGTGATGGAATGTCACCTGGGATGGAGAGCCGAAGCAAGCCCTTTCTCCCTTGGTTCTCTTTTGCCAGGGTGTCTTATCACACAACAGGAATGAAAGCCTGTGAACAGGTGCCTACCAGGTGTGTTCATCACTGTGCAGAGGAACGTTATACCAGATAACCAAAGGAGATCCAGGGCAGGAGAACCGACCTCAACATACAGCTTAACTTCTTTTGTAATTAGTTTCCCCAAAAAGTACTTTGAAAAGTAATGAGCCAAGAAAACGATAGGATTGAATGAATTGTTTTGTCACCCAGACCTGTGTAGGTTCTGCCTTTCTAGTCACGTGGTCCAGATTTTGACTTTCACATTCTCCATGCATCTCCCACCTAACGAGCCTCTCAGTCTTGCTTCTACCTGCCCCTCCTGCATTCAGATTTCTCTGTGCTATTGTTATAATATGTGCATATATATTATATGGACACACGTGTATGTTGTGTATGTGTGGAGGGTGCCACCTTGAACATGTGTAAGTCAGAGAACAGCTTTGGGGGACGGGTTCTCTCCTTCCACCATGGGAGGGATTGAACTCGGATCATCCATCTTGCTGGGGTAGCATTTTTATCTGCTGAGTCATCTCCCTGGGTCAGCAGTAGCAGTCACACTAGAAACTTGGCAGTCTACTGTCTTGGATGACTCCTCTTATCTTGCCCCATATTTAACCCATCAGAGGGTATCCATTCTTTTCTATGTTTTCACAGTCCATCTGCTTTTCTCCATAGCCCCTGCTTGGGTCAAGGGCCATGGTCATTTTTCCCTGTAGTGACTTTCTAACTATCCCTCTGGTTCTACCCCCGCTTGTCTCAAGACCAGAAACCCTACAGGGAACTGTGGAGCAGGAAAACTCCTTTCACCCACTCCGAGTTTGGTGGCCCTGGGTCACAGGGCAGTACTCCACGGTCCCCAAGCAGCATCCCTGACCTTCAGACATATGTATCCCTCCTTCCAGCCCGTTCCTCTGGTCAGTTAGGATTGTTCTGCGAACTGGAAACTAGACCATACCTCTCATAACTCACCCTCATCCCTGCCTTCAAGGCTTCCTATGCCCTTGAGCTCCAAAGCGGATCCCAGCTTCATCCTGTCTGCAGACCTGCGCTGTGCCATTTCTGGCTTCATTATCAACTAGACATTAATCAGGGCAGCAGTTTTGCTGGAAAAAAAATGTTCTGAGGCAGATCACAGAATGTAAAAAAGCTCAGGGACATGGCCTAGTGCCAAGGCCAAGGAGTGAACCCTAGGGCTGCAAGCAGCCTACAAACACGTTTTGCTTGGCTTACATGGCATTAATTCGTTGACACTATGTAAAACTAGGAGATTTTAGCCAAGGATGGGGGTGATTGCCCATTGTCCTGGTACTTGGGAGAGAGAGGCTTTGATACATAGGAAGTTCAAGGTCAGCCTGGGTTACGTGACACCCTATCCCCCCCCCAAAAAAAATCCAAACCAAACAAAGTCCAGAGAGATTTTACCCAAAATCTGTGACTTTCTTCTCAAAGATATGATGTCGAGACACTGGCTGCCTTTTCCAGAGCTACAGTTGACTCCTTCTGAGCAGCAACTGACCCCTAATTGGGGCGTGTCCTTGTGGGTCTCAGCCACTATGAACCCATGTTTATACTTACTTATATTCTCTGTCACAGCCTTGGAGATCTTTGCACTTGTAGTCTCTGGAGCTGGTTCAAGCTTTCATTTTACAGATGTAAAAGGTGAGTAGGGAAGGTGTCACACCAGTCTCTAGGTTATGGACTGGCATGAACTATCACGTGGCTCCCGTCTCCTGGGCCTCTGATCTCTGTATTGTACACACGTTCTGCAGCTTGGTTTGACAGTCTCCATGCTGTGCCTGCTGGCTGGTGTAGCCACATGTAAGCCAGAGTGTATGATCTGCATGACCAAGATGGCATTATAAGAATGCCCTTCCATTGTAGGAGGCTGTAGTAAGGTGAAGAAATTGGAGAATTGAACATGGCAGGGAAGATAAAGCTGGACCCCAGCTCTTCCTTGTAGTGTTATAGGGATGAAGGGAGAGACTGGGTTGCTCTCCTCCTGTTGACAAGCACATGAATGTATAGACAGCTATGAGTCAGTGGCAGAAGGGTGAATTTGGCATCTGTGCCCTATACCATATTCTCACGATACAATTACTGTGCGACAGTGTCATTGCTAGGAAAAAGGAAAACTTAAGATTTTCCTCAATGAGCAATGGCCTTGGCCAGTCAAAAGGAACCAGAATGACCTTGTCTCAGAGCCTTAATGCGTATGAAAATCTTCCTCCTGGGGTCCTTCAGTGAAGGAGGCGACATTTATCCTCAACAGATGCCAGAACATCCTAGCTACTGTGTCCTCTTTGTATCCCATCGAATTGTTGAGATGAAGCTAAAAGATGTATTAATTACTCTCCTGATACTGTGATAAAACACTGACCAAAAGCAATTTTAGGAAGAAGAGATTTATTTTGTTTTGCAGGAAAGGCATAGCATGGTATAGCAGCAGAAGCAGAAAGCTGCCTAACCACATCCTTATCCATGCACAGGAAGCAGAGAGTGAGGGAAAAAGTGGGGTGTGCCCTCCGAGCCCTCCCCCAGGGACACACTTTCTCCAGCAAAGCTCCTAAAGATTTCATAACCTCCTAAACAGTGTCACCATCCAGGGACAAATGCTGCTCAGATACGTGTGCCTATGTGGGATATTTCTCTTTCAAAACACCACACAAGGCGACCCCTGTCGTGATTGACTCTAGACTCTACCCTCCTGGCAAGCATCCGTTTCTGTATGAGCAGCAGAGAGGCAGGGCATTTGTGAGGAGGAGAGGAGCAATGGGACAAGTTCGCAGAGAAACAGTGGGTGGGTACATGCCATGCATCCACGTTCCGGGGGCAGCTTCTACTGGCCATTCTCTTTTTTCTTGAACATTGGAATTCTGAAGTGCCTGCTGATACTTAATGGCACTTTCTCCATTGTGGCGGTGTATGTTTGTAGTCAGTCCTTGTACAGGGGAGGTGCAGGTAGGGGGATTCCTGGACTCATTGGCTACCCAGCCTAAAGTGCCCTTTATTTGTAGTTAAATGTATCCAAGAGCTTCCAAGACAGACTCTCTGATGATTAAATAAATGTGATTAGAATATTGTATCGTTAAGAGCATCTTATAACCAAAGGATAGATAGCTGAGTCATAGAATGCTTACCATCACCATCACAAGCATGAGGACCTGAGTGTCACTCCTGGAGCCCAGCTTAAACAGCTGGCTGTGGTGGTGTATGTTTGTGCCAATTCTTGCACAGGGGAGGAACAGATAAGTGAATTCCTGGGGCTCACTGGCTACCCAGCCTAAGCTGATTGGTAGTTCCAGGGTAGTGAGAGACCCTATCTCAAAAACAAGGTAGAAAGAACCTAAGGAACAACACATGGGGCTTTCCTGTGGCTTACACACACACACACACACACACACACAGGTGCACATATACAGGAACACACACAGGTACGCACACACATACAGGCACACACATGCACGCACACACACATGCACGCACACATGTGGGGCAGGGAAAGAGAGTGAGGAGAGAAATATGTTGTCCAGGATCAGGCATAGATATAAGATCAAATTCTCTTTCAAACTTCTGAGTCATGGCTCAGAAATGGAAATCAGATTTATGATACAGGGATGTCATCTCCTGCTAACCGTGAACTAATGAGGCTGGTGATTTATGCCAGGAAAGGGACTCATGTATGAATAGGCTCCCATTGTTGCTGTTTATTTCTATAATCCCAGTGACCTGTATCTGTTTCCCCCCTTTAAAAAGTATACCCGAAGAGTGAGCTACAATAACTCACACCACCCACTTCCACTTCTTAGCCTCAGACAGACAATAATAACTTTTTAATTGCCTCTGCTAATGAATTTAATTGGTTGGATCAGCAGAGATAGGAAGCACTGTTTTTTCTTCTTATTTTTAAAGAATTCTCTGCCACTGAATTCTTTCAGCCAAAGAATGTTGGCTCCTATTGATCCGTCTTCAGCGCAGGCTTTGTTTATTTGGAGTGTGAATCCATTGCAGTTCTGGGCTCTGCCTATCTTTTTAGAAGGGAGGCCCTTTTCCTTGCTAGGCTGTGGCTCGAGCAGAAGTGGCCATAATGACTGAGCTAAGAGTGTGGGAAGAGGCTGCGAGGAGCTCGTGCGGGCAGAGCAGAAGGGCTTTCACCAGAGAGTGGCTCTAAGGGCTCCCTTTGGAAAAAACCAGCAGCAGCATTTGGGCAGTTGTCAAACACCAGAGTGTCCACAGTCAAAACAGCTTGAGGGCGAAACTGCCGAGCTGTGGAGGACACTGTGACCCAAGCTGACACAATCATGAAATAGGTGGCATTTCCTCACTGAGTGCAAAGTTGTTTTTTACCATGTTCCAAAACACTGGCCCCAATCAAGTGCGTGCTTGGGTTATATTTGTGATCCTCTGCATTGCTGTTTCCTGGAAACTCTCCTTGGAGTCCACAGTGGCGTTTTGCTCACCTCCCTCCCGCTCACCCCCATTTCACCTCCAGGCTGCAGCTAGGACACACCCCCTTCTCGTGTTCAGTGTTGTAGCACACTCTCAGATGCTTCCAGTAATTGATTGTGCAAAACATGAAACCAAAAGCAGATGGGACATATGTAGATGAGCTGTTGTTCTCCTTCCCTTTAATTTCCTAAGTTTGATAGCACTTTAATTTTCTAACCATAAAAGCTGCTTCTGTGCTCTTAGGGGCATCCACAGAGAAGTGCTGCCAGGAGCAGACTGTAAGGCAGACGAGGGATGTTTCTGTTTTGTTTCCTCCTCCTCCTCCTCCTCCAGCACCTTTCTGATGTAGGAGGTAACTGAAAATATTACCTTGGCCCAACCTTTAACCCTAGCACTCAGGAGGTAGAGGCAGGCGGATCTCTGAGTTCAAAGCTGGTCTGGTATACAGAGCTTGTTCCAGGACAGTTAGGGAGGTTACACAGAGAGGGAGGGATGGAGGGGGGAGGGAGAGAGAGAGAGAGAGAGAGAGAGAGAGAGAGAGAGAGAGAGAGAGAGAGAGAGAGAGAGAGAGAGAGAGAGAGAGAGAGAGAGAAAATTACTTTAAAGCCTGTATTTTTTTTTCAGTGTTTGTATTACTGTTCTCTGTGGAACCAATCCTGCTTAACTTACAATGGGGTTACATCTTACAAAAGCTACTCTAACCTGAAAATATCCCAAGTCACAAATGCATTTCAATATACCTACCCTATGGAGCACCACTGCTTAGTAGCACAGCTGAGGATTGGGTATTTCTGGGGTAGGGTACCATGGCTGGTAGCTAGCTGATCAGGAGCTGCAGCCTACTGCCACTGCCCAACATCTCAAGAAAGAAAAGATCCAAATTCTAAATTTGAAATATACTTTCTGCTGAATGGATCTCATTCTGCCGCATTATAAGGTGGAAAACTCAGAAGCCAGTGGCCATCTGTGTGATGTTGATACTGAAGGAGGAGTTGAATGATGCAATAGCTTAATCCATGATCCAGCCCCTGGTGAGTGGTCTTCCTAAAAGCTCTCACTCTAGAAATAGATTATTCCTTTACCAAAACGGAGGAACTGTTGGCTATGTCCACATCTTCTACAGACTGGGGGATGCGACTGACCTGGAGGGAGGAGAAGATGCCACTGAACAAAATGAAGCATGTAGGAAAGAATGAGTGAGCATTATAGGTTTCTCCTTGGCCAATCACACTGTTCACACTGTGTCTCCAAGCTGATATTACTAGGCACATTGTCACAAGGGGCTTATCCTAAATCAATCCTGAAAAATAAGTGTCTGCTATTGGTATTGTTTGTTAGAGTATATCTGCTGCTACACTGTGTGACAGGAGCCGTTTCCCTCTAGGATTCTATAGTTGGAGCACGAATAATGGAAGTGTGTAAGAATCATCTTCCCCCTTCAGGCCATTTAGCATTCTTCCCCCAGGATTCAGGATAGCCATGCAATAGGAGTGTGTGTGTGTTTTCACCATTTGAGAACTGCACTCAAACTAGTTGAAATGACTTCCTGGTTATTCTTTTTTTCCTCCTGGATTTGTGGATGGCATTCAGATCTATCTCATCGGGATCTTAGCAGACTGGAAAACTCAGACCTTCAGCCAGCCTAACTGGATTTAAATCAGTCTCGGACACTTACTAGTTAGTATTTAGGGCGTGTCATTCCATGTCTCCTAATATGAACAGCCCCTCTTTGAGAAGCTGATGGTACTTGTCTTGTAGCAGTGGCTCTGAGAGCACAAGTGTTTCTTTGTCTCCCCTAATCCTTGTTTAAAAATGATACGAACAGAGAACACACTTGTATCAGAGCTCTTGGGGACCAGAAGGCACTGCACTAGGAAGTGTTCTAAGCCTCGAGCACAGCAGTTGCTGTGTCAGTCACACAGTCATGAAGGAAATTAGTTCATTTTGCTTTCCTTCCCTTATCTGCCCAGCAGCCAGGAGGGGAATGTGGGGCTGGCTAGCCTAGGATAACTGGAGACAGGACCGGGCCATAAGGACCTGTTTTACACAGCTCTCTCAACCCCTTCCTGTTGACAGAAAAAGCCACAGTGCAGGGCAGACCTTGCAATGCCAGGAGACCAGGGTCCCCAGCCCCGGACAGGGAGGCGTGTCAGTACCATGCTCCCCCGCCTCCTGCTTACACCTGCTCCTTGGTTTTGGTTGGTCCATCAATAAGAGCAAGCATGGCAGAAGCAGCCCTACAGCCTGACGAGCGGTTACAGAGCTCTTTGATTGTGCTCTGCCTGCAAGATGCCCAAGTAAGGCAACAGTGTCTGCAGCAGAATCGGAAGAACTTGCCCAGCACGTGGACACCTGCCCCCACGAGGAATGGCAACCACAGTCTTTGTACCTGAGGCCCACATCGTTAATTCACACGTTCCCTTTTCTTAAGCCAAGGCTGAGGCAACAGTCAATTTTGCGGAAAGATCTCTTTAATAAGAAACGAATAAAGCTATCAATACTAAATAAAGTAGACCACTGTGAAACGTGGGTTAAATCCCACAGGGAAGGGTATGCGATTAGCTGCGTTATGTAACAAGACCGCCTTTAATAGCTGGCATGATTCTTTTTGTTGTTCTAAGGGGAAAGTGGCCAAGGCTGAAGCCAGAGCACATGATATTATTTGAAAGCGCTGCAGCCTCTGGAAATGTTCCTTGGAGAGACGTCCAGAATCAGGGTTCACTGTGATTTATGGTTGTTCTAAATGTTTAATACTGTCGGCGTTTCCAAAGCTCTACCCCTTGCTTCCAGAAGCCCCTGGGTACATTTCTGCTGCTTTGGAAGATGCTTTTCAAGTGGAATGTTTTAGAGCTATGCAAACCAGAAGGTCCTATAGTATAGTTCTTGCTTCTGAGTGATCCCCGTGGATAAGAGGGATAAGACTGTAAGGCAGGGCTCACAGCCTTTCCCCAGCCACTTGTGGAGACCAACAATGGATTCACTGGAGAGACTGATTTCAAAGTGAGGACTCCTTCTGTCAGCCAGAGAGCTGGGCCAGAGCATCCCCAGACCTCCGAGCCCTTGCTGTCAGGTGTGGTTGGCAGGCAAGATGGAGGTTAAGGCAGGGCCAACTCCCAAGTCTTCAAATCAAAAGCAGATGGGCAGTGGAAGTTTTGCAAGCACTATGTACAAAAATAGCTAGATGGGAATTCTACACAGCTATGAAGATTGTGATGGGGCCAGGACAAAGCACCGTGGGAGACTCTGGGAAGGAGGCTCTGACACAGTGATGCGGGTTTGGGGGCAAGAAGGAAATGATGACACCCGAGTGCTTTGAAGGAAACAATGTCAGCTTCTTTGAGGTCGAATTGGCATGAAATAAACGGTATAAAATTTGATAAGCTTTACAGAACATGGTGGCGAATACCTAGAATTCAGCACAGATGGAGCCAGAGTTTAGAGTCAACCTCAGCTACAAAGCAGATCTGAGGCCAGCAGAGACTGTGTGAGGCCCTGCCTCAGAAACCAACAGTGGGATTGACAAGCTTTTGACACACATATAGACCATCTCCACGGTCAGGGTAAAAAAATAATAATACATACATATACATATATATACATATATATATCTTGAACACTTTTCTTGTGGTCCTTTGTAATTCCTTCTCATCACCCTAGATCTGGTAAAACATGGCTCATTTCCTAGGTTCACATATACAGAGTCCTATAGTGTCTCCCCTGTCTTTCTCTCTTTTCTGGCTTCTTTTACCTAACGTAATTATTTTTAGACTCATTCAGGTTGAAGTATTTCATTAATTTTATTAGACAGCCATATTCCACTGGACAGATTTACCACACATTGTTTACTCATTCACCCATTGAGAGAATTGTAAATCATGCTGCAACTATTATGAATGAAGCTGCCTGAAGCACCTGTGTGCATGTCACTGTGGGAATAGAGGTTACCTTTCTCTGTGGTAGATACCTATATTTAACTTGTTAAACAGGAAAAAAAACCCTACCAGGCTGTTTTCAGAGTAGCTTTCCCATTTGATGATCCCGCAGCAGCAGCTAAGAGTTCAGTTGCGCCATAACTCTGCCAACCGTGTATAGAGTTCTCCTTAATTTCAACTTTTTTTCCCCATTGTACTGTGAACACAACATGAAAAAACAGTTTGTCATCATTACGTAGACACGGTACAGTATGACAGGTGTGAAGGACCTATTCATCTTATATAGGTGCAGCTATACCTGACAAAGACATTCCATTTCCTGACCCCTACTCTAGGCAAACATGGCTCCACCTCTATGGGTGTGACTATATTGGACCCTCATGCAAACAGCATCTTGCAATACTTTTCCTTCTTTTGCTGGCAGCCATGTTCACTCTGAGTTGAATATTCATCTGAGTTGAGTGGTTTTCAATTGTAGTTTAATTTGCATCTCCCTAGTGACTGATGCACAATGCCTTTTTATGTATCTTTTTCCCACTCCGTCTCTTCTCCACTTAAGTACCTGGTCTAAACTTCTGTTCACTTTTAAAATGGGGTGTTTTACACCATATTCTTAGGACAGGTGACTCAAGCTGGATCTGACCTGAAAGCCTCTTTCTTTCAGTCAGTTTTTCGTGGCTCCAGAAAATACGATGCAAGCTGCCGAGAAAGGGCAACAATTGAGCAGCCCTACCTAGCTCTAACACCTTTGGACCATTACAGTGACCAGCATGGTGCAATAGGCATAAAGGTACATGTCAGTGACGACCAACAGTTGTCTAATTGGATTTGTGGCCTACTCCGTAGGAGGGAAATCATGCCTGGTACTAGAAACATACCTAAATTCTCAGTAAGACCATGGATCTTAGAAAGGAATCTACTACTGCCATTTTGCTAGACCAGCATACTTCCTTACTGTATTTTAATCTTATCCTTACATCCCCAGATAAGTGTGACTACCACCCTTCATCAAAGAAGCAAATGGAGACCATCACAGGAAGCCACAAGTGGACACGATGTAGGGATCAATAGGTCATGAGGCGCTCGGCCCCGACAGATGTATCTCCATCACAGCTCCTGCATCTATGCCTCAGGGAATGTCAAGGAAGAGGGCGTGGGGAGATTATAAGAGCCAGGGTAACAGGAAATCCACTGTGAAGCAGTCTCTCCTAGAAATAGCTGCATAAACAAGACTGGAACAGTGGCAGCATCAGATATGCTAATGTGGGAGAGGAAAAATGTCACAGGATCCCACCCCTAGATGAAGGACGACAGGCAATTGATGGCGGCAGTGGGGGTGGGAGGAGTTAGCCTCTCCCTGGGGTGAACCCTATTACTGGTTGTCCAGTGCAAGAGTGATCAGCTCTGAAGCCCTATAGCACAATCAGCAAGAGTGGGCTCAGCGATCCTATTTATGGGCATTTGCACGTGCGCACGCGCACACACACACACACAGGTATAAGCAAAGAAAAAGAGGCTGTCAACAAAGAGTGGGTAAATGTGGGAGGAGTTCAAGGGAGGGTAACCTTGAGGAACTGGGAGGAGGATAGGGAGGGGGAAATGATGTAATTCTACTTCAATTAAAAAATAATAAAGTAGACAAACATATAACTAAATATGGGGTTGTTTTTCTATTAAGCTCTGAGAACTGTTGGTGCATGTTGCACAGGGATTGCTTGTGAGGTGTGCATATAGGAAGAGATGATTCGCAGATATTTTCTCATCATCAGCCTTGTGCTGTCCCTTTGGTCCTCTGGTGCTTGGGATAGGTCGAGACCCTGCGTACTGGTGGGCTTCTGTAGCTGGGCTGCATCTCCAGCTCCTGCTGTGTCTTATCGTACGAAGTACAGGTTGTGGACCAGGGTGTAGCTCTCAGTTACTGCCTGCCTGCTGCCATCCTGGTCCATAAGCATGAGTCAGAGAGGTGTTGAGGAGGGAGGGGGGGAGAGAAAGAGGAGGGGAGGAGATGGAGGGAGAGCTCTTACTAGGAATAGAGGAATGGCAAGGGCTTTTGAAATCTCAAAGCCTATTCCCGGTGACCCACCTTCTCCAACAAGGCCACACCTCACAATCCTTCCCAAACACTTCTACCGCTAGGACCAAGTATTCAAATATATGAACCTATGGGAGCCATTCCCCAAACCACCCACCACACTAGCCAAGCTGAGCTATCTGGGTTTTCTCTTAGAAGTTTGCTTTTAGGTTTCCATTTGAGTTTGTTGTGCACACCATGAGGAGTGAGTTGGTGTGTGTGTGTGTGTGTGTGTGTGTGTGTGTGTGTGAATATGCACAGCCAATTATTTCCACACCATTTATTGAAAACACCGTTCCTTTGGCACTGAATTGCATTTGTGCTTTTGTGTGGATCTGTTTCTGGGCTTCAGTTTATTCACTTGGCAATAAACTGTCTTTTAATAATATCTACTATCTTAATTCTACAGCTTTAGTATAAAGACTTGAAATTAGGTAATTTGTCCAACTTTGTTCTTTTTCAAACTTATATTTGGCCATTTGATTCTTCACATTTCCTTGTATGTTTTAAAATCAGCTTATTCAGCCTCTGCCTTTAAGATCTGATGAGGCTTTGATTGGGAGCAGTTGGGTTTTTAAGAAGGCGTGTCCATGGTAAGGAAACACATTTTATATCAACTGGCTTTTGAGACTAATCTAACATTTGAAACATTTTCCACACTGTTACTTCCAAGTTTACTGAAAGTCCATTTATGCAAGCTGATGTTATCTAGGCCAAATGTTACAAGAAAAAAATCTTCTGATTCTAGCTTTTATTTCCTGTATTTCACCCATTATCTGTGTTATCCCAGAGAGGAAGTGAAGACAACTCAGGCCTCTTTCCCTAGGACAAACTCATGGTGCATCCCTGGGTGAGAATGGGCCTTTGGCGTTACCTTATGTTATAGAGTTGGGGTTTGAACGGAAGCCATGTGGTGCTACATACTCACTGTGCACTGAGCTCAGAACCCAGAGGGGCTGCATGGTATTCTCTCCAAGGGGCTACTCCAGGTAAACATTGGCACTGATAACTTATGGGATTTCCCCGTTGCTTCTTGAAGGCAATGCATGGACGCATGCACACAAGCACGCACGCGCGCGTGCACACACACCCCACACTTATAGGTCAGCTGGCCTAGGGGACCCTGGGTGGTGAAGCAGCCCAGAAGCTGAACTCCACATGTGGGGGGAAGGGAGGCAACCAGCATGCAGATGATGACAGAAGGGAGCTGACTAGCAAAGCCCCAAATACTGCAGTTTGTGGAACTTCCTATAAAATGCTCTGTCACTGAACTGCACAAGCCAAGGAGAACACCGTGTGTGGCCAGACCTCGTCCCTTGACTCCTGAAGTACAGCCTGCAATGGACGGACTCTTTTTTTTATATGCATGCAGGGTCAGCTCTCTCTTTCACCAGCCCTTCAAAGGGCTTTTTCCTTTGTTCTAAAACAGATGCATTCATTCATTCATTCATTCATTCATTTTGCATCTTGGCCGAAGTTTCCCTTCCCTCCTCTCCTTCCAGTCCCTTCCCCACACCCCAGTCTGTTTCCAAAACCCAGTCCACTTCTCCTCTGTTTCTGTTTGGGAAAGGGCAGGTCTCCCATGAGCAGCAACAAAACGTTGCATATCAGGTTGCAGTAAGACGGAACACTTACTGAGCGCTCACCGTATGCCAGAAAACATTTGGGCCATTCCTCCTCTGGGCCCTAGGACTCCTGCTCCAATGGGATCTCGGGTTTGGCACAGAAAAGCATCTGGGTGGTACCTCCCCTCCTCTCCCACCTCTGCCCCCTGGAGAAGAGCATGGCTGGTTATGCCTGGAAGAGCCCCAGAGGGCTTCTTTAAGGAGATGGTGTCAGCTAATGACTGATGAGGTTGGGAAGCGTCCACCCCATCCCCAAATATACTCCAGAGCAGTGCTAGGTAAACCTCTGCCTGCTGTCAATTACTAGGATACAGAGCCAGTTTTGTGGTTACTAAACCTTGATTAGAGTAAAACAGGGTAACATATTATGAAGGTGTTTCTTTGTTTTTTAAACTCTTCTTTCAGTTTCTCACATATAGTAATACATCCATATCTTTCAACATAAATTCTTGGTTAAAAACAGGAAAGGGTCAGTGGTAGTGCATGCCTTAATCCCAGCACTTGGGAGGTAGTGGCTGACAGATCTCTTAGTTTGAGGCCAACCTTGTCTATATATTATGTGTATCTAATATGTATGTTATATTTATTGTATATACATGTATATATATATATATATATATAGAGAGAGAGAGAGAGAGAGAGAGAGAAGGTCAGGAGAAATTCACATCTTCACAGCTATTAAAGGAATTAACAACATTAGTCACTGTGTTGCATATGCCTTATTCTGAGATCCTGCAGAATGTGTACCAGGATTGTGCCCTGGGCTGCTTCCTGCAGCGGTCATAGGCATAGGTACCTGTTAGGACAGGCAACAGCACAAGGCACCATGGCCAAGCTAATGGCTGGAGTAGCCAGTGACTTCAGTTCTCCTGTTTCAGCTTCACTGTGATACACGAGTTTGACCGAACAGTAACGTTCAAGCCTAGGATGCTTGAGACAGACCCTAAACAATGTTTATAATGAGCTCGATTTGCCTGATGGTCTATCGTTAGTGCCTCAAACATGCCTGGCCTCTGTCAGAGTTTGCATGATTAATGTATGTTGTCCTTGCGTTTTAAGTGAAATGAGATATGTGACAAAAACATCAATGAAGTCATTTTACTCACAAAATTGCAATGCTGCAAAGCCTAGAAAAGTGGGAGCTTATCAAGAATCAAAGAATCCCACAGCCGAGTGGCATTCTCCAGCTTGCTTAGCCCTGCTGCCTGGCAGCATGTCCTGTAACTTCTCAGGCTAGTTATACTTCATATGAGGCTTGAGGACTGCAACTCCTCAATCTACTGCAACTGCCCCAAAGTAGTTAGTCAGTTAGCTAATTTGTTCCTTCCTTCCTCCGTCCCTTTCTTCCTCCCTCCCTTCCTCCCTCCCTCCCTCCCTCCCTCCTTCCCTCCCTCCCTCCCTCCTTCCCTCCCTCCCTCCCTTCTTTCTAACTGAATTCTTAAAATATATTTGTAGGAACTGCTAACTGCCAGATACTGTGCGGGACAGTACTGTGAGCAAGAGACACATGGCCCTGTTACCCTAGGCCATTTAGCTAACTGCAGCATATGCCTGGTGCCTATGCCCAAGGTCATTTGTGTCAGGGCACTTAGACTTTGCTCACTTTCTGTCCCCATAACGTGCAGTTGTCACTGTGTTGGAAGCTGAATGGCCTGTGTTATGTAAGACCCTGTCTCAGAAAGAACGGAAGAGGTGGGGGACTGCCTTCTTTCTCCCTCTCAGGCTTGCTGGTAGGAAAACTGAACATTTTGCTTATAGGATTGGTGCTACCACACTGGCAAAGGCGTTGCCAATTTGCCTGACCTTCATACCCCCCCCACTACAGTCAGCCAGCCTGGATGAGCTCCATCAAGGAGGTGGGCTTTGATGCTGGAAGTTAATGGTGTTCTCAGTGTGACTCGTGCATGGTCTTACCTTTCCTTTAGGACGATGAAGACTAATAGGGAAAATGTCAATCCACTGGAGTGCTTCATAATCTATAGTGAGGTCGTGGGTTCTCAATTCAGCTCTCTAATCATCATCACCCCAAAACTCAGTAACAGAGATCATATCCAGGGCTGTGGGGCCAGCTCCTTTACTTCAGCTTAGGTATCAGTCTACAAGTTTATGCATTTCAATTGAAAGATTAAAATAAGGCCAAAGTAGTTTTTAGAATTTGGAGAGTAGTCACTAATGTGAAATAATATAATTTCTTTATTTTGAAAAAAGGGAACAATTCAGATCTGTGTGTCCAGATGGTGTAACTTCCACATAAGGAATCTTTTAAAAGAAATGTCTTCTGCAAATCTGGGAAGGAGCCATCTGGACATTATCAAGAGTTGAGTAACCATTGCCTTCAGACCAGCCAGCAATGTAGACGTGAGCATTTAAAATGTCTGTTGGTCACCTCTGCATTCTAGGGACATGACAGGCACTTCAGAACTTGGTCTCTCAACAACTACGCTCTGTCTTTAAGTTTCAAATGTATTGTAAAGAACCATGCACTTCTGCCACTGGGTATGTGACTTAGCAGCAGAAGATACAGGTTCACACTGGATTTCTTGAGCTGTACACATTTTTATCTTTATGGGCCCCCCTTCCTAAAATAATGTAAAAATCAACTTATCATGATAGATATAAAGGCAACCATAGTGGTGCTATTTATTCGAATATGCTCACTCACCTAATGTTCATTTTCTCCTCTAATAATGAAAGATAAAAAATTATTTTTCTTGGTCTCCCAGAAGTATTATGAGCCCTCAGTGATGTCATGTTTGTGTATGGTGGTAAGATAGCCTGATTCCTTTGGCCATCACTCCTCTTTGCAACTGGGTTCCAGGAGTTCAATTCGGTTCACAGCTGTGAGTGTCTGTCTCTCCCTCCATCAGCCACTGGATGAGAGTTCTAGGATGGCATATAAGGCAGTCATCATTCTCATTATCATGGGAGGGCATTTAAGGTAGCCTTAATGCCAGTTGGTGTCATTCTTGTAGATCTGTAAAGATCTCACTAGTGTTAGATCTCTCCTCCAACTTATACTGGCTCCCTCTTTTCTGGTATCTCCCATCCTTTCCTCCTCTTTCTTACCCTGGCTCAACCTTCCTGCTCTCCCATGTCCTCCTCTCCCCCCCTCTTTTCTCCCTCCCTTTCTCCCATCTTCTTGTATCCTCCCCTTCTCCCCTCCCCCAATCCAATTAGGAGAGCGCATCCCCTAACCCTTCTCTGGGTTACCATGCATATCTCTCTTAGGGTCTTCCCTGCACACCAGACTTTCTGGTGGTGGGGTTGTAGGCTGGCAATGCCCTGCTCCATGTCTAAAATCCATATATGAGTGAGTACATACCATGCTTGTCTTTTTGTGACTGGGTTACCTCACTCAGGATGGTTTCTTCTAGTGCCATCCTTTTGCCTGCAAATTTCAAGATTCCATTGTTTTTTTCTGCTGAGTAGTACTCCGTTGTGTAAATGTACCACATTTTCTCTATCCACTCTTCAGTTGAGGGGCATCTAGGTTCTTTCCAGGTTCTGGCTATTACAAATAAGCTGCTATGAACATAGTTGAGCAGATGTCCTTATTGTATGAGGGTACGTCTTTTTGGAATCAAGATGGGGCTGGCAAAAACCACAGAGGCAGATGACCTAAACATGGGGGAACTCATGGACCCCAGACTGATGACTGAGGGGTCAGCATGGGACTGATGCAGACATCCTTCCCACCGAACCTGGGTGACAGAGAGGAGGCCTTGGCAATCTGTGGGACCTTAGAGAGTGGAGCAGTATTTATTCCTGGCATACAGAAGAACTCTGGTAACCCATACCACGTGGAGGGATGCGCTCTCAGCCTGGACACATGGGGAATAACCTAGGCCCCTCCTGGGATGATGTGACAGACTCTGAAAATCCCTCATGGAAGCCCTTGCCCTCCCTGGGGAGCAGAGGGGGAATGGAGTGGGGGTAAGGGGTTGAGAGGATTGAGAGGTGGGGGAGGAGGGGAGGGAGAGGGAACTGAAAGTGACATGTGTAAAAAGTTAAATAAAAAAAAATATGGAAAAAAACCACATTAGATCGCTCCTGATAAGGAACTTACAGCTATTTATAAAAAAAGACTTACGTTATTTTATATTTACAGAAAAAAATCAAAGATCAGTGTATTAATTTATATTAATATTATTGCTAATTATTAATGTTAATACTAAAATAGACAAAAAAGAAAAAAAGATAGCCTGATTAGAAGTCATTATTTTTCCTTTTACATGTTTTAGATTTTACTTCTGTATTATAATGTCTATGTTTTTTAAAGAGGAAAAAACAGTTCATTACCCACAAAGAGCAGCTCTGTTAACCTGGAGGCAGCCGCACATTTGATGGGACTGAGTTGGGTCGCCAGATCTACAGCAGTGATTATTTGGAATAAAGCTTTTTTATGATTATTAAAAAAAAAACAACAGAACAGAAGTGCATGTCGTTTGCATATCCAGTTCAATGAGCCTGCCTGGCCTAAAGCGTATGTAGGTCTTGCCAAATGAGCAAGCACAAATGCCAGACTCAGCGTTTTCCTGGTTGCTACTTTGAGCAGCGTGTAGTGATCATGACCAGTTTCTCCATTTCATTCCCCTCCCTTCCCTAGAGTAATATAAAAATGTGTTTATCTTTTTTATCACCCAGTGGTCTCAAGGCTGAATGCTGGAAGACCAGCTGTTGTTTCTCATTCATTCAGTTTCTCATGGCTTTACCATAAACATTCTGCATATGCTTTGGAGGATTCCAAGCCACAGCTAAAAGTAAAAGCAAAAAAACCAAAAGAACAAAAAACAAAACAAAAAAACTCGCAAAGAATCATCATCATTAAGGGCATCTATCTAACCAATCTAAGCATGGAAATATGGATGATGGATGGATGGATGGATGGATGGATGGATAAAGAGAAAGGGGGTGCTTTCGACAGAAGAACAGTTAGGAGCTGTAGCTACAGACGGCAGGAGACATAGCTACAGACTACAGAAGCTGTAATTACAGACTACAGGACATGTAGCTACAGATTACAGGACATGTAGTTTTAGACTATGGGAGATATGGAGGTGGTCTAGAATAGTAGAAATATATGATACGTGTTATTTTTAAAGTTTAAAAAATCATTACATTTAACTTTTTCAAACTTTCCCAGTGTCTTAGTTAGAGTTTCTATTGATGTGTTGAAACACCATGCCCAAAAGCAAGTTGGGGAGGAAAGGGTTTATCTGGTTTACACTTCCACATCACTGTTCATCACCAAGGACGTCAGGACAGGAACTCAAACAGGGCAGGAACCTGGAGGCAGGAGCTGATGCAAAGGCCATAGAAGGAAGCTGCTTACTGACTTGTTCCTCATGCCTTGCTCAGCCTACTTTCTTATAGAACCCAGGACCACCAGCCCAGAGATGACACCACCCACATGAGCTGCCACCCCCATCAATCACTAGATAAGAAAATGCCCTACAGGCTTGCCTACAGCCCAACCTTATGGAGGCATTTTTCTCAATTGAGACTCCCTTTTCTAAGATGTCTCTAGCTTGTGTCAAGTTGGCATTAAACTAGCCAGCATGGGGGGGGGGGCACAGGAAGGAAATTAAGAAAGAATTCTGAATTTTGAGTAAACTTTTTTAAAAGTTTTAAAGGCTATTATTTATTTTTCCTTGTACGGTTAAGAGGTGGTAAAAAACTCTGCATGGGCTTTGTATTTTTCTAGTTGTTTCTGTGGTGGAACTAGTGTGGCTGTTCACTTCTCTCCTTCTGGGGTACCCGACAGACTTTTTTGGGGGGGCGCTAAGTACATGCATGTAGGGCACTCAGCAACACTGTAGCTGTACCATAGAGACCGAAGCCAAGAGTGTTACAATTAAGGTAAATCACTCTTTGTGTTCAATCCTTCATCCTTAACATCAAGGGAGGGACTGCTGTATGCAGCGTGTGTATCTGGGTGTATCAGTGGCGGATGGACAGAGCTCCCTGCTGGTGAGGCAGTGACAGTGTCAGGGACCTTAGGGCCAGGGAGGGAGGAACACAGGAAACAGTGAATGAGAGCTTAGGTGGACAAAGGAATCACAGAGTGAGTGGGAACTGAATCTGAGAGCTGTGCAGATAGTATGGCTTGAAGAGAGGTCACACCTGACGGGAGATGTGTCCCCCAGAGAGACAGCTATGGTAAAACTGTGGTCCACCGGCCGAGCTCAAGGAACTGTAAGCAACACACAGCTGGAGCTGTGTCCCTGTGAGGCTGTGGAAGAAGCGGCTTCGTCAGAACTTCTAAAACGTTTTATACAGTTTTCAAAACAAAGCAAACTATTGTACCGAATATTCTTCTCACTGTTTTTTCTTCTTCAGAAGGTATAGGGCCTATTAAGTAAAATTTATTCTCCAAAGCCTGCAGGCATGTTTCTGTTTTAACAGACATGTAAAGGGATATAACGATAGATGATCAGTGGTTGATTTAATGAGAATTCAGAAATCACAGGTCTGCAGAAAATAATTGAGTGGCTTCTGGGAGATAGTACCACATCACACCAAATGAAGCCTTGGGCACCATCTGATTTTCTCTTTTACACATGAGCAGTCTGAGGAATGCTAGGTGACTTAGCCCAAGCTACCTGGTTACCTGGTGGCAGGCTCAACTTTAAAGACAGCCCAGGCCTGCTAATCCCAGGTCCAGAGGGTGTACCCTCCTGCCCAGTTAATTCAGTGAGAACTCAATTATTGCTGACAGTCCTGTTGTTGGCCTTCCCATACTTGACAGTCAAATCAAGTTTCCCATCGCGGTAAGTAGGGTGTGTTGGTGTTTTTGCAGCATGACCTTCATCTTTGGAGTAGGCTGTCACATCATCATCCTGGAAATTGGCTTCAGGAAGATCAAATAGCTGACTCCTCAGCCCCTGGGAGCACGGGGTGCTCTTTGTGATGTCAGTCAGAGTGAAGGTTTCTAATTGGTTTGCATGTCAAGGTGCTTTTCTCTCCTCTTCCTCAGCCAGAAGGATGTTTCTGCGGTCTTTGCAGTCTAGAACTGGAGTTCACAAAGATCCTTAGAAATGACCACGAGGCTAGTTTGCCAGCTGGAACGTCCCCAACCCAGCCCACCAACCACAGACAGCATCCTGTATGGTCATTGCCAGGAGTGACCCGAGATAACTGCCTGACTGTGTGGGTCTTCTTGGTCTCCCCTTCCCCCTTCCCACCCCCCCCCCCCGCTCTTCTCTTCCTGCTTTCCCCACGCCTGTCCTGTTCTCCACACTCGTCCACTCCCGTATGCTATGCTGCATCCCATCTACTCCCCTTCGCCCCCATAGAGAACTATGTTTCTCTAGTACGTGTTCTTTTATTTGTTTGTGTTACTTTGTCAGTGGCAATTATTTTAATTTGCTTTTTCACGGATCTTCCTTTGGTGCTGTATCGTGTCATCCATCCTTGCTGGTGTGCCCCTGTGTCCTTCCTCCTAACCCTCCCAGTGGTGAGCTGTTTGGTCGATTCTGCCTCCTACATCCAACCACATTGCCTGAGTGATTTACAAACATGTGCATGACCCTGGTGGATATGCTTGAGAATATATATGGGATGGGCACATATGTATTTTATATGTAATATTATATGTATATCTTCTGAATGGGAGGGCTGAGTTACAAGATGTGTTAACTGGCACAAATAATGAAACAGCATACAGACAGCCCATTCATCACCCCGTGGAAGGCTTTTAGAATTCTTCTTGCTACATTGAACTGAAACCAATATTGCAAAGCACATCCAGTTCCCCAGCTCTGCCAGCTTGCTGTCTGCACAAACCTGGTAGTGTCTAGGTTTCTCCACATATAAAATGATTTATCATTGTTTCCATTTTTTGTTTCTTTAAATTCTGTGTTTTAGAACCTTGTCATGTAATTGTTTTGTGGATCCCCTAATTTGTATCATCTTTCTGGTGGAGGCGCCTATTTTTCCTTGTGGTTTTCAGGGGCACCTTGTACATTCTACTGTATCCACGATGACCTCGAACCGTTGTTCCTGCCCTCTCACTTCCATTCTTAAGGGGAATACATTTGAAGGTTCTCCATCAAAAAAAATGTTTACTGAATAATTTTCAGGTTTTATCAAGGCAAGAAATGTGCTTAAATTCAGAATTTTTACAGAAATACTCTTTAAAATTATAGACAGGTATCTTTATCAAATGTATTTTAACATTATTGAGATAATGGCTTTTCTTTTTAGTCCACCAATATGTTGAAATAATAGTCAGATGCTGAAAATTATTACAAACCTAGAATAAGTTCTACTTTTTCACCACATATTATTTTAAACCAGTAGCAAGCCGGGCGTTGGTGGCGCACGCCTTTAATCCCAGCACTCGGGAGGCAGAGGCAGGCGGATCTCTGTGAGTTTGAGGCCAGCCTGGTCTACAAAGTGAGTTCCAGGACAGCCTCCAAAAGCTACAGAGAAACCCTTTCTCGAAAAACCAAAAAAAAAAAAAAAAAAAAAAAAAAAAAACAGTAACAATGGCTCATAGCCACAGTGAGTTGGAGTGACTGGTATGTTGTCAGACTCTCCAGCAATGTGTGTGTGTGTGTGTGTGTGTGTGTGTGTGTGTGTGTGTGTGTGTGCGTGTGCGCACTTATCTTTTAAACTTTTTAATTAAAAATTTAATTAACCCACATTAATCCTTGAAATCTGGGGTTCAAAATGTCATTTATAACTTCTCCACCATATCAAAATAGATGGGATTGCCAGCATATAAGACATCTGTAAGAGTGTGACCCAAGACCATCCTGCATGCTACACAATGACCATCTGGTCACAGTGGATTCATTTATACCCTCCCCTTGATCTCATGCAGTCTATCCTCTGACACTAAACCTTAGAATTCTCATTGTTTTAGTAACTTCAGATTGAGCAGAAGTCACTAACTTAAAAGGCCTTAGGGAAGAAACTTTTCCTGCTATTAGAGGTCAGATGACATCAAAGCTGTGCACACTGTGTGGGGGTGGGGTGGTGGACAGAGGGAGGGAGGGAGGGAGGGGGTATCTGGGTAGAAGGTACGATTTGCTTGGGAGAGATAGTATAAATATGTCAATCTGCTTTGCTTTGGCCTGTATCCACAGGATTCTGCCATCTCAATTATGAGGCAGTATTCATAGGGCATATGACCATGAATGTATAGAAGAATCAGAACACAGCTTGTCCTAGTGCCAGACAATTGTCTCACAGCATCTGTTGCATTCTGAGTTGGCGTGGAGACAAAAAGATGCCAGAGTGTAGCCTAGACACTGATGGTTTCTCCCCAACATCCAATCAACTGAAGGGAAAAGCAGGTAAAAGCAAAAATAAACCTTGACTATAAATCACCAGCAGCAGATAAAGTAACAAATAGGCAAAGAAAATTTTGAAAAGTGCCAGGCAGGGAAAGGTCTCTGGAAACCTTTCATCTTACATATCTCAAATTCCTTGCCCATTGAACACCAAGCCCAGGTCTCCTTCCTGTCCCCAGATGCCATTATCCTTTCTGCCGCTGTGGTCACATGTGACCACCGTAGATCCTTCCAGTGAGCAGAACCACACAGTGTTTGTCTTTCTGCAGAGGAGCTGTGTTCACCTAGCACAGTGTCCTCAAGATTAGCCCCATGTTGTCAGCATTTCATTTCTTTTGAAGGGCGAATAGTCTACACAAAATGTTGGACAACCAAGTTGCTATCAGAATTCTCCAAAGCAACAGTACCACCCACAAAATAGGAGGGAGGTCTATAAACTTTGTAAATATGCAAGGGGAATAAAATTATTTATATAACATAAAGGTATGGTTGTAATCAAAAGTAGTATATTAAATAATATGAAATAAATATAATTGTTTCTCTAAATATAAAGACAGTATTTTAATGAGGCGATAGGCAATCTTGACCTCAAAGAACTCTAAGGCCACACTAAATATAAGCATCTTTTCTAAGAAGCCATCTTGTGTTGAAACTGACCAGTTGTCACAAATCAAAATGACAGACACAGGGACAGAAAAGTCACTATTGAAAACTAGTCACAACAAATTGCAAAGGACACTGTTGAGCACTGGAGGAACTGTCCTACTGTCTTCCCTTGGGGTGGGGCATGGGATGTCAGCTATCACTCCAGAATCCAGAAAATATTAGGCACCTGACAAAAGTGACAAAAGCAACAAAATCAAGTAGTGTGAGGGGCAGGAGAGGAGGGGGCGGGAGAGAGGGCAGGAGGGGGGCAGGAGGGGGGCACAGTGTGGGTTACAGTAAAAGTGTATTTTAATCTTTTTCTGTGGTCTTGTGTTAAGGACTTAACTGCAGGTTGCAAGAACGTTTAGGTTTATTTCTGTTTCTCTCCCCCTGCACCCCGCTCTCTTCAAACAAAACGAAAAGCAGTTGGTAGAGGGAAACTCTTCTGCTGCCATTTTGAATGTCCCCGAGATCTAATTACCCTCCCTGTGTGTAAGGAGGGATCCGGGGGGACAATGGATGACTTGATTTCTTCTTCGTACTTTTCATGGATTTTGAATTGTTCTAATGAGCTCTTATTTTTATAAGCTCACTAAAATCGTTACTGTTGATTAATTGAGCAGTAGTAGCATCTTCACTATCCAGTCGCCTCATTGTCCTTTTTAACTGTAGACCTGACAAATACTGAATGGGTCTTTGTAACTCGGCCCTAGACTGTTGAGGAGTCAGCGGCAAGGGCTGTGGGACCCACTGCTCCCCTAGCAGGATCTTTTGCCTTTTAGTAGAACCGGAAAAGGAAGCAGGGGCTGGGGGGCTGTGAAGAGCCCTGAGATGTGAAGTCGCTGGCCAGCAAGTGTCATACAGCTCCGTGGCACAGATGCCTGAGCCTCACCTGCAGCCAGTGCCATCCCCTTGGATGCCTGGAGTCCCTCCCAAACCCCGCCCTTGGCTGCCATCCACTCCCAAACCCCGCCCTTGGCTGCCATCCACTCCTTCCTGTCCTCCACCTTTGCCCATGCAATGCCCTTGGGGGGAGCTGGGCCACCACTTCGCCCGGCTTTCTCTTGTCCTGGGCTTCGCTTTGGCCTCGTTGCTCTGTGGCTCACGCCAGGGTAGACATCGCTTCTGGAGTGCGCTGTACACATTTACAGCCACCCACTGTCACACTTCTTAGGACTCAGGCAGATTGGAATCCTGCTTAGGAAGTGCAAGGTCAATGCTCTCCCAAGCACGAACCCTGGTTCTCTGGTGTACTTGACTGGGATGGTGAGACCACTCAGATGGCGTCTATGCGCCTCTCCCATCAACTCTTGCCTCTATGGCCTTTTTTTTGGAGTGGGGGTGGGCACTCTGGGCTCCAGCTTCCTTTCTCCTGGTGCAGGAGAGAGGAGCTGTTGCTATGGCATTGAACACTCCCCATCTACACACACACACACACACACACACACACACACACACACACACACACGCACGCGCGCGCTGGAGCCCCTCCTTCAATGGGAGCAGCTCTCACAGCTTGGGGCAGCACACCGCTGGCCCTCAGGCTGGTACCGACGGAGGGAGGTGGCCTTCAGCCAGAGCTCCTGGTGTGGTTTCTGACAAGAGATGGGAATCAAAGAAAAGCTTGTGACAAAACGGTGTGTCCATGGGCATGATCCATGTTTGTTTGTATACACAAGGAGGAGGAAATAAGTGGCCATCGGTGGATTTCTCTGCTTTGCATCTTTTCCCAGCGAACACTTCCAGAGATGCTAGACGGCACTGTGCGGCCCACCGCACCCAGCAGTACCGGAAGACCAGGAGTAGTTGCTTGTCTGCCCCCACCCCCATTCTCACGGCTTCCCGCTCTGAGGTGCTTGCTTGTCTCATTCGCCTTCCTGTCCTTTCCTCATCAGGTGACTGGATGGCTGGAATCCCTTCACATATCCTCAACAGCTCCCCGTCAGACCGGCAGATTAACCAGCTGGCCCAGAAGCTGGGCCCGGAGTGGGAGCCCGTGGTGCTGTCTCTGGGACTGTCCCAGACTGACATCTACCGCTGCAAGGCCAACCATCCCCACAACGTGCAGTCACAGGTAGTGGAGGCGTTTGTCCGCTGGCGCCAGCGCTATGGGAAGCAAGCCACCTTCCTGAGTTTGCACAAGGGTCTCCAGGCTGTGGAAGCAGACCCCTCGCTGCTCCAACACATGCTGGAGTGATCCTACCCCCGCCACTTGCTGGGGCGTGGGCCCCCAAGTCACACAGGCTGAACTGGACTTTCACTCAGCAAGTGGCTTTGTTCTGGGTTCGTTCTCTTTTTCTGTTTTATTCTTTTTAGTGAGCCTTAGGTGGAAGGAGAACATCTGGATTCTACTGGCTCGATAATCCAATGACTTTAATTGCTCGAAGACTGATTGCATTGCTGTAACTGCAGTTTTGAACTGCCTTTTAACAGAAGTCCAGAAGAAAACAAAAGACCATGCTACCATGTTGCGTGCAGGTGTCCTACATACAAAGCATTTACGTTGCCTGGAAACTGGACTGTGGACTTAACTGTTCATAATGATGATGAGAATAAAAAGTGAATTGTGCTATAGAATGTGCCTCTTCCATGAGAAAGTATGCCTCCCCCATTCTTCTGCTGCAGACAGAGGCTGTAAAATGGCCGGAGGGGAACAGGTCTGATAGCAGCTTGAAATAGTGGGAATGAGTAGCTCGGGTGAATGGCTTCAGCATGGGACACCAAAGCTGCCGCAGAGACCAGGAGGAGAACTTAAACCCTTCATCCTAACAGATTGCATAAGAAATCTCTGTCCATTTACTAAAGGTAATTGGGTCTGAGACAAAGGAGACTCAGTGCTTCCCTTGAGGCCCGAACGGCTGAAGGTGTTGCGTCCCTGCTGGGGTGGGGGAGGTCATGGGTTGTCTCACTTTTCATTGGGAGCACAGTGTTAACCAGACAGGTGTACAATCCCAGTTCTTAATTGACTGAGGCAGGATGATCGTTTCAAGGCCCAGCCTGGGCTGTGACTACATAGAGTTCCAGCTTCAGTTATTACCAAGACCCTGTCTCAAAAGCAAATACATAAAAATTTACTATGCAGGGTTTCTAGAATGTTTCAGGGCTTGTTCACTTGTGCGTTCTTGTCTGGGCCTCTCAGCAGCCCTGTGAAGCACGTATGCAAACGTGATTCGCTCCTCCTTCAGCGGTGGCAGGACCAGTGGAGGCTAACTAAGCTAGAATGTGGTTTGCTTCTGCATGAATGGACTGGAGGCAGGCAGGATGCTTTCAAAGACGCAAAGGCGCCCATAGGGGCTGTGGATGTCGCTCAGTTGGTAGGGTGTTTGTCCAGCATGCTCAAAGTCTCAGTACCTCATGAACTCAGTGTGGCGGGCAAACCCATGATCTCAGCACTCCAGAAGGTGGAGGCAGGGGATCAGAAGTCCAGTGTCACCCTGGTCTACATAGTGTATTCAAGCCCAGCTTAAGCTACATGTAAATGTGTTAAAAAGGTTAGGTAGACATTCCCTTTGTCCTTCATGGTGACCAGAGAGCCCAGTTTTTAATTCTATAGAAATTTCAAGGAGACAAAAGCAGACTGCTTCTCTCCCTCCGCCCAAGGACAAGCCAATGAAGAGGCTGAGGTGGATGAACATGAAGAACGATGCTCAGAAAGGTGGCAGTGGTGTGGTGACGTCCTTTCTGGTACCCTCTCTCCCTTTACCGGGAACACCAACTGTGCCACAGTTCATCATTCAGTAAACACGCTCCCCAAAGCATTATGTACTGGCCACACCCACTCTGATTTTCCATCCTGTGGTCTTCTAGTCAACACTTCCTTATTTTATGAAACTCCTGTTTTTGGCCATGTCACTGTACCCGCTGGTAGACTGCTCTTCAATAGAGTCTTTAATAAACTACTTATTGTTTTGAACTTTGTACTTATTACTTTGCCATTTCCCTCTGGAAGTCCCCATAGTGAGTTGCTTTGGCTATTGTTCTAACGATTCAGTCCTACTTATGGCTGAGTGAGCCGGGCTAGGCTCTGCTGCAGCTTGATGGTGTCGGCCTGATGACTAGCTGCAATTCCCTCCTACCCTTGGTAATGTCTCTGTCCTGCATAGGGACGCGTTTGTGTTGTCAGTGATGAGACTGGGAAGGGCTGACCGTAGAGGGAGTCACTACAGCTCTGGGTTACTTACTGCCCTTACTCCCTGCCCCTGCTCGCTTCCTCCCGAAGCTCTTCGGAACAGAGCCAGGCGGCCACATCACCGCCTGTCTTACCTCTGCAGGGCAATGCTGGAGCTCATCTGTCCACTCCCCAGGAGGCTAGAAGGAACCTACAATGTGGGTTCAGAGACCCCTCTGCCCCAGAGAAAAGTCTGCACGGGCAGTGGGACAGGAGGACATTTGAGGCACTAAAAGCAGCAAAATGACGTCCTATGTGGCTCTCTGTATGTCTCCCCCCCCGTGTGTGTGTGTGTGTGTGTGTGTGTGTGTGTGTGTGTATGTGTGTGTGTGTGTGTGTGAGTAAGGCAGAGCATGTATGCACATGAGTATGTCTTGTAACATTTTAAAACTAGTAACTTCTATTAAATTTTCTCAGTGCACATGAAGTGCATATCTGTTGTGTCATTTTGGAAAACTAGCAATGAATAAAAAGAGGAAAAGTTAGAGTCTTCCCTGGTCACCGCCACAGCCTGCATGTTCCTTGTAGGCAGGGGTGTGACTGGGGTAAAGCCCTTTTACACTTGGCTTCCTCCATTTAACACACAGCCATTGTTCTAATGCCATTAAGAATTTTACAACACCCTTTGCTCTTAGGGCGCACTTGTAAGTGTTAAATAGCTTTAGCACCACCTTTGGAGAGACTAAAGGCACTTAGCCTGGAAGTACACCAATACCTTCAGGATGTTCACTGGCTTCACAGTTCTCCCTCTCCTGCCTCCCCCACACCATGTTACAACTGGAATGGTTCACTGCCCCCACAGTGCACTGTATGTCCCCCAAAAGCAAAGCTTGGAATGTCTGGACTCTGTCGAGCTTCCCCTGGCCCCAAGATGTCCTCTCCGCTGTACTGTATCTAGTCACCTGTGTTCCTGTGTTCTGTGTTCCTTTTCTGCAGGAGGATGCTGAGGGGTTGGGACAGCAAACCTGCATTCCCTGTCGATCAGAATTTGGTGGTGCACTACTGCAAGTGGCTACAATTCTACCCCTTTTCAGTTGTGTTCTCATTTTCCAATGTATGCAGAGCCACCATTGTTAACCATGTCAATTTTAGATGAATCTTTAAATTGTCTTCATTCCTCTTACAGACAATGAAGGAGAGTCTCCATTCCTCAGAGGGTACCAGGAACTGTGTCTATTTTGTTTAGCTTTACATGCAGTCTAATATGTTGTCCGGTAGTTCTTTATCTATTGCAAACCGTCCCAACATGCATAGGCATAGGAAAGCAAATGTACCAGCCTGAAAGCTGACTCACAAAATTCTGTGAGCCAGGGGGATGTTGCTCTCTGGGCCAACTCTGCTGACTTCGCCTGGCTTCATTGATTCTTCTGTGTTCAGCTGCGGGACTGACTGACACTGGGAGAGACAGGGCAGTCTCACTCAGGTATCAGGCTTCACAAGATAACCAAGTGTGTAGGCTAGCTGCCCTTCCATGGTGAGCTTGCTGTGATGCCAGCAGGAGTCATACAACGAGAAGGTAAGGCCACACTATCCACACCTGCCTTTCTTCTGCTAACATCCTGTTGCCTGAAGCTAGTCACGTGACCAGTTTAGAGCCAATGTGATCAGAAGACATGGAGCAAGGAGGAGAATAACTTGGTCCCCTACATGCAGTCTACCAAGCCAGTAGTCTAAAGCTGAAACTTCTGGGTCCTGTGGAAACGCCCACACCATCCTCCAGGCTCAGATCCTTAACCCAGTTCCTTTTGCCACTGCCTTACCTGCTCAGTCTCCACAGAGACACTGGACCTCTGGGAATAGAGCTATTCTGAATAAACCCCAGAAGGCAGTTGCTGAGCTTAAAGTTACACAAAGTGTCAAAACAAAACACCAACCAAATTAAAAAAAATGTATTTACTTTGATAAACTACTTTTGTAGACTAGAGAAATTCTTCTTTGGAAGAACACTTGCCCAGCATACACAAGGCTCTAGATTCGATACTCTGCACCATATTGGGAGTGGGGGGGTGGGGGAAGCCTTCCTTCTCTTTGGCAACATACAGGAGATCCAGTTTTCTATGCTACTTGGCCCCACTAGGCTTCTGTGATCCACTGAAAATGGATGTTGGAATATGCACACTCCACCCTCCAACCATCCTGAGATGCAGGGAGACTCCATATCTCTGGTGCTGGGGTTCCCTGGACAGGAGAGTTCTGACTGAGGGGTAAGGGATCACCCACTGTTGTGGATGCTATGGTCATTTCTACTTTGAAATCAAAGCAACTGTGACTGCCCATATCGGACTCCCACAAGACTGACTGGCCCACTAATAATCCCTCGTGGGAGTGAGGCTCACAGCAGGGGTACCTGAGCCCTCCACTTCCTGAGAACGTGTAAGCAGTTGACAGTAGTTGGAGGGGAGAGACTGTTGGATGTTATAGTTGTCACCTGTAAGTTGCCAGAGTCCCTGTAACTCCTCACCTCCTCACCATCGTCCCATTGTTCCTTGTAAGTGGTTCCAGTTGTACTAGGCCAGATTTGGGTGGAATGGTTTCTTTGGTCTGTCACTGATGTCCTATCTGAGGAGAATAGGCATTTGCTCATCTCTCTGGAAAGTTAATGCAGTGCTATTCAGAGGCCAATCTTGTCTCTGTTAATCGAGGGCATTAAAAGCTGACCAATCAAGACACAGTCCCTACTCTCTTGAGCTCACTGCCAGATGGGGCAGCCAAAACTTGATGGGATCCAGTCTACACCTGAGTATTGAGCCTGTGGGAACAGAGAAAAATGACCCCCTCTGTCTGCCTTGCTCCTCGGGACATTCGAGGCCTGGAGAGCAACAGGCTCCATCACTCAGGCAAGTCACGCCACCTTCTCGGGAAGGTTTATTTACACATACACAGTAACTGACTTTTGGGTGCCAAGAGCCTTCCTGAGGCAAAAGATATACTGTGCCTATGATGGATTTTGCCCCAGAAAGTGTCTGTTTTTTTTTTTTTTAATATTCTTTATCCAGCCAGGGCCTGGAAAATGTTAAGCTAAGGCCTCTCCTCCTCCTGGGGCTGTGTCAGCAGGGAGTGTGCAATCCTGTGCTTTCTTAGGGACTTTACAGATAAGAAAATATGAACCAATGGCACACTGTGGAGCATGGTCAGAATCTGGGTGGGAGTCTACTCTGACACTCGGCTGGCATTAAATGAATCCCTACAGCCATGGCACAGATTCTTATGGTTACAAAGCATTACAAGTTACTGGAGACCCAAAGATAAATAAGACATAGTTTCTGCCCAGCAGGATTTGAGCCCCTCAAGGCAACAGCCAATGACCATGACACTGTTTGGCCTGCACAGAAAAGGGAGCAATTAAATTGGCCACAGAGGAGGTGACACTTTGGCTGAGCTCTTGTAAGCCCTGCCCAAGTTAGTGTGATGGTCCTCTTAGGAGATATTAGAAGACACAAGGATTCTATTTAATGTAGAATCCAGCTTGACAAATGGCACTCCTGCCATATGTCTGCAAGATGAATAGGCCTCCAAAATGCTATCTCAAAGCCATTAGGAAGTAAACACATTGGCAAATCCCATCGTGTTTCGTACCTCAAGACTTCAATGGCATGTTCAGTCACAGTAGAATCAGAGTCAGGCTTCAAGGGTTTAGGTATCAGGCATATTTGAGGGCGCTTTTATACCATCCCTCTCTCTTCTCCTCCTCTAACACTTGCACGAATTCAAATTAGATGTTGCTGCACGCAGGGGATATCTTGTTTACTTCTTTGAACTATAAACAGTTGAGAGAAACAGGGATGTCTGTCTTGTTGGCATTTACTGTTCTTATAAGAAAATTAAGGTCTCTCAAAGACACAGTTCAGTGAGCCAATTAAACCTTGTCTTTGCTTTGTGAAACTCACACGAAACGTATGGCCATGATTCCAATAGCTATTGCTCATTCAGACATCGGCTAGGAAACCTAGGTTTGAATGTTTGAAAAGAAAAAAACACTCCCAACATCTTGGCAATAAGTGTGTGTTTCCATTTCATTTTCATATTTTATCTCTAGCCAGTGCTGTTTTGGGTGTCACATTACATTCTTGATGGAGAGTATTTGTGGAAAATGTGAAATATGGGCTGATTCCATGAAATAATTACTCTTAGTGCTCTTGGTGACACCATCCCTGTTTCTTGGAGACAATTGGTGTTGTAAGGACCTTGCCGGTGCCAACGTCTTTGAGGTGACTTAGTTCATTGCTGACCCCTGGAATGAGGCTGCATGCCTTCATGGCTACAGATGGAAATAGATGGCGGTGACCTCTGGAACACGCCTTGACCAAGGATGAGGTATCTGCTCAGGGGATATTTCTTTGAAGACCCAGAACATTTGCAGTAGGAAATGGTTCTTCTCCATTTAAGGGCACAGAGGTTTTCTTTACGAATATTAGAAATTGGTAGAAACTTTCTTCAGAAAAATACATATGAGCAGTTGTACAGTCATGTGCACAGACACAGACATGTACCTCAGTTGACATATAATTTTGAAGGAATTTTCAGTACATCTGAATCCAACTCAGGCTTCTCAAGAGCCCCACATAGTCATATGATCCCTGGTCCTCCAGGACCAAACTACTCTACCAAGAATATTTTTGGTTTTAAGTAATATTTGGAGGCCTTGTGTTCAGTGGAGTTGGAGCTGTTTGTATTGGATTACACAAGGGTATAAATCAGTATGAAGGTATTGGAATAAAGGTAGAGTCATTTGTCTAAATCCAGGTCTTTATATAACTGACCACAGATCTTTTCCCTTATGGTAGTCTGAACTTAAAGTCCTCCTGGACCCACCTCTTGGCAAGAAGAATTTACAGCTGTGCCATGTATGACAATCTGCCTCTGAGGGACTTCATGCCTTCACCTCATCTCTTTAGAATCAGAACTCCTCGGTAAGGAAGAAATGAGTGTTTTATGCCTAGCACACTGAGAATGGTTGGTTTCATGGGGGGAGAGCAGAGAAAACAGAGCCCCATTTACTTCCTATACTGGGAAATTGTTCCTAACAATGTCTTTTTGTGCAGCCATCTGCTTGAATCTCTTTTCTGTCAGCTTCTGGAAGCAGTTATTTTCTGCTCAGAAGCTAAGCTCCCTGCTGGTGTTTTGCTGAGGGAGTGGACCCTTTGGTTGTCTGTCCTCTGTTGTCAAGACTTCTTTTGTCACTCAATATTGTCATCTCCTGCTTTCCAGGGGACATCTGATATTAATGGTTATAAATAAACCCTCCCAACACACCCTTTCTGGAAGTGTAAATGACAAAATATACCAGTCAGCTAGGGTAAGATCTTACTGGGTTTCAGAGTAAGAACATTTATTGATGAGGAATGGAGACACTGTTTTTTTGGAGGCAGATAAGTAAGGACATCACCTATGGGTTTCCTGGGAGTGAGGAAAAAGGATGAGGTAGGTTTTAGACTCTCAAAGACTGGATGGTCCTTTTCACTTAGTCAGTTTCTACAATGAAAAAGGATGAGGCATAACTTAACCATCTCTGCTTTCCCAGAGCAGGGGGTTTAAGTTCAACACTGGCAGGCTACATTTTTGTTCAAAATGAGTGTTATAGTTGCTAATAAAATGCCTTTGATCGTGTACCTCCTGAGGACTGCTTACATGTATGCAATTACTGGGGATCTGAAGAAGAGATCACATATTGACACCGAATGTTGAAAGGCAACGTGCACCAGATAAAGATGTGATTTTTTTAGGACTACTATAGTTGGGAGAAAGTTTTGGGAAAGCTCAATGAAAAGTATCTTGGAGTTTTGTAGAGAAGCAAATTGAGCAAAGGAATTATCATGGTGTCTTATGGGAAAGGATGGAGATGTGTCTTAGAATGGCCAATGGGGTGGGTTGTCATTCATGGAGGTTAGCTGGCTGTTCTTTTCCTTTTAATTACAGTGTGAACACAATAAAGGATTTTACTCATTTGATCTGCTACGTATTTGTACAGACCATGAATTTAGCATATCCAACACCTTACACTTTATTTTTTAATTGTCATTGTTCTCATGGAGCTCAAGATGAAATTAAGAGTGTTAAAGGTCAGATTCTTTTTTAACTTTTAAAGCCTGATGTAGTGTGGATAGCATTTGTCCCTAAGGGTTCATTTGTGGGTAGCTTGATGTAGGAGATAGAATCTTTAAGACAAGGATCTTCTAGTGGAAGTCTTTAGATCTTTGAGAGCTCTTCACTCAAAAGAAATTATGTACCCTCTAGTGGGATCCTGGGTTAGCTCTTAGAGTGGAAGTTGTTATAGAATCAAGAGTGACCCCTAAGTTCATCTTTATTTTGACTCCCTGTTTAGAAATGTGGTCTTTCCCACTCTGCCAATAGGCCCTCAGCAGAGGCAAATCAATAAGGCCACCCAACCTTGGACTTTCTGTCTCCAAAACTACATTCTAAATAAGCTCTTTACTTTACAGAGTTAGCCTTCTGTAGATATTTCACTACATTAATGCAAAGTGGACTAATATAAGAGTATAAAACAAATTTGAAAGAAAAAATCAGTTTTGTAAGATTTGAATATGAGGCAAATCAGAATTGTGTCATTTTGCAGGCCTGTTCTATAGCAGACACTTGTCTCCTTATTTAATTTGGGAAAGGAAAAACAATGGCTTGCATCACTAATGCTAAATCAAATGAAGGGAAATAACTCTTCTTACTGTTCTAGGAAACTATGAACAATTTTCAATTTGGGCCAATCATTCAGCATAATTTGTTCATTTACTGAGCACCTTCAGGGTGCCAGGCAGGAACTTTATGAGTGATATGATAATTGATGCAGCAGTCCAAAGTTTCTCGCTGGGAGGATCTCCCTGTTTCTGAAAAATCATAACAAGGAAGCTGTGAGAACCAAGGGATTCATGGTTGGATGTTTTTTCTCTATCTTGCCCATTCTCACTGGACCAATTTTTCTCCTGCCCACCAGGTCCCTGCAACTGCTTATGAAATAATCATTTAGAGGCTAATACATTAAATGTAATTATTTGGCCAATGGCTCAGGATTCTTACTGGCTAGCTCTGCCTATAAACTAACCCTTTTCTAATATTCTGTATTTTACCATGAGGCTTGTGGCTTGTTACCTCTCATCTTACTTCCCCAGTGGCTACGTGGCCTCTCCTCGACTTCATCTCCTTTCTCACAGCATCTTTCTTTGGATTTTCAGCCTAGCTATATTTTTCCTGGCCATTGGCTGAAACAGCTTTAATCATCAACCAATAAAAACAATGCATGTTTACAGCATACAGAAGGACACCCCACATCAGGGAAAGAGAAGAAGTGCTTCAAAATGTCAGAGAAAGCCTGACAAAGAGGTAACTTGAACAGTGGTGGCGCACACCTGTAATCTCAGTACTCAGGAGGCAGAGGCAGATGGAGCTCTGTGAGTTTAAGGCCGCCTGGCCTATAAAACAAATTGCAGGATAGCTAGGACTACATAGTGAAACCCTCTGGAGGCTAAGACTAGCCTTTGGAGCATTTACAGGGAAACACATGAAGCAATATTTTTTTACAAAACATTTAGAATATATAGATGAGTAGACTAGTATAGCTCCCATGTGGAAGTGAAGAGAAGTAGAGCTGTTTACAGACCACATATCCCACATACTCAGAGCGTCCCACACCCAGAGTGTCCCACACCCAGAGTGTCTCAGTGTCCCACACACCCAGAGTGTCTCAGTGTCCCACACACCCAGAGTGCCCCACACCCAGAGTGTCTCAGAGTGTCCCAAACACCCAGAATGTCCCACATACGCAGAGTGTCCATCACACCCTGAGTGTCCCACACACAGAGCGTCCCAAACACCCAGAATGTCCCACACACTCAGAGCATCCCACACATCCAGAGCATCCCACACATCCAGAGCATCCCACACACCCAGAGCTTAATGCTGGTACTGATGTGGCATGGTACTAACATATAGAGATCTTAAAAACAAAACTCCTAGTAAAGAGCAAGCTCACTGTGTAGAAGAGCAGTTGAGATGGCTCTTGAACTGGGACTTGGCAGAAGTATGGAATAAGTGGAAATACTGGGAAAGCGTCAGTAGAAGCTAGGCCTGAGGAACATTGCCTGCAGCGCCAGCATTCAAGAGTCTGAAGTGGGTGGGTCCCAAGTCAGAATCCAGCCTGGCCTTCAAGTGAGTTCATGGCTGGTGTAAACTATATAGTGAGACCCTGTCTCAAAACCATACAAGTGTTATCAGAGGGAAGAGGAAGACAAGGGTAGGCCTAACATGAAGATACTCTTGAGATGATACACACCAGGAAACCTGTGTGGAGCTGGCTTGCCCTTCCCCTGTCCCCACAAAATTAGTAAAATTAGTAAATAGAAATCATGTTGAATAAGGTAGGCAGGTCCACTGGTTTGGGTCACACCTTTTAGATTACAAATGTAAGAGAAGTAATCACAAAACATTGAAGTACCAGTGTGCACTTGCTACCCACAATGGAAATGGGCACCACTTCCCACGTTTCCTTGACACTGGAATCTTCCTTTGATGACGCCACCTAATAATATCACTAGAAATATTTGTTTCTCAGACACACAGAGGTAGAGAACATTCAACCCTGGAGTACAGTGGGAAAACTAGTAGCTCACTGGTACCAAAAATAGCCAAAACTTTTTAAAGGTCATAGATAGTAGCTCAAGTGATATTTAAACAATGTTAATTTATTCTCTTTTCCCCAACATTCATCTTCACCACTGTAACACGTCGCACTACAGAGCACTTGCAGAGAGACATATGGTTTTGTGAATCTTCTTCTCCTCCTTTAATGATGGATAAATCTGTCATGTTTTTCACTCTATGACTCTGATATCCTTGCAAATTTTTCTCCTTGGCTTTTTGCCATACTGCATTTAACCTAAGCCATCACTTGTACTGCCTACACGTCAGTAGCCAGTGGGCACCCTCTCTGGTCATCATCGGATGCCAGGGGGCACACATACTTCAAGCAGAAAGGAACTGGGGCTTCCCCATAAAAGGAACTCCATGCCAGCGAGCTTGCCTGTTGCTCCAGGCATTTTCTGTCTGTTGCCATTCTTTCTGTGTCTTTACTGTCTTCCCATTTGCTCACCTGGTGCCCCCTCCACTGAGCCCCAGCATAATTGAACTTGACTTTCACCTTCCCTGTATGTATCTGTGTTTCTGGTGCAGTGTCCATTAAACCTCCACTTCAGCAATGTATCCTAATTAGGAGAGGTACCAAATCCCCCTAGTGCTCTAATGCATGACATTTAGAAACTTTTAGAGGCTTTTTTCTTTTTGCAGTGAGAATTGTCACCATGGATGTTGGGGTTGTAGGGGTGGCAGAATCTAGGGCTATCAACTGTACTATAGAAAACTGTACGTGATAAAGGGATGACCTGTCCAAAGTGTCAGAGACACCATAATATTAGCCACAGTGTCCTTTCTACCAGTTTGATCTGACAAAATGGCCTAAGGGAGGAAAGGTTTCTTTCAGCTCATGGTTTCAGGGGACACAAAGCATCATGGAGGGACATGCATCCTGGTGATCATCTGTGGCAGCGGGACCTAGAACAACAGCTCTTCACATCATGGTAAGTCAGGAAGCAGAAAATGAACCAGAAGGAGACCCAGATTCTAATCCTCAAGGCCTGTCCCCAGTGACTAGTCTGCAGGAGGGCCATGTCACAAAGGTTCCATGACATCCTCAAACAGTGCCCCAGCTGAGGACCAAGTACTCCAATACAGGAACCCGTGAGGAACATTTCTCAGTCAAACCATAACTGATGTGGCAGCTTCAGTCAAGAACACTTTGATAATTCTCAGCATCTAAAATGCTACTGCCCATGCTGTCATTCATGTACTACTTTTCTGGGCCCATCTTATGATTCCATATCCTTTGGAGGGTGTTGGGGGCATTAGCCTAATACAGGCTTTCTCTTCTGAACCACAAAGGTCTGAGCAAGCACCATGGAGATTCCTCAGCATGAACACTATACAAGCAAAGGGTATGAGTTTGAAGACCCAAAACATACTCTGTTTTATAGAAAAATGTCTGTCTCCTAACAAGAATGGTACCCATGACTCAAGCTGTCTCTTTGCTGGTTAAAAAGAGGCTTACTTGGCATTTTCCCCTCAGCATATAGGCTCAGTGAGGGGTGCTCCTCTGTATTTAGATTCCATCTAACCTAATTCAGAGTCTGCCGTACAGTCGCCATTACAAAAGTTTCCATGAAAGAATGAAACCACAAACAAATATAGGTGATGTGGTGATAGCTTGTTTATACTCTAACAAATAACACTTGCCTGAAGATAGAGGTCTGGAGGTCTGTACAGACAGACAGGAAGTGATACGGTTGGGCAGAGAGGAATATAAGGCGGGAGGAGACAGGAACGTGGACTCTTTTTGGCTGGGAAGTTAGCGAGGTAAAGGTGGCTGTGGCTGGCTCCTTTGTCTCTCTGATCTTTCGGCATTTCCCCCATCTCTGACTCCAGGCTTTTATTACTAAGACCTCGTAGAACTCTATGCTACAAGGTGAGGCAGCCATTCCAGTTCAGTTCTTGACATAGGGAAGCATACATGACCTTCACTTTCCCAGAACACAGAGTGACAGCTCTCCTCCCCCACTCACAGGAACTCTGTATTAGTAGTGATCTTGAACAGCTCTAGGGCATATCCAATTAGCTGAATTCCTGCCCTGTGTGACCTGACTCGTTCTGCAGGACCAAAATGTTTCTGTGCACTGAGAAATGGAGGGGCAGGGGAAGACAAGGGTCATTACAGAACTCCTGTTGGCACCCGGCCTTTGGAAGGGGTTCTATGCAAGCATGCGTTCCTTTCATAGCAAGGACTTAGAAACTATGCTTGATAAAAAGCATCAGCTTGACTTGATGAGCAACTAAATGCAGAATGAACCTCAGCAGCTCTGCCTTTCTCCTGCGTCCATCTTGACTCTGGGCTGAATTTGCCAGGCATGTTAATCACAAAGAGGTGTCTGTTAAAACCCTGGCGACACAGGCTGATTAGCTTTGAATTATCTACCTCATCCCCTTTCAAAGCTGCAAGTACAAAGATAAAAAAAAAAACTAAGTTATTTTACTGCCATTTTTACAACATCCCAATCTAGACACCTTCCCAAAAGAGCGAACTAAATCTCCAATCCTACAGTCACCCCGAATTCCATAAACAGTGGAACCTCATAGGCTGACACCCCAGAGGAGATGGCAGAGATGAGACTGAATCTGCCCATACCCAGGAGGGAGCAGTCATCTCATGGGAACTGGATTGGCCCTCAGCTCCCATAAGGCCTTCTCTGAAGCTAGGTTTTGGAATCAGAATATAATGAGATGTGTCCCAGTTTGACCAAGCCTGCCTAATGATGCCTCCTTCTTCCTCTCTATCTGCACCCCAAAGATGAGGTGTGGTATTCAGTCTCCATCTTCCTGGAATGGCCTTACTGATAAAATCCCTCCCTCTTTTTCTGTTTCTTTCTTTCGGGGGATGAACAGGTGTGTATGATACATGTGCACAATGGCATGTATGCTTGCATGTGTGTGCATGAAGAGGCCAGAGGGTGAGGTTAGGTGTCTTCCTTGACTGCTCGCCACCTGGAGCTCGCTACACTAGTTTAGCTAGGCAGCTTACTCTGGGGTCCTCCATGACTTTCTACCTAGCCAGGGTTACAGGTAGGCTTCTACAGCCGACTGGCGTTTCCATTAGCCAGGGTTACAGGTAGGCTTCTACAGCCGACTGGCGTTTCCATTAGCCAGGGTTACAGGTAGGCTTCTACACCCGACTGGCGTTTCCATTAGCCAGGGTTACAGGTAGGCTTCTACACCCGACTGGCGTTTCCATTAGTGCTGGAGATTCAAACTCGGGACCTCATACTTTTATGGCAAGCACTGTACACACTAATCCATCTCTCCAGCCACCTCCATGCCTTTCGCCATTATCTTTGACTACTTCCCTTGGGACAAGCTGCTAAATATGTCTTATAACCCTGTTACATGTTAATTACCTGATAGTCTTAGGAGGGGTTGAGTCTTGTATTGTTCAATGTTGCTCTCACTGGTAGTGAGTTTTAATTTGTGTGTTTACCTTTCCTTTTCCTGGAATATACTTGACATTTGTTATCATTGTATATACTTTTTGCATCAGGCTTAAAACCTTATTCTGTAGACTAAAAGGGGAATTGTAGGGGCGAATTGCCTGTGAACCTGTAATGGTGGCCACACCCCTTTGGGTGTGGTTTCAGGCAGCCGGAAATGTGGGGAGGGGCGACGCTCCTGTGGTTCTTTATTATTATCTGTGTAAGTTGTTCCCCAATAAATACCCATTTATCATTTATCTTGGGTCTAGTGAATTCATTACACCCTCGCCTTCAGTCTTGTTTACCTTATTTTACAGGATGGAGAAACTGATGCCCCAGAGGAGTTAACAACTGTCCGAGTTGGGTTTTGTAAGCCCTGCAGGCTCTCAGGAGGGCACCTCAGAGACTACATGAGCTCTACACCAACCTGAGTGCAGGCCAGTGGCCACGTTTTCACGCCACCACATCTTCCCCTCACCGGAACAGAAAACGGGAGTGATTTTGTTAAATAGACGATCTGTTCTAGGCATAGTCTGGCCCCGGCATCGGGTCACGTGGCACACAGTGGAGTAAGTGAGGCTGCCACTGGTTGTCCCATGGGATTCAGGATTTAGTAAACAGCCAAGATAACACCTCTGAGTGAATGTGGGGACAGTGGCAGCCTGGAATTTTGACCATGGGACGTGTCTCAGAGCTGTAGGAAAAGTGGTCCATTGGTGACCTTGAATAGATCGCCCCTTGCATCGGATGGTGTAGGAGAAACCAGGGTCTTTCTGAGAAAGGGCTCTGCTCCACTCCTCCTCCGCTCCCCTCCCCCACAAGCGGATCCTACATCTCACTGCTGGCAACATTGGTTTTTATTTTTGATAAATGATCTAATTTCCCCTTTTCCTACTGTTACAGGGAAGATACAGTGACGATGCCTCAGTGTGTAAGCCAAGGAGGGTCTGGTTTTTGCCAGCCAGCCACACACAGTGTGAGTGAGCTCCTTCTTCGCCCTCGGTCTCCACCTCAGACCTCTCTTTTGTCCCCACGGGGCCATGCCAAAGCTATTTCCAAAGTGAAATGTCGTTAGCCTCCTCAATCCTCCGGCCCTTTAGAGATGTCTGTCACTGCACCTGCTTTCCACACAGCTAATCTTATTAAGCCACCAACAGGATTGGGAAACGGCCTACCATCTGAATTTGCTAATTCCAGCAAAGACTATCTGAGGTCGCAGTTGGTCAATCTGAAGTTTGGGTTCCCAAGTAAAAGCCAGAGAATTCTCTTCCCAGCGCCATAAACAGCTTCCCACAGAGGATGCCTGTCCCCCCCTTCCCTCCTCTCCCCCCCCCCCCTCCCGAAATTGCAGGGCACTAATGTTCCCTAAGCTGCCTAATAGGTTAACTTGCCCTTTGCAAATTCTCGCTTGCAAATCGGTCTTTTTGTTTTCCTTCCCTTTGCCTGACATTGTAAATTCTAAAGAAAGGGCACACCTGAGTGTTTATGATATTAAATGCCAGAGTCATCTATACCAGGAACAAGGAATGACAAGAAGAAAAAAATATATCAGGTCATCAAACCTTTTAATCAGTAATCTCCCTTATGATTTACAGAACCCAGAATATCAGTGATTTTCAGATAACACCAGAATGTGCATCAAAGAAACAGGCCACTGTGAGAGTGAAGATTACACAGGTGCCTAGCCATCTGCAGAAAAAAAAATGCTTTATTGAACTTACTGTACAAGATCTTCACTTAGTGAGGTTAACCCGGGCAGGACTCTGGCATCTTCACCTTGCTAGTTTGCTGCCAGAAGAGGCTCTTCATTCTTCTGCCACTCTGTTCCTCAAGTCCCTGGCTTCATCAGGCGGCAGTAGAACCAGCCTTCTCAAAGTTAGAGGCCCCGTGTTTACGACTCACAGTGGGTACATGCAAACATGCGAGTGGGATTTCTGGGCACGGGTGAAACTTGCCTCTCCTTCTCATGTCCAGACTGTAGCACTGTGGGAGAGAACAGAGAACCGAGGGTGAGAGGCTCTGCTGGATCCCGGAAGGATGCTCAGGGAGCATCATCAGCATCTAGTGTGCGGGTCTGTGTCATGTCTTCTCCGTTGTGTTGTGTTTCTAAGAGCTTACACTCCTCCTTTCCTACTCGGTGCAGAGGGGAGACATCTTTGTAAATGAACAGTTCCTTCACAGATGGAGATCCCTCCTATAGAAGGCTTTCTTCTGCTCTACTTTCAACTTCTCCTGTGTCTGCAGTTTCCCGATAACCAATTCCAAATATTCCTTACAAAAAGAGGAGCATTTGGAATGGCAGATTCCAATCTCCTGCAGCCGTGTTTTACAGTAGAAGGTTCCAGATTGTAAACATCTCACATCTCATGTCAAGCCAGTGTTTCTTCTTTTCAGCTCATGAAATGGCTTTGAAACCTATACTTCACTTGCTACTGTAAACTTTCTTGCTTTTAGTTATTTCATTTAGTTATTTAACAAACAAGTTTGTCTTAGTGTTTCCAGTGTCCTATGCAAGGTGTACTTTGGCTGTAGAAAAACAAAACAAAACAAAGCAAAAACAAACAAACAAACAAAAAACCAAGACCTGTCCTCATAGAACTTACAATCCACTTTAAAATTCTAATAGAAAATGATATATCATTATATAAAAATATATTTATAGTATATATTAAATAAAATATAAGTATAACATACTTATAACATTATAATATATTCTATAAATTATTAAAGAAATGATAAGAAGCAAACTATGAAGGCTGGAGAGATGTCTCAGTGGTTAAGCGCACTGAAAATGAATGTACAAAGCCTGTTCATTGCATCATTGCTTATAGGGCAAACTGGAAACAGAAAAATACATGGTATGAGAACCCATGGTGCTGTAGACCCAAATATAACTAGTCTCTTGTAGTAGTCTTTCTAGAGGGGTACAGTCACAATAAACTAATTTAGTCCCTTTCAATGAATATTGAAAAAACTCAAGTTAAAAACTCATATCTCTACTTAATGATTTATTTTGCAGCCTTATTTTTAAATATTTCAAGCACCGCCAATCAGGGAAAAGACACAAGGTTAATTAATATCTATCAACATGAAATGATATATGAAATATATTATTTATTAAAATCATCATTACAAAATAGGATATATATCATGACCACTTATGTTTAAATTTACACAAAGACTTCCAGTACTACACAGTAGTTTATTCCAGACTTAACTTCCCATTAATAATGATAAAGCATGTATATTTAATTTCTACAAGTCTACAGAGAAGCCTGAAAATGAATATACAAAGCCTGGTGATACACACACACACACACACACACACACACGCAGAGTTCTAAAGACAGATTCAAAAGAATGGGGTATAATTAATTGCACTTTAACCGACCTCTCCCCTGCAGGAAGCAGGTTTATTCAGCTAAGGAACTTGAAGGCATCCAGAAGGTTGGTCCAGTGAAGAGGAGGAGCCCAGATGTATATCCGAAATCTTGGCAGAATTTTTAAATGGGAATGTACAGGGCAGAATTCCAAACATTACACCAAAGAAGTAGCAGCTGGAGCTCTGAAATGTTGAGTGGAGAACTCCGCAGCTGCTCAGCATGGGTGAGACAGAGTTTGAAGGTAAAATCCTACCAACTTAGAAGAACTTGATAAACATCTCTATAATTCCATCTGTAACTCACACAAAGCGTGCCTTAGCTATCTATACCCAGTATATTCCTGGAGGATGAGCTGTATCGTAGGACTTAGGACAAAATTAAAACATGACCAGCTTAGCAAAGCTTAGGAAAAAGCTTACATTGCATTAGGGGTATCTACAAGAAACTTAGCATCCAGGAGCATAAAACCAAATATCGTTAAAAAAAGTGGTTCTCAACCTTCCTGACACTGAGACCCCTTAATACAGTTCTTCATGTTGTGGTGACCCCCAACCACAAAATTATTTCGTTGCTGCTTCATAACTGTAATTTTGCTACCGTTGTGAATCATAATGTAAATATCTGATATGCAGGGTATCTAACATGTGACCCCCATGAAAGGGTCATTTGAGCCCAAGGGGTCACCATGCTCAGGTTGAGAACCACTGTGTTAGAGGGCAATATCATACATTCTGGTTTCTACATTCTGTATGTCCAACATACAACCAGAATTACCAGAAGTGCAAAAAAGTAGAAACATGTGGTCAGACCATGGAAAATGATTAATCCCCCAATATAAAGAGGTCCCCCCAAAGCAAGCAAGTGTTAGAATTAGCATATATGGAATTTAAGATGGCTACTGTATTTTAGAGGAACAGAGGAATATAATGTATGAAGATGTGGGGATGACAGGAACAATAGAAAAACTCTTAAGAAAAAAATGGAAATGGTAGAACTGACACAATATTACAATTGAAAAATTAAAATATCTGAAAGCATGGCAGATGAGACTAACATAGGTTAGGTAAAGTCAGAAGAAAAGACTGGGACATTTGAAAAGTAGTCAACAAGAAAAAAATCATCAAACTGAAGAGAGAAAAATATTTGAAGAGAGATGAACAGAGCCTCAATTACCTAAAGGAAAATATCCAGGAACACACACTATTTGTAGAAGAGAAAGAATTAATGACACTAAAGACATTTAAGGAGATTTGGTTTAATAACTTCCTAGATTTGGATAATGACTTGAATATTTTTATTACATAAAACAATAATATGATTTTCAAATCTAAGAAAACAAGAAAATAAAAATAGAAGAAAACTCCTATGTGGAAATACCCTTACCAAATGACCGAGAACCAACACTGAAGAAGAAAATCTGTAACAGATAGATAAAAAGACACATATACAGGGGGCAGAGGATAAGGATGGCCAAAGATTGTTCATCAAAAAAAAAATGGCACAGACAGGCAAGGGTTGGGCATGACACTATTGGCATCATTTGTAATCTTACTGTTCCAGAGGTGGAATCAGGCTCTCAAGGTCATTCTTGACTCCACAGCAAGGTTGAGACCAGCCTGTGCTAACCAAGACCCTGTCACAAAGAAGAAGAAGACTTTTCATGCTATTCTCCTCAGTGACACAACATCCCTCCTTTTTTTTTTTTTTTTTTTTTTTGGCTTTTCAAGACAGGTTTCTCTGTGTAGCCCTAGTTGTTCTGGAATATTCTCTGTAGACAAGACTGGCCTTGAACTCAGAGCCACCTGCCTCTGCCTCCTGAGTGCTAGGATTAAAGGTGTGTGCTACCAATTCCCTACAGCATCATCCCCTTCAAAAGAGCCTCGCTGCGTAGCCCAGTAGTACCTGAAACCTATGATCCACCTGCCATAGCCTCTCAAATACTGGTATTATAGTCAGGTATCTTCATGCCCAGATGAAAAGTTGTTTTTTTTAAAAATTCATTTAAAGTCTTTGAAATTGCATTAAAGAGACACATTAGGCAACCAACAGAGAAGTATGTATCCAATAAAGGCATGCGCCTCAGCAAATAATGGGTGAGCCAATGGCACCTGAGCCGTGACCTCTTTCAGCTCTACCCTGGGCATGGGAATTAAGACATTGAGTGAGGTCTTTTCTCTCTTCCTGTTCCCAATTTGGGGTTACAGTTTCACCCTTTCAGAGACAAAATGTTGGGCAACTTTCATGTTCTCTTAGTGTTGCAGGAGCTATGTTCCAGTTACACACAACCAAGGGCTCACTTCTTCAGCCAAGCCTTCCCCATACTGGGGGAGCAGGTCTACCCCAGCTGTGGTAGGCTGTAGCAGTGCTGCTCCAAACACTTCCACTGTGGCCCAGTCAGAGTAGAGTTTCCATGACCATGTGGCATGAATTTTCCTAGGGAGTCTATTTCTATTCATCCCAGACAGAGAAGGTGTCTTAGTTCTATTTCTGTCAAGAGTCACCATGATAACTATTCAACTCTTTTATAAGAAAGAATTTAGTTGGGGACTTGCTCACAGTTTCAGAGGCTTAGACCATTGTCATCATGATGGCAGTCTGGTGGCAGACAGACAGACAGACAGACATGGTTCAGTAGCTGAGAGTTCTATGCCCTGATAAACAGGCAAAGAGAAAATTTCAAAGCCTACCCCCTAGTGACACACTTCCTCTAACAAGGCCACACCTCCTAATCTTTCTAGTCCTGGTGTCTAAGCATTCAAATATATGAGTCTATGGGGCCCATTCTTATTGAACCACCACAGAAGGTAAAGATAAACCAAAGAAATAATTCCAGCCCAGTGTGGTGAATCAGTGAGTTTGCTAGAATTACTTCCAGGAGAATAGGTGAGGAGTTACTTCTAGGGGCATGGTTAATGTGGGCAGCAGAGTCACTGAAAAGCCCACTCGAGTGTGTTAACAGTCCAGGAAATCTTCATCATGGCATCTCTATGCACAACCTGTAGGTTGGTATAAGAAAGAAGGGTTTTTCTTGTCCAGTAACTGTTTACTGCTTATGAAACCCCAGGAAGAGCCTCCTGGGACTTGGAAGTTTCTTCCCTTTTTTGTTTTGATTTTAATTTTATTTTATGTGTATGGGTGTTTCCTCTGTAGATCTGTGCACAGCATGTGTGCAGTGCCATCAGAGGCCAGAAGAGGGCATCGGATCCTCTGGGACTAGAGTGACATGATTGAAAGCCACCATGTGGGTGTGGATTCTCTGCAAGAGCAAGCAGCAAGTGGTTTAACTGCTGAGCCACCTCACCAGCCCAGGCTTGGGAAGATGTGTTTGAGTTTCACGAGCCTCCCAAACCTGCCTTCTCAGTGGCTGTAGTGAATACATGGATCAGCTCTGGAGCTTTGTCCTTGAGGGAGGAAAGGGGAACGCACTGGTCCACACAGCAGATTTCCTGGGCTCGTAGCCCAGCGTTAGCTCACTTCTGAGAATCCAGACTTAGGAGACAAACAATGTCAGGCTGTCCTCTATGGGCTCGCTCTTTCTTTCTTTCTTTCTTTCTTTCTTTCTTTCTTTCTTTCCTTCTTTCTTTTTTTTCTCCTGCTCCTTAGAGGTCTTCTCTGCCTTCAGAATCAACATCTCACAGTCTCAGGAGACTTCAGGAATGAGTGAAAACAGACCCAGTGGCAATAGTTAGAGATTTGGAATGATTGCATCTTTGAGGCCAAAATAGTCAGCTTAATAGAGCATAATTTTATTAATTTTGAGTGTAACTTAACTGGGCATAAGGAAAAGCAGATGGGCCACTTTACGATGCACATGGAGCTGAACTGTGAGAGCAAATTTGGAAACGCCCCTGTAAAACAAGAGATTTCTCACATTTGTCTTTTATTTCTACAATCACTTACTCACTCATCCTTCTAACATGCCCATGGAATTCAACACAAATGGCTACATTTAGCTTTCTCCTGAAAAAAAAAATTAAAGCAACTTTTTAAACATTGAAAATAGGAAGTATGAATAGAAGCTATGTACAAAACCATGCTTTAAAAAAAATTTGAAAAGTGAGTACCAGTGCCAGCTACAATGCTAGACACTGAGGATCTGAAGACAAGACGCAGTTCACCCCCAGCTTCAGAGAGCAAAGGAAAGTCAGACAAGGAGGAGAAGGTTCACAAAGGCTGTCATCGGGTGTCTCTCTGTATCAGGCTTGTACAGCTGCGATAACTGGCTTCCCCCATTACAGTGATCCTATTGAGAGGTCAAACATGGCAGGAGCTTTGGGACCTCCTATAGCTTGTCTGGAAGATGTCATATCATTTCTTGCGCCAAGTTCTACTGGTCACACTGCTTCAGCTTGCTCCAAAGAGCATGACTTCTAAGAGTGGGGGGTTCGTTGGGAGACTGGTGATCCCAGCTCCCCAGTGACAGCAGAAGACACGATTTAATGATAGAGTCATCAGCCCGAGTTTTAATCACGGATTAATAGAAGGCCAGACATGATGGCACATACCGGCGACCCCGGCAACCCAGAGGCCAAACAGAAGGACTGCAAGTTCAGATCAGCCCGGGCTATGCAATGAGACTGTTTCAAAAGCAAACACATAAATAGAAGCAGAATTTCTTACTCCAAGATCCCTAAGTCTGGATAGTAGATCATGGTGCTTTCTAGAAGGGATGCATGGAGGAAAGGGGACAGGACAAAGAAAGCATGATGAGCGACCTCCCTAGGCTCTTACATGACAGACGTGGATGCTAAAAGAAATGGCTGTTCATGTTGACCAACCACATAAAACAACAGAGAACTACAGTATCATTCCTGGGGATGGCAGCCTTGCCCGCTGACTGCAAGGCCCTGTCCCTGTCCCAAACTCTCACCAACCAGATTAACTACTTAATCACCTTGTGATGGTGGAGAGGGGAGAATGAGATCAGAACTCTTTTCTCCTGTCCAGAAGGCATCATCATCCTAGCTTTCCCTGTGAGGAAGCTGAGCTATGGGACAGTTGCTGAAGTTTACTTTGGCCTACTCCTAAATCTGGAGGAGACTGCCAGATTTAGCTACCAACCACAAGGTCACAACAGGCCAAAGATGTAATGAGGGCTGCAGGTGTGACGAACTCCAGATTTATCTTTTAGACATTTCATCCTGGCTGTAGCCATGTGTGCTGTAAACTAAGTAGCTATGAATCCACATTCAGGAAATAGAAGCCCAGGGCAAGTGTGAATGTGTGTGTCACTGGCTGCCCTTTGCAATGTGAGAAAACATTCATCGCTGGACTTGATGGTTGGGAATAGGACACAGAGACCCCCCTCCCTTTTTTAGATCCCAGTTTGGTACTTTGTCTTCTATGACATTGACAATGGCCCCCGAGCATATGCTCCCTTTGAGGTTGGTTGGAGTATTGTTCTCCTCCAGCTGGGAGAGAGTGGGGTGGGAAGGGCCCTGATCTTAGAGTGCAGACTCAAATTCAATCCAGATCCATCTTGCACAGCTTAGTGTGACTCAGGCATACGCTCCTCAACTTCCCCTGAAAAATGGACGTAGTAACAGTTGCCAACTTCTCAAGATGGCTGGAAAGCTAAGAGGAGATACTAGCTGTGAAATATATCTGTAGGATCAAAGGCATTGGGCAGGATAGGGAACCAGTCTTTGGACATGTAAATCTGTAAGCCATCTAACTGCCAAACTAAGGTGGCCATGTCCCTTGCCTCTGGCCTTGGTCTCAAGAGGGTATTAGCTCTCTGCCCTTGAGTATTTCATTTCCTCCTCCTCACATGACTTTGCTTCCCTTTATTCACTCCAGTTTGGAGTCTATTATTACCAGGAGTGCCACTCTCAAGAGCAGGGAACAGACAGTCTAGTCTTTTGCCAGGTCTCTCCGAAGCTTTAGCTGCTCTGATGAGTGTGGACACAAAAGCTGACTGGCAACCACATCTCACAGTGGAGGTTTGTTGTCATAGAAAATGCTGTCAGTCTAGAGAGCTTCCACGGGGACTGTCATATGCCTATAGTATAATGAACAATAGAAGGTCTAGGGAGTACATTCACATTTTTCAGTGCCTGTCACACTCAAGGCAGAGAGAGAGGGAGGTGAGAGGCTGGTGTCTCTCTGATTTTACAGAGAAGGCTAAAGTTCTGGGAGATCAAGTGGGTCACAAGCATATGCATGGAAGAGGCAACGTTTGAATCCACAACCTTTGCATTTTCTGCAGCTTTATTCCAAGGGGTGTCCAGTCTAGTCACTTAGAGTTTGTAAATAAGAGCAAATACACAGGGAACCAGAATAATTGCTGTCCTAACCAAAGGCTTAGATCACAAAGGTCTTTAGTTTTTGCCTGTGGGCAAAAGTGAGGTCAAGTTGTTGATTTAAAGTGAAAGAGAAAATTCACATGGTTTCTCCTCTGAAGACCAGGTGCAGATGTGCTTTTTGACAACAGCTCCTTTACACACGCACCCTCGGGAGATCTCCACGCCAGGCAGGGCTACTAATGAGTAAAGGGCAAGGGTCGCGCTAAGATACAGTGGCCCTCAAATGAGGTTATGAAACCATATCAGTCTGGCAAGAAGAAATTAAAGGAAACACAGAATGTTCTCAAATACATAGAAAGGGATTTGTTTCGCAACTTCTCCAAACAAATTCTAAAATGTGTAGGCTTCTAGGAAGCCAGGCAGCTAGTGAATGCCCAGCTGCTCGCAGTCAGTTCACAGCATTGTGAGAGCATGGCCTGACCTGTGCGTCTGCCTTTCCCGAGCAAACACGCGCTTTCCTGGTAGTGATTCTTCATGCTTCTGCTAGAAGGTGACTCATGGCATTGATGCTCTGAGCACTTTAGCTGGACAAATAGATTTTATTGAGCACATAGTCAGCTGTGACCAGGTGATGACGACTACACATGGGGTCACATGGCAGCCTGATGGGAAAGAGTTATGGCTTGTATATTAGGGTGAGAGTTGAAATAAAAACAGCCAAGATAGCTACGGGAGTTCAACGAAGGGTATCTAACCCAGTGTTAGAAGGTCAGAAAAAGGTTCCTGACTCAAGTGTTTTCTGAGGGAGGCCTCCAAAATGAGTAGTGAATGGGGTGTATCTTTTGCAGAAGCTGCTGGGGGGGCATTATGGAAAGGAGTGAAAGAGAATAGTTATGTATAATCAGACTTTTTCTCTGGGACCATTGGCTCCCCAATAATGACACAGAGACATTAATTATGGAACCTCAGCTGATAGCTTAGACCTGTTTCTAACTGTGTAACTTAAATGAACCCATTTCTATTAATTTGCATGCTGCCTTGTGGCTGGTGGCTTGTTACATCATCTGCTACATGTCATGCTTCCTCTGTGTGTCCTCCAAACTCTGCCCTTCTTCCCAGCATCCTCTGTGCCTGGAAGTCCTGTCTAGGTATTGGCCATTAAGCTCATTATTAAACCAACCAGAGTGGCACATCTTCACAGTGTACAAAAAGAATATTCCACACCAGGTATGTTTGGAAAACTCAGATTCAGTGTGGGTAGTCGAGATAGCTGAATACTCAGGCAGAGTTTGTGTTAGGGACTTAAGCACTCACCCTAACTAACCATTAAGAATGAGAGTAAAATGACCACTTGTGTTTTAGAAAGGTCTTGATTCTTGGCATGTGTATTCCAGAAAACCTGCTGATTAGAACATGATATTCAGAGTGGGAACAAGAGCAGAAGGTAGCCATGGTTCATATCTTAACGGACACATCACCAGCACTTGGAAGGAATAAGCCAGGTTCAGAGATCCCTACAAATGTTTATCAAACCAGCAAGAGTTTGCATTGGCTTCAGTGTGAGGACTATGTAGGGAAATGGTCCAGGATGAGTGTGGTACCCAGGTTTCAAGGATGTAGATGAGATCAGTTCCTTAGCTACAGAGCACTGCAGAAGAGACTAAGTTTGAGAGAAGCGTTAGGGAGCTGTATATGTTTATGTATATGTATATGCTTCTCTTGTTGCTGTCACAAGAAATAGCCAACAAAAGCAAAGGTTTGTTTTGATCTTCAGTTCAAGGGGATACATTCCGTAATGGCAGAGAAGACAAGCCTGCTGGAGCAAGTTGCAGCCAGTCATGTTGTATACACAGTAGAGAAACTAAGTGATGGTTTCTGGTATCATCCAGCCCATGGGATAGTACCACTCACATTCAAGGTGGGTCATTCTTGGTCAGTCTAACACTCTCAAGCATGCAAACACAGAGATGCTTATGTGATGATTCTAACTCCAGCCAAGGTGACAATGAAGCTTAATCATCACAAGTTCAGTTTTGGAAATGATGCTGGAAAAATGTGGAGCAACCAGATGGAGTTTTTCCATGAGACTGTATTGGCCCATTTACTATCAGCAAGTCTTGCGGATGTCATGACTCTATGGGTCCAAAGGTCTGGCAATATGTGTGCTGTAAATCATGGTCCAATTATACTCATAGGTGCTAGCAGAAGTAACAGCAGTATGGAGAGGCATCTGATTAGAGGTGCCTAGATGGGAGGGTGAGGCCACTCTCCTGCTGACACAATGAGCCCTGGGGAGAGCATAGCCCACTAGGACTTGGGACCTTGCTTTGTTTCTGCTTCTGAGTTGGGGAACTCTCTTCCCAAGAGTAACTGAATGAGATCCCAACTCCCAAGGTCCCATTAAGTGGTGGCTTGACCTTCCATTTTTCTAATTTATTGTGGTTATGGAGAAGCAATATATATGCAATTAAGAAAAACTTAAATTGGAATTTTTCATATGTATCCTTTCCTGGGCCAGGGATAAAGAAGGTGTGATCCTCAGTCAATGCTATGTGGAGGTGGTGATCCACAACCCCCAGTCAGTCAGGCAATCTGAGGAGTACCCTTGATGCTCTACAACAGTGCTTCTCAACCTGTCACCTGAGACCATCAGGACAATAGATATTTACAATACTATTCATAACAGTAGCAAAATTACAATTCTTAAGTAGCAATGAAGATAATATAATGGTTGGGGGCCACCACAGCATAAGGAACTGTACTAAGGGTCACAGCATGAGGAAGGTTGAGAACCACTGGTCTACAGTGAACTGTGTTGCTAAGGTAACTGGTCACTTAAGGTCTGATAAGCCCATAAGCCAGGAGCATCTATATATACAATAGTTAGAAAAGAAGTGTGAGGTTTAATCTAGATTGTCAATGTGAGAGAATTTACTATCGCCTAGGAGTCAACCTTCTGGGCATATCTTTCCAGATAGGTTTCCAGAGAGGTTTCACCAAGATAAGACGATCCAATCTGGGTGTAAGCTGCACCGTTCAATGTGCTGGAGTTCCAGACTGAGTACAACGGAGAAAACTGTATAATTCATCTCTCTGTGCTTCAGGGCCCTGGTGCAATGTGATTGGATGCCAAGAGGCCACAATAGATGTGGTGGAAGGGATCCAGACTGCATTTCGAACTCTTAGTCAAAACTGGCAGCATCATCTACCCAGTACTGGTTTTACAGGTAGCAAAAAAAAAAAAAACATGCAAGAGCTATGGGGTTCATGAAGGCTTACACCAAATTTTCAGAAAGCTTCTGAGGCCAGGCAGGGTCTGATTCCATGCAAGGAGGCCCCAAGAGGCCATTGCATGAAGTTGTGAAAGTGAAGTCTTAAGTAGAACTGGAGAAACATGGATTCTGGAGATGCCAAGCCACGGATGTCATCAAGGAATACCATAAGCACCTAGTGAAACCTTTCCCTATGGACCGACCTGAGAATGAAACCAACACAAGAGAGAGCCTAGAGAAGAGCCTAGAGAAGAGCCTTCATGTGCTGGGGTCACCAAAGCCCTGTGATTCCATAATACACCCCAAGCTTGACATGACACTGCAACATTTGGTGTTTGCCCTGTTGGGTTTGGGGGCTTGCTTTGGTCCAGTCTTTCCTTGCTGTGTCCCCAACCCTCCCTTTCAGAATGTGAGTGTTTAGTGTGCATCATTGTTCACTGGAAGTATCTAAGTTGATTCTGCTGTTACAGGGGCTCACAGTTAAGAGATTGCCTGAGTCTCAGAACAGACTCTGCTCATATATGTAGATATATTATATATATATATATGTGTGTACACATATATGTGAACATATATATATATATATATATATATGAACAATTTGGGGACTATTAAGACTTTGAGGATTCTTAGAGATGAACTAAATACATATTGCATCACAAGATGAACACGGGACTTTAGGGAGTGGGAGTACAACATTGCAAAGTGATGTGTTTTGATGTCAAGCTGACAAGCGGTGGTCTTGCGACGGTTAATCTTCACTGTCAATTTGATGGGATTTAGATTCGAAGGAGACAGACTTCTGGGCATGTCTGTGAGGGTGTTTCCAGAGGTTTAGGCTCCTGGACTGAAGAAACAGGAGACAGAGAAGGGAACACCAGCATTCACCTCTGCTCTGAAACTGTGGATGGTGTCACCATCTGCCTCATACTTTGGCTGCCATGTTTTCCCCACCACGGTGGACTGTGCCCCCAGAAGTCTAAAATCAGTACCTCTGGAAAGTGGTTTGTCACAGAGTGAGCAAAGTAACCAAACAAAAACAAGCAGAAGAGAGAGGGTAACGGGACAAGAAAACAATGAGAGAGACGGGGGAGGAACGAGAGAGAGAGAGAGAGAGAGAGAGAGAGAGAGAGAGAGAGAGAGAGAGAGAGAGAGAGAGAGAGAGAGAGAGAGAGCGCTGAGCCAGCCTCTGAGGGTGAGAGTGAGACCCTCTTTCCCATCTATATGCACACCCAGGGCCGTTGGAGCATCCTGGGACTCTTTGACAGCCAGGAACTCAGTCCACATCTCTCAGGATAGAAGCTGGCCAGCTTGTTTATTAGCCAAGGGATTTTGAACACATTACTTACATTTTCCAAGCTTCAGATTTACCCTCTGTAGATGAGAGTAATGAGTGTAGAATTGTGAGGTGTAAAGACACAAACCCCAAAAGCCTTGAACTCTGCTGAGATTTAATGTGTTATCAGTAAATGGGAATGATGATTATTGGCTTTTTGTTTAGTTGCCAAATAACAACAGATGGGGGAGGTGAATGTTTTTAATCAATTCCAAGAACATTTTTCAAGGCAAGGTGAATATTTGAATTTTTAAAGAGTAGTTAAAATGTGGATTGTTGTTATGAATATCTCCCAATTGCAAGTAATTAAATATTCTCTCTCCCTCCCTCCGTCTTCCCCTCCCCCCTCCTTCCCTCCCTCCCTCCTTCTCTTTCTCCCTCCCTCTTTCTCCCTCCCTCCCTCTTTCCCTCCCTCCCTGCCTCTCCCCCCCCACAAAGTATGAGATAAATAAGATGCCTTCCCACAGTCAGTTTGGGATCTTGGCATGAGTCCACAGAGGGATGAGGCTGGAATGTTCTAGACAAGGAAGAACAGGTGCTTCGGAAAAGGAGGTTCCAGGTTGTGCTCAATGCTTTCAGCCCTGTGCAGAAGCTTGTGAGTTTGATAGTTGTGGGGTGCCCACCGTCATCCAGATGCAGGGGCAGATAGCATTTTCTGAAGTGGTGGGGACAGTTTCCTCCCTGACCCGCTAAAGGCCTCTGATCTGATATGTTGGGCGGGATGGCCTAGCTGCTGTAGGTACTTGCCGCCATGGCTGATGACCTGTTCCATCAGAACCCGCATGTCAAAGGAGAGAACCAATAACCTTAACTTGTCATCCGCGCCCCCCCATACTGCTGCACACACCCACTTGTGTATAGACACATGATAAATGTGAAACAAAGTATTGAAACAAAACGAAACAAAGGCCTCTGATTGTAGCACTTCCCAGCTGCACTGAATGAAGCTTCTGCACAGATTTTGTCTTTTTATTTAAATGCATATTTTGTTCATTGTGGATTTTTGCAGTACTTTTTTTTAAATCATTGCATCACTTACCTTGACTGATTTTTTTTTTTTTTGGCATCCCGTCAAATTTATGCCCTAGATCCCAACCCTTGTGTTCTGGACGAATGGGTTAACCCTGCAACGGGCTGCCTGAGGAGGACAGCCCAACCCCCCTGCAGCCTTCCCACAGAGGCCAGAGGGGCGGCGGCAGTAACTCCCCCGAAGCAGGTGGGCACTTGCAGAACGGAGACCAATTTTTGTAGCCAAAGCAAACAGTCTCTAAGAAACAAATCTACTAGGGGAAGAAGAACGCATTCCAAAGACGGTCAGGAATTATTTCTAGAATATTTATTCTTTTAAGTTCTTGGCAGTTCTTCTCCTCTTCTCTGGTAAGGAAACATTCAGGCTGGCTTCCAGGGATCGTCTGTTATAGCCCTCCCAGCTTACAGACAGCGTTGCCTCTTTGTTCATTCAAAGCAGCGCTACCTTGGAGGAGAAACCTTTTCCCTGAAGAATCTCTGCCGTGACCGTGCTGGGGGCCAGGCACCTGCCTGCTGCACTCCTCTGAGTTCACCACACCCACTCCCAGAATTCCACTGGCTCTTAAATCAAAGGGCAAAGCCCAGAGGTTTAGCAGAATCAGTGAGGAAATGATTTCTCTGTTTCTTCACCCAACTGAGATAATGAAACTTCACCGATATGATAGAAGTCATCAAGTAGTATGAATAAATGTCAGCCTTCAGGGGAACAGATGAAAAGGGTACAATGCTCTAGAATACTCTAGAAAAACAACTGAATCAGAGCTCTGTGTGTCAACACAGAGAAACGTCAAATATATATCATTAGGCTTGGTTCTTTCCAAGGATATTTCCGGGGAAACTTGGCTGACTTGGCGTGTAAGCATCCTGAATCCAGGATGGTGTCTGGGTTAGTTCCCTCTTCCTTCCTTGGTTCTCTCCTTCTCCTTCTCCTCCAGTATCTGAAAGTGTCCTTTCCTGCCTCTCCAGTTCCTCTCTCCCTCCAGGACCTCTCCAGGACAGGTCACATGTGTCTGTGTGAGTGTGTGAGTCTCTGTGAGTGTGTGTGTGTACGCGCGTGTGTGTGTGTAGGGATATCACAGAGAGGGGTGGTTCTTTGACCAAGCTAGAATTATATACTCAGCAAAACTATCTTTCAAAATATAGGCGCTCAAATGCCATGGGCCACACTGCTTTTGCAGACAGTACTCAGGACATTCCATCATTCCATCTCCCTCTCCCCCACTTTAAGACGTGACAAACCGAGGCTTATAGCACTTGGAAGACAGACAGAAGCCCTGCCAACTGTGAAGGGCCGAGCTGAAGCTCCAGTGCAGTCAGACCCCAAACTCTTCCTATGCTTTCCACTGGGCCTCCCTTCCACCCCCCCACCAGTCCTCATCTTGCCTCTTCTTTCCCTGCTCCCCCAGACCATCCCATCTGACCAGCTACTGCCAGCATCCTTACGCCTTGTTACACATCCCGTGGCTGCCAATGGTTAGGGTTTATCAAACACTGAAACTTGATCTTCACAAGTCCCATGAAGGAGATGTGGCTAGGCCCAGGGGAATAGCCTGAGAGGCTGAAGGTGTGTTTATGCCCTCATGGGCTAGCTGCTTTTCTGACTCAAAACCCAGGCCTCCTTTGGAACTCCCATTTCACCCAGCTCCTTTGTAGATAATCCAATGTCAAAGTCAAGAGTAAGCCAGCCACTAGGCATGTACGCTTACCTGTGAAAGTGCATACTGATATTTCAGTGTTCGAGATCTTGCTCACTGTGGATTTTTAAAAACTAATTTTTATCTAAACAAATTACATGGAAATATTATTTATTTGAGTTCTGAGTTGATCTTTTGCCTCTCTGTCTCACTCCATCCTGCGAGGTCAGCCTTGTGGTCATCGTTTGCCTCAGATCTTCCAGGAAGTCTGTCTGATCAGAATGGCCCAGGGAGAGCAGGTGAGTGCCCAAGTGGGTGTGGGGTACAAGACACCACTCGCTTTTCTCCAGAGGGGTCAATGGTGCTGCAATGCACAGGCTGCCGTCCTGCTACTTTGAATCAACATAGCGAAGCCTTTTCTGCGAAGGGGACTCTTCAGGACCCGACTTCCATGGATCCCTCCGCTTTGGCCTAAAGGAAAGCAGAAGGAACATTTTGATCAAGGTTTTTCTTAGAAAAGCCCTCCATGGACCTGTTATGGGAAACGAAGCTGGTTTTGTTTTCTTTGATTAATCACAGTGTCCTGTTTCCAAAAGCAAATGTGGCCTTGGATCTCCTGAAAGAGCACAGCCTGTTCTGTGAAGGAGAGAGCTGTCCCCAGGACCCATGCAACCCTGCCTGTACCTGCCGGGGAGTTCAGGTTACCCCCCTTTTCCCTCTGCGTTCTCGGAGTTCAGGTTACCCCCCTTTTCCCTCTGTGTTCTCTGCCAGTAGGAGCAGGAGAGATCTTTCAAGATTTCTTTACAGTTTCTTGAAAGCTGGAGGGAGAAGCCGGCAGTGACTTATATAACAGCAGAGCCCTTTAAAGCAACAGCGTCTTCCTATAGGGATGGGGTAGTTCCTGGCCAGTGTCTGTTTCTGACTATAAAGAAAAATGTACACGTTTTGTGAAGAAAATTAAGGCAGCCCCACCCACCCTCCCACCCCTGCCATCCCGTCACTACTTCCTGTACTGTCATCAGAGAAATACAATTTCCAGGGTGACGATGGGGCAGGCAGGTAGCGACAACAATAACAACAAAACCCTTTCTGAAGAAATAGCAGGGGAAACCTTGTTCACTAGCCTGGGGGGGGCACAGCACTGTTACTCTGTGAGAAAGGAGAAGAGGGAGAGAAAGCTGTGTAGAGCATGTGTTTGTTTTCACTTAAGGAGTCGGGAAATCCTATGAATAACCAGCCTGGCCTTTTCTTCGCAGGGGAGTCCTGCCCTTTGATTTAAGGCCTGTATCTGTAGACTAAACACCCCTGGATGTGTGTCACATGTCCCGGCCTCTATAGCCCCTTGATTCCACTTTGCTCCCATTTTAGAGATGAGGAAACTGAGACCTGCAGACTGGATGACTTGCCTGGTATCCCAGCCCATCAGACTCTGAGCTAGCATTTCCTGTCTCTGGCATCACTCTCAGGAGCCCAGCTCCTTGCTTCTAGATAGTCATTTTCAGCTAAGGGCAATTTTGTGTGTGTGTCCGTCTGTCTGTCTGTCTGTCTGTCTGTCTGTCTGTCTGTCTGTCGGTGTCCTGTTTCCAAAGCGGCCTTGGATCTCCCAAAAGAGAACCTATGCTGTGAAGGAGAGGGCTTGAAGCCATCCTCAGGACCCACGCAGCCTGCCTAGTCCTCAGAGACTGTATGTGGCAGTGAGTTCAGGCTATTCTTTCCTGTGTGTTTTCCTGCCAGCAGGAGACTGCTGCAGACATGGTAGTAGGAGACCAGAGATGCTTCCATATGACCCCCAACACACAGGGGGACCACCCTAAGTGCATGTGTTGCTGATCCCGAGAAGCCTTGGTCTACACTGTGCTAGACCACTGAGGGAAACACTCTCCTTTGAGGGTTGCTAAGAGCTATTCTGCCTCCCAGCAGGATTGGCCTCTCTCCAGTTCTGCCGTCAAAGCTGCTGTATCCAATGCCCTCTGGCTATGGTCAAGCATTTGCCCCTGCCCAAGTTCACTGTAGGGACACACAGCAAGCTCATCAGCGGGACCTGATTTTTATAATTTATGGTCACAGGGCGCCTGTCTTCATTTAGCAGCAAGCCGGCTGGCATCCGTCCTGCTAGGGAGGAAGTAGTTACGAAGAGGCCTGCAGCCTGGGCCAGCTGACAGTCCATGGTATTTGGGGATGGCTGGTGCTCAGAGGCACCTGGGAATAGGCCTGGCCTAGATGGCGCTGAGCACGAGGTACCCCTTCAGACCCATCCGTCAGCAGCGGGCCTTGCCAGAGGATGGCCTATTGAACATTTCCAGGAATAGCACTGCCAAGCCTGTCAACTGCTTTCTTGGAAATACACTCAATAAGGATGGCTGTCCTCCAGCAGGCAGAGCAGAAAGCCTGGCCTGGACCACACCACCAAGAAGTGGCAGCGCCTGGAGGCGGATGTCCTCAGGACCTTCAGAATGGGGTGTGCTCTTGTGGGGCTTCCTGTGGGGCTCCCAGCAATTCCTGGAGCCACTGGGGATGGAAGGAGATGTGGGGTGGCCTGCAGAGTTCTTGGTACCGATTCCTTCAGACAACTTGGTGCCCTTCACATGCAGAGGCTGTTTGTTCAGACAGCAGCAGCAGCAGGAGGGTGACAGGCTAGATGGCCAGGTCTTGTCAACAGTGATCTCACATCGCCTGGCAGGGTTCACTTGCACTCCTCCTGTGTTACTCCCAGGGACACCCAAAGGAGCCCCAGAGAGGGGGGATTCTTTCTTTCCTGACCCCACATTCCAGTCATTCTGAGAATATGTCAAATACAAGACAAAAATGAAAGAAACATTATAATTCGATTGCCTTACCCCAACCGTGTGCAAAATCAACCTCTTAGTTCATGGAGGCCTGATAAGCCTGTTGGCATTGGGCCACCCCTGCAACTTCTGTTGACCGCTGGGATGTTTCAGGGGGAGCATGGGTGGTGATGCTGAATCAAAGAGCTCACTAGAGACCCAGGCATGGGTGTCATGCACAAACAACCCCAAACTCTCTGGAACCTTCAGGAAATGTTGTTTAATCATATCCTTTAAGTTATGAGAGAATTACAAAGTTTCTTGTAGAGCATCCTTTTATTTTGAAGAGCCACAAGAAAAGGTTTAGGACTTACACAGAGCTACCACGAGCTAGGGATCACACAGCCAGACACTGTGGGGATTCCCGGTTTGATTTAAATTTCCGATAAGCAAGAAATCACTTTTTGAGGTACGTCCCAAATAGTTGCTGTTTATTCAAAATGCAGACGAGCTGGGCATCATTTGTTTGGTTAAATCTGGCCATCCATTTTGGGAGAAGGATTGGCCTGCTTATTAAATTATGACAGTAAATGTCAACATGAAATCAATAGAAAACCATTCCAGACAAACAAGGGGAAGGAAGGAGAACGGAATCCAGGAAGAGGGAAAGAAAGAGAGAGCAGGAAGAGGCAGATAGGCAGAGAGAAAGAGAAATAGCTCCCCGAGGACAGAGATGAAGACAAGACACTTTCAGGAGGTTACGAACGATCTGGGAAATGATGGTTTTGCACTGAGTACCATTCCAGGGAGTTGGGTTGGCTCCTGCATCTTCTGATGCTCTTCTGTCTGGTGAGACTCACAGTAGCTGCTAGGGAGAGATGAGGGTTCAAGCTGCGTCTGCATCATCTACATCCACCCACATTACCACAAATCAGGGCTTTTCAAGGGACTGGCCTCCTGTATCAGAACCCTACAAATCAGACCAAACCTAAAGTGCCCCCCCATGCTAGGCCAGGTGATCAAGCTACCTGTAAGCAGTCACAACATGGAGAGTCATACAATGGGCTGGCAGAGCATCATTGTCTGGGCTGGCATGATCGGGTCCCTGTTTTCCCTGTAAAGTGACTTTGAGTACCAGTCCCCCTCTTGGTCTTGGTCTATGTTCCTGAAGCCCACTGCCTGTCCATGCTTGGCTCACTGGAGCCTTGTCTACAGAGAGTCCCCTTTAACTGGTGAAAGCCGGTGTGACTTTTAAACTTTTTGTCCAATACTCCTCTTTGACAGGATGAGATCAAATCTTAGAACCAATCCAATGGCAGGACAGGCTCATTCTACCCCCCCCCCCATCTTTCCCTACACAGTGTGGCCTTTGTAGCTTGTGTGTTTCCAAAGAATTTGGGATCGGAACAATAAAATGGACTCAACTGCCACAAATCCATGGAAGGTTTTTGTTGTTGAAGATGACTCAGGAACACTCCAGCAGCTTCTGCATCAGGGTCATCGTCTTGAGGAGCAGAAGTCCTGGCACCCAACAGCGGAGGCTTCTTGAGTTGCTAGCACCCTCTTTTACCCACAGATGGAGGTCAGGGTGGCCTAACCCAGAGACGAAGGCTTGGCAGGCTTCTGAGGGTGGAGATGAGAACTGGGCCTTCTGACAAAAAAGCCTGCGCAGGCTGAGCCCGCCAGCTACCCTGTGTCTGGAGAAGTGGGAAAAAGGCTGCCTTTGGTTAACCCCTGCCACTTGGATGCTAAATGCCTGCCCTCCCAGGTCCTTGAGGACTTGTCTGGTGGACCTTTAGTGTCTGTCTGTCTCATGCTCTGTGTCCTAACCAACCCCTCTGTGTGTGTGTGTGTGTGTGTGTGTGTGTGTGTGTGTGTGTGTGTGTGTAGTATTATTTCTCGGGTATCATCCACTATTTCTTGTTTTGTTTTGACACAAGATCTTTCACTGGCCTAGAACCCGACAAGTAGGCTAAGCTAGCTAGCCAACAAACCCTAGAGAGCCCCTTGCTTCTACTCCCCAGCCTTGGGATTACAAGTATTTACCATCATGTCCAGCTTCTTAAAGGATTCTGGCAGCCAACTCTGGCCCTTCCTTATGTTTGCAAGGCAAGCAATTTAACTAACTGAGCTGTCTCTTCAAACTTTTCTCCCTTTGCTTCCTAGTCATGGGATGAATAGTTTGCTCTGCCATCTGCACACCTCCATTGCAAACCAGAAGCCCCTCAACCCAAGGCCTAACAGCAATGGCTCTTTCTGATAATGGGCTAAAACTGTGAGCTGTAATAAGCCTCTTTATGAGTAACTTGTAATGTTGACAGAAGGCTGACTATCATGCTAGATTGAGAAGCAGGTCCCACTGTAAAGCCAAGGGGAGAGTAGAAGAGACACACAAAATGTCCCACTGTGCCAAGACCCTATTGAAGGCACTGAGGACATTCAGGCCAGTCACATAGGACGTTACCAGGAAACGGCCAACATTACTGAGAAACTGCTCTGGTTATACAGGAACATTTTCCCCATCAGTCTGTTGAGGTTTGAACTTAGGCAAACCCATGTTTTGACCTTGAACAAGTAAATTAACAACTCTGTGCCTGAGTTCCTTAGCTGTATTAAGGATGCTTACATTAGCTACCTCCTAATCTTTCTTAAGGTGATCAGATGACCCAAAATACAGAAAGTGACCCTGTGATGCCTTAGGAGATGTCATCTATTGTCATTATTACTGAATAACATACTTCAATGGGCAGAACCTGAATGGTCACAAAGGAAAAACATAGTTTCCTATGACTAGAGCAGCCGTCTTGGAGTGTATAAGTGAGCTTTTGTGTGTGAGTGTATGCATGTAAATTCATGTGTATGTGTGTGTTAGTGTGTGTAAGCATGTGTGAGTGTGTGTGTAAGCATGTGTGTGTGTGTGTGTGTGTAGCACCTTTAAACAGGATGGCTAGGGTAGGCCTTCCTGGGAAAGGTATTCTTGGCTAGAGGCCAGAAGAATGCAAAGACCACAGAGGAGCTGGGGTAAAAACCCTCTGAGAAGGAGGAACAGCGCAAAGGCCCCGCCCAGGGCAGAAGAGCACTTTGCATGTTGATGGGCAGTGGAGATGTTGAAGTGTGGGCTCAGAGCAGGGCAGTGGGAACTGCAGTCATGGGGGTGTAGGGGCACTGACCCTTCAGGGGATCATAGCCTGCATAAGAGTGCTTGTTGCTCCAATCCTAGCCCATCCATTCCCCCATCGCCCACACACAGTACTTCCTAATCTCAAACTTGAACAGGCTTTTGAATCACCTGGGAGACTCAGCAGACTACTGCTGCCCCTGTCCCCACATATCTGGCGGGAGCTGAAAACCTGAAGTTCCAGCAGGATCAGTCTGTGCTAATGTCACCACCTGGTACACATGTTGACACCTGTCCCAGTCTGGTAGCATGTGTTTGATGGAGACCTCATTAATTTGTCTTCAGTTTATATTCACTGAGTGAGCTAAGTCCTTTGTGACATGATTACCTCACAAGAGGAAGAGCCCTTTTGAGTGTAAACAGTGCCACGGAAGTCCCAGAGAGGTTGGAGAGATGCCTCAGTGGCTGAAAGTACTTACTCTTCTTGTAGAGGACCCGAGTGCAGTTCCCAGCACCCACATCAGGCAGATAATACTTCAGCTCTGGGGTGGGGTGGGAGGGTCAGATACCCTTGACTTTCTGGGCCAACTTACTCACATTGCACACGCATACACACAATTAAAAATGATAAAAAAAATAAGTGTTGGAAAAAAGGAAGGAAAGGAGAAAGGGAGGGAGGGAAGAAGGGAGGGAGGGAGGGAAGGAGGGAGGGAGGGAAGGAATCCCAGATGTCCCAGAGAATGGACTGGTTGGACCTTCTACCTCATAAGGATGAAGAGAGTAGACACCATCTCTGGCTAGGGAGAGATTAGAATCCAGGCCAGAGTCTGTCTTGTATTTGAACCTCCAGCCTTCAGAACTGTGAAAAGTGTTTGGTGTTTAAACCACCAAGTCAGGGTGTTCTGTTCCAGATGGACGGAGACATTGGGTGACACTCAGGGTCTACTCAGAGAGCCATTGCTCTGGGAGATAGACTCCATCTTTTCCATGAGGATTTTGTGTTTTGTTTTTATGATGCTGGAACTCAAACCCGGGGCCCTGCACATGCTAAGCAAGTGCTCTGTCACTCAGCTCCTGTTTCTTCCTCATTTTAGACCTTCCCACTCCCCAAGGCTAACCTGCCCTGATTCCTGCATATAATAGCTACATAAATTGCAAGGCCTACTGCAAGACCACGGGTTCTTGCTCAAAAATCAGAAGGAAGATGCACATCTACTGAACTGTACAGTTATCTTATTGCTGCAAAATATTTTACTATTGAAAGCTGATAAGCAAAATGACATTAAATAACGACAAATTTTAAATGGAAAAGAAGTTTTCTGAGTTCATGATTTTATGTAATAAACAATATTTTACATCATTATGCTGACATGACAAATAAGATGTTTTAGGCTGGTTTTCTTGCATATTCATTCAAATGGTGAAGCTTGTGCTTTTAGCAAATTAACTTTCAAAAGACGTCATTGAAAGCAATGCCAATTGCTGTTGGCAATAGGAAAATCAAACACTTTCAGATAAACTTAACTTTGATAATCAAATCCAATACAGGTGTTTCTGGAAGAGGTGTCATGATTCCATAGATGATGAGGTCAGGGTAGAGTTCTGAAAACTTACTTGAAATATGAATTCAGTAAATCTGTAGGTGATAATATTGTGGGACTATTTTCCTGGAAGATTTAGCTCTTCTTACAATTTAGCTTCAAATATTTCAGTATTAATTACTTATGTTTTCTGATCTATCCTAAGACTTGTGTAGCTTGGGGTCTTAGCAGTTTTAATATAATTTAGGATGTCTTTTTATGTTCTCAGTGGCTATGTCTTCAGACACAAGGGAAATTAATTTGAAGGTTATTTAGTCAGTAACTGCCAGTTTATCTGAAACTCTGTATGAAGTTAATGTTTCATTTTGTCAAATAGAACGGTGTTCCCATTTAAGTTCTGTTTCTAAGCCTGTAGAAATGTGTTTTGTGATGTGCCAACAGTTCTCAAAACTAGAGGTTCTAAACAGTTGAAAATAACCAAGACAGCCTCACTATGTAGCTCAGATTATCAGTAAATGCATGATCCTCCTGCCGCAGCTTGTGAGTCCTGGGGTTACGAATGTGTACTACCACAACCCTAGTGTCCTTTACTGGAACGTGCCTGTGAACACTCTTTATTTTGTAAGAATTTACCAAGGAACTTTCTACCTGGCCATCAGCAGTCACTGTCCTAGTGTTGTCTGGAGAGTTAGTATTTGTACAGATGCCACAGGGAAAGTCATGGAATGTGCAGACAAGCTGTGTCCTTCATTTTCCACATGCTGACCCCAGAGGATGCCCTTCTCTCTCCCACAGCTGCTGCTGCTGCTGCTGCCCCTGCATCTGCTACTCTGGCTGCTACAATCACCTTAGACTTCAGCTCACACGTGGTTTCTAAGTCCCTGAGCCAGCAATCAGCCGTTGTCCATTGCTATACTTGCAAGCTGAGCTTGCACGTGTATGGTAGCTTCCTGTTGCCAAAACAAAATGTCCCCAGTGATTAATTTATGAAGAGAGAAAAGTTTAGTTCAACCCCCAGATTTGAAGGTTCTCCCCCATGTAATGGAGTAAATATATTTTAACATACACTATCCACAGTAGAGCGTTTGTACTCCGGTCAAGGAAGTGCAGACGAATACGACCCGAGAACGGATCAGGGGCAGAGGAAACACCCAGCATGAGTGCTATGACCGTCCCAGGCCAGCAATACTCCTCCTGACTACACGGTCAGAAAGTGCTGCTGCCCAGACCCTGTCTGGTCTCAGATCCCAGATAAGGCTTGGAAAGGTCATGCTCTGTGAAAGGAGTGTTCCCAACCCTGCTTTGCAGACATTTTATTTTGGAGAACCGATAAAACCTGAAGAAGGGATCAAGACACTAGCAGAGGATTAGAAGGGATTAAGGAAATCGAATGGTGTGATCCAAAGCACACAAACTCGACCCTTGAGAAAGAACAGATATGGCAGAGATTATGAATCTTGTGTTGGCAAAGGCGTTAGGATCTCTCCAATTTGGAAAACATGATATACTCGGGTCACTTCACTGGAAATGGGGGAGGGTGAAGATTTTCAATAGGAAAATACATACATGCAGAAAGTTAGGCAAGAAAGTCATCTCAACTGGTACATGCTCAGGTCTTGTGGAGTACTGGAGCCCTACTCAGGTCAACTGACCATCACCTTGGGCTTCAACCATATTGGGTGTCTTTGACTTGGGATAACTGCTGTGGCCAGCATAACAGTGACACTGGAAGTAAAATGGTAAGGCCACCATTCCTGGTAGGTAGGTTGGCCTGGTGGAGACACTGTGACATGGGGTTTCAGGAAGCTATCCGTGCTACTCAGCATAAAGACTGGGTTGTGGGCTGAGGAAGCCTTGGGAACACCCGGTTACCTCCAATTTTAAACATCCCAATGTGAGCTTATTTATTATATAAGATCGGCAATTAGCTCTACTTAGGTTTTTCAAGGCGAAAAAGCTAGAGATTATTTATGACCAAATTTTCCAACAAGTCCCGGAAAGTCAATTCACAGAATAATTGATGTTACTTTTTATTGCTGTCTTTCATGGGGACTTTGCCCATTTCTTAGAGGAACAATTTTGTGATTATCCTAAAAGAAGGTTGTTTGTGGTGAGGTTGGGGTTTCTTGACTGCCTGGAGAGTAAAATGTTCTACCACTGAGAAAAACAAGCAGAACAGCCCAACCCTCTGAGACTCTTTCCAGAACCCTCTGTGGATGACACATGTCATAGAATTGCAGGGGCCCGGAGCTTGCAACTCATATTCCAGTGGTAAGTCAATACGCCTCTGTTGTGGGAGCCTCTTTGTGTAAGAGAAAGAAGGCTACTTAGGAAAACTATGGATGGAGCCGAAGTCTAAGGGACACACTGATATTTGCTCTTCAGGTCCTCGCTGAGGACAATTAGGACATCCTCTGCAGTTCTTCCCAGGAGGGACTATGCAGATTTTTCATTTAACCCTTGGGGGAGAAGCACCTGAACACCCAGTAAGTCTTTTTCTTAAACTCATTTAAACGGAAAATAACGAAGCAGACATTTTTAGATGAAAGAGAAGTAGCCTGTTCTCTGACAGTGCTCCCATAAGGCATAATTGAAATTTTTATGCAATGATTTTCAATTTTTAATCACTTGTTTTTTTTTATTTTATGTGCACTAGTGTTTTACCTGCATGCTTGTCTGTGTGGGGATGCTGGGTACCCTGGAATTGGAGTTACAGATAGTTGTGAGCTGCCATGTGGGTGCTGGGAATTGAACCCTAGAACTCTGGAAGAGGAGCCAGTGCTCTTAACCATTGAACTATCTCTCCGGCCCTTGTAATAGCCGTCTGACAACAACCAGCTCACTGTGCAGACCTGTTGGATTGGAATGCTGACTCTGGTACCTGGCATCTATGTGATCTGGCAAGCTTCCTAAATTCTATAGGCTTCCATTTTCCCATCTGAGAAATGAGGATAATAATAGTATCTATTTAAAGATTAAATGGGAGCATCTATGGAATGGCTAGCTGAATGCTTGGCATGCGCTGAGGCAGCTGGGACAGTTAGGATTATTTATCATGAAATAAGGGAGCTGGGGTTAGAGACATGGGTCCACGGCTAGGAGCACTTGCTGTTCTTACAGAGAGCAGACCTGGGTTTGATTCCTAGCACCCCCATGGTAGCTCACAACCATCTATAACTCTAATTCCAGGGGATCCAATGCTCTCTTCTGACCTCCTTGGGAACTGTATGCATGCAACACACACACACACAATTAAAATGATCTAAAATCAGGTAGTTTGGAAATGCTAGTTGGCTAGGAGATGTTAGTGTTGATGTATTCCTAAGAGCTGAGCCCTGCCCCAGCCTCTCCTCTGCCCTGTGAAAAAGTCTCTGAGGAAAGAGGGTGGAATGTTTACTCAGCAATGTGAATGAACTTGACTCAACTTAAAAGTGGTTTAAAATGTTGAGCTACATGTTCTGTATATTTTATAAACCAAGTCAATAAATTAAAATTGAAGTTATTCTAAAAAACAAACAAAATAGGAGATTTCTGTTCCCCATGAAGTTCTTTGGTTAATCGCCTTGGTATATCATCACTTGGGCTGTAAATGTCCTTCAAAGTACACATGGTAACATCTGGCTTCCCAGCCTGTGGTACCGGTGAGCAGGGGCAGAAGGTTTTGGAGGAGGGGCCTGGAAGGGAGGAGACTACCAGGGTGGGGCTGTGCCCTCGAAGGGGGATATTGAGACCCTGGCCCCTTTCTCTTCCTCACATTACCTGGCCACCCTGACGCAAGTCATTTCCGCCAGCACACTGTCCTGCAATGACGTCCAGTTCCTCTACGGGGCCACAGTAACAGAACGAGGCAATCCCGGCCTGAAACCGCTGCAACTATGAACCAAAACAAACATTTTTTCCTTTCAAATTGTTTGACTTGGGTGTTTCCTTACCACACAGAAAGCTGACAGGGGGGCGGGCCGAGGGGGGTTCCAGCATGGGAGAGGGGAAGTAGGAGGAGGTCTGTTCACCTTTGTTTTCCGTCAGGACAGTTGCCGGCGCCTCTAGATGAAAACTGTCCCAGCTCTGTCTGCTTTCCCTTGCTAGAGCCATAGCATACACCTGCCAGCAATGGTGACTAAGAACTTGAGCTCCGGGGATAAGACTGAATTCTCTAGGCAGTTTTTTCCCCAGCATGGGCTGCTGAAAACCCATCTTTTCAGGAAGCCATGGAAGAGGCGAGCTTCACCCACTAGTCAGTGAAATGGAGAAAATGTGGACATCAAAATAAATAATGAGGGCTGGAGTTATGGATGCAGCGTTTGCCTACCATGCACACAAAAGCCCCAGGTTCTACCCCAGCACCACACAAACTGAGCGTGGCGGTGCATTTCTGTAACCCCAACACTTGGGAGGCAGAGGCAGGGGGATCAGTCAAGATCTTCTGCTGTGTAGTGAACTGAAGGCAAGCCTGGGGTACATGAGGCTGTCTCAAAAAACTAAAGAAATAATGGCAGAAGTGCATTACAACCCATTGAATATAAAGTGGGAAGTCACAAGTCCACGTACCTAAATGAATAAGTAGAAAATTCACACATACAAAGATATTTATATACTTTAAACTACCCCTCCCAATATACTTACTAGATACAAAGAGCAATTGAAGCCCTGGTAGATGCATCCTTCTGCAACATTAAAGGTGAATGGCCAGCTGGGCTTCTGGTCCATCTGACAGGATGCAGCGAGAGGACCCCAGCATCACCCTTGTGCCATGATGAAGGCCTGACTGTAGTTATGGGGAACACAGGAAGTCCCTAATGGAGGCTCATTTTGAAACAGAAGTGACCGTCAGAAGTGTCAAGGTCATGAAAGACAAAGACCTAGAAACTTTCAAACTGAAGCAGAGGGAAGCAGAAACCCAACCACAAACTGCTTCATTTTAGATTCCTTAGCCATGAAGGGACAACTGGTATACTTTCAGATGGCGTCCAAAGTGTGGACAGTGGAGACACAGCAATGTTGATTTCCCGGTGATGGCTGAACTGTGATTATGCAGGAGGGCATGCTCGTTTGTAGGGTTCACACATGGAAATGTCCAGGGTGACTGGACATCACAGCAGCAACTTCATATCTAATCATTTAAGAAGAAATTCTATGTACTGAGCACTCGGCTTTTAATAAGTATCACTGTATCTTAAAGTAAAAAAAGACAAGGAAGGACATGATGGAAGAAGGGAGGAAGGACAGAGGAAGGGGGGAAGGAAGGGAGGGAGGAAGGAAGGAAGGAAGGAAGGAAGGAGGCATCATCATAGTGAGATTCATTCAGGTGGTCCTAGCTTCCAGCCTTGAATTCTCCTTGAGCTTGAAGAGCCCCTTTAAAGATTCCTGTAGGAATGTGTACCAGTTACTTTCACAGCATCTTAAGGGGAGAGGTTGACTCTGAAATACGGTGTGGGGATGCAGTCCATCGTGACAGAAAGGACATGTGGCAACAAGAGTTGGTGCTACAGCTTCTCTACTTGTTGGTCAGCCAGGAAGCAGAGGTCAGGTCAGAAACAGTCACCAGCTACCCTCAGTGACCCATTTCCACTAGCTAGACTTCAGGTTCCACAGCTTCCCAGTAGTTCAAACCTTAATAGGACCTGAGTGAAAATGGGTGGGGGCAGAGGGAGGAAGGAAGGAGAGGAAGAGGAGGAAGAATGAGCACCAGTGAATGTTTGTACTTAATCTGGAGACACCATGACACTTGGTAGGAAATATCATTAAGTGTGTACGTGTGCTCCTGTGTAGAGAGACTTTTTAAAACAGAGATCATACCACATGTACAGTTTATGATATTACCTACTTAGTCTGAAAATTACTTTTTATTTGAGATATGGTCTCACTGTGTAGTCCTAGTTGGTCTAGAGCTTGCGACGTAGACCAAGCTGGCCTTGAACTCACAGAGATCCACCTGCCTCCACCACCCACGCGTTGGGACTAAAGGATGTGGCACCACACCCTGTGACACATTATTCTAAAGGTTAGTTAATAAATAGCCATCAGTTGTGAATCATAGTGATTTATTTAACCAACCCCAGCTGTGGTTTGGTTTAACACGCCGGTTCCACCCTCCATCCTCTGGATATTGGCATCTCTTACCTCAGTGTGAGAGCAGAAAGGGAAAAGCCTACAAGATAATGTCTAGGAGAACTTACAGTGTTTCTGCTTTCCCACGACAGAATTGGGCTCTGGAGAGGAAGTTTTGACAATGATAAAGATAATCTTGAACTGGTGAGCTGAATTCATTTTTTTCTTTTCTCCCTTTATTTTTTGATGGTAGAAGATTCTACTGGAGACTGGATGTAGGAACATCATGCATGAAAGTAAGGCACTCTATGCCAAGCTACAGCCCCATCCCTCAAATGAGCTGAATTCAAATCCCAATTCTCTTCTCCCAGGTATCTTAGGACAGGGTATGTAATGTCTCCACGCTGTAACATAGGGATGAAGTAAAATGTGCCCTTTCACAAAGTCATTGAAAAACTGACAAGTTGTAAAGAGTTCACACAGGGTAAGATTTCATTGGTATTAGCCATTGTTAGAATTATAAATAAATCCGAGGCAGCTTTTCGGGTCCAAAGAAAAGACAGCAAGTAGGTCAGCCCCCTCCCTGAGAGGGGAAAGTCCCCTTTCCTGGTGACAGGAGTAATTATGATGGAAAAAACATTTTGCAAGGTCTGGAGCTGACGTACACGCCTTATGACATTTTAATCTCTGAGTAATAGATTCCATTGCCTACAGAGCCATGGCATTTTCATGTATTGCTTTTTCCTCTTCTCTCTCAGACCTGGAGTCTACCTCCTGTTGCCTACTTTCTTCCTCCAGCCACCAGGCAGTCTCTGGACAACACTCACTACTATGACAGGTCTTACCCTGGCGAGGGGGCCGGAAGGCCCAGCAAGGCACCCTGTGTTCTTTAAAGGGATGCTGAGAGGTCCTTAATTCCCCCTCTACCTTTACATTTTCTCCCAGTGGTATGCCCAAATGATGCTGGGATTAATTTTAAGCTCATTATATTGCTGTCAACCTTCATATACTGTGATTCTGACTGTAACCTTAGTGTTCCAGAGCATAGTCCCCCTGATACCCCCAGAGACTGCATTTTCTATGTTTCAGTGGTATTTTATTTAACTGAGATGAGGAAGAAAACTTCTCAATGGGAGAGCTTGAGTAGAAGATGAGGGGACTGGGCATAACAGTCTTAGGGTTCCTAATGCTTCCATGAAACACCACTACTGTAAGCAAGTTGAAGGGTTTATTTGGCTTATACCTCCACATCACTCTTCATCATCCAAGGAATAGGGCAGGAACTCTCACAGGGCAACAACCTGGCTCACGGAGCCGTGGAGGAGTGCTACGTGCTTGTCTGCTTCCCACGGTTTGCTCAGCCTGATTTCTTTTGGAGCTCCGGACCATCAGCCCTGGGAAGGCACCACCCACAATGGGCTGGGCCCTTCCGCATCGATCATTAATTAAGAAATTCCCTACAGGTTTGCCTCCAGCCCAACCTTACGAAGGCATTTTCTTAATTGATGGTCCCTTTCTCTCAAGTGACTTTAGCTGTGTCAAGCTGACATCAAACTACCCACCACAAACACCCATGACACACTTGCTGGGAATCTCACAGTATGACTCAAGGCGTGCTGAGTGAGGGTGTGGACAGTCTTCCTCTAAAATGTGGGTAATTACTCCCCGGATCCCAGTTTATCTCCTTTATGAAGTTCTAACTGGTCGCATTCTCCCCCATTTTCAAGCCTTGGCTCTGTGTCTCCCTCTTCTCTGCCCACCTTTCAGACCTAGCTTGGCAGAGCAACACAGGAAGAAATGATGATCTCCTCACCCAAGGGTGAAGTATGATGGTGGGAAAAGGATGCTTTGGAGCATTTTTAAACCCCCAGCTGTGAACGTTGGATGGTTACCTGAGGAGCTGCGGAGTCTCTCTCTCTTCTTCCACAGGGCCTGCCCTCCCCGGCAGTCTTCAGGTCTACTTTAATCACCATAAGCTTCCCAGGGCAGGAAACAATAAACTCACATCAAAGTTTCTGATTCAGTCCTGGGAAAAAAAAAGCCACTTACACACCTTCAGTGTCAAGGCCGCTGCTTAGCTTATCAGTAAAAAACGCCATAAAACTTCAGGGAAAACCTTGACTCTTATTCAAAATAATCTTCATAACCTGGAGGTGTGGCTTTCTTTATGCTTGAGTAAAGATAAAACCAATGATTTCCTTCCAGGAAAGTGGTGATACTCGGGGAAGGAGTGAGGAAGAGGAGCCCCCAAACTTCTGTAAGCATGCCAGGGGCGTGCCAAGGAAACAGACGTGGGGGCGGGTTGTTATAGAATATTATTTTAACTAGGCAAAGATGGGTTACACTTGTCTGTGCTCCAGACTATCACATTAACTGTGCAATGGTGTGCTACTTTTGTTTATGCTGCAGTGTTTAATGATGTAAGGATGTGTGTTTAATTATGTAAAGATGAGTTGCATCTGTTTCATCTTGCCTGCCCAAGGCACCTGGTTGGTCTAGTAAAGAGCTGAACGGCCAATAGCTAGGCAGAAGAGGGATAGGCGGGGCTACCAGGCAGGTTTAAACAGACAGAGAGGCAGTGGAAGTAAGGTACACAGAAGTAAGAAAGGTAATCAGCCCCAAGGCGAAAGGTAGATAAGGAGAACAGGATAATTTTAGTTAAAAGAGCTAGCCAGAAACAAGCCTGAGCTAGGCTGAGCATTCAAAGCTAACAATAAGACTCCGTCGTGATTTGGGAGTTGGTTGGTGGCCCGAAAGAAAACGTCTGGTGTTGGGAGGGCATAGGTGGCATTATTTCCATACGGGGGCCCTCAGAGGAGGCAGTGGCCTTTGTGCAGTGACCCGCCAACTCCTGGATTCAGAGTCAGAGAATCGTGTCATGTGGCAGTTTCCTTGTTTCTAGAATGCCATAGAATCTTCCAGGGTGGTTACTGAAATTCAGCAAAGCTTTGGAATTTTGAATCACCTCAGCAAAGAAAGACAAACTGTCTTTTATTTATTTATTTTTCAATGTTTGGGAGCACACTAAGGACCTTGTACATGTTAGACAAGTACTCTATCAGTGAATTACACGCTTAGATCCCTGTCCACCCCAATGTCTTTCTTCCCCACTATTAAAATGTACCACTAAAAATGCCTTTTCCTTAATAAAAAAAAATCGCCACTTAATTCATACATACTCAGGAAAAAAATTAAGAATTTGTAATTTTACCAAAAGGCACTATCTGAGCTGGTCCTTTTATTTCCAGAAGCCATTTCTCTAAATTATAAAGTTTTAAATTTCCTGATGGTTAGCTCCACATTGATAAAAATACTACACAGACGTCTGTGGTTTATTACATTTATTCTTTATGCACTGATTTCCTGAGTTTTTCTCTCTCTCTCCTCCAGGCTTCACAGTATATATCATTAGCTTCCATGAGTGGCTTTTGTAAAACCTTACCATGGGGGTTCTATTGATTCTTATATGTTATCGTCTGAACCCAGTTAGTTTCTGCTAACTTATCAAAGAAAAATCAATACCGAGTGGAGGAACAAGGTAAGAGGCACAATACTGAATGCCTATAATCTGATCTCTGGTGAAGCTGAGGCTGAAGAATTACAGCTTGAGGCCAGACTAGGCTAATAACAAGCTCTGGACCCATATGTGTGTCCATGGCCCACCTGTCTGGAAGGCTCACTACATTGGCTGGGTTTTTCTGTGTGGTATTTTGTTTATGATCTAACAAATAAAGCTTATCTGAAGATGAGTGTAGAGCTAGCCATGCTATTTAGCCATAGAGGCCAGGCAGTGAAGGTACACACCTATAATCCCAGCACTCAGAGACAAGGGCAGACAAATGTCTGTGAGATCAAGGCCACCCTGGGCTACACGAAACTGATCCAGTCTAAAACAGAAACAGAGTCAATGGTGGCACACACCTTTATTCCTAGCACTTGGAGTCGAATGCCTATAATCCCAGCACTAAGGGGGTGAAGATAGGAAGGGACATGACTGGGCAGAGAGAGGAATATGAGGCAGGGCAGTTAGTCTGAGGATGCCGTCTGTCTGAGGAGGCAGTCTGAGGGGGCAGCCTGAGGGGGCAGCCTGAGGGGGCAGCCTGAGGGGGCAGCCTGAGATGCAGTCTGAGGGGGCAGCCTGAGGGGGCAGTCTGAGGAGGCAGTCTGAGGAGGCAGTCTGAGATGCAGTCTGAGGAGGCAGTCTGAGGGGGCAGCCTGAGGGGGCAGCCTGAGGGGGCAGCCTGAGATGCAGTCTGAGGGGGCAGTCTGAGGGGGCAGTCTGAGGAGGCAGTCTCAGATGCAGTCTGAGGAGGCAGTCTGAGGGGGCAGCCTGAGGGGGCAGCCTGAGATGCAGTCTGAGGGGGCAGTCTGAGGAGGCAGTCTGAGGAGGCAGTCTGAGATGCAGTCTGAGGGGGCATCCTGAGGGGGCAGTCTGAGGACAGGCTCTCCCCTTTAGTCTGAGCATTGGTAGAGGTAAGAACTCTCTAGTGGCTGCTCTGCTTTTCTGATCCTCATGTTTCACCCTCTGACATCTGACTCTGAGTTTTTGTTATTATGAACAATAAGAATTCATGCTACATTTTTGTCTTTTAAAAATTATTTTATTATTTTTTGAGATTGTGATATATTTGAACTTTCAGTTCACAAGTGACCTGAAAGATAATGTCCTCCTAACTCACATTGGGTGATGACCTTTGATACCACCCTTCATTCAGCTGTCTTCCTTCTGAGATTTGGCACTGTCACATGTTCCATTAAGTGCTGGGAGCTGGTGGGGAGCAGGTGGCAAGGATAATTCAAAGGGGCAAATTGCAGGTTCCGTGACTCAGTTGCAAAATCCAGTTTTCAGAGATTTCACTGTTAAAACATCCTGTGGCCCATTCTGCAGCAGCTGGCACTTGCATTCTCTATGTCCCGTGGCTGGGCTGAAGTTTTGCATTCTCTTTTCCCTTCCACCCGCACGTCACCCTGACATAGATGCTCCCATTGCCAGTTGGAAATGATAAACTTGTGAGTGATTGGCTGCTCAAGCTGAGTCAGCTGGCTACTGGAAGAGCCAAGGTTAGCGCACAGAGCACCCAGAACCCTGGCCACTCTCTCCTCCTCTCTCACTTGCAGAGTTAGAGTTTGCTTTTGACTCTTGGTCACTAACCTGCGAAGTAGAATTTAGACAAAAGCACTGTTTAGTTGAGTCAAAGGTTTACGTTTTCAATGAAATGTAGTCAAATCAGTTTCGTGTGCAGACACTCACAAAAGGAAGTTTTGAACCTTCTCTGATCTGACAGGCGTGCAAATAGCAACATTGGCAACTCTGAAATAATTTGGATTATAACAATTAGTGGCAGAAAAAAGTGACTGATTTCCCCCTTAGAATGTTTTATTGTATTTATTTATTGGTGGGGGCAGAGCAAGGTGCGAATGTGGAGGCCAGAGGCCAGCCTGTAGGAGTTTGTCCTCTCCTTTGACCATGTGGGTCTCGGAGATCAAACTCAGGTCACCTAGCTTGCATGCTAAGTGCCCACTGAGCCATCCCACCCGTTCAAAAGCAATTAATGGTTGAATATTGCGAGTTTATCCTAAGTTACCATTATGTTGCATTATTTTATGATGTTCATAGATTTCCTATTATTGTTGCTACCATATGCATATATGATAGAATGTCAAATATAAATGTACATATTACATACAATATGTACCTTGGAAATATATATGTGAAAGATATTTAAGCATTTCCCCAAGGATCTCTTTCAGCCATGACTCATCTTCTTCTTTCTCACACAGCTGTGAGAATCTCAGAGTTTTGACCAAACCCCACTCAGTCTCTGCCTGGCAGCTGCCAGCCACAAAAGGACGTGTCTAAAGGGAGAAGAGAGTTAGGCTCGTTTCTTCACGGCCCACAAGCTTGGGACTACAGAGGGACTACTGACTCAAAGCTCTGACTTGGGGCTCAGGAGTACCAAGGGTTATTCGAGGTGGGAGGTGGCTCAGGGTTGGTCTTTGTCCTCTTCTCTGAAACACTGCAGTGAGTTATCCCCTGGGGCAGGCTCTTGCAATTCTCCTTCTGAATGGTCGAGCTTTGTGTTAGTTGAGACACAGAGCCAAACAATGAGTTTCTATGAATCGGAAAATTGGAAGAAATTTTAACTGTAAACATTTTCCCCATCTTCACGGGCCTTTTCTTCACAATTTAGGATGTCCAGTAAAAAGAAAGGGGCATGGAAGGAATAGGGGGTGAGAAGGGAGATGGGGGGGGAGCAAAGGTATGGCCCCTGGTAAAACTGGGCTCTGTTTGCAGCCCCAAGGAAGGGAGCAGCTTTGCTTTCTAAAAGGGTGTGTGTGTGTGTGTGTGTGTGTGTGTGTGTAAATGTATGTGTATGTGAGCATGTATGTATGTATGTGAGAGTGTGTGTGTATACTGAGTGTCTCTGTGTTTGTGAGTGTGTGTGTCTATATGTGATATGTGTCTGTGTATGTGAGTGTCTATGTGTGAGTATGTGTGTGTATGTGAGTGAGTATATGTGTCTGTGTGTGAGTGTGTGTGTTTGTGATGAGTGTGTGTGTATGTGTGAGTGTGTGTATGACTGTGCATGAGTGTATGTGAGTATATGTGAGTGTGTGTGTATGTCTGTGTGTGAGTGTGTGTGCTTGTCTGTGTGTGTGTGTATGACTGTGTGTGAGTGTATGTGAGTATATGTGTGTGAGTGTGTGTGTGTGTGTCTGTGTCTGTGTGTGTGTCTGTGTGTCTCTGTGTGTGTGTCTTGTCTTCCTCAGTTCTATTGCCCAAGCTTTCACCCATCTGGATGCAAATGCAGAAGCTTCCTGGCCTCCAGACTTGACCTTTTGAGCCCAGACCAAAGAAGAATCAAGTTGTCGTACAGCTGCTCTCACACTCACTATGGGGATGGAGGCAAAGGAGAAGGAGAACTTCCCTTGAGGGTGATGATTTCCTGGAGAGAAATACACTTCCTAAAAGCAGCGCAAGCATGGTTTATGCAACGCCCTACAGCCAGGCTCCTTTTATTTCTCTCCAACTCTGAAACACGGGCTGGAGGTTCTTGCTTATCTTCCATCCCAGGAGGAGAGTCTGATCCTCGGAGGAGGACTTGGTATTATGCCAGGACCTGAATTAGAAACCACAGCCTTGAGATGATGCCAACTGGGCCAATTAAGAAGGTGTTGATGACGCTTCCCAGGAACTAGTTTCTAGATATTTTAACTTTGATGGAAAAGTTTAAGCTTCTAAAAATCCCCCAAGAACCTCATATTTTCCAGGGAATTGTGCCTGGGCTCTTAAGAGCTTCCAGGAAAATGGGATTCTCAGAGGACCTTCCGACCTGCAGGCTCACTGGTCCAATCAAGAGATGTATGGAAAAACAAAAGCAAAGAAGACAGTGCCTGCTCACACACCCCGGGAGAGTTAAGTCTTTAAGAAGTTTGCTGCAAACTAGGCCAGTGCACTGGCTGTGGGAAATGAGTCCCTTCCTGTTCTCTCCACTTTTGGCTGCTGGGGCAGGGTTGGTCAGCAACAATGTCAGCTCATAAGGGGCTCAGATTAGCTCTTTCTCCACCTGGAATTCTCTCAGAATCCTGGCACAGTTAACAGTCTTCTTCAAAACTGGCATAAACTGGTTATTACAGTCTAAAGTATAAGGGTCTATGAACCCTGTGTTCTTACTGCAAACCCTGCAAGGGAGCCCTCACATCTGTCTGTAGACAAAGCTAAGACTCAGAGGAACCAAGAAACTCATGGGAAGTTCAGTTGCAAGTATGACTCGGACAGACTTGGACTTACATCCGCACTTGGGAATCCCTAAGAATAGGTGAGAGCAAGGATGGGGCCAGGATGGTTTAGAGAGTCCTGCTGCACCCAGCTAACCAACCCTTCAGTTACTGGACTCAAGTGTTGCTGGAGTCCTGCAAGAGGAGTCTGACTCTAGTGGGAAGGGATTCCAACAAATAGTTCCAGACAGTGGAAAGAGAAACCGTGAAAAGCAGCACAGAAAGGTAGTCGGTATAGCTACGCAAGCCGGACAAAGGAGAGCAGCACCCTTCGTGTCCCCGGGAACACTGGCATTAGCTCCCAGGGTATAGAAGAAAGGGACAGAAGGGCAGTGTAAGAAATCGACCCCAGTCAGATGGTGGTCCCATTGGTCACTGTCTCAGCACTGGTTAGGCAGGGCTTTGTTGCAACAAGAAAGTCATTGCTTCCCGGACGGTAGATCCGACCCTTGTCTCATGATGTACTGAAATCTGAGGTTAAGTACAAAAGAGAACAACTCAAAACAAAGATGGCACATGCAAAATGGAGCCAGAGATGCTTGCTTTTATGCTTTTGGTTACCCATTGGGCATTGGGGTCAGGTGGGAAAGAGTTGACACTTTTAGCAAAGGTAGCCGCTTAGCCAGTGGTTCTCAACCCGTGGGTCGCAACCCCTTCACAGAGGTTGTCTTAGACCATCAGAAACTGCAAAATACTCACATTCCAATTCATAAAGAGAGCAAAATTACAGTCATGAAGTAGCAATAAAGGTAACTTTTATGGTTGGGGTCATCACAACAAGAGGAACTATATTAAAGGGTCAAAGCATTAAGAAGGTTGAGAAGCACTTCTCTAAATCCTTGTTCCCCTGGGGAGGTTTGGAGCAGCAGGAAGAAAGCAGGCGGGGTCTCAAGAAAGCGGCTTTTTTTTTTTTTTTTTTTTTTTTTGGTTTTTACAAGACAGGGTTTCTCTGTATTGTTTCGGGGGCTATCGGTCCAGCCTGGCCTCGAACTCACAGAGATCCGCCTGCCTCTGCCTCCCGAGTGCTGGGATTAAAGGCGTATGCCACCACAGCCCAGCGAAGGCGGCTTTTTATTAACCTATTATTTCAGGATTCTTAGAGCCAACAGCCAGCCCTGGAGCAAGACGGCCTCAGACTGGAAATGAGTGTGTCGTAAGTGGATGAAGGGAGGGGTCAGCTCGGCTTTGGAGCCGAGTGGGAGCATAACGGGCCATTGGGAGGAAAGATGTGGAGACCTCAAGCCACAGGCCTACAACTCATGCGCTGTAGCTGACTGAAGGGAGGGAGAACCATGACCAATGGGAACAGAAGGGCACACAGAGAATGGGCACCGGAAACATAAATCTGTTTATGCTGTGGACACACACTTATCAAATAAAAACATTAACCAAGAATTGTTTGTAGCAGACACTTTGCTTGAACCACTGAGATAAAACACATGCATTGGCTTGCTTGCCCACTGAGGCAGTGACATCATCATTCCCTGGTCACTCCGTGTTGGCCTTGAATTACAACTGCATTTTATCTTCTAACACTTTTGCAAGGACTGGATTTTTTTTTTTGGCAATTTTTTAAAAATATTTTTTATTTAACTTTTTATGCATGTCAGTTTCAGTTCCCTCTCCCTCCCTTCCCCTCCACCCCCCAATCCTCCCAACCCCTCACCCCTACTCCATCCCCCCTTTGCTCCCCAGGGAGTGCAAGGGCCTCCATGAGGGATTTTCAGGATCTGTCACATCATCCCGGGAAGGGCCCAGGTTTTTCCCCATGTCTCCAGGCTGAGAGAGCATCCCTCCACATGGTATAGGTTCCCAGAGTCCTTCTGTATGCCAGGAATAAATACTGCTCCACTCTCCAAGGTCCCACAGATTGCCAAGGCCTCCTCTCTGTCACCCAGGTTCAGTGGGAGGGTGTCTGGATCAATCCTGGATTTTTTTTTTAATGTTACAGTGCTTAGGCAAGTGCCTGCCTTCAGCCTACATTTTCCCAGGAGTCTTCCCCAAGGCTGGATATTGTTTCCCTTTCTTGGCTGTGGATTTGCTGAGAATCAAACCATCACTCAGGATCACAGCACAAATCCCCGCCGCTTGTGGCACCTCCTACACCTGGATTCCTGATTGCCTCTGCTGATCTGATGGAGTGAACTCGCTTATCCACTCACATCCGCAGGATGACCACCAGCAGCCAATAGAGAGCCATAAAATGCTGCCATTCCTCAGAGGTCAGCGCTCAAGATCAGCAAATTCCTTTAGCCCTTCATCCCTGTCCCACACGATCCCAAGTCCCCAAGTATCCGGATCTCTTGTTAATACAGATTCATTCTGAGTGGTGGAAGACCCTCATGAAGCTACAGCAACAAGGGTAAATGATCGGAAAACTTGCCAAATGTCCAACTCTCAACACAAATAGCTGGAGTTTTCTTCTTCCCTACTCTGATTGCTTTTGGAGGAGAGCCTCTACAGTGTTCCATGGAGTTTATAATCCAGGTGAGGCCCATTTTCAAGGCGAGAAGGGATCTGGTCAGGGGCCTGTTTCAGTGTGTGTACATATCTGTGCATGCACAAGGGTTCTCATTTTTAACCAGAGCGACCTACATTTGTTTCAAAGCAGAAATCAGGTACAGTGGAAGAAGCCATTGTCTGGGTGTCATGAAGTTTGAATTCCAATCTTAACTATGTGCACCCTACACTACCTGGTTCCTCCATTTCCATCTCTTCCCATCCTAGACCTTTAGCTATCTCGGTCTGGGGGCTTAATGATCTTTCAGAAGTGGTGATTCCCATTCCCTGTGCTTGAAGCACATTTTCAGCTAATAGTTAATAGTGAAGCACAGTTGAAACTTTCAAGGACTGTGCCAACACTCGAGATGTCAACAACTCTTAACGACATTTCTCACTATAATATAACTGTATCTCCCAATTACTGTAAAGTCACCCACAGTGGATCCTTATCTGGTCAACGAGTTCTTTCTGTAAGTTGCTTACTACTCACTGTATTCCCTAAATAATGCAGATCAGGAATTTTCCCTCTAACTTTTCATTATCCCTATCCCCTATCATATCCTTGCCTTACAGAACATACTTGTTTCAAATTTGTGGACTATAGCTCTTAGTGTTCCATCTGATATATGAGTTTGGACAACATGAGAGCTCAAGTATTACCTAAACTGATCTTTAAGTAAGTTGGGCTAAATATTGAGAACAGCTTTTCTGAGGGTCACACTTTCTAGAAAGTTCTATAGCTCTCTCAAGCAGAACAAAGCAGGTTGAGGAAAGATCTGACTGGAGTGGTTCCGTGGTTTAAAGTATGTTCTGGAAGGATTCACATGCCAGAGGACTGGTGTTCACTGTTTCTATGCTGAGGGCGATAAGGTGGTTCCTTGGGAAGAAATTAAAGTGGTTTTCATGAGACTTGTGTTATTTCCTTCAAGAGTGAGATGTCATAAAAGAGTGAGCCTGATTTCTCTCTTGGTCCTAACTTTTTGTCTCATCCTCTCATCCCCCCATCTTCCAACATAATGTTATCCATCATGATGTGAAGTAGCCAAGGGAACTCTCAGCAGAGGCTGAACCAAGAGGGCCACTTGATCTTGGGTTTTCTGCCTCTAACTCAGTGAGTTGAGCCAAATAAACCCCCTTAGTTAAAAAATATGGAGCTTCAGATATTTTGTTGTAACAACTAAAAGTAAACTAATATATGTACAGTGCTTAGTTAGGTCTTAATTAAGTCTATATTGACTGAAGAAAGGAATCCTTATTGAAGAAAACTTGAGCTGAGAAGTTGTTGCAAGGTCCCCAAGTTGCAGAACTTTAGGGAAGTTGCCAGAACAGTGAATTCATACAGACTATGAGTACCAATAGAACTGAATTTCAGTTTCTTTCTTGGTCTAACGGTTATAGATTTTTTAGAAGGCAACATTTAAAGTTCTTTTTTTGTAGGAAGCAATGTTTTTAAGTACTTAAAGACATTTGTTGTGGAGGACACTACAGCATTGGCTCTGCTGTCTTCCTGTAAACCACTTTTCCTTTCCTCTAATGCCCTTTCCAAGCATCTGCTGGTTTGTTGTTCTAGGCAGAGAAAATGACGAACAGTTCAGTGGCTGCTTTAATAGCAACCCGGATCCATTGTCAAAGAACGGTGAAGATCAAGGCTTTTCTGAGGCAAGTCCATCAAAGGAAATCTTTATCATGTGTCTTACAGGGTGTGACTTTAAACACGAGAAAATAGGCCTTTAGAGTCCATGTATTTATCATTGCAATGTATCTTATTTCTAGGGAAACAGTCCATTTTTTGCCAGGAAATGAGTAGTTGTAACAGGCCTGTGATCTTCCTTTCCTTGTCTGATTAGACTCATGCATTAGAGTAGTGCCTTGGTGTTGTGCTAGATGTGTGCTGAACACTTCAGATACAGAAGTGGGTGCGGCCCCTGCCCTCCTGGAGACTGCAGGGAAACCAGTTAGTTATGGAAGGTACGTCAACCTGTACTGACCGACACTAAGAAAGGCGCACAGACCTGGGTTCCGACACACAGGAAGGCCCGTGTGAGTAAGGTGGGCAGTGTAACAGTGTGTATGGCTCCTAGGGGGCACAAGGGCTGCTACAATAATGCTAACTTACAGAACACAGAGTGATACTGCCAAGATGCTGGGACCCAAAGGGAGGCAGCAGTCCTGATACACAGGGTCTTGTAAGCCATGCTAGAACTTATTAAGAAGGATGGGAAATTCCTGGAAGATTCTAGGTAGGAAATGAAGGTTAGTGACTCTATACATGTGGAAGAGGAGCTGGTAAAGGCCTGTTGCTAGTGATCGGGGACTGATTTCCTCAGCAGGTTTTGAGAGGATTGCCTAGAGCAGGCTGCTTCGTGAACTGTGCCTGCGTGGGTATTTTGTTGAAACTAGTCCTGCATAGTGTCAACAGGATGCCTCTGCCCTGAGACAGGTTTTGGAGGAGATTCCCTGCTTTCTTTCCCGTTCTCCCATCCAGATAAATTGACCGGCACCCAGTGAAGGACAACCGGGTGCTGACTTCTTCCTGTCTTAAAGTGTTCTCATCTCTCATCTTGAACTGTTACCAGAAGCCCACGTTTCCTTCTCGCGGGGTTGTGGGTTGCACCTGAGCACATGTTAAGTGCACAGTCCCCCACTGAGCTACATTCCCAGTGATGCAACCAGAAGTCTTCAAAGATGACTTGGAATATTTCTTCTTCCTCATCTAGCTGCCATTCTCCCTCCTGTTCATGCCCACTGGGGTTGGATAAAAACAAGAGCTGACGGCAACTTCACCATACACGCCCGGGTATCTCACAGGACAGCAGCGAAGACTAGGCTCAACATTACGTGTGTGGACTCACAGGGTTGAACTGGCGGCACTGCCTATCTATAGAACGCCATTTTTGTACAGATTTAAGCAGAGTCTCTGTAAGGATCGGAGTTGGGATGTAAAGTTGGAGCCAATCTGCATCCCACATGAAAAACCAGACTATTAAGAATGACTCATAGGCACCCACTGAAGGCAAAGGTTAGTGGCTTCCTGGAAGATTTTATGCATGAATGAATTACCACAGCTCACATTGCAGACATGAGGCAGAGCCAGACTGAGACTGCAAGACCCCAGCCTAGCCTAATCCATGAGCTTCTGGTCCAAAAATCAAGCGGAGTATGACTGAGGAACAACCTCTGGTCTCCACATACCTACGTGGACATCACACACACACACACACACACACACACACACACACACACACACACACACACAATCTGTACTTACAAAGCTGTCTCCTCACTTCACTCAGAAGGGTGAATCTAATTCTCTGTAATCTCATATTAATGGAGAAGCTGAGAGATCCGTGCCAGAACTGGGCACGGCGGTACATGCTTGGCAGCCCAGCAGCTCTACAGGCCAGCCTGGGTAGCACACAGTGTGAGGCTATACTTGCTATTTTTCTGTCGCTTTGACACAAATTCTCTGTCATCAGAGAAGGAGTAGGAGTCTCAACTGAGAAAATGTCTCCATTGGGCTGTTGGCAAGCCTGTAGAGCATTTTTTTAACTAGTGATTGATGGGAGTGGGGGGCAGCCCATGGTGGATGGTGTCCTCCCTGGGCTGGTGGTCCTGGGTTCTGTAAGAAAGCAGGCTGAGCAAGCCACTATGAGCAAGCCAGTAAGCAGGCCTTCCACGGCCTCTGCATCGGCTTCTGCCTTCAGGTTCCCAGCCTGTTTGGATTCCTGTCTGACTTCCTTCAACGATGGAATCATAAGTCAAAAAGACCCCTTTCTCCCCAGTTTGCTCATGGTGTGTCATTGCAGCAGTGGTAACCCTAAGACAGAGGCCTTGTCTCAAAGATAAAAACAAAAAATCTGCACAAAACGTCTCCCTGTTCAGAGTGCCCTTTCTACAGCTGCTCCCTAAGTGGACTCACCCCCTTGTTGACCTTTGCTTTGGGGAACATGACATTTAAGTCTAAAGTCAAAGTGACTCTTTAACATTTAGTCAGAATCTTGACCTTATTTCCTGGCTGTTTCCCATCTATTCATGAGGTACACCTCTCTCGATTTATTTTCTTGTTAATATAACTTTTTTATTATTGGACTGTGACCCACTAGGAACAAGAAAATGTAGAGGAATTTTATTTTACTCCCCTATCTTGTATTAGATCTTGTAGTTTGGAGCATGAATTAAAGGCATGGTCCTCATCCATTACTGGGAGATGGTAGGGGGACCTTTAAGAGATGTGGCCTTATGGAAAGAAAGTTAAGTCACCAAGGGTGTGCCCGTGAAGGGGCCAGTGATCCCAGATCCTTTATGTCTCTTTCTTTCCGATCCCTACTACTAGGAGGCGAGCAACTTTGCTCTCTGACATGACCCTGCTTGAAGCACATTCAGCCTCTCCATGGGCCTAAAGTCACCTGGCCACCACAGATGGAAACATCTGACTTGCCATCCAAAAGAATCCCTCCATCCTCTTAACATTGTTGTATGGTACTTTCTCCAAAGAGATGGAGAACCAACACACTCCACCAGTGATGGTCACAGGCAAGCCCTGCATGGAGTCTGCCCCAAAAGTTCAATATTTGAGATGCTTATCTTGTTGGAGCTGATGACAGATTGTACAGCCAAGTGCCAGGACCTGCAAGCTCAGATCTGCTCCCCGATCTGTTAGAAGTTGGGGAGTGGCAGTTGATCAGAGGTAAAAGACCTACACTGCTGCTTGGTTGGATGACAAGCTTAAGGCCAATCTTTTTTCTTTTCTTTTTTTTTTTTTTTTGTAGGGTGTGTGTGAAACTTTGCTCTGCACCAGGGGCTTTTGAGTTTATAAAATCATTGACCAGACAACCTGAGTCCTCATGACCATTCCTAAAAAGCTGGTCCCAAACTATACACACTATTTGCAAAAGGCCTGGAAGCTTTGCCTGGAAAACCACTTAAAGTTGAGGAATTTATATCCTCAGCTGCTTTCACTCACGATACCCAGCTGTGGCGGCTGTCCCCAGTGGGGGCTGTCATCTCTCCACTGGCAGCTGGGCAACACGGGGTGGGTGGGGGCTACTGCTCCTGCCTGCCTGCCTGCCTCCCTCCTTCATCTCTTCCTGCCTCGGAGCCCTTTCATGGTTAATTCTTTAAATCCGATCCTTTCTTGTGGAATGCAGTAGCGTGGGTTTCTTTGTCTTCAAAGACTTGGCATTAGGCTGGGGCCCTTCAAACAGAATTTTATTCTCCCTTAAAGATGAAACAATGATTCCCTTTTTATCAATTATGAAGAAGATGTTTAACTAATCATGATTAAAATGTATGTTATTGTGATTATCAGCAGGATGGCAGTGGCAGATGGATGACTGGAGTAAAGGGAGGTTCTTCTCATGGCTGTCATCTTCATCGCTCTAAACGCACCAGGCAAAGTGGGATTCCTTTGGTGCTTCAGGTGTATTAAAACTATATTTGAGGGAAAGGAACCCTCTTATTAATCATCCCCAGTGTGATTTTCACGGGCTCACAAGGGTGTGTTGCTTAGGCATCTACAGTGTGATTCCTCTAATTGTCTAATGAAGGTCTGAAGCTCTGTGACCCGTAAGGATTAATGGCCACAGCAAAATACAAAACCACCTCACTTGACTAAATGCTTTGAGGAGAGCATCCACAGGGGATTTGAAATTCAGTTCCCAAACTCTGTAAAAAGACGATCTCGGGCTGGTGAGATGACTTGGTAGGTAAAGGTGCTTGCCACCACCATGTCTGACAACCTGAGTCTGATCTGCAGGTCGGGCATGGCTCAGACGCCATGACGGGGAATGTATGGTGGTGGGAGCAGCTCTAGCTGCGGCCCCAAGTGCCTGAGGCACCTGGTAACATTGTGTTTGTGGGCGGGACTCACCTTTTCCTTTTCCTGTTTTTGTTCAGTCCAGGACCCAAGCCATCCATATTCAGGGCAGGTCCTCCTCTTCAGTTAGCCCCGCCCACCACCAGTTCTCTCATGAACACGCCCAGTCATGTGTCATCTGGGTGGTTCTAAATTCCATGAAGTTGACCACTGGAAGTCACCATCATAGGTCACATGCTGTCTTCTCTTTAATCCAGCAGAATTTCATTTCAGATTCCAGCCACAACATTGACAAAACACAAGTGTGTAGTAGCCATGCCCAGCGTAGGAAAAATATAGAAGAGTGGTATTCCTATCAAATTCAGATCCCTTCTTTGTAACCTTTCTTCTTTGATTGCTTTTTTTCTTTTCTAAAGAAAGATTTATTTTTAGTTTACATGTATGGGTGTTTTGCCTGTGTATGTGTGTGCACTACGTGCTCACATTGCCAGGAGAGGCCAGAAAATGGTGTTGGATCCCTTAGAACTGCAGTTACAGATGGTTGTGAGATGCCATGTGGGTACTGGACACCAAATCTGTGTCCTCTATAGGAGTAGCCAGTGTTCTTAACTGCTGAGCTATCCCTCCAAACCCTTTCTTTTCTTTCTTGTTGGCTGAGTTGGAATAAAGCTCTGCCAGATACATGATCTACCATTGAACTACACCTCCAGTATAATTGTTGTTCTTAAATGTCTTCCAGTGTTGAAATTTTGGAACCTAGACATTTGGGCTTCTTTCCCTTGCTCTCCCAGCCACCTCCTGACCTCCTCCAAGGATTTATAGGGTCTTACAGAAAAGGTAAAACTTTTTGACTACAACATCTAATTTCAGTCATTATGGAATCTCACGCCTGTAATATATGAGGAAATAACTCGAAGGTGTTAGACAACAGACCATAGCATAGAATGATCCTTGAAGGAAGGAAACTATATACAGTGAGCTTCATGGTTAGCTCAGTGAACACCTTCATTACTAAAAGAGTTGCCTTGGGAACACTGCAAATAGAAGCACAGAGACACTGAGCCCAAGGAGAATGCAATGGTTTTCTGGGCAAAGAAAGAATGGATCCCAGTTCAAAAATGCCAAGGTTTCCTGGAATTTTCAGGATGGGATCCCTAAGAGGATAAAGATCCCAAGTTGAGTTGAGGTCTCCTTAAGTCACGGCTGGGAACTAAACTGCACATGCTCAGGGTGAGATGCCAGGAGGTCTGACATAGATTAGTGACAAAAACTTCCATGAACAATCTACTGATTACTGTTCATGGAAGTTTTTGTTTTGCTTTGTTTTGTTTTGTCTTTATGTCCTGTCAGAACTAAAATGTTTCTGATTCATGTTGTGGGATATTTGTTTACTGTGTGAAAATTTATTCCTGTGATTGGTGTAATAAAAAGCTGAATGGCCAATAGCTAGATAGGAGGTAGAAGAGGGATTTCTGGGGACAGAAAGGAAGCGGATGAGGAATCTAGGCATGTGGGAGACACCATGACACGGGGATGAAATAGGAGGTACAAGATGGGAAAGAGACCTGATATGAGGAGTACCTGTACCCTGACACAAACTTTTGTCGTGGTATACTGTTATAACCGCTCTCATTATTCATTATTGTTGAGTTTTTGCTGGCCTGATTTAGAAGTTATACTTTATTCCAGGTAGGTATGTATAGGAAGACACAGTGTAGGTAACTTCCAAGGTCTATTGGGGTCTTGAAATGTATCCCCTTACAGATAAGGAAGGGAAGGAGAGCTACTACAGAAAATATATGTCAGTATCTGTCATACATGAGTGAGTAAATGAACTGACTTTATGGGCATTAGGAAATGAAAGTCAAAACTTGTCTTTTCTATCCTGCGGAACTGTTACATACCGGAGTTATCTTTAAGTAATAGCTTCTATCCAGAGTCCATAATCGCTGAATATCCTAAAGATTGCAAACTATTATTCTACATGTAATTATAAACCAGATGCTGTTAATTTTTCTTCCCTGATGGGGTGCTACACATGTAATTATAGTAATTTCCAGAAAAGGAATGGGGGGGTCAGGAGAAAAGGTTCTTCAAATCTTGTGATGGTTTACATTGATTGCCAGTGTGAGGGGATGTGGAATAACCCAAGAAACCGCCCTCTGGGTATGTCTATGAGGAAACTTGTAGACCGAGTTAATTGAAGTAGTAAGAACCACCCTAAGATTGAATGGCGCCACCTTATAGCTTAGGGTCCTGGACGGAATAAGGAGACAGTGTCTCCACCAGGCTGGAGAAGACATGCTGCTCTTGCAGAGGACCTGAGTTCGAATCCTAACACTAGAATCAGGCTGCTCACAACCACCTGCAACTCCAACTGCAAGTCATCCAGAGCCTCTGGTCTCTACAAGCAACTGCACACACGTGTACACATGCACACACACACAAACACGCGTGCACGCACAAACACGCACACCTTATACACAGTTAAAAGTAAAACAAAATGCTTTAAAAAGAGGAGAGGCTAAGAATCTGATTTCTGACTTTAGATGCAAAGTGACCAGCTGACTCAGGTTCCTGCTTGAACACTGAGCTTTTGTCAAGTGTGTCAGCACAGCAACATTGAAAGTAATCAATGCATTATTGCCTTCTAAGTGTCTGGGATCTACTTTTCAACCCCGCCTGCCCAGAAGTCAATGAGGCCCAACAGGATGAGTCTGTCTTCTCATGGGAGATAAGAGAGCTGGCCCTTTATATCCATGCAGAGCTTGCAACAGAGCCCTCATATAGCACCTGAGGTATCACAGCAGTAATTGCTATTGCTTAAAGAGCCTCTGCCATTTGCTGAGTACTATGCCACACTTCTGGCTTTCAATTCACTTACTCCTCATTATAGCATTTAAAGTACTATGATGTTTCCATATCTCATAGTGTGGAAGACCCAGGATTAAAGTTAAGTAACTTGCTTGAGTCACATACTGAAGACTATATTTCTGGGACTCCTCAGACCATGAACCTCATGGGAATGTTTCTTTTTTAATATAGAACAATTGCTTCTCATTTTCTATTTGAATTTCTTTAAGTACTACACATCTTAATTAAATAAAAATTTATGTTATTAAGAAAAAAGAAAAATAGGGGGCTGGAGAGATGACTCATCAGTTAAGAGTACTTATTGCTCTTCTAGAGGACCTGAGTTTGGTTCCCAGCACCCAAGTCAAGGCAGCTCACAACTGCTTATAACTCCAGCTCCAGGGGATCTGATGCTCTGGCTTCCTCGGGCATCTGAATTCATGTGTATATGTCCACATAGCACACCATGTACTCCAAAATAATAAAAATAAATTATTTTTAAAAGCAAATGATCAAATCCATTCCCTCATTCCCCATCCCCTCCAACCATCATTTCCTCCCAACTTAGCTTAAAAACAAGCAAACAAATAAGCACAGAGTCCACTTGTATGTGCTTGTCTATATGTGCATGAGTGTAGGGCCATCTACTCGAGCATGAATAGTTGCTCAGGGGCCACATCTTTGAAGAAAACTGGCTCTCTTGCCTCCAGCAGTCATCAATTCCAATGGTTTCTGAGCTAAGGGTGGAACTTCATGACTCTCCTCCCCCATTTACACGTAGCTCTTGTCTGGCTTGACTAGGGCAGGTGTTTTGCATGCAGTCATAGCTGCTGTGAGCTCATGTGTGCCACAGCCATCTCATGTCCTCCAAACACTGTTTCAACCTCTGGCTCTTACTGTCTTTCACCCACTCTTCCACAATGACCCCGAGCCTGTGGGGGAGGGGAGGGATATAGATATCTCCTTTAGGTTTGACCACTTTTATTCTGCATATTTGTTATTAATGTCACCAAGTGCTTTCGCCTTATTATCCATGGTTTTTGTGGCATAAAATTGAGAAGATATAGTCTCTATAATAGAGTTTTCCTGGAGGCCTTGTCAATTGTGTGATTTGGGCAGACACAGACCACGGAGGCTGTGCCATCACAGACTTTATGATGTCACAAGCTCAAAGACATAACTTTATAGATTAAACTTGCTCTCTACATTTAAACAGTTTTCTCCATCATTTGAAACCTTACCAACTTACAAACTATAGTGAGCAGCCATCATTAGTAGATGATCTGAAGAAGACTGAAAATGCAACTTCTGTCTCAGCTGGGAGATGTACATCCATCCTAGGTAGGTCTAACCTGGTAATTTTACCATCCTGAGTTTCCTCAGCGTCTCCCATGGTTCATCCGGAGGCTCCCGGTGTCTTAACTCCAAGGACATTTGGTCTTCACTGTCTACCTATCCCCTACATCCATAAATCTGAAACATGCTGGCGACCTCTGTCATCACAATGCAAACACAGCTGGAGACTACAAAAACATTGTGCTGAAATAAAATTTGGCTCCTATAAAACATGGGTAAAACATCCTCCAGAGGGGCTCAGAGAACATAAGTGCATGCCCAGCTGGGTCAGTACAGATCTCAGCCGTTTACTCTCTCTGTTTCCAGTGATAGCGAATTTATTAAATTCCCATAACAGTTACTCTTATTTTCATGGATTACAGAGTAGGCATTCCGATCTCAGCTACTTGAGCATTGGAATAGGGTTGTGAATCCCTCCTTGTTCTGGCTGCTGGTACCGCTCTTTTGCTGTAGTCTTTTGGTTTTTGATGGAGATATCCTGGCAGTCAATACGTTCTTATTTTCCAACAGAAGTCAAGTTTGCTCATTTGGGGAGTGAAGTGCTCCCCAAATGCGGTTGTTCTGTACTCAGCTGGCATTGCCATACTTGTTTATTTAACTTCTGCAGAATTCAGATATAGTTCAACTCTAGCCACAGCCAAGGTTCTGGTTCATACTTTAGTCACTCTCTGACTGGACCATTTTGAGACCCCTGGCTGCCCTTCCAATTCATCTGCAAGGATCGACTTGCCAAAACTCTGTAGCCTGTTTTAAGAATTTTTTCTTTCAATTTTCCTAAGCTTGTTGTTAAGCTATTATTTGCTCTGTTTCATTGACTCTCTTTACCCTGAAGATGGTCATTTTTAAAGCTGTGACCTAGAAGAAGCTTTGGGGGCATCCCGTGTGAATCAGATGATTCAGGCTTGGTACTTGTGGTATGCTTTTCATAAATCCCCCGGATCTATTTCCCCTTCTCTCAGTGACCTTCTCAACTGACATCATCTCTGGGCCGGTTGCCTTAAGAAACGGGAGAGGCTGGATATGACAGCACTAAGCAAGCATCCCGAAGGCATGTTGAGTTGCAGAGTAACCGAATCTCAAGGTTGGATGGGTACCAGGAGATTGGTTGGTTCTATATCCCTCCCCATACAAGAATTTGTTCTCTAATATTTACAGTCCCCCTTTGCTAGAATCCTTCCAAGCAGAGAGCTCATTAGTTGGCTGAGCAAACTGTTCTCTGTTTCAAGTTCTAATTGCTGGAGTTACTCATCAAGTTGAACTCTGCTTCTTCCCATTAGTTCTAGATCTGCCCTTGGAACCATAATAACTGCCATTGTGTGTTGAGTTCTCACTAAGGTCTCTACCAGCTGTCTTATACTTAGTCAGGGTTCTGTAGCAGTGGGAACCAACTCTGTCTATTAGTTTAGCTATCTTTGGCCAAACAAGAACTATTCCAAAACTTGGTGCCTTAAAGAAGCACTCATTATCTCACAGTTGCTCTAGGCCAGGAATCCAGAAGCAGCTTACAAGGTGATTCTGGGCCAGGGTTTCCCATAAGGTTTCAGCCAAAATGTCATCCTGCTACAGTCATCGGAAAGCCTGCCTGAGGGTGTAGGTTTACTTCTGGGCTCTCTAACATTGCTCACAACAATAGGTCCCAGTGTCTTTCCAGCCATTGGCCAGAGCCATCAATTTGTTTTGCTATAAAGACCTCATTTTGGTCTTTGGTATGTCTCCAACATGGCAACTGGCCTAGTATAGACTATAAGAATAAGAGGTGAGGCAATCCTTTTATGACTTAATCTGTGAACTCCATAGCAAGTTTCTCTCTCTCTCTCTCTCTCTCTCTCTCTCTCTCTCTCTCTCTCTCTCTCTCTCTCTCTCTCTCTCTCTCCCTCCCTCCCCCCTCCCTCCCTCCCTCCTTCCTTCCTTTCTTTTTGGCAGTGTTGGGAATTGCATTCAGGGTCTCCTGCATGCTAAGCAGACACTCTACCATTGAGTTACTACCCATTTTACTGTTTGCATTTGGTTTATCGTAAGTTATAGGCTTCTGGACCAGAGACACAATAATTATTTGGTTACAGACTGTCTTAGTAGCTCCTCCTTGTATGCCAATGACGCCTGGGAATGGCATGGGGTGAGACGGGCTGATGTTGTGCATGTAGAGGAGACGGTCTGTTCTACCTGATGGAATTCCGAGGTTGCTAGCTCAAAGACCATCTTCCACTCCACTTCCCATCACAGAACTCAGGCAGGACCTAGAATATTTCCTAGGGGGAATAAGAAGCACTCTGTCCATCATATAAGCATGTGGCTTTGGAGGAGATAAGAAAGCCTTTATTTTCCTTTGACTATAAATCAAAGGCTACCCCATTGTGCTTATTGAGACATGAGGAGCAAAATCATTTTCTATGTTATAGCTAAGACCTTGAACTTCTGATCTTCTTGTCCCTACTGCCCAAGTACTGGAATTACAGGCTTGTACTGAAATGCCCAGTTTGATGCAGGGCTAGAGATTGGACCCAGGGCTTCATGAAGAAATCCCTTCTACCTACTAAAATGCACTCCAGCTGGATAATCTGTGTTTAGAAGGTGTGTCAATTTCTATGCTCAGGAAGGTCTGTCTTGTAGAAAAATGGGGATAGTCACACTGTTTTCCAGTACCCACCACTGTTTTTTCTTCTCTCTATTTATAAGAAGTAAGTCACTAAGTCCAACCCACATTTATGGCAAGGTGAGCCAAGTCCCATTGCTTGAAGACCAAAAGAAACTAAAACATAAAAGTGGATTTTTTTAAACCATCACATTCTACCAAAAAAGAAAAACAAACCTAGTATGTACTAAACATATAAATATATACACCCCCTCCAGGTTCCTGTTAGTGATATCATACTACACGTCATTTTAACTTACAGAATTGCCATCTGAAGATGAGGTGACTATGGGAGTTTTTGTGGTAACTCCTTAAATACAATTCTAATTAAAGATCCATTATCTGGAGTCAAAGCTGCCCCTCCCCACCCCAGCACACACAGTGAGACAGACCTGGGCTAGCCAAAATAGATAGTTCTGTGCCCCAAACAAGAAAACAGGAAGCTGGTCATCAGCAATTTTGAGTTCCAACTGGCAAGGATTAGAACTTCCCGGTCCAATTGGGAAATGTCAGAATTAGACTAGGGCTCAAAGTGAAGGACTAGTTCTTCATAATCCTTGCCTCTGTGTTAGGGTCCTCAGTTCTGGCTTTTTTCATCATTGGACTTGGACTCGATGGGTCACATTGTGGTGAATACAGAATCAAAGCAAAGTCATCACAGTAGAGAATGGCTTCTCACTGGCAGCAGGCAAGAAGCAAGAGAGCATATTTCTAAGCTCTGCCTTTCTGGAACGAAGACAGCTTGGAGCAATCACTCAGGAAGTCTGTAGGCATTCACAAAAGGCTCCGCCCATTTCTAAGCATGCTTAGTTCAAGGTTCCACTTAAGAAAAGGCTGTAGACATGTTTTGCTATGCTTATCTCATGGAACACACATTTAAAGGATTAAAAGGATGGCTTGGAGTGCCCTGGGCATTGCACCAGGAAGTGGCAACTGATAATAGAGAAATGACACCACAATGGTTAATACTGGCTAGACACAGAGGCAGTCAAGGAATGGCTTCCCACAAGTCTAAAAATAACCCAAGATAATTTGTCCATGGTCTGCAACAGTTGAACTCCCTGTACTCCCAAAGTCCAGTCACTGGGTCTTGTAAAATCTTCAAGGAGGGGTCAGCTTTTCTCTCTTTTCTGGGAACTTCAGCTTGCAGTAGTTACAAGTATCAGGTACACATTACCTCACAACTTCTGAGAGTCAGGAACCTTAGAGCAGGTGAGCTAGGTGGATCTGACAGGGTTGGTCAGGAGGAGTCTGACGACCACGGGGAGGAAGCCCTGGCCCTCAACGCCACAGGAACTCCTGGGCCTAGGACTTCCGCTGGAATCAGGAGCCAGCAGGTTGTGTCTGGCATGGTGAATGAATGGCCAAGTCTTTGAATAGCAGGCATTAGGCCTGAGGCTGGGAAGAAACAGGCTCCCCCTAACAGCCCTGTAGCTATTGGGATTAATCTACCACATCACCCTGAATTCAAATTCTTTATCAGTTATTGACCTTTCTGGCCACATGCTGGTTCATTGAGGTCACTCTGACTGTGTGGTGTTTAATGCCTCCAGAATAACTTGTCCAGTTAAGAGAACATTAAGGGCCATTAAACACACCTAGAAACTCTGCCCAAGGCTCTTGTTTGTGGGGTGAATCAAACAAAAGGAAATTGTTATGACCAGAACTTGGGTGAAAATGGAGAGCTGTCTCAGGATCGTAGGAAGACATCTACTTAAGTTCGATCCTTTTCTCATCCTAGGTCCTCGGGATGCAGACATGTGTTCCCACATGTCCAGCACTATTAACGTCATTTGCTGTAAGGGTTGCCAATATACAGATAAAATTCCTGTCATACAGAGATGTTTTCTATCCAGATATCCCTGGGTCAGCCTTAAGGCCTGAATATGTATGACTGCACTCCTCTCCAAGAAGTTTCTGGGAACTTCAACCAAGACTGCTAGCTTTGCTTGCAGTAAGGAGAGCCTAATACCCTGCATCCTTGGCATCTAGACTTTAACCTTATCCATAGTAATTCTGTCAGGTGCCCTTGGGAGCCTCATTGTAATTTCATATAAGCTTCTTTAGTAAGCCTTTAAAGATAATAGCCTTAAAAATCCACAAAAAATTGTTTCTAAGGCTATTTTAAAGATAATGAAGTAGGACTCCCTCTTTGAGCAGCTCCCACCCATGCGCTGGGGTGTACCTTTTCTTTCCCTTAACCCTCATATTTAAAATCTATATTAAGGGCCTTGAGAGAAGTTCAGTAATTAAGAGCACTGCCTGCTCTTCCACAGGAACTAGGTTTAATTCCCAGCATCCCCATGGTGGCTCATCATCAGTCCCAGGGGATTTTATGCCCTCAATTGGCATTCTTATGCACCAGGCATACATGTGATTCATAGACATAAATGCAAGCCAAACATCCATACACATAAAATAAAAATAAAACCTCCAAAAATCTATATTTAAAATGTCCTGTCATAAACTCTGACTCTCCTTCATACTGGTTCAAGCTGAATTTCCCTTTTGCATCAAAGTCAAGGATCTGGCTTGAGATGAGGTTCCTAAAAGATTAAGAGAAGTCCTCAGGCTGCCAAGAATGACAGTTTTCTTTCCTGTCCACTCTCTCTGTCCCTATAAAGGCTGATAGTGATAAGAGTTTTCTCTGTGAAGACATCCAAGTCTCTGAAGACCTGTGCACAGTTCTTAGAGCAATGATGTCACCTGGATTTCTGGATTCATTTACAAGAATTGAGACACGAGATCTGTGCTGTAACTAGTGTTAAATGAATCATTATCACACTGGGCACACATGGCAGGCTCAGGTGAGTCGAGATGATCCCACTTCAAGATCCTGAATTTTATCAGATGGTCAAAGACTGTGTGAAACTCTGCACTTGTCTTACAGCATTCTGTCTGGCCAGCAGCCAGGGAGAGATGCATTGTATCCCCCACTTTACTTAGGGGGAGGCTGTGGGTTAGCAAGTGAATTCGAAGCAGGTCTGTCTGACTGGTTCTAGAACCCTCTGAGCATTTTCTGGGGTGAGGTGGGCGGGGAGCGGGGAAACGTCCAGTGTTGTTCCTTTCTTCTGTTTCACAGTCCAAGCTGTCCCAAGACTGCCGTGTCCTTTCTTGCCCCAGCTTCTTAACTTCCAGTGTGACATTTGGCTTGGAGGGATACACTTGGTTCTTTAGTGAAGTCTCTCCGCTTCATATTCCTGGAGGTGCTCCCACCCTCCTCCTTCCACATTACTGCACATTCCGTACAGATCCCCGAAGCATGTCTTTACATATCACCTTGACTCACGAGGTTATTGTTTCTCCTGGCATTCAAGGTGTCTGTTCCAGGGCTGTCTTTCAACACCTGGGTCCTGGGGCAATGAAACTAATTTCTGGGTCGTTTTTCTTACTTCTAAAATAAAATGGATTGTATTTACTGTATGAAGTCATTAAAAAGATCACACAAGAATGTCTGTTGGTCTGAACAGGCTAGGTTGACCTGCCAGCACAAGAAACACTTTAAAACTCCATGATTTCATTCTGTTGGTGCTGTGTGCTCATAGCAAAGTCATGAGCTTCACTCCACAAAAGGGGCGATGAAGAAGCCGTTGGCTGGAATGTATAGCACACGTGGGCCAGTGACAGGTGTAGAATTGTCTCTATGGGAAGCCAGATCCTGCAGGGTATGTGTTCAGAAGCCAACTACGATGAATAATGAAATCTTCTCTACGTCATCCAGGTGGGCTGCTGTATTTGCTTCCTGGAGAAACTGTAACAAGCAACAAACACAAACTTGGCAGCTCAAAAATAACAGAAATAAGGTCTCAGGATTCTGGAGGTCAGAAATCTAGGGTTAGGATGCTGTCAATGACTTCAAAGGCTCTCGAGGAGGCTCTGAGTTTTGCTTCTTACATCTTCTAGTGGCTATGACATCCCTTGACTACTGGCCCCATCGTTCCAACCTCTGTCTTATAAGGACATTTGTCAGTAAAGTGTTTAGGCAGATCAGGATAATCCAGGATGACCTCACCTCAAGATCCTTAATTACATCTTTAAAGCACTTTCTTTGAAATAATGTCATAGCCATAGGTTCTAGGAAATAGGACACAAGCATATCTTTGGAGACCTGAATTTAACCTACTGCCATTACCAAATGGGTAGGCAAGTTGTTGGATATTAATTTAAAATGAGACCAACTTTATACATAACCTTATACACAACCAAGGATTTAACTGATGTCTAGAAATCAAGTAACACACTGCTGCCAAAGCCCTGTGTGTCGCTGGGAAATTTCCCATTGATGTGTCGGCTGACATATGTGCATGCCTGTGTAGGATTGCTAGATTTTTTTTTCTAGAGGTTACTTTCAGACTGTCAATGTCTCTAGCATTCAAATGTACACTAAAGTACAAAAAGTCACATTTTTTCACATCTGACTAAAAAGTGAAAAAGGGGGAATTTTTCCTTGTAACGATGGACTAAAGCGTTCTAGGAAATTCTCTGGGGCAGTCTGTACTCAAAACACAAAGTCATTATGAGAGATGCTCCATAAGAAAATCATTCTAATTCCTAAGAAGTTTTGCCTGTGATTAATTATGTTTTAAAATAAGCTATGTTTGCTTCGGTGCTTTGGGGAAGAATTAAATGTAATTGGGTATCCGGGAAGAAAATGTCAGCCTGGTCCTGTCCATTCTTGTGCTCCCTGGCTCTTGATAAAAGTTAACGAGGCACACTTTCCCTATTAGCACATGCTCCTACTCTTGGTGTAGGCATACATTGACACTTGCTGCCCTTTCGTGTCATGTGATGGAGGCCAGGCAAAAAGAAAGAGTGGTAATTTGTTGTCAGGGAAATGAGTTAACACAAAGCCTCGGCTTTGAACTTTGACACGAGATTCCTGGGAAAGGGGAGGCAGAAGGATGATACAGAAAGCCAGTGTCCTCCAGGAGATGGGAGTCAGGTGCTGGGTAGGTTTCTGTCTGCTTTTGCTCACTTGGATATTCTGAGCCTACACGGATCAAGGTCAGGTAGGCAAGTTCCCATGAGCTTTACCCCGTCAGTACACTGTGATCAGGTGTGCTGTTCAGTAGATTTAGGAGCCAGACTCTGCCTTTCTTGGATAGATATGACTCCAACTTTAATAAAAAGACTGAACTTGAATGCATTTTCAGCAGCTCCCTTTACTCCCCGCAATTAGATTGACTGCACCTTCAAACAACATCTTGGCTTCTTGAATTGCCCTAAATGACAGAGCCCTCTGACCATATTTGCATTATTGATCAGTGCTGCCCCTGAATAACAGGAGAGAACCTATGCTCAATAATGGAGCAATCCAAAGTTAGGCACAGCCTCAGAGCTGACATAACATAGAGCAGGCTCAGCCTGTTCCCAACTCAATCCCCAGTCGTCCTCCTCAACAAACAACAAAACAGCACCCCTCCACTCCCCACCCTCCCCAAAACAACTTACTGTACTACATAAAACTGAAGACCAGAGACTTTGCCAAAGAATATTCCTGGGATCTGCTGGACACTGCTACTGGGGTTAAAGAGAAGCTCCTCCGAGTTACTGAATTTTGTCTTGCTTTACTTAAAGCACCTTGGTTGCATGCAAGTCCTCCGTTTTGGTTGAGCTCTTACTGTCATCACTTTGTCAACTATTATCACATTTTTTCCCATCTTGAGAGCCCTGGGAAGTGAGCAGGGCCGAATAAAAGGAATTGGTGGCACCCTCTCAGAATGAAACGCTTAATAAAAGCTGCTAAGTTGGGTCAGGACAAAACTAGTCTGGAGAGAGGATTTCCTGGGCTGACCAGATGGTGCAGCAGGCAAAGGTGCCTACCACTAACCCTGAAGACCTGTGTTTGATCCCTGGGAACCATACTGCCAGAGGAGAGAGGCAACTCCTGCAAGTTGTCCTCTGACCACCACACTTGTGTCTTGGCATGCATGCATATGCACATATATACATACAAATAAATGATAAAGAAAATGGAGGCTAGAGTGATGACTCAGCAGTTAGGAGCACTTAAGGCTCTTGCAGAGGACCCAGGTTCAGCTCCCAGCACCCACATAACTAACAACTATATAAAACTCCAGTTCCAGGGGATCCAATGCCTTTGTCTGGCCTCCAAAACTACCAGGCATACACATGTGTACAGTCACATATGCAGGCAAAACACTCACATAAAAATAAATCTAAATGCTTTTTCCTAAGAAAATTGGATTTCCTTACTCTTAGGACTTTATATCTGTTCTAACCTCAGTAGGTGAAAACCAAATTAGTTCTGTGACTTTTCTTGTTTCCAGTCTAAGGAAACAGAATCAAGGAGCTGGGAATCCTGTTGGATTTTCTATGGGGGCTTAATGGAAAACAAAATTATTGTAAACATTCTTGAGCCCACTGGGCGGAGAGGTATGCACTGCAAAGGGGAAGGGGTGGATTCTGCTAGTCAATCATGAAAAGGGGGCGTGGTCAAGTGTTGTCAGTGCTTGTTAAAGCCCTACTCAATGGAAAAGGACTCTTAGTCAATAGATTTTTAACATCTTTCCTAATGCCCAGCTACATCTAGATTTCATATCCTGTCTGAAAGAACAGCCCAGTGTGGTGTGAACAATACATAAGGTATCTTGCTACGCCAATATAACTCTGGATCCTCTAGGTCTACTTGACCTGACATCACACTCAGTTAGCAATCTTCGGTTATTATTAAGCATCCTCAGGGAAATAATGTATTGATCCTAGAGCCTTCAAAGCCTCTTGTCCTTCTGAAGGCGTTTTCTGCATACAAAGGCTAAGCTGACTTCCCACCAGCTTTTTGATCATGATGAACAGGAGCCTGACTTGGAGATAAACTACTGGCGTGCTGACAAGGTCAGGTTTTGACCTTGCCTAGTCATCAGAACACTGGGCTAATAAATTTGTAAGGTGATAAATAATACCAAGCCTGGGTCATTAGCAAGACAGCCAGCCAATATTTTCATAGTAAGGTATGCTGACATAGCTACCTGACTGAGAAAGCTCACTGAACTTTACCAACGAGCACATTCTCAAATACAGGAGCTAGCTTGATTCCTTCCTTCTTTCCTTCCTTTTCTTTCTTTCTTTCCTTTCTTGCTTCCTCTTTCTTTCTTCCTTCCATTCCCTTCCTTCCTTCTCTTCCCTCCCCCCCATTCATTCTGACAGGGTCTTGCTATGCAGCTAGATCTCACTTTATAGGCCACACTGGCCTTGACTTCACAGAGACCCACCGGCCTCTGTCTTCCAAATGCTAGCATTGAAAGTGGGTGCCACCATGCTTTGCCACATCTTGAACTTGAATGCAACCCTTGTTGAGGAAAATAGTTTCATCAAGACAAAAACAGTCTTGGTTACAAGGTTGGAGATAGTGCCAGAAGTGTGGATGGAATGACTATGGTGGCCATGAAGATTGAACCTCATGGACTGCCACCCACTGGGAGGGAGGTGCGTGCTCCAGGCCATACTCTGTCCCAAGCAGGGACAGAGTCCATCAGGAATGAGGCAGCCTATCCTAGCAGACATAGGAATCCTCTGGTGTCTGTCTTTGGCCTGAGAATTCCCATCAGTCTTGCCCAACCTCTTCTGGATTGTACAGTAGTCTAGAATGCTTCCATCCCTTCTGCTCGACCCCCCCCCCCCCGGTATTGTGGTTTTGACCACGCTTTCGTACTGAATCTTGTCCTGGCGTCTGTTCTTCAATATGCCTCAGATGAGCACAATAAACTTGCCCTGTTGAGATCCAAGCAGGCAAGAGAAGTAGACTCAAAGTGGGGGACCAGAGAATCTTACGGAGCACCTATAGTTGTTCAGGAATGGTGAGTGAATGAGTGGGAGCCAGGGCTTCCCCATGTTAGGCAAGAAGGAACAAAGGCAGGGAGCCAGTCTCTGGAATCCAGAGATGGGGGAGGGAGGGGTGGCTGGCGTTAGGCTGCTATATAAAGTTGGGAAGTTTCCACTAGGGATATAGCCACATGCAGGTCCCCAGGTGCAGGTGCATCAGCCTTAAACCTTTGGGACTTAGCACTCCAAATCCACTACCCACCCCCGATCTTGCTGGTGTTCAACTCAGTTGGAAGCTGCAGGGGTCATGGGTGTGCTGGCAGCTCATGTGTGTACCTCCTGAGTCCCACACAGGGAGGACAAGGGTGGCAGGGCCATCTGGGAAGCCAAGTGGAGGCAATGTCCCCAGTCAAAGGACAACAGCAGGCTTTTGTGTGATGACAGCAAGCCTTTCCTCTCGGTTTGCCGGTAGCAGCAACCCCAAAAGAAAATACCAATTCAGCAAATTGAAGTGCAGCTTCCTCCCAAGTGTCTGCTTTGGGGCAGAAGCCCGTGTTAGTTAGCACATGACTTCACTTCCCTCTACATCTCTTAGTCTCAAACTCCCCCAAGTGGTAGCTTCATCCTCAGTTGACAGACAACCAGATCCCTTCCTGGTGTCCCACAGTTTCTACATTGTCAGAGGTAGGACAGCCATCTCTTCTGCCATGCTTCACGTAGGAGTGAGAAAACCTCTATAGACTACCCCACAAGAGTCTCCTTCATGGCCATGGTTGTGAGAAGACAGTTTGGAACAAACTGTGGCTTCTGTTAGAAAGGAGGGAGCCCTGCTGTACATATTCCTTCTTTCATTTGGCAGGGTCCAGGCTGGCGTTGAGTTTACTGTTTTCTTGCCTCTGACTTCGAAGTGGTGGGTTACGGGCCTGTGCACCCCACCCCACCTACTTCATTTAATTTCTGCATTACAAACTGAGTTGTCTCTCTAATGCACACACCTGATTGCTTCATTCTTTTCTGCTTAAAACCCTTCAGTGACTCCGACTCCTGTCATCCGATCATATGGTACCCATTGTTCTATGACCCCAGCAAAACTGCCCAGCTCCATTTCTCTGCCAACTCTCCATCTGCATCTTTAAGAGTCATGCTGTCCCCTCTGTCATTTTCTTTGTGGGTTCTTTGTGCCCTCCATCTGGAGCACTCTGTCTTCATCTTACTTCTTAGCTGACGGGAAATGCCACGTGCATGGGACATCTCAGGAGCCTTCCCATGACCTGCAGTGTGCTCCATGATACCTTGGGTTGTCTGGATGGTTTCTGTATATTTCAGTGACCCATCTTCTAGTCGGTCTCTCCTTATTTCTAGGCTGGAAGGAGAAGAAGCCTGTACCTATCTGGAGGCCTGGGCTTGGCTCTCGGTTTCATTGTTCTTTTCTAGTGACCCTGGGCAAGTCAATTAACTCCCCTAGCTTCTGTCCCTCCTCTCCAATAGCAACAAGCTATTAGGTTCCTAGTAGGTTCCTAATAGCAACAACCAAACGGTATGTGGGAAAAGGGGAGCACTCCTCCACTGATGGTGGGAGTACCAACTTGTACAGCCACTTTGGAAATCAGTATGGAGATTCCTCAGGAAAATGGAAATCAGTCTACCACAAGACCCAGCAATTCCACTCTTAGGTATATACCCAAAAGATGTATAGTCATATAATAAGGACATCTATTCAACTATGTTCATAGCAGCATTATTTGTAATAGCCAGAACCTGGAAGCAACGTAGATGGCCTTCAACTGAAGAGTGCATAGAGAAAATGTGGTACGTATACACAATGGAGTACTACTCAGTGGAAAAAAACAAAGGAATCTTGAAATTTGCAGGCAAATGGATGGCACTAGAAGGCAAATGGTATTTATGATAAGCATCAAACAATGTGGCTTGGGGGCTGGCGAGATGGCTCCGAGGTTAAGAGCACTGACTGTTTGCTCTTCCAGAGGTCCTGAGTTCAATTCCCAGCAACCACATGATGGCTCACAACCATCTGTAAAGATATCTGGTGCCCTCTTCTGATGTGCAGATGTACATGGAGGCAGGATGTTGTATTCATAATAAATAAATAAAATCTTTTAAAAAAAACAATGTGGCTTACATAAAGCACTTAGCAGTGCTTGCTGTGGGGTCACTGCACAATGAGTCTTTGAAGACTGAATGGTGACATGTAACAGAGCTGAGTCTCTCCCATTATTCTGGAAAAGCTACACTATTCCCTAACACACCTGCACAGATAAAGGGATATCAAGGCCAATCTTTTAGTGTGTGACTGGGAAGGAAAATGTAGCTGTCTGCGATCTCCCGACACCTTGACCAGCTGTGATGCTGCTCAAATCTGCCATTACAGATTTATTCCCTGTGCCAGCCATTCAGCAATGCTTCCTAAGCAGAAACAGTTTGGAGAGAGTAGCAAGGGATGCACTTCCTGCCACCAACACTTTAGTCAATGCCTAAGCAGCAAATACATTGGCCTTCAAAGGAGACTCTACATTGAATTGGGAGGATGGGTAGCATTTAGACAGGTGGAGTAGGAAGGAAAAGATTACCCAGATAATGGGAAAAAAGAGAACCAGGGAGATTAATCAATGGCCGAGGGTGGCATTCACATCGATGAGTGACTGCAGGGTCTTGAAAGAAGAAAGTCCTCGGCATTTTCCTTTGGGGAAAAATGGGAATTACCTTCAATTAACATTTTATCACAGAAGTTTAGAAACACAAAGGGGTTTTAAATCACCTTGTTTGAAAAAACTGGAGCTCAGAAAAATGTTTTGACCAAAGTCACCTTGTTAGTTGACAAGAGACATGATACCCATATTCTCTTTCCATAGGCTGTAAAATTCCTTTACCTCTGCTAAACCATCCCTTAGTAGTTTCGACAGTTCAATGACTTAAAGAGACACTGAGGTAATGGAGTGGGGAAATCTCTGTTCTGTTATGGGTAGGGGAAAGTGAGACCGGTGCAGAGAACAGGACCAAGAAGTAAGGAGGTTGCTGGGACACAAAGCCTCAGCCTTATAAAATGTCCTTTTCCTTCTGGATAGAGCAATGCATCCATACTGTTGTGTAAATGATACAAAACCAAAATCAAGGGCACCATTCTCAAATGGCTTAACCAGGAAGGCCTTGTGTAGTCATACGGACTATCTTAGGAAGACCTATCTCCAGCCCCATCTGCTGCAGAATTATGCCGTATTTCTGAGAAAACACACCCCATCCAGGGACCCACACTCAGCATTCCATGGGGATAGTTATTAAGATATTTGAGAGCAGGTGCTGTGCCACAGCCCTCCTCTCTTGCCTTAGTTATTTAGGCTAAAGATAGTTCATTGCTTTTGCCTCTGAGTCCCAGGTTACCACCGTTGCCCTGCTCTGGATGAGTGGCCATCTGTCCATGTCTATTTCAAGGCATCATGAATGGAATGTAAGATTCCAGTTGTGCAGAAAGCTCAATAGAGTCCCCTTCAACTTACCACCCCCAAGGTTCATGCAGGCTTTCTATTCATGGAGTCTGAGTGGCAGTTCCAGTTGTACAGGAGAAGAACAGACAGATATTGGGGAAAGCATAGCAGTTGCTGTCCCAATCCAACCCAATTCCTCACTCATACTCATAAAGACATCCTATTCTCCCAGATCTGAAACTAGAGTCACTTCTGCATATCCTAGTTCTTTCATACTTATAAAATTGTACTGTTTTCATCAAATCTATTTTGTTTCTTAAAATGCTTCTTAACCCATCCCTTCCTGTTGCCACACTCACTACTGTAGCATGAATAATATAAAGCCAGAGACAGATGTTGGAGTTCAAACTGAAGATCAGAAAAGCAAAGCAGCCAGTCAGTAGCTCTTACCACTACCGAGACTGAAATGCAGATCCCGTCTTCCCTGTGAATGAAAACAGAGAGAACCTCTACTTCATCCTTATATACCTCTCTAGTGCTGGGACTAAAGGTGTGAGCTCTGTTTCTCTTTTAGGCTGATTCACTCTCGTGTAGCCCTGGGTGTCCTTGAATGCACAGAGATCTATCTGCGTCTGTCTCCTGTGATTAAAGGTGTGTGCCACTGCTATCCAGCTTCTATGTCTAACTAGTATGGTTGGCTTTGCATTCTGATCCCCATAAGCAGTATATCTCCACACACTATGACTACTATCTGAATAGTTGCGCTGATCTTTGGTTCCTCCAGCTCCAAGCCTGACATTCAGATTGATAATCTTCCTTCCACTGACTGCTTGGCAGAGGGATCTAGAACTCTTCACAGGCAAATACTTTAGACGTAGTTTTCTGCCACCCATTTGGGATTGGGTTCTGATTGTGTTTTTCCTTCTTGGGAGAGGAAAGGAATCTCCACTTCTACTGTTGCAACCTTCTGCCTAGGTCTGGTGTTTCCCATGGGCCTCAGCTCAGCCCCACTGTCTCTCACTGCTCCTCCAATATTCGTGTCACACCCCCCTGTACCTTTAGAACTATATTTTTTGCCATTTAAGAATGTCCCTTGAAATGACAGACTCTGGAGATCCCCCCAAGGAGGGCCTCACCCTCCCTGGGGAATAATGGGGGGTTGGGTGGGGGTGCTGGAGGGGGCTGGTGGATGGACAAGGGAGGATGGGTGGGAGAGGGAGCTGGGATTGACATTGAAGCATGCATGTTTCTAATTTAAATAAAAACATATATTGAGAAAAAGAATGTCCTTTTCTCATATTTTTGTTGTTACCTTTTTTTAAAAAAAAAAAATAGTCTCTCATGTTGCCTAGACTACTTCAAATTCACTGTGTAGCAGAGGGTGACCCTGGGCTTATTCTCCTGCATCTATTTCTCAAATACTGTAAACAGGTGTACACCACCATGCCCACCTAGTTCATAGAGTTTAGAAATTAAACCAAGGGCTCTGAACATGCTAGGCAAATACTCTACAAACTGTAACCATACCCCTCTACAAGAGAGTTCCACTAATTTCTTTGAAAGCATCCTGTCTGCCTCTAATCCAAACTGGGCCCTTTACAATACTTCTTTTATTTTCTAAGACTCTTCTATGTAAAAAAAAATCTCCAGTAGCACACCGTTCATTTCATCGGGGATGATGAACTCAACTTAACTACCTCAAAGTTGGTCTTTCTAACTGATCAAGACACTCTTCTTCCCTCCTCACTCAGAGGAGGCATTAGACATCTCTAGAGCTCTTATCAGCTTCCTGAAACTGGCATGGGAGATAAATCTTGTATTCTTCAGCCTGCAAAATTACTGGCAGAAGTTGGGCTTTGACGGTCCTCTCTGAGTATGCTTGTGTGACGGTCCTCTCTGAGTATGCTTGTGTAGTATGTCACATCTTGCTGGTCCATATATGTAGGCCCTGCTTCCTGAAAGGGACTGTGAGTTCCATTTATGGTTTTTGCTTGTTTGTTTGGTGTGTGTGTGTGTGTGTGTGTGTGTGTGTGTGTGTGTGTGTGATTAAATGACTGCATTCTGCTCACAGAGTGAAGGCAGACACTGTTGGTAAGTGTTCTCTGGTCATAGAGGAGATACTGAAGATTGGGGTGCAGTTGTAGCAGAAGAAAGCAAGGCCTGAAGGAGAATCAAGGTCCAGGCAGCAAGGCAGGCTCATGAACAAGCAGAGCCAAGGATGGAGAAGCATGGGAAGAAATTGGGAGACACAGAGTGCAAGTTGGAACAGGGCTGACTAGACTGTTCAGAGCTGAGGTTGGAGAAACGCTTCAGGGAGCTGTCAGATTTGCCTCTGTGCAGGATCAGCCATTAAAACAGAGCTATGTGTGTAATCGGTATTAATGCATAGAGAAGCAAAAGCATAAATCAAAGAAAGACGGCCTAATCCTATGTTGAAATGTCCTATTAACAAGAAATTTCTCTGGTTTCCTCAGACTTCTACATCCAGTTTTATATTAAAACACCAGCTTGGCAACTTCCCTTAAACTACTGGGGTCTCTTGAGGTATCTTTAATGTCTCACTTAAGCCAGTCTGGAAAAGATCTCCGTGGCTACACACACAGGTCATATAGCACAGCTTACACATGTGGCAATGGAAACAAAAAGGTACCACCTGGGGACTTGTGTGGATTACAGCTACAGGAAACCCAGGGTTCCCCCCCTGCTCCCACTAAGTCTGAGGGACAGCCTTCTCGCCACAGCTGCAAAAATTAGCAGCAGGTGACAAGCTGCTTTCCTTGGGTTTGGTTTTTGCCATGGCAGGAACGTAGACCTTCTGGTGAGGCATTGGTTTGTGGAGCTAGAGGGACTGTAAAAGCAATGGGCAAGGAGGAGGTCAAGTCAGAAGTAGCACATGGGAGTAAACACACACACACACACACACACACACACACACACCAGGTGATGTGATAGGAGCAAGGACAGCTTACAGGTGAGTGGAAGCAAGTTGACTCGTGCAACCCCAGGAACAGCGGAATATTTGCTTGCATAGCATGAATCATCTAATGAGGAAGGCAAGCCACCAACTCCAATTAACCTTGTGTGTTAAAACAAACCTGAGTATTTTGATCGGGAGCTACTGAAATTGACTGTGTTGCGACCTGCCGTGATAGCTGGATGACTGTATCAGAAATGAGGAACCTGGGGACAGAACACAGCTTTCTTTGTGCACTGATGTGGTTCCCATGTCAGCTGGTGTAGGTATTCTAGACTGAGCTGGAGAGTTTTGCGCCATCCATGCTGCCTCCCAGCATGTCTGTTTGCAGGGCTTAGGCAGAGAGGGATGTTTATAGTTCCTTGTATTTGAGAATAGCCGCTCCTACTGGCTTGCAGATTTTCAAGTGCTAGGATGGCCAACTGCTGATTGTTATTGTTCAGGATGGTAGTGGGCATCTGTTGGGCTTTAGAAATTCAGGATGGGAGCCCCATTCTCTTGCTAATAGTGCCTGGTTTCTTTTCCTTGAGGATGAAGTTTTCTCTCCTCTTGGAAACAATCTAATTTTCAACAGGTCCCTTCCTTTCCCCCCAGACAAGGAGTAGGCCTGGGGACCACATTATCCATGAGGCCCTTCTCTGTGTTCTAAGTCCTTTTCATTTGCTGTTTTATTTTGATTTTTGGTTTTATGAGACAGGGACTCTTATGTGGTCAAGGCTAGCCTAGAATTCACTATGTAGCCCAAGCCAGTCTCAAACGTAGGATCTTCCTGGCTCAGCCTCCAAACTGTGAGATTACAGAAGTACACTACCACAACAGGTTCATGTTTAGCATTGACCAAAAAGGCTAAGAGATTGAAAAACAAGAGACTCATCCCATCTGCCATGATGTTCCCAAAAATTAAGCTGGGTGCTTATACACCGCTAAGGTCCCTAAGGTGCCTTTCTCTCCAGCCATCTCTGAATCTGATCTCCAGTTCTATTCTTCTGCCTTCCCTATATGCTTTCAAACCTCCTTTCCAAAAAGACTGAAGTTGCCAAGGGTATGTGTGCTACCTGTGACCAAAGAGATTTATTGAATACAGACTCGTACCTGTCAAAATCTCACTGACAGATATTTAAAAGGATGGTGATTATCATAAGCCCAATAGGTTTGTTACATGAACACTGCTTCAGAAAACGCTCGTGTCTTTTATAAGGCTCATTACTTAAAACCATATCTTGCCTTCCTCATCTTCTTCTGTCTTGAAGTGCCTCTTATGATTAATTTGTTGTTCATTTTAACTCCTGTGTCCAGTATCCTCAATGTATAATAAATGGGTGATGTATTATCTACAACCCTGACTGTCCAAAAAGTATAATTCACTCTGTCAAGTCTAGTAGGATACAAAGGTTTTAGTTTTGTTGGTTTTGTTTATGTGATATAATGTATTCGATGTACCAGTATTTAAGAACGAAGGTAATAATTTGAGAAGTACAAAAATACAGTAAAATATCAAAAGTAATGTGGTGTGCGACTGCTTGTCTGTATGTGTACCAAATGAGTGCAGGCACCTGTGGAGGCCAGAAGTGTGTGTTCTCCCTGGAACTGGGGTTATAGGTGGCCATGAGTCACCTAAATAGGTGCTGGTAACTGAGCCCAGGTCCTCTGCAAGAGCAGGGAGTGCTCCCAACTACTGAGCCATCTTGCCAACCCCTATGATATTTTCTTAATAGCAGCCACAGATAGACTGAAAACCATCCTAAGCACATAGATATAGTGAGAAGGTTATGTGGACTATGGATTTAACAATGATAACCGACTCTACAGAGCTCTACAGACTGTGTTCTGTTTCCTACATATAATTAATTCAGCTCTAACTGACAAGTATATGTCATTAACACAAGTAACACCCATAATTAACCAGATAGTTGACTTACACTTAATGCCAGCTCAAAGATGGGTTGTTCAAGCTTTTATTTGAACTGACACTTTTAACGTTTACATCAAAGTAACAATGAAAAGAATGTGTGTGAGTAAACACTGCTCTGATGTCTTTCATTTTATGAACTACATATTTAAAATGAAGCCTTGTCTCTCACCCAGAAGTTCATCTGAAATTTGATGTCAACCCCTAAAATTTGAAAAGCACTGCTGTTTTTTATGCTTTGCTCCATAAATATTAAGAAGCTTTTAAGCTAGAAGAAAAAAAATTTTGGTAATTCCTTACTCTTATTCCTGGTTTATAAATTGGAAACACAGTGCTACTCAGCACTTCTCTGAAGATAGTTTATGGAATGCTGGAGTGACATTTTATAACTTGAAAAAAGGCTCAGGGCTCAGCTGGCCAGTTTCACCAAGATGAGCAGTCACAAAAGTATTTCCAATAGTCACATGTGATGACGACCTTTCCTGTTTCATTTTGCAAGTGTGTGTGTGTGTGTGTGTAAGTTTTAAAGAAAATAGCTCCCAAAAGGAATGGCACTATTAGGAGGTGTGGCCTTTTCAGAGGAAGTGTGTAACGATGGGGGTGGGCTTTGAGGTCTCTGTTGTTCAAGCTTCCCTCAGTGTGACAGTCAATCGACTTCCTGTTGCCTCTGAGTCAAGACCTAGAGCTCTGAGCCCTGGCACCATGTCTGCCTGCAGATGCCATACTCCCCTCCATGATCACATTGGACAGGACCTCTGAAAGTATAAGCCACCCACCCTCAATTAACTGTTTCCTTTATAAGAGTTGCTGTGGTCATGGTGTCTCCTCACAGCGTGTAAGTACAGGTACCTGAAAAGGCCAAAAGGAGGCAGTGGCCCTCTTAAGACTGGGATCCCACACTGGGAACAGAACTTGGGTCCTCTGCAAGGGCAGTGCCTGCTGTTAACTACTGAGCCATCTCTCCAGCTCCCAGGTATAGCATTCACAATAAGCATTTGAAAAGTGTATTTTGTAATTATTTTTTAAATGTACACTGACCACAAACTTGTGATCCTCCTGCCTCTGCCTCTTCCACATACCCCACAGTCAGCAAAGACGCCTAAAGGAGATCCCATTCATAACCCGCAGAATCCTTTCATGTTTTCCTTATCCTTCCCCCTCTATAATTACCTCAATCGTGATGCTGCTCTAAGACCTCTCTTCCTCTGTTGATGTGCCCAACTCCCCACCGAACTCTTGGATGCCTCCCTTAGAGTCTTTTCTTCATGTCCCCCTTCTTTACATCATTTTAGATTTCTTTCAGGAAGTCCTTGTCATGTTCCTCATTCTAGACACAGGCTATTTCAGCTGTACTTAGCTGGACCAAGACGTGACTATTGAGAGGAGATGTTGCATAAACTTTGAAGTTTTCATGGAAGGTACATGTCAGAAAGAGGCAAGTTAGTGATTGATAGACAAATGATGTCTTGGATCCTTATTTGAAAAAGATATACGGAGGCCATTTCTGTTGATAAAATCCGGCATCTTTTGAAGATTTGCCATCACATTAGCATAAAAAAGCCCTGAGAAGCTACTGAGAAACAAAGAATCCCTTTCTTTCATTTCACTTAATATTTCCCCAAATGGATCTCGGAATGAATTCTTTTGATCATCCTCTCTACCTTCTCACATACAAAAAGCACCCATGGAATACAATTTGAGTAAAATGGCTTTAAATAGTAAAAGAGATAACAAAAGTAATTGAAAGTAGCTACTAAATCTACAAGTGGCTGGCTGGCTGGTTTCCTGGGGACGGCAGCAGTCTGAATGTGGTCTGTATTTTCCATACATCATGTAAGTACTGGCATCTTCCCCTTTGTCTTATAGTTGTGACATCAGGTAGCAGACAAAATGATCACTGACCAAGTGTATGGTTATATTTAAAGAGGCCATTCCAACTGCTTTGGATAACAGTTATCCTTGAGGTGAGTTTTCCTAAAGTGTTTTGTGTTACTACATCTCAGGTGTCTTGATTGTTTGGGACATTAGCCAGTATCCTGAACTAATATGGCTATTAATTAATTGGCTGTTGCCTTTGTATAATGGCACATGGTGTAAGGGGTATAATTAAGGCAAAGGGACTTGTCCACAGCTAGTGTCTGTGAGCAAAGTCTCATGTGGTTGTTCTGGGAAAGAATGAGAAACCATGCTAGGAGCTATATATGCTCATGCAGCATCCAAAACCTCACATGGGTTCATGATTAGGGGCAACAGCCACTGAACAATTTGCACGCTCCAAAGTTTCAGGTGGACCCGATAAGATTGGGAATCTTCCAAAAGGTTCCTGGTCAACAGAAAGATAACCTATAAAATGATTTTAGGTAACAAATGAAACATTGACATTTTTGAATACTGATGTCTAATTTGCTTTGAACAATCGGCATTTGGATTGATGCTAGGTGTCAAGATTTAAATCCATCTCCAAGTTTGGAATTTTATCACTTTTTGGCCAAAAAGTATAGAGTTTGAAATTTATAATTTATTCAAAGTTTATCTCAACATTAACTAGCATTTCTACCTAAAGATATTAAATTTACAGGAAAAAAGTATGCGTGCCTAAAAATAAATTCCAGTTTTATATTATATCCAAAAGTGGTAATCATTATCCAATAAAAATTTCCAATTCTCCATCTGGATATAACTAAGGTTGCATGTTCCTCCCACTTTATGGTAACTTTGGCTAAGGAAGTATGAAAGGAAAAAGCACATGACTTATAGGCAAATATCCTTAGAACAAACAGATAATCTTCCATAGAGTGAGCAAGAAATTAAAGATTACTGTTTCATGTCACCTAGGCTTGGGAGTACTTTTTCTTCAGTTTTTGCTAACTTGTTCTGACTGATTTATCAGGATGAACATTAATAGTACATGAACATCATATGGTAGAAAATTAGATAATAAGAAAGCATACAGATGATATGTTAGATGTGCATTTAAAATATTGCTCAATAATTGGGAAAAATGTGTGAAACAGATCTATCTGGAGGTATTTTGAACCTTCAGAACTGTGAAACTGGGGGGGTGACAATTGAAAAGGGAATATTTAGCATGGGTCTATTGATAGATGAGGAATAGCTATGCAAAAGGTGACATGACATGTTCACACCATGGAATATTACTCAGCCTTAAGAAGGAAGGACACATTGACATATGTTGGAGCATATGAAGACATTATGCTATGTGAAATAAGTCAGTCCACAAAAATGCACATACTGTGTAGTGGAATTACTTAGAATAGTCAAAATCATAGAGACAGAAGCCAGACCTGCAGATGTCAGAATCTGGGAGAAAGGGGTGTTTGTTGGATATAAAATTTCAGTTTTACAAGATCATAAAGGAATATGAAGCTGTATATGTGTTCAGGGCTGAGCACTCAGGTTACCTGTGTGTCTGTGAAACAATAAAAATTATAGAATAAGTGGTGATGAATTTGAGAGGGGTAGGGATGTTGGAGGACATGGAGGGAGAGGAGGGAGAAATTCTGTAAATACTATGATCATATTTGATATTGTGAACAAAGAAAGTATGTAGATAAATGATAGGGATTGTTGCACAATATACTCATAAGCACATGAGCTACCACTGAACTGCTTATCTTAGAGTAGGTAAGGTAGTAAATTTTATGTTATGTACATTTTTCCAAGATAAAAAGTGGGATGTTTTTGTGGGAGGAGACCAAATATTCCATTTTCCCCTTAGGAGGTAAATCATGCCCTCTTTCTGATCTTGAAGAGGACCTTGACTCTCACCTTTGAGAAATGGAGAAAGCAAGTGATTCCTTGTGTTGGGAATGACATTCGCTTTGTCCGCAAAAGGTCACCTGATGGTCAGGTGAGAGCCATCCTCATTCAACTGCTGCCTCTAAGCAAAGCTGTGCTCTAAAAGTTGCGGGGTTTATGTCGCAGTCTGAGGAAATAATACATCCCTTTCTGCTTCTCCCTGTGGAAACAAGAAGCAAAGATAAACCTTCAATAAACCACACAGACAACATCCCGCAGGACACCAGCCCTCAGAACTTGGCTGGGGATGTGGCTCACTGGTAAGTGCTTGCCTCTCACACAGAGACCCTGGGCTTGACCCTCAGTGCCAGTCAATAACGAAGTGCATGAATAAAAGCTCCGAATTCCCGAGGACACACCACGCAGAACATCCAGCTTCCTGTACATGTGTCTTGTCGCTCCCAACAAGGTAGCACCTGTGATCCCTCTCCTGCTCTCCGTGAGGACAAAAGAAGGTGACAAGGAAGGAAAGCTCACCACAGGGAGTCTGCTCTGAGACTGCAATCTTCCCAACAGGGCAGGAAGGAGCACAATTATCTGTAAAGACTGCAATTAGTAGTGTCAGATTTAACTTTTGTTCTCTGTGAGAGTCCTAGGCAGCATGTCATCACCTACAGCCCACTGCTCTGTCTATGACAAAAGTTTTGTCCCAGTGTGGAAGTTAGTGCTTACTACATCCCATGACTGTGCTCCCAAAGGACTTATCTCATCCAAGGCGGCATGAAATGACACTGGAAGGAAGCAGGAGTCCGAGGCGCTGTCATCTAGCCGTTACCAAATCAATCCCTTTGGGGCTGCCTGGCAAAGAACCTACTGCCAGATTTTGATGAGCATGCCACTTGCAGGGTTCATGAGAAAAATGTGGAGAAAAATTCACTTAGAGCTGAGCTGTGGGGCAAAAACTTCAAAATACAACTGAGAAAATCCACCCGCATACCACGCTCAGGTAAATGGTGGCGGCCGCGTGTACAGGGACGCATGCATGCACACACGCTCAGGCATGTGTAGTGTGCGAGTTTAGCTGGGAAAGCTTCCCATAGGACAACAACTCAGCAGCCTGCAGCATTTGTGTGTTGGGGCAGAGTGGACCCCACAGTTTAGCAAGGCTTTTTTCTCTCCTGCTTCACAGTCAACTGCCATTTTGTTTAAAGCATCTGTTCTGCCAGCCAAAGGGGGAGGGGCCATACACCATCAGTAAGTGCTTGGAAAAGGAGCTCTGGAGAAACACTCTCCACTTAACTCCTCTTAGCTCTGTGAGTGATTACAGGGCTTGGGCTATTTCTGGCCACATCTCCTTGTCTAGGAAAAGTGGAAGTCAAGTATTAAGGAGAATGGGCATCTGTGCATTTAGTAATTTGTCTTGAGTCAGAAAGTCTAGACACTCCCCTGGGGATGTGAAATGTGCGGTATGTTTCTATGACCTTCAAGACTCTTTTGTAACCCAAAAGGCATTAAGTAAGTGGGCTCTGGAGCTCCTGGCCAGCACATGGGAACCACAGGGAAAGTACATTGAGTGGGTAGTGGCTCAATACAGCCAGTCCTACCCTGAGTGGGTGACAGGCAGCCAGGGCCGCGGATCAGGCGGAGCTCAGGCCCATGCAAAGGCTGTTGATTTCCTACCACAGCCTGGGAATGTGACCGGAGCACTGGTTCCTTTCCCTGCGCACTCTAATTGGAGGAGTTCACAGTGACTGGAACTGCCAGGCGCTGGGCACACAACCCCTGCTTCACTTGGCCGTTGTGGTAACGCTCTGCGGTGGATGGCTCCCACTGGCACTTCCCGGTGATTCTGAGATGCACGTTGCTTCATTTTGTGTCTTGTTTTTATAGCATTTGCCATTTCACGGTGTTTCGTAGGACTGATGAGGAAGTGCATCAACCGTGGCAGGTTGCACACATCTTCAGTGATGTGCTACATTCAGTAGGGAAACTGAGGCTCGGGTGGATTGAATAACTCACCCAACTGGAGAGTGGTAGAGCTAGGTTGGAACCCACACAATTTCTAGAGTGGCTCCCTTGAGAGAGGATTCATGCTTATGGGATTTGATAATGAAACTCATTGTTTTACATAATTGTTATATGCCAATTAGAAAGACAGGGGAGGGGAGGTGCTGTTGATCTTTTTACTCTTTCGTTTTTCAGGTCTTTGGGAGGGACCCACCATCCAGTTCCAAATAAATCACATATGGAGGCTTACTCTTAATTATAAATGCCTGGCCTTAGCTTGGTTTGTTTTTAGCCAGCTTTCCTTAACTAAAATTAACCTGTCTACCTTTTGCCCCTGGAATGTTGCCTTTCTCTACTTCTGTATAGCTTTCTTTCCTTCTTATTCCATAGCTGGGTGACTGGCTCCTCCTTTTCTCATTCCTCCCTCCTCCCAGATTTCCATTTATCATCGCTGCCTGGCAGCTCCACCTATCCTTTCCTGCCAAAATATTGGCCATTCATCTCTTTATTAGACCAATCATGTGTTTGTGCAAAGTAACACAGCTTCACAGAGTTAAACAAATGCAACGTAAGAGAATGCAACACATTATTGCCTCATTAAAAAGTATTCCACAGAATAAACAAATGTAACATATTTTAAAATAATATTCCACAACAATGGACTTACTAGGTTTGCAATTCAGTTTGCCTGTGTAACTTCAAGCAAGCCTTACATTCCTTTACCTCAGCTTTTGCTGTTAAATCTGTAAAATGGTGACAATAATAGCAGTAACTAATCCATAGGATTATAATTGTAACTTAACAAGTTTGTACACATAAAGCCCTTAAAATTATGTCTGACATATCTGGAAATTCTCCCTAAAATTTAGCTATGTTTAACTTTCACATGTTTTGGAAAAAGGCAACTAGAAAAAAGTATAACAAAAGAGTGTATTAAATAACACATCTCATTAGTCCTAAAATTATCTTGATGCCAGGAAAGGTGCCTTAGCTATATTTTTGGAAATCCAATTTTATTCTATTTCTTTAAAAACCAAGTGATGAAGTAAAATGAAATGAGAATATTGTGAGAGGAGGTGGTTAACAGAGGTAAGGGGTAGGGACAAGAGATGCTGGAGCAGTGAGATCTGGGTCTGCTTGAACAAAGAGACTGTTTCAGGAGGTGGGAATAACAAGGCGTTATGTACAGGTTGGCCAGTGCAGTTGAAAAAGGCGTGCCCCAGAAAACAGCGCAGAACTGGGGACCAGAATGGAATCGTAGTTTTCAATCACCAGGTCCTGATTCCATCTGAAACTGTGGAATGAATTTGGTAGATGGCAGCCGGCATCTGTGAAATGCAAAAGCAGGTGGACACCAGGGAGGACTTCAGACAGCACCAGAGCCTGTGTAAGGGAGAGGAGAAGCAGGTGGACACCAGGGAGGACACCAGGTGGACACCAGGGAGGACACCAGGTGGACACCAGGGAGGACACCAGACAGCACCCAGTGTATACATAGTAAGTACAAACACTGTTTCATGGAATTTAGATTTCATGGAATTTAGATTGGGGGAGTAGAGATATAGGTGTCATGGATTACGAAGTAAAGTGAATTTCTTCCTATTGGTTTTAGGAAAAAAGTTTGAAAACTAGAGCATTAAAACAAAGTCCATCCTGGCTGAGAATAGATGCAGACCACACATTGAAAGTGACACATTTCATATTAACAACTGTATCTGTCGCCTCATTGCTATGACAAGCGCCTGACAAAAGCAGCCTGAAGAAGGAAGGGTTTAGCCTGACTTCAGATTGAGGGCCTGCAGTCCATGAAGGTGGTGGGAGCCTCTGATGATGGCGGAGCGTGAGGCAGGTAGTCATATGCTACCCGCAGTCAGAAAGTAAAGAGAGATGAGGGCTAGTGTTCAGCCTGCTTTCTCCTTTTTCTCCGTTTTCTTCAGGCCAGGGCCCCAGTTCCTGGTTTCACCACCTTCAGTTAGACCGTGTTAGGAACACCCTCACAGACATGCACAGAGGTGTGTTTCCTGGGCTATTCTAAATCCAGTTGAGCTGACCACAGAAGATTTATCCCCACCCCCACCCCTTACCCCACCTCCCCACTCACTGCCCCACCCCCTGGCTACTTGGTAGAGACTCTCAGATAAGCCTTTAGACCCGTGCGGACATTTCTGCTTCTCTGTGTCTCCTGGCCCTGAGACCCCGTCTCTACCCTGAGGCTGTGCCTTTCCCTGACTCGACCACTCGCCTCCAGTGCAGTTCATGTCCCTCCCACATCCTTCCAGATGTCATGGCCTAAGCCTGACCTTCACTGGAGAAGAGCCAGCTGGAAACTCCACACAGGATGTCTGGTCACCTCAGGAAGCCCAGCTGTCCTCTTAGGTTGCTGTGTGATTGAAACATAAATGACAAAGAGTAGTCAAGGAAGCAGTGGACAAGTCGCACTCTGTGGCGTTCATGCAGTTCAAACCGGCTTGGAGCCTGGCCCAGCAGTTTGATTTCACACTCAGATCAAGACTCAGGGGAAGGAGAGGATCCAGCATCCTTGCTTCTGCATGAAGATTCAGGTGACAAAGGAATGCCTGTGTGTCGAGGGTACTGACTACTGACGGTGAGCCCTGGAACTCAACAAGGACATGACAGAAACCTCTAAGCCACAGAGATGGTGGCCTATAGACACAGGACACTGCAGCAGAGACCCTGGTTTCCTGCTCTTCCATCTCCAGACACAGGGAAGCAGGGAAGTTCAGGCCATCTCCACCCGAGAATGCTACAGTCCCCACAGACGTTAAACTCATTCTGTCTGCACAACTGCGTTGCTCCATGGATGGAACACATAGGGAGTCTCCAACCACCACAGCCGCATTTTCTATAGCACAGTGCCACATTAATGGGACAGGACCACTGATGGATTTCATTTTGCCCTAGGATCAGTAGACAGCCCTTTCCTCATGGCAGCTGCTATCAGAGCCCAGAGCCATCAGCACGATTCCTTGTGCAGTCTGAAGGCACGCCCCTTTGCAAAGCACAGCCCCAGGCTCATGGCTTCCACTGTGTCTCTGGGGCCTGAGGACAGGTGCTTCCACAGCAAGTGTCTCTGGCGTTTACAAAGCTATGGTACAGCAGGATGGTCCTGGTATAAAACTGTACAAATGAGTGAAACAGCACAGAGTACCCAGAAACTAATCTGCATACATACAGCCAAGTGGTTGTCAAGGTACCAAGAAGACACATGGAAGAAAGGGCGGTCGCTTGGATAAGTGACAATGGGGCAACTAGATATACCTACTCAAAAGAATGAAATTCAGTTGCTACCCCTCTCCATATACTGTTGTGTGACATTTTGATCACATTCTGACGATAAAGTTTGCTTTGAGTCAGAGGGCAGAGCTAGCTACTAGCTCACCAAAATTAACCATAGAGGCTTTGGAGGACTGAGGATAGATAAAGAGACAGGAAGTAGTAGGGAGGGGTTTAGAGCAGATCTCGGTCCTTTTAGATGAAGGAATGAGAGAGGTCGGTCACTGGTCACTTCTCCACAGCAGCTTCTCTGATCATTCAGGTTCTTACCCTGATATCTGGCTCCCAAGTTTTAATTGATAAAGAATAACTATATAAATGCAACAACAACAACAACAAAAAAACACAACTCAAAGTGGACTAAAGACTATGAAGCCAATAGAAGAAAAGATAGAGGAAATGCTGTAAGCAGGGTAATTAAAGGGAGAATATGCAAATGGATTGTATCCAACAAAGAGGCTTCTGCTCCATCAACAAAACCATGAGTAAAATGAAGACATAAGTGAACATGAGAAAATATCAGCAAACCATCCACCCAGCAAAGGATCAATATTCAGAATATATAATTATCTGATTTAAACTCTGGGCAAGTGATCTCAATCTCATTCCTGTTTCAAAAGAAGACATAGAAATGGGCAAGAAAGGATATGAAAGAAAAATACTCATTATCACTAGGCATCAGGGAATTGCAAATCAAGGCCAGTGTGATGTACTAATTTCACCCTAATTAGAACTTCTATTATCAAAAAGTCAAGAACAAAAAAAAAATAGCAAATGCTGGTAGGGATATAGAGAGAGGGCAGCTGGTATGCGCTGTTGGTGGGAATGTAAATTAGCACAGACACTGTGGCAAACTGTGGAGGTTCTCCCCAAAGCTAAAAATAGCCCACAGTGTGACTCAGCAGTTCCATTGTTGGTTATACACCCAAAGGAAATGAAATCGCTAAGTCTAAGAGATCTTTGGGCTCCCAAGTTAATTGTAGCTCTATCCATATTTGCCAAGACATGGAATTTTTCACAGTGTCTGTCAACAGAAGAACAAAGAAAACCTGGAAAGTATATGCCATATGCATATACATTTTTAAAGGTAAGTATTTTCATTTGCAGCAATATGGATGAAATCAGATGGCACCATGTTAAATGAAATAAGTCAGGCAAAGAAAAGTGATGAGTGTACCAATTCAGTGGTGGAAGCTTAAAAAAAGACTGCATGTAAAAAGAATGGGATACTTAGAGAGGGAGAGAGAGGGGCCAGAGGGAAGATGGAGTGAGACTATGTAGCACGCACCAGCACACAGCTAGATGGGAGGATCAAATCTGAAGCACACTAGGGTAACCATAGTCTACAAATTATATTTCAAAGGAACCAGAGTGTGTGAAGAGGTAGAAATGATAATTATCCTGACTTGATTAGTATAAGCTACATAACGCACTAAATTCTATATTCTACAAATATTATACGTACGGACATACTATTTTATAATGCATATCTATGGATATGTTTAGTGCATATATTCACTGAAATACACTTCAATGAAAAGTAGCCTGGTGGGAGTGGATTCTAAATGGATATCTATCTATTGTTCAGATTGTGAGGGGTAAAGGAGAGTCTATTTGAAATGACCAGTGATAAGTATTAAGTCTGACTCAAATTGTCATTTCAAAATGTTTACATGCATGCAGTTTACAGCAGAACATGGGATCAAATATCTGTTCAAATCTGAGAGGCCCCTTCTCTGGAAACATCAAACATGGCCAGGGCACTTTGTATGAAGTAACTGTAAGAACGATATTTGGCATGGTACCAACTGCACTATTCATGCTACACAAGCCTGCGTGTATTGTCAATTCAGTGTGGGTATAAGAAGCAGCTGAAACTCATTGGTAAATATTACATGGAAGCTCTCAAAGGAAGAGAAAGCAAAGCTCATCACCATGGTGAAGTAGAAGTCAACTTGCCTTGAAAGTAGTGAATGAAGTCTGTCGTTCAGGCTTACATGCCTATAAGCTTCATGCTTGAGGGTCTGAAACAGTAGGACAATGAGTTTGATGCTAGCCTGAGCTACACTTCGAGACTTGTTCTCAAAACCAAACCAAACCAAAACCCCCACAAAACCAAGCCTTTAGCAAATTCAAAAAGAATCCATTAGAATTCTCTCAAGATTAAAGAAAGTGCTAGCTGGGCGGTGGTGGCGCACGCCTTTAATCCCAGCACTCGAGAGGCAGAGGCAGGCGGATCTCTGTGAGTTCGAGGCTGGGCTGGACCGACAGCCTCCAAAACAGTACAGAGAAACCCTGTCTCGTAAAAACCAAAAAAAAAAAAAAAAAAAAAAAAAAAAAGAGATTAAAGGAAGTGCTAAAACTGGGCGTCGCTGATCATGACAAAGACCTCACACACAGAATTCTCAAAGTGGAGTCTAGGAGTCATAACTTTGTAGTAGAGTATTTGTCAAGCATGGGCTGTGAAGTCCTGGGCTCAGTCTCCAACACTGCAAAAGAAAACTACACACAAAGGAGTGGGGGGGGGAGGAAGGAAAGAAAACATGAGCGCATGTGTCTGGGAGGCTGAGGAAAAGGATAGCAAATTTGAAGTCAGCTTGAGCCACGAACACAATGAGACCCTGTCTTTAAATAATTGCAAAAGAAATTGAAACAGGCTGGGCATGGTGGCTTATGCCTATAATCCTAGCACTAGGACGGTCGAGGCAGGAAGATCAAGAGTTCAAGGTGATCCTCAGCTATGTAGCAAGTATGAAACCATAAATGAGACTCTGACTCCAAGAACAAAACAATAATAAACAAAAATCCCCACACCAACTTTTAAAATACAGCTACTACATGTAAGCTCATGTTGTCCGCAATCCAATTAGTTATGCTATCGAGGCTTCCATTTTGGTCCCTATTACATAATTGACTTTTTGGATTACCTATTTGTTCTTCCTATTAATGTAGAATAGGGGAAAAAACACTGCTAGAACATACCCTTGCTCTGTTTCCTTGGAGAAAATGGGGTTTGACAGAAGCATTAATTTTTTTCCTGTACTTACATGACCCTAACTACCGTGTGAATTCAGAAATGAGCGCTGTGCTTACATATTATCAGGAAACTAGGTGGAGCTCGGCAGGGGGTAAGAGAAAGATTAGCCTGGGGTCTAGCCGGTCCCAGCACAAGGCTCTGTACTCTAGAGATGAACCAGGGTAAAGCCTGGTTCCTTTGCCAGTCGTTCTTCAAAGGCAGTCTAGAATTTCTCATTTGTGAGCCCCTCCAGGGCTCGTACCACTTATTCTATGAGGGGCTTGCTTGGAAGTGGGCAGCTTTGTGCTTTGTGAAGAGGCTGGGTGTCGGCTGCGGTCAGATCTAATCTATCGGAGCAAATGTTTGAAAACCACTCTGTGAGTTTGGAAGTGGCAGCTGCAGGTCTTTCTCCTCTAGTTCATAAGCAGTCCCTACAGGAGTGATTACATCAGTTCATTAAGGCTCCCAGCAAATGGTGACAGGGGGACCAATCAAGAACTCTTAATGGCATTGCAGCTATGATTAGAGCTAATAAAGTTGACGATGTCTTTTCCAAGTTTGACTTTTAAGTTGAACAAGGAAAAAATGAGAATAAGGGATCAGCTCTGTGCCCTCTAATGGAGCTCAATTCTGGGACAATCCAAGAATTCTGGGGGGAAGAATTAAAAGCTGTGAGATTTCTGTTGAAGGGGGCCCCTCTTGTGACTGATTCCTCTCCATCAGCTGACAATGGGGAAGGTCACGGGAGAGCGGGCCATGGGAAAGAAGAGGAATACCCAGCCCTTTCCTCACATAACTCACAGGTACAACACAGAAACATCAGAAACAGAGACAAGAAAATCAAACCACCTACAAACCTACTACCAAAAAATAAGTCTCAGCAGGGTGCACTGGCACACCCCTTTAATTCCCTCACATCAGAGGCAGAGGCAAGCAGATCTCTGAGTTAGAGGCTAGCCTGGTCTACAGAGGGAATTCCAGGACAGCCAAGACTACAGGATGAGACACTGTCTCCAAGGGGAATTAAAAAAACATAAAAAAGAAAAAATCTCTAATATATGTTGGTGTATCGATTTTAAAATGTTTATGTGTAAGTTGTGGCATAAGTATGTATTTGCATATGCACAATCATACTCTCATAGAATAAAGCATATTTCCCGTACAAATTGTATACTATAGATTCTTTAGAATAGTTTTGTTTGCTCTTAACAATAAATGAATATGTCACACATCAACAAGTATATTTCATCATTTTAAATTGCTATTTGATGGTATTTTCTTGATGGACCATAATGTATTAACCAAAGCCTAACTTTAGACCTTTACTCTTCAACAGGTTCTTGTGATTTTTTTGACCAATGCTGAGATATCCCTGCTTAGGCTTATTGCTTTAATCTCTGATGTCTTATTCCCCACAGAGATTGGAGCCTTGTTTCTCTAGAGGCGAAGTCTATGGTTGGAAGGTAGAGCCTCCTAACTGGGATGAGTGGCTTTATAAAAGAGGTCTCATCTCCCTATGCCCTGTGAAGAATCAGATAGGAGACGATACAAGAGGAGATGGAGAAAAGATGACTATCTGTGAACAAGCAGACTCTGTCACCTAGCCGTGGACTTCCTAGTCTTCAGAATAGTGAGGCATAAATTTCTACTTATAAGCTAGTCAGTGTATGGTTTTCTGTTATGGTATCTAAGATGTTCCTGATACCAACTGACCATGTTCATTGCAGAGAACTAATATATTAAGGGAAAAGTCCTGGGAAAGACTAAGTGATCATTCTTTTATGTAACTATATATTATATATTAATAAGTATAATTGCATATGCAAATGTAACATATATTCGTATACACATGGCAAGTTTAAGGATGTATTTAAGTAGAGTGGATATAGATTTATTAAAGGAAAGTGAGAAAGAACTCATGAGAATGGGGGTGTTCCAAGGAAGAAATACCCTTAAGGATGTATTTTTAAAGGGGTTGTGACATATAATTCTCTGTATCTTCACAGTATATAACAGAAATCACTCCAGGTCAACTAGTATAGGCAATTAATATTTAATTCCTATTTAAAATTCTATCCTAAGGATTGTCATAGTTCATCCAGGTATTCTTTTATTAATGGTTTTGGTTTCCTATCAACTTTAAATTATTAAAACTAGTAATTGCAATGATCATCCTGGTACGTATGTACTTGTCCACTAGGGGTTTAATTTCTGTAGTTTATGGTCCCAAGAGTGGAACTCTTGATAGAATTGCATGTGCACGTACATTTTTAACTGAGATCATAAATCACTTTTATGGGTCTCTACCAATGATATATAAGAATGCCCTTGCCCAGATTCCCATCTCTACTAGTAATAGGTGCTATTACACTTTTGTGCTTGGCACAGCAATGGGAATCTTCATGGTCATTTTAATTTCCATCTCTCTGCCCATTAGGGGAAGTTGAACATTTTATCTTACTTGTTCTTCTGAAAATTGCCTTTTCATATTCCCAACCCATTTTGCTATTGGTTTGACTATCCTTATCTTTTTGCAATTGTAAAAGAGCTGTTCTTAAATTATAGATATGAATTTGAATGTAGCATTTGAATTTAAAGTATTTTCTCCAATGTATTTGCCTAGTAACTTTATACTTGGTATCAATTGGACTTTATATTTGGTATCTATTGAGGCTACTAATGATACCTGAGTATTATATAGATATACATGTATAATATACACAATACACATATATTCTGGTATTAATTAAGAACATTTCCCTGGGCTAGTGAGATGGCACAGTAGATAAAGGCACTTGCCACCAAACGTCAAGACCTGAGTTCAGTCCCTGGGTCCCACACATGGGAAGATAAGAACTGACTCTCGCCAGTTGTTCTGACCTCCACACATACATTGTAGCATGCACATGTATGCATGTGCCCACACTCACATCCCTCCATAGATGAATGAATATAAACTGATAGACAAACAGATAAAACCGCACGACTAGCAGTTAGTAGCACAAAGAGCAAGTGGCTGGATCTTGCTGTCATCTTTTCTCTGCTTTCTTTCAGCTCCAGCAGCATTCAAAATGACTGTGGGCAGGGCTAGGAAGGTCTCCGGGCAGGGCTAGGAAGGTCTCCGGGCAGGGCTAGGAAGGTCTCCGGGCAGGCCAGGCCACGGCAGTTAGATTACCACAGGTGAAGCACTAGCTGGCAGCTGCTTGTGGGCCGTATTCATGACTCTAACTTGGATGTTCATGCAGTCGTGGCGATCTGGGCATCAGTGCTCCTTCTAGACCTTTCTAATGCTGCCGCCCTTTAATACAGGTCCTCACGTTGTGGGGACCCCTGACTATAAAATTATTTTCATTGATACTTCATAATTGTAATCTTGCTAGAGTTATGGATTGTAATGTAAATATCTGTGTTCTCTGATGGTCTCAGGAGACCCCTGTGAATGGGTCATTTAACCCCAAAGGGGTAGAGAACCACTATTCTGGAGTGCATCTCTAGGAACTACTTAACGGGCCTAATCTAAAGGACATGCGCTTCCTTATTCTCTCAGGACTCACAACTCTACAGATGGCCAGCACTGGTGACTCCAGGGGGTTGTACCTCTGTGAAAAAAAATCACAATTTTGCCTTTTTAAAATTCTTTTTGAATATGTTTAATTAGCTTTCCAACCAGCCAGATTTCTGAATTTCAAATCTAAACCCTATTTAAGTACAACGGTGGCTTCAAGGACACTGTAGCTTCTGTGGGTTTTGTTTGATTTGATTATTTTAAAAACTGTTTGGATCTTAATTGTGATACAGAAGTTATAGTAACAAACATTTGGTTTTATAGAGACATTATTTCCACCCTGTGGACAAGCTCAATAGAGGACAGGATTCCCTACCCCAACCTTCCTCTACAAATAACATTTCTTCAACTCCCTCTTTTTTTCCTAAAATGATTATCTTATTTTTACTTCAAGGTGTCAGTTCATCAGGAATTTAATTTTGAAGCTAACACTAAGTTTATATCTTATCTTCAAGAGAACAGAACTCATTTTTGCTTAGGGGAGGAAAGGGTATGTTTGCTTTACATGTCTAGGTCATATTCCATCATAGAAGGAACTCAGTATAAAGTTAAACAGGAAATTGGAAGCTAAATACACAGAGAAATGTTGCCTCTGGCTCACTCTGGCTCATGTCTAGCTACCTTTCTTATGCTGCTCAGGGTCACCTGCCTAGGGAACAGTACTACTCGTAGTAGACAGGACCCTCCTGCATCAACTGAGGCAACCTTACATGGATATACTCACAGTCTAGTTGATCTAGAAAATCCATCCACTGAAAATTCTTAGATGAACCTAGGCTTTGTCAAGTTAACAAAGCTAACTGGGACAAGGGGCTTTAAGCCTATTTATTTATTTATTTATTTATTTATTTATTTATTTTATTAACAAAATACAGCTTTGTAAATGCTTTCCTGGTGGTTCATACTATCCAATGTTTTTATCATTCTTCTATAAAACTAGATAGCATTTTGAATAATTAGTCCTATTAAGTGGTTTGGAGATGTTGCTATGTTTGTGTGCCTTGAGTCTGTCTGAGTGTATACATGACATAACAGATTTCAATAGACATTACAAGATAAATTGTTAACCAATGTAAGTTTTCATTTTGCATAATATGTAAAGATTGTCATTTAACTACAAATTTCACCTGGTTATTAGAGATCAAAATTTTTGTCATAATGAATATTCCCTTCCAAGAACACCATATAGATTCCAATTGGTTCAGATCATGTTTTTGCCCCACAGTAGGACCTAATTTTCATGTATTTTTATTTTATCATTATTGTGTTTTGGATGTTTTCCTTATTTCCACATATAGGTAAATTGTAGAACAAGTTAATGGTTTAATCTCTTTATTTTGGATCTACACAGCTTATCAAATTATCTTTTTGTTTTTCTTGGTGATGTTTGGTATAAAATTAGATTAGCAACAAAATGTTTCACATATTTCTTTCATATTTATGCTTTGCATAATATATATGTACATATATATATAGTGTGGGGGAAATTATTTACTAAGATATACAGACCATATTAAATGATATTGAAAATCCTATAAGTTACCATCTTTATTTTGGCGAGAATTGTTATTTTTAGAACTTACTGTGTAGTCAAAGATGATCCTGCCTCCACTTTCTGAGTGCTGGGATTCCAAGCTTATGCTCTATGAGGTACTGAAAATTGAACCCAGGGCCTCATGCATAATAAGTAGGCACTTTACCAACTAAGCTACATCCCAGCTCCAAAATTTCATTTTTAATAAAGTAACTCATCTTGATTCTTAGCTATCGGCTACCCACGTCTCTGGTTTTATTTGTTGTTGTTTTGTTTTGTTTTCTCACTCTAGGATCCAGCTAAGTCCAGTTTTCTAGGGACCATTGCCATTTTTATAACTGAGAAAGTTGCCACTGCCAGTTGATACAATGGCCCTAAAACTCCAACTCGAAAGCAGTATACACCTATTCCCCTTGGGTTTTGTTGCCCAAGACCAATACACGGTCAGATGAAGGGCCCGCGGTGCTTGATACTAATGTTGTGGAGAATTACAATTCCCCCACAGGCAGAGCAGTAAATAATAAACAACATAGTACAGCCTACCACACTTTACCATGGATGCTTCTATTGGCTGTTGCTTTCTCATGCTGGTCTTTACAGCCTTCTAAGATCCGAGTACATTCCTTCTATACCTATGGCACTTAATGTGTTTCCAGTAGGCGTCAGGTTAACCCAAACAGCACCATTCGTGGGTGTGGTACATTGTCAAATGCCTTTATTAGTTGATGCAATATAAATAATTTCCCCATAATCAACTCTTCTTGAGTTCCCAGAATAACTGTATTCAGAGCTGTGATCTATTCCCCCTGATAATCCAATAAATTCTAGTTCATAAAGCATAGAATTAATGTCTTTTCCCTCATTACTGTAATTAGTTGATAATGATCTACTCTGATGTGTTTTCAGGTTTGTTTTTTAGGTGATACACATTTCATAATGTGAATTTGAATGTTTTTAATCTTTATTTTCACAAATTAAAATAATTTATTGGAATTAGTTTGTGGAAATATTTGCTATTCAAACTTAGTTCTACATTGTTGGATTCTAATGCTTTTTTTCTTTGCTTTCATTTGTTTGTTCATTTCTTTCCTTTTTTTTTTGAGAGATAGAATCTCATTATAAATCCCAGACTTCCCTCAAACTTATGATCCTCCTGCTTCAGTTTCCCAAGTACTGGGATTACGAGGGGTACTACCATTCAACAGGAATCTAATGCCTTTTTTGTTTAATTATCTATTACCTATTCTTTCAGTATTTCTGTGGTAAATGATTTAATGAAGTTCTCTCTCTCTCTCTTTCCCTGTATGTGTGTGGGAATATTTTGTTTGTGATCTAACAAATAAAACTTGACTGAAGATACAGAGCTAAGTCCCTAGTTAGCCACAGAGGCCAGGGAGTGGTGGTGCACACCTTTAATCCCAGCACTCAGGAGGCAGACACAGATGGATCTCTGTGAGTTCAAGACTACCCTGGGCTACACTAGATTGATCCAACTAAAAGAGAAACAGGTGGTGATGGCTCACATTTTAACCCCAGTACTAGGGAGTGATATCACTGGGCAAGAGAGGAATATAACATGGGAAGAGACAGGAGCTCATTGTATTCCATCTGAGGATTCATACAGACAGCATTCAGTCTGAGGATTGTAGAGACAGGATCTTGCTCCCTTCCATCTGAGGATTCGGTAGAGGTAAAAGGTCTCTCTAGTGACTGGCTCCTTTACTTCACTGATCTTTCAGCATGTACCCCAAAATCTGACTGAGTTTTTATCATTAAGACCTATCAGAATTCGTACTGCATCTTTGCATCTTTGTGTGTGTGTGTGTGTGTGTGTGTGCGTGTGTGTGTGCTTACATGCCTGTATGTATATGCAAATGTGTAAACTTATTTGGAGGCTAGGGGTCAGCATCATGCATCCTACTCAATCACTCTACCTTATTTTTTTTGAGACAGTCTCTCTAGAGCACACCAATTCAACTAGGCTGTCTTCCTGATGAGCTCCAGGGACCCACCTGTCTCTGCTTCCCCAGTGCTGGAATTATTGTTGGGTAGTCACCAGAGAAGACTGCTGGGACATGGGCTTAAGCCAATAGAAAATCTTCATTAGCCAGCCACTGACTATAATACGTGTTTGGGATCCATGTAACATGGAGCCTTTGTCAGGGTGAACTTCAGCACAAAAAACATATTCTGGGTTGACATACTTCAGTTAATAAGAAGAGTAAGCCAGAAGCAGAACTACAAAAGCTGAAAAGCAAGGTTAGTACATCCTGAGACTTTCCCAGAATTAGATGGACTTTAATGGATTAACCCTTTGTCTTAGATTTAGCAAATGGTGCTGTCTACATGCTGAGTTTTACAGCTGGGATGGTACTTCTATCATGGAGTCAGTTTATGCTAAGAGCTAATGCCCTGCTACAGAATTACAGATGCATATCACCTATCCCAAATGAACAAACCGAGGATTATGTTAATTAAAAAATGTTTGACCCATGGCTCAGGCTTCTTATTGGCTAGCTCTCTTTTAATTATTAGCCCATTTCTATTAATCTGTGTATCTTCACATGGTCTTGGCTTTCTAGTGATGCCCAGGCCCCTTGCTTCCTTGGCAGCTACATGGCATTCTCCCTCATTACTCACTCTCTCAGTTCCTATTCCCAGAATTCTCCTAGCTTGGCAGCCCTGCCTATACTTCCAGCCTGTTATTGGCTGAAACAACTTTATTCATCAACCAATAAGAGAGACATATTCACAGCACACAGAAGGACATCTGTAATGAGCGTTCTTCCCGCCAGCCTGGTCCCAGAGCCCCATCAGTCCCAAATGAACACATAGGATGCTATATTAAGTATGAAGCTGTTGGCTGTTTGTTATGGTTTCTTAATGGTTAGCTCTGACTTAATTATTAACCCATAATTACTAATATATTTCTATAAGAACTTATCTTTCTGAGGACATCATCCTGACGCATCCTTTCTTCCCTGGGATCACATGGCGACTCTCCACTCTTGACTATATTTCCCAGACTCCTCCTTCTCTCCTAGTCCCACCTATCTTGCTTCCCTATTGGCCAACAGTGTTTTATTCATTAACCAATAAGAGAGACATATACACAGAAGGACTTCCCCCATCAGACATTCCCCATCATCTCCTCTTTTCTGTCTAAATAAAAAGAAAGGTTTTAGCTTTAACATAGCAAAATTATATATAACAAAAACAGTTATCAAGCAAGAGCTGTAGTTAACAATATTTAGTCCAATAACATTTGACAAAATGTAAAGAAAGTATTCTATCTTATCTTTGTGAGCCTAAAAGTTTTATATGTAACTTATCTTTTTTTATCATAACTAAGGAAAACCATAACCACAACCATACCATAACTATCTGTCTTCAACTCCATCAAAGACCCCAGAAGGATATAATACAAACTCTCGAATTGACAGAAGCATTTTGCTGCCTGGATAGTTCCCCAAAGTTTCTCTGTAATGTTGGGGCATTCCTCTTCAGCCTTTAGACCTAGAATGTCTGGCAGACTTATCCTGTCTCTTGGCAAGTTCAGCAGTCACTTTTCTTTGTAACCTGCCTGTCTAGTTTGGACAGCATGCTGTCAACGTCCAGGCAGGAGGAGTGATGAGCAAAGAGGTCAAGACTGTGCTGGTGAAACCCACAAAGACAGCTGACCAGAAAAGGGGGAGCTCTTGAACCCCAGACTGATGCCTGAGAGGCCAACGGGAGACTGATCCAGACTCCATGAATGTAGTGTCAGTGAGGAGACCTCAGAAATCAGTGTTTACCATGGTATACAAATGAACTCTGGGACCCATTCCACATGGAGGGACGCTCTATCAGCCTGGACACATGGGGTAGGACTCTGGAGATTCCTCCAAGAAGAGCCTCACCCTCCCTGGGGAATGATGTGGGGGTTGGGTGGGGGGGCTGGGGGGACTGGTGAAGGGACAAGGGAGGAGAGGTGGGAGAGGGAGCTGGGACTGGCATATGAAGCATGCATGCTTCTAATTTAATTAAAAACATATGTTGAGGAAAAAATCTGAAAAAAAAGAAGTCCAGGCAAGGGCAGTTTCTTATCCAAATGACTATTCCTGTCATGTTGAAGGCAAACTCCATATTTTGTTTCTTCAATGCCCATCTTCCTCTCTGATGTAATTGGTTTTACCAGGAGCAGTTGTGTCTCATTGTCATGAAAAACCCTAATAAACCATCTTATTTGCCATATTCTGTAGGTCTTTAAAAGGTTTGAAGACTATCCATCTCAAATATATCTCTGTATATCTAGACAACTAATATGACTATAAGTTTTGACTATTAAGATGACTATAATCTATATTTTTAATTATAGTTTACATTTTAAAAGAGCTTTATAAACACAATACTTAAATAAGAGTAGGATACACACATAACAAAATTGACCTTAAATTTGTACCAATAAGCCAAAATCTATACCAGTGTATTCATTTCTATATCATATTCCCTTTTTTTCTTTAGAAAGAGATTGGCTGTGATCATTAACAATTTATAACCAACACCGTCTAATTAAAAACAAACATTTATGGACAATATTTGGGAATGTAGGCATAGTTCTCTCCAAACTGCTTCCTGCTGTTTGGGGATACTGTCAATCCTAAGGGGATCCTGAGAAAACCCAGAACCCTGTCCAAATCCTGCCTGTAGTATTCTCTGAGGCTGCATTGTCTCAACTGTTTGGATGCTGGGTCACCTGGGCCACTGCTTCAGGGGGTCTTCTTTGATCAAATCATGTTAGTCTGGAAGGAATCCACAGCTTTTCATCTTCTGTGGAAACAAAAGCAGAACCTCTTTTCCAAAGTAACATGTCCTTAGACTTAAATTTTGAAGTCAAGGCATTTTCAAAATATATAGGCTGTATATATAACCCAGCAGTATTTATAATCAAATGCCTGCATATATAACCCATCAGCACTTATAATCAAATGCCTTTTATCAGCTGTAGCTCTTTACTCAGCAGTCCAACAGTTCAAAGACAACACAATAACATACAGTATCCAGACTATATTCCCATTTTTATGTGGTCTTCTTAAAAAGTCTATTTCTTTTACTGTTATCCTTTATTTTTGAGATAGGGTTTCTCCATGTATCTTTGGCTGTTCTGGAACTCACTCTGTAGACCAGACTGACCTTGAACTCACAGAGATCTGCCTGCCTCTGCCTCCAGAGTGCTGGGATTTAAGGCGTGTGCCACCACTGTCCAGCTACTCTATTTCTTTTTTAAAGACTTTATCCTTTTTCTTTTCTCTCCCAAGCCTATATATATTTCTAAATACACTGTAAACCATTTAGAGGGTTTTTCTCCTCTGAATCTCTCTTTACTATATATCTCTATCTTTTTCTGACCACATGAGTCTTTATTCTGCAAAGATACATGGCTAGGATGAAAGCAGAAGTTTTGGCTGCTGGCTCCACCCAGTTAGGCTTTCCAACTTGGTGGTGGTACATTTACCACCAGCTCTGGGAGCTGTGCTCACCGCCTTGACTCTGGTCCGTGCCACCATCAAGCAGATTGTAGCACACTGCCCATAAAACTTTCTGTCTGTACGAGTAAAAGCTAAATCTGCCATGCAGCATGCTGTATGGCTTAGAGATGTACCTCCGTGGGAATCCACCATGCTCTGTTCAAGCCCGACTGCCACAGCGTCTCTGCACCATGGCCTGCATGAGGCTGTGAGACTAGGAGTCCACTGGGGCTCTGCTTCTGTGTGTTCAGAAACCTTTTTAAGCTTTTGTCAGGTTTTACATGGAAATTCTTGCCAAATGTTTAGGTGCCACTTGTAGACAGAAGTTTCAGTCCTGCCTTGTCCCACAGTTGTTTAGTCCCAAATAAACACACAGAGACTAGTATTAATTATAAAGTGCTTGGCTGATGGCTCAGGCTTCTTACTGGCTAGTACCCTCTTAATTATTAACCCATTTGTATTAATCTGTGTATCTCCACATGATCTTGGCTTACTGGTGATGCCAGATCCTCTTGCTTTCTCTGCAGCTACATGGCATCTCTCCTGTGACTCACTCTCTCCATTCCTCTTCCCAGAATTCTCCTAGTCTGGTAGCCCCACCTTTACTTCTGCCTGGCTACATCCTGCTTGTAATTGGCTGAAACAGCTTTATTCACCAACCAATAAGAGAAACATATTCACAGCATACAGAAGGACATCCCCCATCACATGGATACTGGAATCTTAACTCAGGTCCTTATGTCTATACAACTGAGTCACCTTCCCAACCCCTAATGTATCCATTTTTGAGTTCACCTTCCAAACTTAAATTCATATCAAAATCCCCTGTTTAGCAATATAATTGTGTATTTTTATATATGTGTGATTGTGTCTCTTAATTCATTCCAATGTTTTTCATGAGCATGTGTGTGGTTTATAAGTCTGCATCATTGATCAAGAAGTAGCTTTTAGCCTGGCCAGTAGCATGATTACTGTGATTCCCAGAACCGATGTAGAAGAGCCAGGCATGGAGGCTTAGCTTGTACTGCCAGTTGGGATGAGTTGGAGACAGATGGATTCCTAAAGCATCATGTACTACATGATGAATTCTAGGCTAGTTGGATAGCCTGTCTCAAAAAAGCGAAGTGGACAGTGTCCAAGAAATTACACCTGAGGTTGTCCTTTGGCCTCTATATGTATGTATGCATAAATACACGTATGTATGTACACATGCACACACAGTATTCTCAGATCTTCAGAGGCTGAGACAGGTGGATCACAGATTTGAGGTCAGCCTATGTTACATGGCAAATAATTCTTTAAAAAAAGGAAGTAAGGAAGGTGGCTTTTACATTAATATTCTTTTCACTGTTGTTTCATTTTCTGATTCATTGTTTTCAGTTTATAAATTTCATTTTCAGTTTATTTTCTTGCTCATTTCATAATTTCTCAAGGAAAATACCAATCTTTTACACCTTTTAATCATAAACAGCAGGGATAGCTATAACTAAGTTTATCTTCAGCAGTCTTCTATTCCTTATGATATAGACTGACTCTAATGTCTTTCCAATTTGCAGTATAAATTTTACCATGACTCCACCAAAATTATCTTCATACACATTCAGATACGCTCTTGCATCCTCTTTGTGGTTCATCTCCTTTCCTCCTTTGGCTTAAATTAATTGTTTCCAGATTTCCTCAAAGCTACAAGCTCAGACTCACACATTTCCTAATGGATACAACTACTTCTGTAGGCTTAATCCTTGTCTATGTTTCTGAGTCAACAATAAATACATTTTTGTTGTTCTTTTGTAGCTGTTTTTCACATAGTGTAGACTGTTTGGATTTATCTTTCTTCTCTGCCTTGCCATTCACTCCCATTCTTTCCAAACACCAAATCCTGATTATTATTACAAATTACTTTCCTCATGTCTCCATCTCTGCCATTGCTGCCTTGACTGAACATTAATCTCTGGCAGATTACCTCAAAGACACAAGACTTTCTTTCCGTTTCCCTCCCCAAACATATCCCCTAACACCTCAACAATCATCTATCTACGAGCAAACGTCACTGTACAAAAGTTCTTAGGATTCTCTCTGTTCCAGAACAAATCCAGTGTAGTCTACATAGCCTTTTCCTTCCATATGGAAGGGAAAAGCAAAAACAGCATGAGCAATAGTTGACTCATTGCATGAGCTCCTCTATCAAGGCGCCTTTATCTTCAAGAAGCATTGAGTAGAAAAAAAGTGCTAACACCTACTCTTGTCTACTGCGAGCCAGGTCCTATGCTAGGACTTCTCTTTGTTTTATTTTATTGTTATAAAATAATGGAATGTTTTTAGCTGTGAGCATAACTATCTCATTCATGGTGGCTTACACCAAAAAACATGGCACATTCTCTTATGTTATAACAAGTCTCAAAGTAGAAAGGATCCTAGATCCCAGTTTTCCATTTTGCTATACTTAGCAGACTGACTTTTATGTGTGTGTGGTTATTTCATCAAGAAAGACAGATGACTGATGAAGGAAGAAGAAATATATCTGATGAAACAGTGTTCTTTTATGGGAGCCCTCTACAAGGATGCAAACATTCTGCCTGAATCCCCAAACCGGTCTCCATTAGCCAGATGCAGTCACCTGACTGTCCCATTCTGCAAGCAAGTTTTGGACTGGGCACTGAGTTCTGTTTCCAGACCTTACACACCTTCTCAATAACACCCTAGTTTCTCATATGCTCTGAAAGGAATGCACACAGGCACGATCAAGGTTCATTTTCCAACACCAGTTACTTTTTCTTGAAATCACACTGCGTATATTCTCATGCATTGAGTAGAACTACTTACAACGTTATTAACATGACATCTCATGTAACCTGGCTTCCTTTTTAAAATGGAAACTGTAGGGACCACACTAAGGCAGCCCAGACTGCCTCTGAAGTACATTGCGTAGAAGGCAACCACATTCAACTACACACACTCTCTGACCTTCCCAATCCCCGGTTGGGACTCCCTGCCAAGTTTCATCATTTAGCTCTGAAGATGGTTTTAGACACAGTCTTCCTGACCTTTGGTCACTTCACTTTGCCTAATGAATAGCTTGTCACTTGGGAAAGACAGCTAAACCTCCTCTAATGTATCAAAGAAGAGAAATGAAATACCTACTCCAGGAGAAGGTTCATTTCAACAGCCATTTCTAAGGGAATAAAATATGCATATGAGACTTTGTGCCTCATGTTTCTTTCATCCTCCCTTTAATACTTGAGAGTCCACAGGGCAGGAACCCAATGTTTCACTGGTGCAAAAAGAACTTAAACCTTTTATTAGCAACTGTATGATGTTTGTGACACTACAAAGGAAACATGATCTCAGGTGGTAAGTGAAGGGAATATCTTTAAGCTGTAGGAAGCATTAAATGATACTAATTCTAACCCCACCAGAAATCATTCTCCCCTGACAATAATTTTCAGTTCTGCTTCCTGCAAATTCATTTTGTATAGAAGAAAAGCTATGGGCAGCCTAGCAGTCAGGGCTGCAAAACAAGATCTGAGAGATATGTAGATGACAGAAGAAATATCTGTATTTGTTTCTTTTCAAAGCAATTCAAAGTTAGCTACTAAAATGAGCTATAAAGAGGTCGACATCTATCCTGAGAAGCTAGATAACCAAGAACACTCTTGCCACTCTGTGAAACAGTAGACCAAAAAACGTTCATGTTGTTCTGGCCTCTCTAATGGTTTCAGCGATGCCTTCCTTTTCCTTTCAAGCTTATACAGTGAGTCTTCCTGTGGTGGAAGCATGCTACTCCTGGAGAAATAAAACAACTCATGTTGAGATTGTCAGCTTGGAAGAAGAGGCAGTCATTTCCTTGTACAAACATTTCAAAGGCTTCGAAAGACTTGGGTTTCTGCCATGCCATGAATTCACAGATGAGACAAATGGAAAATATACAGCTGTAATGAGTAAATAGAATATATAATTTAGATATACTAGTATAGATGGCCTCTGACTCACAATTGTTCAACCTATTTGACTCCATAACCCTGTGAAGTGGCGCACATTCAGTAGAAACTATACTTCAAATTTTGCATTTTGATTTTTTTCCCTGAACTGGTGACATGCATGATAGAACTGTATCTTAGCATGTTGGGCAGCAGAAATTGGGCACAGATTCACCATCTATATAATCAGCAGAATGGACAACCCACATTCTGCCACGTACTACATTGCTGGGTTATGATACTTGGTAAATGGGTATATTAACTGCATTCCTAACCTCAGATATTTCCAAATTACAGTATGTTTATCAGGCGACAATCCCACGGTTAAGTGTGAGTCTATCTGTACATAGGTTTAATCGCGAGTCCCTCTGCATTATAAGATACAGAGATGAAATATGATAGACAGAGGCAAACCCAGCTATGTTCTTCATACTTAGTTTCTGCAATATCTGTTGCTATGGAAACATTAAATCCTCAGCAGATTTCCTGAAAGTTAAAGAGCTGCCTGCAGACTTCTTTCCAGATGCCAGCTTTCTCACTTGTTAAATAAAACTTGGCATTTATCACATGGGAGATTTCATCTCAACCCACACTGGGATCCCTACCCAGGGCGTGGAATGCAGTGCTCACAGGAAAAAGGCTTTTAGGTAGTAAGAGAGAGTCGTTGGCTAGGTGTCTCAGGGTTTTACATGCAGAGACCTGTCAACCTGATGGTTCTTCTTTTCCCTCATCAACACTTTCCATAAAGAAACAAGTTGAAAATAGAATCAGCAGTTAGTGGCCCGATGACGGGAACTCACTTTGTCAAGGAAGTTGTCGGCCTGTGTTAAACAGCGTAAGACTTTCTGGATACAAGGGAGAACATCACATTTTTCTATAGATGCTCCAGGTCCTCTCTTTAAGAGTAATTTCCCGCTAGCAATTAGACAGCAGTTTGCTCTCAGAAAACAGACTAATTAATTAGGAAGCAGTTAGATGAGTTCTTTAAAAATGTCTGAACATGTTCTCCTTTTTTTCCTAATCCTCCTCAACTTAACTAATAGCTTTTTTGAAAGATCCCCCTCCAATAACAAATGAATGATAATTATATCAGCACTCTTACTTCTGGCCTTACTTTAAGAAGTGGCTTTAAATGATGACAAGGATTGCGGTGTGCATCACCAGGCTGTCAGTCCAAAGTGGCTCACCCCAATGCAACCCACATGTCTAGGTCCCTCTCACCTTGTTATGATTTCATTTGACTGTCTTGGCCATCATGGGAGAAACCCAGCCTATCTCCACATGGACAATTTGCATTCCTGCTGTGGCCTTAGCTTTTTCCTGAGGTGTCTTCATACCCTTGTAGCCACTGCTCATTAGTCATATGATCCCCAAACTTAACTAAATATATGGAGATAGAATAAAGGACATTCTCTCTTCTGCCCTCAAAAAGGTGATAAAAGGATGCCCTGGTTCAATGTGTGGACTGTTCACAGTGACCTCTTTCCAAAGAGTATAGTGTGGAGGGATAGGGCAAAGGAGCGAGTTTACAGTAGAGAGCTCTGATGGCCACTGCCTCAGCCAGCTGATCAAGATCACCCTCAGTAACCATGAACCACGCCGATCATTTGTACCGTCAATGGAAGTGGTAAAAGTGTCACTGTATCTCTGTAATTCTCTGCCCCCAAATCTATAGAACATAAACACCAAAATCCCTCAGAGAAACCCAATAATGGAGCATCCCAAGATGCTAGTCTCTGATGACTAGTATTCCTCAACTGTCATCAGAGACAGCAAAAGTCTGAGCACCTGACATAGCCCAGAGGACACAAAGGAGACAGGATAAACTAAATGTAACAAAGTATCCTAGATTGATCCTAGATTAGAGAAGAAGACAGGATAACCAAATGTAGCATAGTATCCTAGATGTGAGCCTAGATTAGAGAAGGAATATTGTGCTGGGTGTCAGTGGCCTATGCCTCTAATCCCAGTACTTGGGAGGCAGAAGCAGGCAGATCTCTGTGAATTCGAGACCAGCCTAGTCTACAAATGGAGAAACCCTGTCTTGAAAAACCAAAAGAAAAGAAAAGGAATATTGCGTGAACACTAAGAGAGCTGTATCAGTGGCTTGTGCACAGTAACATGCATATCTCAAGATGTGAACAACAGGGAACATTCTAGGCCAGGAAGCTGTCTATGCAACTCTCTGCAGTCAGATGATTCATATTTTATTTAAATCTAAAAATGCTGTAAAAAACAAAACAAAACAAAACAAAACAAAATTTTTTGTGTGTTTTGAGAACAGGGTCTCATGTAACCCAGGTTGGCCTCAAATTACTATGTTGCTGAGGATGACCTTGAACTCCTGATCTTCCTGCCTCCCCCTCCCAATTCTGGGATTACAGGCTTTCACTACTACGGCGAATTTATGCAGCGGGAGCCCAAACCCAGAGCTTCATGCGTGCTAGGTGAACATTCTACCAACTGAGCTACATTCCCAGGAATAAACTTCATTGATAAAACAAGAGACAGGCGACTAAAGAGCTCCCAGTATGACTCCCTAAAACATGCCACTCTGGCAAAAGGATTATTTTGAGCTAAAGGCAAGTGAGAAGCAAAATGACTATCTGACCTCCCGTCTTGCTAGACTCTTGTCAGCCTGGAGATGGCCCCAGAGGAAAACCAATGGCAGACATCACTGGATGAGCCTTCTCTTCCATTACATTTCCTGCCCATAAAAGCAGCTGTATATGCCCTTTTCCTTGTTTTGTCTTCTCTACAAATTTGCTGTTCTTCGTTAGGATGCTGCAAAAACCCAAGATGTGCTCCCCTCTCAGAGCTAATCAGGTTCTCTTTGTATGTGCATACGGCCTCCTCTAAGTCATCTCTCCTGTGCCCTGTCATTCTAGTGTTCAGAGTCCCACACGGGGAACCAGGAGAGTAAAGGAAGAGGATTTTTTTCTTTCCCCTGAGTAGGAAAGATGAGGAACATGATGTTTAATGAGAAGTTTGCTTTTGGTTTTGAGGACCAGTGTGAGAGACTGGGAGGGATATGGGACACCAAGATCCGACTGAAAGCTTGAGAGCCATGCTTTGCTCTCTGCAGTTCTGCGGCCAGCTTGGCACCTTCAGCAGGAGCCATGACTAGGGTCCACATCAGCCCACTCTGCTCTAAATGCCTTCAATGCGTTCTCTTGAGTAGGTTCTACAAAAGGAAAACTGAAGTCTGGAGAAACTTAACAGCCTGTCCAAATATGGATGGCCAGCAAGTGACAGAGCCAGGATTTGAACCCATGCAGTTTAACTTTAGAGCGTCACATTGTTGCATGCTGCTACCACAAGTACTGTACAAGCATGGGTAGCTTGAAACTGAATTATCTTCTCTCATGATGCTTTTAGGGATGAACTACTGGTTTTGAGCATCTGAAAACCCTGAGCTGAGTTTGGCAGATCCCCCCCTCCCATTTATCCTCAACACTGGGAGATTAATGGGTCTTGGATTTGTCTGTGGGAAGAGTCTCCTAAAAGTCTGTAATACATGGATATTTATAATGCCACTGGGACATGAACCAGACTCACCCTCTAGCAAGGCTGGATGGCCAGATTCCATATAGTTACAGTGTACTTTGGGAACTCTTGTGGCAAAACCCTGTAGCTGGGTGCTGGATCTAACCTGGACTAAGACTGAGGAGGGTCCTGTTCAGTGAGACAGCGTGAGTGATGCTAATGACAGTCATTCATGTGGAACTCTTACCATTTCGTCCTCTCAGCAGTTCTCGCAACATCAAATGCATATGTCACTAAATAGACATGAGCAGCGTCCTTTCCGCTTAGACGCCATGGTGAACCCAAGGTAATTCTAGCTTATGACTGTTGTCCCCACACATGGTAGCTCTCCCTTATCTTTGAGATTTGTGTTTCAAAATCCCCATTTGGATGAAGATAGCCTCAGTTGGTAATGAATGCTATATACTGGTAGTAGGAATTCCATTGGTAAGTTTCGTGTGCTATTCAAGTTTGGTTAAAGTTGACTATGGAAGCAAAAAGACCTTTCTTTGTTTTCTCCAACTCCCTGCTCCCCTCCCCACCCTGTCCTGGTTCAGGCTTGTCCCCCTTGCTTTGTGACAGGGAGAGAGAAAAAACAACAGGCAGCTAAGAGCATTAAAAATACCAAATCCTTGAGAACAGCTAGAATACAAGTCATTTCCAGTAGACATGCCTGGTGTTTATCCCCTGATATAAGCACGGCTGTGGTGGAGAAGACAAGCCAGATGCTCACCCATCAGGAGAAAATCAGAAACTCCAGCTGACTGTCCCGACGTACCCAGCTGATTTGTGCTTAGTTGCTCATAAGCCCCAGTTGGAGCTGCTGCCTGGCTTTTCCTCTCAGTCAGACTACCCCAGCCTTCCGTGCTGGCTGCTGCAGACTCCTTCTTGTTTAGTATTTTGCATCTTCCGCTGTTTCTATCTGACTTTTGCTAGTAATATACTTAATAAACTCACTCATTCAAAACCAAAAGCATAACTGTCATAGACCATTCTCCACACTGTACAGAACAATCCTGGTACCATCGTTTCTTCTACATGCCCTGCTGTGCTGCCTCATGATACCAAAAAATTTGTCCTTCCATAGTCTGCCTTCAGGTGCCTCTGTTAACCCCGAAGATGAGAGGACAAAGACCACCAACCCAAATCGTCATGACCACATTAATGAAAGCCAGCAACTAATTGCAGCAGTCTTTTATTCATGCAAGCAGGCTGCCTCCCCAGTACATGGGGGTTCAGGAGGTCGGCATTGAATGTGGGGAAGATAGGGCTTAATGTTGTAAGATTCACTGTACCGCCCCACACTGTGATTTATAACTTGTGGACTGAGCTTGAAAGATGGCTCAAGTGGGTAAAGTGTTCACTGCTGACCAAGTGGACCCAGTCTATGCCCACAGCACCCATGTAAACAGCCAAGCACAGCAATGTGTGCCTATAGTCCAGAATTGGAAGACAGAAGTAGGAGGACCCCAGGGACTCAGTGGCCAGTCAGTCTAGCCAATTGGTGAGCTCTAGGTTCAATGAAAGAGACCCTGTCTCAAAAACAAGTAAATAAACAAAGTGGAGAAAAATAAAGGAAGATGCCCAGCATTGAATTCTGACCTCTGCAGATACTGTGCACACACAGGAACAAAACTCATATATGTATACAAATGAATAGATAAATAAGTGAAACTTACGTAGATACACAAAAAAAATTTATAGATTTATTGCTTTCAGAAATTTCCATTTAACATTTTTAGACTACAGTTGAATTGGGGGAGCAGAAACAGTGGGGAGAAAGCCACAGGTAAGGGGGTGGCTGCTGTGTTTGTTAGTGGTACCTTCCACTCTCAAACATGCTAGACTTTGAGAAGTCGCTAGTACAGTCACTGTGACGGTATCATAGAGTCCTCTGATGCTCCAGGCGGAAACCTCCAGAAACCACGCCTACTGCTTTCTAAAATGTCAGGCTATCTGGAAGAGGAACTCACGGTGAAGGACACGACGCCCTCCAGGGGCATGACTGCTCCCACACTGCGCATGTGTCATTTCCCAGCTCCATCAGTTTCACCAATGTGTCTTTTGCTGGGGGCAGAGGCAGCGTTTAAGCAGATAGACCTCCGGCAGTAACCTGTACTCTAAAAGCTAGATAAATTGTCTTAAGAAGTGACAGATGGCATCTCCCTCTTTGAAGTCTGTCAGCATGATGTTGTGAGATGCCACACTGAGCGTCGATAACTAGCCTGTTGGAACAGAGCCTGGAGCGAGAACTGCATTAGTTCAGCCCTAGATTTCTTGTCACTGACGACCTTGACAAGCATCTGCAGCTTCTTTTCTACCCTAATGAATCTTCTTACTCTATCCATAAACCTTAGCAGTTCCGCCCTAAAACTCCTTGATAGCTCTTGGCAGTCGTCTTTCGAACTCGGTTTTCCTTGTGGTTAAAGTGGGCACCGCCCACTCTTTAAAAAAAAAGTTATTTGCAAAGCTAATCCAGACACAGAAGAATATGGAGTCTTCAGCCCTACCGACAGTCAGCCTTGGGTGGGGATAGGGCTCATAGGCCTCTAGCCCTTACTGCTGAACTACTGACTACAAAAAAGTCTGGGGGTGAGGGGAGCCATTACCGTCAGCCGCATACCCACTGGTGTCTGCTAGGTACCAAGGAATAATTACAAACCTGCGGCCACACAGATGGCCTGGCCAAACTCAGTGGGTCACAAACAAAATGAGACATGAACATGGGAAAGAGATTATAGGAAAGAAGATGGAAAGCCAGGAGAGGGAAGGAGATAAGAGAGGGTGGAGGCAGTGAGAGCATCAGAATGTGTTATATGTGTACAATGACTTATGACATTGTCTAAAAATAATTCTTAAAGGAATATGGAGTCCTGCTTCCAAAAATCTCTTAAGTTAAGTACCAGCTGTTCATATGATTGTTTTTGCTGATGAGTTCTATGATTTATTGCAAAATTCTCTTTTCTCAGGGTCACAAATCTCTGACAGCTACCAAAAATTGCAAATATGTTCTCAAGTCTAATCCTCTGCTAAGGTTAGTAACAAAATGTGGTCTTGTGCCTTGCTGTGGTCAAACTAATTATAAAATACATAGGATAGATCAAGCCCTAGATAGAGACAGTAGTAATGGCTGCTTAGCAATGTGAGCATATTTATGCTATGCTATTTTATTTACATGATGCATACGGTTCCATAATTTTTAATATATGGAACATAAAATTAGAAGCACTAAGGGACAAAGGCCAGGGGGAGAGGGAGAGGGAGAGGGAGGGGAAGAGGGAGAGGGAGAGGGAGAGGGAGGGGAAGAGGGAGAGGGAGAGGGAGGGGGAGAGGGAGAGGGAGGGGGAGAGGGAGAGGGAGGGGGAGAGGGAGGGGGAGAGGGAGGGGGAAAGGGAGAGTAGCCAAAAGAAAAAGCAAATAGCTAAGAATTAAAGTGGAAAGATACAGTTTCTGGAGAAGTGATGTCCCATTTCAGATGGTCTAAACAGGTTGTGGGCTTTCATGAGGTTAGGTATGTCATGATCTTGCTCTCCAGCCAAAGAAATGGTATGAGAAAATTATCATGGAGCCGCTAAAGACAAAACATTTTCATCATCCAAAATATGGAAATAAGTGGTAAATGTATTCATTTATTCAAGAAACAGCTACTGCACTCCTGATATCATATTTCATCATACCTAGTGCAATGGGAATTATTAAATCAGCTATGGATTCCATGTGTGGCTATTATATAATATTTTATCTTGTATATATAAAATATATAACTATTTAAGAGTGGTAATACTCCCCTAAGATCCTTGAGTTCTGGAATGCTGTAAATTTACTTCATTGGCATGAGACCACAACAGCAATAATGGGTAGAAGATCATGAAGCTGGGACTGCAGAGCTGCCTCAGTGGTTAAGGGCACTTTTAGCTCTTCCAAAGGACTAGAGTTTGGTTCCCAGCACCCAGCTCAGGTGGTTCACAACTACCTATAGCACCAGCTCCAGGGAATTCAACACACCCATGTACACAAAGACAACTAAACTGAGAAATGGCGGAAAACAACTGGGAGGAGACTTAGGAGAGATCAGGTAACATACATTCTTATGGTTTAAGCACACAATGAATGGTCATCTGAAAAAAACCAGATACCCAGAGATGTTACTGTCACACCACAGCCCCAGCTGCTCTTCACAGGTGGGAAGGAGTATCTTTCTTCTGCCCGTATCTCTCCTCACCAACTCTCCATGGAGAAGGAAGACTCTGATTGGCCTCACTTCTGACAGAGACTGGATGGTTTACCGGTGTGCATAAGGGCTCACTACTGTGCTTAAGTGTGTCTAAAGGGCGCACAGTGTGGTCAGAAGCCTCCACGTTGCAGCTTGCTCTGCCAATTACGTGTCACCTGACCTTGACCAACATGCTTGGTCTATCGCAACTTCTCTCTTCTCATTGCAAAATGCGGACAAGAATGGACTTGAGTGATAAGAAGGCATAGACAAATTTTATTATTTATAGGAGGTGCTCAGCTTCTGTCTGGCTGTGACGTGCTTCTTTCTAATCAGGGCCAGTCACTGTCACCATCCCATGTCCCCATCCATGTCATAAGCAAGCCTTTCTGGCCACTCTCCTGCATTCTATTTCCTTGCACTCATTTCCTACAGCACAGCTGGAAATGGGATGCGGATTTAAGAAAAACATGCTGCACACTGTAACATGTAGTCTTCCTGCCCGCTGCCTGGGTCCTGTCGCCCCTTTAGCCTGAAAATAACACACGGGACACTGTATTGATTGTCCCGAACTGCAGGACACTCATAGTGGGTCTGCTGGGCACCTAGGAAAAAGATGGGGGGCAGAGGATACAAGGACGGACGCCAAGACAGGAGTCTGATCAAGGCGACAACTTTATTCATCCCAAAGGGACTTATATAGGGGAAGGGAGGAGGGGAAGGAATGGGGGATGTGCTGTAGCTGCGATGAACCTGGCGGAGCAGAAGGTCAGTGGGATGGGTAGGTCATCCTGTGTCCTCTGGTAACCTAACTGCAGACTCTAACTTTATCTTTCACAATCCACCTTCTATTAAGCCCATGCCCTAGATAAGCCGCAGGTCTGTTTCTAGAATTTGGCAGGTAGCAGGGTGGTCTCGAATCACGTACTTTCTATGAGGGTCATTTCTTAAGAATTCGTGAGGCAGGCGTACCTAGTTGATGGCCAGAGGTCCCTGACATCTCCCCCTTTCTGGTTAAACAGAAATTATACGCAGCCAGAGTATAAATTACCCGAGAACCACGGTGATGATGGAGCCTGTCTTAGGATCGATCTGAGAGGCTTCCACCTTACCCGTATGGATTACTTTGCCAGCCGTCAAAGCTCCTGGCTTAGGGGGTGAAAGCATCAGAGGGGAGCCCGTCCTCGGTCTGCCATCAATAGGGGTGGTTATTTTTGTGGGTAAAGGGGCTTTCCAAGGCCCCGGCTGGGGCTGCAAGTGGGGGCATGAGCAGATTATGTGCCCCGGGGGAGTTTGTCTCCTTTTTGCTGTGCGGAGACTGGGAACATTAGGTGAAGGTCGCCTTCCTCCTTGCCTTCGCTGTCCTCAGCTTTCTGATAAGGACCACTCTCTTTCATGGCCAGCCTCTGATAATGGATCTGGATAGGCCTTGCGGCAAGATTATCTACTTGCTGCTTAATAAGGTCTGTCAGGCGCCTAAGGGCCCATGGGCCAAAGGAAATAAGCAATATAAAGCCTAATAGAGGGCCCAAGATGTTGGGCGATAGGGATAGCCAGAGAGAAGTGGAAAACCAATTATTACACCAGATCCCCTGTTGCTCTCTCCCTCTTTCTTTTCTCTAGGCCCTCTCTGTTTTTCTTCACACTATCTCTGACTCCCCCTGTTTTGTTAACGGAGAAAAAGATTCCTCTTTGTAGGAGAGCACAAGGAATGAAATCCTAGTGCTTACTCCTGTGGCTCCCAGCCCTAAAAGCACATCTAGTTAGAATAATAGTTAAGGCAGGGAATTACTTTAACTAAAGTGTAAAACATAGGGGCAGAATTTGGCAGATAGTAAGGCCATCCTTGACAGGCCCACCGTTCTCAGGAATCAGATAAGGGGAGGGGTTAGTATCCTGGAAGAGAGAGAGGTTGCAGAGGTGAGGATGGGTTGAGGAAATTTGGAAACTGGGCAGGGGAGGGGGCTATGCAGATTCAGGAACTCTGGTTCAGCATGTTTCCTGGAACTGCTTTCCATGGTTTCAGGTCCGGTTTTTTCTCCGCTCCATGCATCCCACCAAGCTTTGTTCTTTTCCTGTAAGAGAGCACAAACATTCCGTCTACCCCAAATTGGGTCTTTTCTACTGCCTAATGTATGGATGTCTTTATCTGACCTGGGCGAAAGTCACTCGAGTTCCATCATGCTAGAATCTGTCTTTAGCAGATTGTTTACTGGCATCCACATTTAGAAATTTAAAATGAAGAGTGTATGATTTAATGCATCATGTGGAGACAAAAGCTGATTTTATAGCCATTTTTGCAGTTGGCATGTGACTAAGGTTCATTGTGGAGTATGTCTGAATAGCTACTCCCATGCCTGTGGAGCTGGTGGCTAAGGCCCGATACTCCAAGTCCCATTAACAGGGGGATGAATTAGATGGCTCTCTTGTGTCTAGGAATAAGATAATCTATGGGCTCACTTCCTGGAATAAACTCCACATCTGTGAGGAGGGTAGATATAAACAACCCTGTCCAATTTGTAGGCAACATGCAATAAGCCATTTCATTTTCACATGTAAAAACTTGCCAGGTGGGGATTAGTAACATTACTATTACTCCCCCTTTTTAGTTTTGTAGAAGTTGTATTTTTGAGGAGCTATGAGCATGTTCCACAACTCCCTGAGAACTGTAAGGAATACCTGTTGTGATTAATTTTTATTGAGTACAAAATAGCTGAATGCTTTATTTGAATATCACTTTTGGAACTCCCATGTAAGCAAAACATTTTAAACAGTGATCATCACATGCTTGGTAACTCTCTGTTTGTGGTGACCATCAAAGAACCTGAATACCTATCAGCTGCCATGTGTACATTTTTGTTTGTTTGTTTGTTTTTACGAGACAGGGTTTCTTTGGATTGTTTTGGAGGCTGTCGGTCCAGCCCAGCCTTGAACTCACAGAGATCTGCCTGCCTCTGCCTCCCAAGTGCCGGGATTAAAGGTATGCACCACCACCGCCTGGCCATGTGTACATTTCTTAATTTGTCAAATTCTGTAACATTTGTCATAAATGATTAGAAAGTAGGCCTCTAGGGCTCATGTTTAAATTAGTTACAGATAAATACTGTGGAAAAACCTCATTGTTTGATGATTTTGACAAGCAGTCTCTCTAGTTAGACTAAATTGCTTTTTTAGGCCTTTGTTATTTTGATGATGAAAATTGACGAGACTGTAGAGCTCTCTCCACCAGAGTTAAAGCGAGTTAGTTTATCTGTTTACTCATTTTCCCTGGCCAGTGGGCTGGGAAGGTTTGAATGAGCTCTTATGTTACCCACAAAACATGACAATTGTATTTTTAGTTTGTTTAAATAATATTTTAACCTGATCATTGTTAGTTCCAATGTACTGAACTATCTTTATTATTTGAAGAGCTTTAAAAAAACATAGTGATTATTAGTATACAATTAAATGAATCATTTACTGGAACTTGAAAAACCCATTGTAACAGCTCATAACTGGAGTATCTGAGCTGAAGCCAGAGTTTGTTTAACGCATTACTTACCATTTATACCATAAGCTGTTTTTTTATTAAAATAACCATTAGTAAAAACTAGTACAACATTTTTTAAGGACTACCTTTTACTATTTTGGAGTATAAAATGATGTATTAGCTCAAACTATAACAGCCTATAAGCTGTAAACTGATAATAAATTTTTCCTGAAAACTGAGCAAAAGAAGTTGTCCACAAATCACTGTTTTGAAACAATAAGTTAGGGGTGCCTGAGCCCCTGCCCGCAGAGGAGGGGAGGCAGCTGTCCACCATTCCTGTCAACATTCCTTTGCTAACTATAGGTCATAAAGGTCCTCTGCTAGTTATAGAGATTCCCTGGCCCAGGGAATAATTGACAGACCCCCCCACATCCTTGATAACTCTGCAAGCCTTATCTTATTTAGATGCATCCTGCCCAAAACATATACTGTTTTACTCGGGATCTTGTATGACCCTAAACTGAACCCTGTGGCCCTTTTTTAAGGGTCTCCCCTCCCTGCTGATGGGCATCTCATCTCCTCTGTCATGGAGAGAAATCCAGTCTGACCGGCCTGAAGTAAAGAAGCCTTTTTTCTTTGCATCTGACTCCTTGTGTTAGTCTCTGGGAACCCACAAACCTAGCACAACAATATTATACCTTGTTCTCTGTCAAAATACCTCCCAGATTCCATATGTTATTTCCGCACCATACAGGCTACTGCTTAAAAATAAGGATTTAACACTTTGGCTAGGGAAACAGCATAAGCCTTCCATGGTTTTGTATTGTGAATATAACATCTGCTGATGCAAGACTATACTTTCTAACACTAGGCCTTGCTATCTTTTTTAGTCACCCATCTAGGTGAATTGGGATCACTATTTTCTTTTAGAATCTCATTAAGGGTTTAAAAAAAGGATATAACCATTGAATATTTCCCAACAATTTTTGAAAGTCGCTTAAAAGATTGTAAGCTATCTTTTTTATTTATTTAAAAATTTTTAGAATATAACATATGTCCCAAATAACTTTTGAAAAATCACTCAAAATTTGCAAGTAGTCTTTTCAGATCCAACCAGCAAGCCTCTCACTAGCTAACAAGGCCTCATTTGCATCTTAGCTGACATGCTCTAATTTGCATCTACACAGACACCTTTAGGGGTGGGGCCTGACCAATCGGCAGCTCTCAGAAAAAAAAAACCTTTTTTAAATCACGTATTAACTTTTATTTGCTAGATTTTTTTTGCTAACTATAAAAAATTTAGGAGGATCTCTGTATCTTCTCCTTTTAAACTTCATAGAATCATCCATACATATTTTCTTGGGTCCTAGGCTATGCTGTAAGCTTCTGTTATTTTCTATTGACTGTCTCTGAAGGCTTAAATCTTTCATCTTTCCTGTTAAGACATTAACCGACTGGCTGGATGCTCCTTTTGGCTATATCTAAAGCAATTTAGGTAGCTTTTTAATTATATTTAAAGTGATTTAAGCATCCTTTTAATCATATCCAAGGCAATTAGAACAGTTGCTTTTGTCAGCATTCACGAATTTACACGTCACATTCCACACATACTGGCGTGGCCACGCCTATCCACACAGACCATGCATACATCTCTTTCATCTCTCTTCTTGCCTAGGTTATGGTTAGTTGAAATGAAACATCCTTAATTGAAGCCAAGCCTTGAACATCCAGAATCTGAACAAATCCAAATTTATCTATGTTGTCTTTTTCTTTTCTATAAGGTCTTACAACAGTTTCTGACTGGCTGTATTACAAGCATTTTCTATACATTTGTCTGGGCGTCAGCCATAGCAGCAGCTCTCAAGGCTGTGAGCTTCCTAGGCTCCGGCTCTGACCTTCCTCGCCCCTGGCCTTTGGGCCTGAGCTGGCCTGCTGTAGGTTACCTTCGGCCATTTTTCTCTTCTGCACCCTGGACTTTAAGTTCCTGCCAGTCTGACACCTGAACAAACCTTTAATAGACTCATTTGTGCCGCCTTCCTTTCTACAAGGTCTTAGCATGGTCTGGCATGCTGTATTAGCATTCTCACAGGCTAATTGTCTCAATCAAAGGTTAATACCTGTATCTCCCCTTATTTTGGATGATGTTTGTAGTTGCCTAAAGACAAAATTTGAAATAACGCCTTAGGTCCTTGCCTGCTTTTTCCAAAACCTCCAGCCCGTGTCCTGGCAGCTGAAAGCCTGTTTAGAGTTCTCCTGGCTGCTGGGCCAGTCTGCCCATACACTGCTATCAAAGTTAACTGCTGATCTATATCTTTGCCCTTCCTCAGCAAGCACTGCATAACAAAAGGGAAAGTTTTGGGCTCTCTCTTCCCCCCTCCCGCCCCCCACCACTTCTCCAATGCCAGCCTATGCTAGAGACACCGACCTGTTGCGGCTGCCAGCCATGACCCGAGGGTTGCCTGTCCCTAGGCTGCCTTAGACAAAGAACACTTCTCTGATCTGAGGAAACTTGAAAAGTTCTTATCTCCCATGAAAGTGATTTTGTTAAATGTTTCAAGTCTCTTAGCTTTGTTGAATTTTACCACTAGGTTTTTTGCCTCTCTATATTTCTAGTAAAAAATGAGGGATGCGAAGACTCTTGTCCTGATATTTAATAACTTTTTCTTTATTTTGATTTTAACCTCTCTACACTGTATGTCCTCCTTAAGCTGGCCAACCTCTTTAGGGGCAGATACTTCCCACTGTCTCTCATGTGCGGGCCACACCTTCCCTTCCCCCAGCCCCAGTACAGCTCCGATGCAGCTGCGGCAGCCTCTGTGAGGGGGAAGGATCCTTTTAAAACTTTAAACTCCAAAGTCCTCTGCAGTTTTGATTCATTTTAGCTCTCCTGGCTATCAAAACACACATAAGTAAATTTACAATCATCTGACCAACAATTTCTGTCTTATACATTCCCTTAGTAATCTTGAAGGCAGTCACTACCTTTTTTTTTTTTTAAGCATCCCCTCTGGGGACAAACATCTCCCATATAAGTCACAAAATTAAAGAATTGTAAAAGATCCTTCTTTTTCACCCTAAATCCTTGTATCCTGAGGGCTTCCTTGAGCCAGGAAAGCAATATTGAGAGAGAGACTTTAGAGAGAATGGTGCCTGCCCCATCACTCACATTGGCCGTGAGATCTGCGCCATTGCTTGCCACTGTCCGTCTTGCTCTTTTCGGCGGGTCACCGAAATGAAGACCATGCTGTCCTCTGGGGGACACTCTGGAAGGGCCCTTCTCTCTGCGAGCGGCGTCTTTCCCCTGGTTGTCCGACTTCAGTCCATGTGGGCGCCAATTATGTCCCGACCCGCAGGACACTCATCGTGGGTCTGGTGGACACCTAGGGGAAAGATGGGGGGCAGAGGATACAAGGATGGACGCCAAAACAAGAGTCTGACCAAGGCGACAACTTTATTCATCCCAAAGGGATTTATATAGAGGAAGGGAGGAGGGGAAGGAATGGGGGTATGCTGCAGCTGCAATAAACCAGGTAGAGCAGAACGTCAGTGGGTTGGGTAGGTCATCCTGTGTCCTCTGGTAACCTAACTGCAGACTCTAACATTATCTTTCACATTCCACCTTCTGTTGTTTAAGCCTACGCCCTGGATAAGCCGCAGGTCTGTTTCTGGAATTTGGTAGGTAGCAGGGTGGTCCCGAGTCACGTACTTTCTATCAGGGTCATTTCTTATGAGTACGTGAGGCAGCCGTACCTGGTTGATGGCCGGAGGTCCCTGACAATTGATTATGAAGCTGTTGGCCATTTGTTGTGATTTCTTATCGGCTAGCTCTGGCTTAATTATTAACTCATAATTACTAATATATATTTCAATAAGGACTTATCTTTCAGAGAATGCCAGACTTGCATTCTGTCTTCCAGGGATTACATGGTGGACTCTCTTTACTACATTTCCCAGAATCCTCCTAGACTCCTAGTCCCACCTATCTTGCTTCCCTATTGGCCAACAGTGCTTTATTGACTTATATACAGAATGACTTTCCACATCAGCATACTTTCTTCTTCTCTCATCAGTAGCTCCAGCCCTGCTTTAACCAGAGCTCTCTAGCCAGAGTATCAGCAACTGTAGTCTGGTAGCAGGATCTTAATTACCATATTTAAATTAGCATTTCTCCCTGTCAGTATATATTTGTCAAACAAAAACTTTCTGGGGTGCTGGGGAGATGGCTGAGTCAGAAAAGGACTTACACTGCAGGCATGAGATCATGACTTTGACCTCCAGCACCCATGTAAAGGGCTGGCTTGGTGGAGTGCAGCTGCAATCCCAACATAAGGGAAACAGAGGCAGGAGAGCCCCAGGACTCCCTGGCCAGACAGTGCAGCCCAATCTGCAAGCCTCGGTCCACCCTCTCTCAAATTGAATGAGGCATATGGACTCTGAGAAATGACAGCTGAGGTTGACCTCTGATATCCACACAGATGTGCACATGCATACATATGCACCTCTACACAGAACATACACATCAACACACACACACACACACACACACACACACACACACACACACACCATACCTTTATAGGGTAGGGTAGAGATAGAAGAATGAGGATTCATAGATCTGTGACCTAAAACCTATTTGCTTATTATGATTTGAGCATCACAGTGTGACTTACTATTCTGGACACTAGGATCCTGCAGAGAAAAACCAAACATGACCCCTTTCACATTTGCTCAATTGATCCTTAACCTATATTACTGTAGTCCTTGCCACATAAGGTTATGGATATTGGGGTTTTTCTTGCTCTATTAAGTTATGACTATTGGTTTTCTTCTCTGTCTCCTTCTGATAAGCCATGGAATCTTAAGGTCAGGCCTCTAGTTCCTCTGGTTTCAACTGAAGTGGCAAATATGGAGGCATAAAACATCCCCCCAAGAACTGGCTTTCTTCTTCCCTGTGTCGTGTTCTGAGTATCTTAGTCCTCTCTGTCTAAATTACTGATTCTCACTCTCTCTGCTGAATCTACCATTATCCCTTCCACTGAGACTCTCATTCCCACCTGTCTGCCTATTATGTCTTTTGTAAATCTTTCTAGTCATCTTTGATAATGTTCTGTTACTTTCTTGGGTTTTCAACTTATTACCATCTACTGGACAATTCTGTTATCTGACATTCTTAAAGAGTGTACCACTTGATCCTGCTTCTAGTAATTTGTTTATCTGTGTTTGCAATTTGGGGTCTTGAGCCTAAGTTCCCTTCATGAAGGAATTCTCCTCCTCTCACCAGTGCCTCGGAGTCACTCCATATTTGCTCTTTGCTTTGGAATTTCTAGGGCTATGTAAATATTAGTTCAGGCCAATGTGCTAACAGGTGTATGGTCATTACCTTTGAGGGAATGTTTTACTCACCCAGAACCTTGACTGTGGCACTCATTTCCCTTATGAAGCACATGTTTTCACTGAGTGTGTAACTTTTACTGTTTAAAATCTTTATTAATCTTTTTGTCTTGCCTGTTGAGTTTGGCTCTATCCTATGTCTCTGGGCTATCCCGTCTCTAGTTCCTGGCTCTCCAGGCGGTATAGGGCATGGGCTCCCTCTCTTGGGGTGGGCCTCAACTTATACCAAACATTGGCTGGCCATTCCCACATGTTCTGTGCTACCATTGTCCCATTGCCTGCATATCTTTCAGGCTGGACAGATTACAGGTTGAGGGTTTTGTGGCTGTGTTGGTGTCCAGGTTTTTCTTTCTGTAGACTGCAGAGTACCTTCCCACACCAAAGAGACTAGAATGTAGGGGTGTAGGCTCCATGCAGGTACCAGCTCAACCTCTCTACATTCAAAGAGGTGAGTGAATATTGTCCTTGACAATGGGGTCCCACTGTCAGTTTTCAGAGGGTGACCTTCTGTCGTAGCATCAGACTGGGTTGTTTAGCGATCTCCATGGGACCTCCTTGGCAAATAACTTAATCAAATGTACCCAGTCTCACTACTAGAAGCCTTGCCTGGCTACAGAAGATGTCCATTTTTACTATGTTAATCTTTCCAATCCACAAGCATGGGAGCTCTTTCCATATTCTGATAGCTTCTTCAATTTCTTTCTTCAAAAACTTGAAAGTTTTATCATGCAAGTCTTTTACTTGCTTGGTTAGAATGACCCCAATAGTAATTTATATTATTTGAGGCTATTTTGAAGGGTGTTGTTCCCCTGATTCCTTCTTCAAATCATTTGCCATTTGTATATAGGAGGCTACTGATTTTTTAAAGTCAATCTTGTATCCAGCCAGTTTTCTGAAAGTGTTTATTAGCTCTAGGAGTTCCCTAGTAGAATTTTGAGGGTCACTTATTTATACTATCATATCATCTGCAATTAATGATAATTTGATTTACTCTTTTCCAATATGTGTCCTCTTGATCTCCTTCAGTTGTCTTATTGCTCTAGCTAGAACTTCAAGTACTATATTGAGTAGATATGGAGAGAGTGGGCAAATTTCTCTTGTTCCTGATTTTAGTGGAATTTGAGTTTCTCTCTGTTTACCTTCATGTTGGATATAGGCTTGCTCTAAATTGCCTTTATTATATTTAAGTCCCTTGTATTACTGATATCTCCAAGACTTTTATCATGAAGGGATGTTGGATTTTGTCAAAGGCAATGAGATGATAATTTTTTTCTTTTAGTTTATTTATATGGTGGATACATTTACTGAGTTTCGTATGTTGAACTATTCCTGCATCACTGGCATGAAGCCTACTTGATCATGGTAGATGATATTTTTGATGTGTTCCTGGATTCAGTTTGCAAGTATATTCTATTGAGTATTTTTACATCTGTGTTCATAAGGGAAATTGGTCTGTAATTCTCTTTATTATATCTTTATGTGGTTTAGGTATCAGGATAATGGTGTCCCCATAAAATGAATTAGGCAATGTTCCTTCTATTTCTGTTTTGTGGGATAATTTGAGGAATAATGGTGTTAACTCTTCTTTAAAAGTCTGGTAAAATTCTTCACTAAAACAATCTGGGCCTGGGCTTTTTTGGGTTAGGAAACTTTTGATGACTGTTTCTACTTCACTAGGGACTATAGGTTTATTGAAATTGTTTATCTGATCTTGGTTTAACTTTGGTAAATGATATTTATTGAGAAAGCTATCCATTTCTTTTAGATTTTTCCATTTTGGTGGGTACAGTGTGTTCCTGTGATTCTCTGGATTTCCTTAGTGTCTATTGTTATTTCCCCCTTTTTGCTTCTGATTTTATTCATTTGGATATTCTCTCCAGTCTTTTAGATTGGATAAGGGTTTGTCTATCTTGTTGATTTTTCCCAAAGAACCAACTGTTTATGTCATTGAGTCTTTGTATTATTCTCTTTCTTTCTATTATATTGATTTCAGCCCTCAATTTGATAATTTATTGCTGTATATTCCTCTTGGGTATGCTTACTTCTTTTTGTTCTAGTGTTTTTGGGTATGCTGTGAAGTTGCTAGTATGAGATCTCTCCAATTTTCTTATGTAAGCACTTACTGCTATGAACTTTCCTCTTAGCCCTGCTCTCATTATGTCCCATAAGTTTGGGTATGTTGTATATTCATTTTCACTGAATTCTAGAAAGTCTTTAATTTATTTATTTATTCCTTGACCAATTTTTCATTCATTAGAGAGTTATTTGGTTTTCATGAGTTTGTAGGCTTTCTGTTGTTTCTGTTGTTGCTAGTGTCCACTTTTAATCCTTGGTGGTTTGATAGGATTCAGGGGGTTTCAATTTTCTTGAATATGTTAGACTTACTTTGTGTCTAAGTATGTGGTCAATTTTGGAGAAAGTTCTGTGAGGTGCTGAGAAGAGGGGATATTCTTTTGTATATGGGTGGAATGGTCTGTAGATATCTGTTAGGTTCATTTGGCTTAGAATGCCATTTTAATGAGAATTATGACTACCTTAAAAGCCTTCCTAGATCCTTCATCCAGTAGCTGATAGAAGTAGAAGCAGAGACCCACAGCCAAGAACTGAGCCAAACTCCTGGAATCCAGTTTCAGAGAGGGAGGAGTGACTAACAAAGGGTCAAGACCATGCTGGGGAAACCCACAGATACACCTGACCCCACCCAGTCTGACAGCTGGGAAACCAACATAGGACCAAACCAGGCCCCCTGAACGTGGGTCAGCTAGGAGCACTTGTCAGCCTATGGGGCCTCTGGTAGTGGAACCAGGATGTATCCCTACTGCACAAATGGAATTAGGGAAGCCCATTTCCCATGGAGGGATTCTCTCTTAGCCTAGATACACAGGGGAGAGCCTAGGCCCTGCCCCAAATGACGTGATAGATTTTAGTGATCCCTCATGGAAGGCCTCACCCTCCCTGGGGAGTAAATGGGGAATGAGATGGGGGGATCCTTAGGAGGTGTGGCAGGATTGGAGGAAACTGGGATTGATACGTAAAATAAGATTGTTTCTAATTTAAATAAAATTTATATAAAAAGAAAATGTTTTCTGGACTTTGAAGTTGGTATTATTCTTCTATTCCTATTATTTGAAGATTTGGTCTTTTCATGGAATCTCAGATTTCCTGTATGTTTTGTGTCAGGAATTTTTTAGATTTAACATTGTCTTTGATGGATATGTCCATTCCTTCTATAATATCTTCAATGCCTGAGATTCTCTCTTTCAGTTCTTGTATTCTGTTGGTGAAGCTTGCCTCTGTAGTTCCTGTTAGCATTACTAAATTTCTCATTTCCAGGATTCCCTCAGCTTGTGGTTTCGTTAATGCTTCTATTTCCATTTCAGGCCTTGAACAGTTTTGTTTCCTTCAATTATTTGTTTTTCTTCTTGTTGTTGTTGTTTCAAGGGATTTATTAATTCCCTCCAGTTGTTTGTTGGTTTTTGCTGACTTTCTTTAAAGGATGTATTCATTTCCTCTTTAAGAGCCTCCATCATCTTCATATAGTTGATTTTAAGGTCTTCTTCTTGTGTCTGCTATGGGAAGATAGCTGGGCTCTGGAGGAGACATATTGCCCCAACTGTTATTGATTGTGTTCTTATACTGGCATCTAGGCATCTGAGTTTGGGGTGATTATAGGTCTAGGTTCTGGTTTGGGGGTTTGTCTTGGTTGGTTGGGTGTTTTATTCTTTGGTTTCTGTTTCCTCTCTGGATTTTCAGACAGTATATTGGCTTAGTGTTTTCTGTTTTATTAGCCTGTTCAACTGGTGTCTTCATGGGAGAATGCTTGCTGTCGTTGGAGGCTGGGGGAAGGGCTGGGCAGTGGGGGACTCCTGTGGGATCCACAGTAGGGGTGTTCAGGAGGAGGGAAGCTGCAGCTGGTACTCTGTTGCAGTGCTAGGGATGACCCTGAGAATTGGGTCTGGGGTAATAAATAGAGCGGGGAAGGTCTGTGGATAACCTACCTGGTCTTCTGTCAGGCAGGCATGGCCTATGGTTGAGCAGGGTTGGGGGCTGGACACAGTGATTGAGTGTGTGACTTTAAGGACCCTAAGGAAATATCTCAGTCCTAGCTTGCTTTTGTTTTTCTCCAGAGAGCCATGAAAGTTGTGTTTCTTGATTATAGAATTGGAAAGAGACCTCAAGGTTTGGATTTCATTTGGGGTATCCCCCCAAAACACCCTACTCACCTCTCCCTACTTTCTTTACCTTTGCATTTATGAATATGTTTATTTTTCTGTGTTTGTGAGTGTGGTGTGTGTGTGGTATGTGTTTACACATATTCATGTGTGTGGTATATGTTTACATGCATGCAAGTGTATGCTGTATGCTTATAGGTATGCATGTGTGTGGTGTATGCTTATATGTATGCATGTGTGTGCTGTATGCTTACAGGTATGCATGTGTATGCATGTGTACACATGCACTCATGCCCATGAACATACTAAAGCCAGAGGAGGCCATCAGCACTCAGCACTCTCCACCTTATTCTCTTACTGAGTCTGGAGCTAGGCTTGCGACCCACAAACCCCAGTGAGCTTCTTGTCTCTACCCACACAGTACTGGGGTTACAGGTACACATGCTTGGCTTTTTCGATGAATTCTGGGGGTTTGAATTCATGCCCTCATGCAAAGCAAAAACTCTCATCTGCTAAGCCTTTCATGGGGGTACCCTAAGACCATCAGAAAGCACAGATATTTATTGTGATTCATAACAGCAGCAAAATTACAGTTATAAAGTAGCAATGAAAATAATTTTATGACTGGGGGTCACCAAAACATAAGAAACTGTATTAAAGGGTCACAGCATTAGGAAAGTTGAGAACCACTGAGCTAAGCCATCTCCCTAGCCTGAGAATATGTTTATTTTATTTGTACCATTTCTAAGTATGTTCTATTGGGAAGGATTTCAAATTACTCCTGAATACCAGGTAATGAAGAATAATAATGCTGTCAGAAAGTACAGGAGTTTTATTGTTGCTTTCAAAGGTCTATAATCTTTTGCAGCATTTATTTGGAAATACATTTAGAAAGATATTTTTAAGATATATCTTTAAGGGTTGGAGAAAAAGTTCAGCAGGTAAAGTGTATCCTGCTCCTATAGTCCTGAATTCAGTTCCCAGTACCTACAGTGGGTGACTCACTGTAATTCTAGATCCAGGGGATCCAACACCCACTTTTGGAACGTCACTTTTGTGCCCAAATCCCCACGCAGATATACACATATACACATCATTTGAAATAAAAGTAAATATCTTTAAAAACTTCGAAAGTTCAATTTTTCTAGATACTTCTCAGTTAAGATAGCCACGGTAGATGTTATTGACCTTGTTTATACAAGTTCTGCAGATGGGAGCGCTGTTATTTGTTACCTAGGCGATGTGGGTACAAAACTCAATGGGATAGCAAAAGTGTGGTGAAACACACGTCAAAGCTGGAGCAAGGAAACCTAAGGCAGCGGCTCTCAGCCCGTGGGTCGCGGCCCCTTTGCAGTCACATGTCTTAGATCCTGCATATCAGATATTCCCGTTACAACTCATGACAGTAGCAAAATCACAGCCACAAAGTAACAAGGAAATGATTTCATATTCCCACCATTACTTCATTAATGACCCACCATTATGTGGTGGGCCACCACAATATAAGGAATGGTATTAAGGGGTCGCAGCATTAGGAAGGTTGAGGACCACTGCCCTAAGGGGATGATACATCCTTTGAGAAGTGGAGGAGATACTCTCAAGCATCACTGCGACAGGAGATAGTAATTTCCCAGGCACAGTTGGGGAATGCCGTCACACCCTCATACCAGATTGACATCCAGTGAGTAGAGTCTTTTGTAGAAGGGCTGTCTGGTCAGTGGGCTGGAAATCCTCTACAGGGCTTATTTGGAAAAGCAGGACTTTGAGGTTTTGCTCTCCATTTTGATAGAGTTGTCTGACATGGAATCTGGACATCTGTCCTTTTAACAAGCATCCCCGGTGACTCTTCAGTATACTGAAGCGGGGAAGCGCCAGAGCGTGTTTTCATTTGAACAGAGTCTGCTGCCATAATTCCAGGAGCCCCACTGATGTGCACAGTTGGAATAGGCAGAGTCAAACAAAGATCTGTTACAGTACTTGACACGAAAGTCTCCAGGATTCTGTTATGTTAAACCCTAGGATTTGAACCATGACAGAAAGACAATTGAGATGGACAGATTGCCCAGTGTAGTCAGCTCAGCAGTCTTCACATAAATGCATGCCTAGCTAAACTTCTGTGATGTCATACATGGCCACCTTTGGTGCAGAAGTGCCTAACAAGGATTGTGAACTAGAACCCGAACCATTAAAAAGGCCTTCTAGAACCAGAGCAAAGCTGAAACTTCAGTCTGTGTCTTCCTAGAGAAAGACATTTCCCAGTGCAGTTCAGGAAAGGGGTATAGTTAGTGCCAAAATCATATCATGTCTAAAGGCATGTGTTAGTATCTATTGTACACACCATCTTTCATTTATCTATTACTTAGTTATACCCACCTCCTCTCATTCTGTGTGTTTGGTTCTTATCCCTGAATTATCAAATCCAGCCCAAATTAGAAGAATATCTTCAGGAGCTGGGCACATAGATCAATAGTGGAGGACTTGCTAAGCATGAAAAAGGGAAGGAGAGAAGGAATGAATGAATGAAGAAAGGAATAAAGGAATGAAGGAAAGAGGGAAGGAAGGAAGGAAGCTTACCTTTGAGAAACTTCATATAGACACTAGAACTACAATAATTCTGCTGCCCAAGATAGGTGCATGTCACATCTATTTAAATAGTGACTAAACAAGGACCAGTGAAGTAGAGACAGAAAAAAATGCTACCTAATATGCTAGGCATGTGTGAGAGTGTGTGTGTGAATGTGTGTGTGTCAATGTGTGTGTCAATGTGTGTGTGAGTGTGTGAGTGTGTGTGTGTCAATGTGTGTGAGTGTGTGTCAATGTGTGTGTGAGTGTGTGAGAGTGTATGTGTGTAAGGTGTGAGTGTGTGAGAGTGTGTATGTGTGAATGTGTGTGTGAGTGTGTGTGAGGTGTGAGTGTGTGTGTCAATGTGTGTGAGAGTGTGTGTGAGTGTGTGTCAATGTGTGTGTGTGAGTGTGTGTGTGTTGGTGGGAAGGGGGTGATGTGTGACTTATGAGGCTAGTAAGATAAGTTAGGGTTAGTAGAGGGTTAAGCTTGGGGGAATCACAAGTATAATGGTCCTGGCCCTTTAAGGCATGTTATGAAGACAGACTGCGTTAAAGAACGCCATCCATTGGATTTCTTGGGGGGTGGGGAATGGCACATAGAGGAATTTCAAATAAAGAACTTTGCTGTAATTGTTTCTTTAAGCATCATTTTTGGTTTGCAAATTACATGCCATTTTATAGACAACTAAAGAAACATGATCCAACTGTATTCTTCTGCTGTCCCGTGTTTGAGCATTTCCATATGGTTAACATCAGCCTGGAGATTTCTTTAGAAACAATTAAAGATCCTGCCAGACATACAAGAAGAAACCACGTGAGCATGTTTTCTGCTTGCTAGTGACATTTTGTCCCCTCCTAACCTTTGAGCCTCTGGCAAACCACTCAGCCTGCTGGAGTAGGACCTCTCCATGGCTGGGAAATGACAACCCTTGTCTGAGACATCTCTTACCACAGCCCAAATTGGGCCTTAAGGAAACGGCAACACAGAATGCAGCCTGTTCTGTTTCTATGGCACCCAAATGACAGCAGTAGGAAATGAGAACAGCTGGAGGGGCTTACCGCTCAAGGTAAAGGAATTGACAGTAAATTAATAGACTGTGGCCCCACTGATGAGAACATGTTGATCAGCAAAAGTTAGGCTCAAGAGAGGTAGTACCCATGTGGAAATTTTAGTGGCTTGCGGTCTCAGAGGCTCATTTCTTCACTTGGGGCAGGAGTAAGCCTGTTTGGATGCTGTGGGAAAGGAGCAGTGGAAATCTCGGTCAGGAGAGGGAGATGAAAGAGCCCTGCAGCTAACCTCCAGGGTCGAGCAAACATGGGGCTAGGCTGGCCTCGTGGCACCTGGACAGACGGAGGTCCCCTGGGTATACTCTCAACTGGAGGCTGGTTAAGACAAAGTGGGGGATAGATGGGGCAAAGGACCAGCATGACTCCTCTCCATCGGGCTGAGCCTAGGTGTGTGGAGTCACCAGCTGATAGAGGCTTGGCATGCCCTGCTGAACAAACAAGCTTTTCCTTCTCACCAAAGTTTCCTGATAAACTCTGTCCTACCGTCCCCCACACGCGCGCGCACGCACACACACACACACACACACACACACACACACAATCTACTTAGAGAGAAAGCGATTGAGACATCAAGTACCTCCTAAAAGTCTGCTGCTTTGGATGGGAAAGGGGTTTTTGTGAAATATGGGATGATGACAAGCTACAAGTAAGGAATCACCGCACTCTCCCACCCCCATGATCTGTTTTTAGTTTAAATTATGTGTGTGTGTGAGTATCGTGTGGGATACCGGCACATAGTGCAGTTGCCTGCAGAGACCAGAAGAGAATGTTGGGTATAGACAGTGCCTTCTTGCCTCTGGGGGAAGGGGGGCGGTGAAGGACAGAGACGGTGGGGCCTGCTGATTCTTGTAAGTCCTCTGTCGCTTGAGAATGAAACCGCCTTCTAATTTAGAGCTCTTTGGGTGTCAGTACTTTCTAAGTTTCTCCTCTGTCAGGATATTTCCATCAAGCAAAGATTTATGAAGTAATTTTCATCTGAGGGAGCCCAATGTTATTTTTAACAGAATGAATATCTCAAATCACCACTCACTATCATAGTAGCCCTTCAGGTGGGTCAGAGGCATTTACTGTACCGACTCACTCTGAGCATCAAATCCCAGAGGCCTTCAGGAGCCTCTGCTCTAACGAGGACAAGAGAACGGGTGGCCCAAGAAAACTGGAATAATCTCACTCTTTTAGATTAGAAATTTAAGCATCCCAAATGAGTGGTTCCCTTGGGGAATGTGGAAAGAGGGTTTCTCTCAGCTTCTTTGGTCTGCTTTAAAAATCATCCAGATGTGAGCGCTGAGACCCAGGATTCCCAGTGGGACTGTTCTCAGAATAGCATCACAAGCCCCCAAGTCTTCACCAATCTGTCTGTCTCGTGTGTGTGTGTGTGTGTGTGTGTGTGTGTGTTATGTATGGTACACGGGTGTCTGTGGCACATGTGTGTGCAGATGCATGTGCCATACGTGTGGTCGCTACTGGTCTACTGAGTGACCTTGATTGGTTTCCACTTTGTTTTTCCAGAGTCTCTCACTGAACCTGGAGCTCACCAAATAGGCTTGACTGGCTGACCAAAGAGCTTCAAGGGCCCCCTCCAGCTTGCCTCCACTGCCTCTATGTTGAGACTGCAGATAAGTGCCACCCTGCCCTGCTAGCTTTTTATGTGACAGCTGGGGATCTGAGCCGAGGTCCTCATGTTTGCACAGCAATCTTTTCTACCTACAAAGTCATCTCCTCCACCCCTCCAGCCCGATTTATCAGTCAGAATGGGCTCCTTTTTGTCACTCTGACAAACAGTCCCCCAAATCTTGGCGCATTAAGTCTACAACAGGCTTATCTCTACCTGAGGCCACATGTCAGCATGTTTTAGTGGTGTCCTCTACTCCACAGAATCCCCAACCTGAGGACATAGGCTGACGTTTCCAGCCTGACAACAGAAAAAGGGCATGAAAAATGGCAAAGATGCTGCTCCAAGTTGACCTCCGACACACACGCACCTCTGCTCGCCTTTCCCTGGCTAGAGCATGTGTCGTGGCTCTGCTTACTTCCCTAATGCAAAGTGACACGGCGCTGAGTCTCAGATAGGTGAAGGTGGTGATGTTTACCACACCCATAATGGCACCCAAGCTTTGAATGCCTTCCACCTTTGTTATGTTGCATTAGACTGGCTGTCAGCTTTTGGAACACGATGTAATTGTATTTCACTTGCTCTGTTCTAACTTGGCAGCGCCCCTAATAGCATCTGAAATCTGTGGGTTGGAGCTCAGCTCTTCAACAGGACAAATGTGTTCCTTTTGGCTCTGGTTTTCTCTAAAACAGCGCCTTTGGTGTTGTCAAAAGTGAGCCTGTTTCCCCCCTGTGTTTTCTGCCTTTCCCCGCCCCCACCTGGGTCTAATTGTGAAAAGCATCTGCATGTTTTAAAGGCTCATTATGTAAATGTATCAGAGTCCATATCCATCAACAGATAATTAAGAAGACTATATACATATTTATGAGATTGCTTAATATTGCTTTAATGAGGAGGTTTACTAGAAATATCAAATCAAGGAGGCAAAAAGAAAAATGATCGGAACAAAAAAGTGTACAGGCTTTCATCAGTTCTTGGTAGTTCTGAACTGTCAGAACATTCAGAGAGCTGTCGGAACTCAGGCTTCCGATTAGCCTACCATACATGGTAAGAAGCAGCCAAGAAGACAGGAGACAAACTCGCTCCAGACTCCTTTGAAAGCAAAGCTTTCTTGTTTCAAACAAGAGACTTTTCAAGGAGCCAGCCTCATGTTCCCACACCTGGGAAAGCATTTGCCACAGGGAATGACTACATGTCTCATACGGTAGTCTTTAGCTGGTGCCAGGGAGAGGAGAAGATGTGCCCCTTCCCCCAAGCAGGCAGAGCCCCACAGGCATGTGTCTTAGCAGAAAGAAGAGGTGTTGTCCAGACTCCTATATGCCTTGTCCTGGTGCTAGGATACAGACAGATGGGAATAGCGTAGTAACAGGTTAGCCTTCCCTTGCCTTGTGGGCCAGGCAACACTGTGCAGCACACACTGTGCACAGTACCAACCCTTGAGTTTTCACCAGGAGCTGTCCGGTCCTGTCTGTAGTAGCCCCACATTGAGGGGCCTTATGTTGCAGACTGATGTCTTTGGGGCTGTGGTTGGAACCAGGCGAACAACCTGAAGTCCGTTCCTGAGTGGGCGAGTGAGGATGAGGGAAGGCTAGCTATCCCATGCTAAAGAAAAGACAGAGACATCTGATCATAACAGGAGGGCAGTCAGTTAATACTGAAAGTGCCCAGTGGATTGATGCATCATCTGAAGTAACCATAAAAGGTAGGGCAATGGCAGAAGACATCTGTTATCATGTATAAAGGGAAGACAGCAATAACTTCCCTGAATCCTAGAGACACTTCTTAGCTGCATGTACTAAGGCCTTCAGGAACTGCGTGCCAGCACACTCACTAGCCTTCAGGGTGGGTGTAGAACTCACCTGGGCCCAAGTCTATTGTTATTTAGCCTTTCTCCACTGAGGCCAGGATATCCTGCAGCTATTAGCTGGCATCTTAAAGACAATAGAAATCGAGGCTCTCCTGAAGTCATGGCAGGGTGGAATAGATTTCCAAATATATGGCCTGGCAGGAGCTAGCATAATTGCTGCAGGAACAGCGGTGCACCCAGCACTATGTCCCTTCTGTTTGCCTACATGTCCCCTTTGGAACATCCCTGCATCAGTCATTCTATAGGCCAGTCTTTGGTCACACTGTGTCTTGGTTAGGGTTCCTATTACTATGAAGAGACACCATGACCACAGCAACTCTTATGAAGGAAAATATTTAGTTGGGGTGGCTTACCGTGTCAGAGGTTTAGTCTTTTGTCATCATGGTGGAACATGGCAGTGCATAGGCAGATACAGTGCTGGAGAAGGAGCTGTTGCGTGTCGATATTCAGGCAACAGGAAATGAACTGAGACACTGGGAATGGTGTAGGCATGCCCACCTCCACAGTTACACACGTCCTCCAACAAGGCCACACCTCCCAATAGCACCACCCCCTTTGGTGGCCATTTTCTTTCAAACCACCACACTCTGTCGCCAAAATACAAAGAAAGTTAGAAAATATTGGCTTGCGAGGTGGTCAGGAACAAAAAGAGGCTTGATTTGTCCACTACACAGTCTGGTCTCTGGCATAGTCTACATATCTTGTCAACAAATGCCCATTTCACTCTTGGTCCTCATATCATGTCAACTGAGAAAACCCAAAGATTATCCAGTTACTTTAAATAGCTCAGTGTCAAGGACCTCCAGGGCTTGGCCAGTCCTCGACACTGGATGTGGACTTGTTTCCTAGAGACCTGTGAGCTCGAAGATGGATTAGCACCCATCCTGACCCACACACACTGCTGAAGTGAAGTGGCTATTTCAAACAAAAGCTCCCATTCAAACAGAGGACCCACAGAAGAAACAGCCCTTGTCCACAGCAGTTCTAACACCTAGCTTGGGGGGATCACCTTGATTTTATCCAGTACATGCCTCTGGGACATGGCACTGCCTGCCAGTCTTCTTGGTGAGTCTGAACTAGGCCTGAACAACAATGCTTCTTGGGAAGTGCCACAGCTTTGGGACCCTGGCCTTCTTCCTAGAGCAGGATTACAGGTGTGTTGTCAATAGCTGCCTTTTGTCCCATTTCTAATTGACACTGTGCCAGTTCCAAGGAGAAAGTGACTGGAGAGAAACTTCTGTCACTCCCTGCTGACTCAGTCCTCTCCCTGACATCTCCATGCCCTGGATGATTAAGTATGTGAACCACCTAAAGACAGCTTTTAATAGAAGCAGCTTGGAGGAGAGAGAGAGAAAGAGAGACAGAGACAGAGACAGACAGACAGACAGACAGAGACAGAGAAGACAAATTATCTACTACCACTGCAGGCAGTCCCTCATGAGGTCCTTGGCTAGTAGCTACCATCCTTGTGTTCTCTTTCTCATGAACATTATTCCTCCTGCTATGGTCCTCCGGTGTCCTTCTCCCTCTGTGTGCTTACCCTGTAGGGGTTATTGCAAGTATAGCCTCCAGGAAAGCACTCGTGATTTATGTTGGTCAAATCATTGTCTAACTGCCAACGTCAAGAAGATTCAAAAAACAAAGGTGTTTTATATATTTCCCAGAAGACTTGAATCAAACTCTTGGGATGAATGGTCTAAATGTGTAGGAGATGCTAGGGATGGAGTCTGGACCCTTGTGGATGCTGGTCAGGCACTCTAACATTAGTTGCATCTCCAGAACTCCTTCACCTTCTATTGTAAAACAGAATCTCTCTAAATTTCCCAGCCTAGCCTTGACCTCATCCTGTGGCCCAGGAAGGCCTGGGACTTGCAGTCTTTCTGTTTCAGTGTCCAAGTACCCGGGTCATTGCATGTGAGCAGAATAGCACATGTGGTCCTGCCTAGCTTCTGTCGCTTAGATGATTTTTTAAAGTGTCATCTACATTACAGTCTCATGGACCTTTTTCTCATTTCCTTTTCTGTCCAAATAATATCCCATTGTATGTACATGCCAACTTTTATTTTTCTAGTCATTAGTCGCTATACATTTGGGTTGCGCCTGCTGTCAGCTATCATGAATAATGCTGCTATGAATATTCATGTACAAATTTTGTGTGCACATATGCCTGGCTATATGCCCGGGAGTATAATTGCTGGCTCGTACAACATCTCTAAGTTTTGGAAGAACTGCTAGACTTTTCCACAGTGGCTTCACCATTTTGCATTCCCAGCAGCAGTGTGGAACGGTTCTGGCTTCTCATTCAGCAGTTGTTATTGCCTGCCTTTTAGTAAAACCACCCTAGGTGGCTGTGAAGGGGTATCACATAGGTGCTTTGGTTTGCAAGTCTTTAATAGCTAATGAGGAGCTTTCTTATGCTTCTTGGAGTTTGGAATTCCTTCATATTATGTTCATAATGGAGGTCCTTGTGGTCCCTGCTACATGGCCAGCTCCCAGGGGGCCTGTGCAGACCATATTCTCTTAGTGATTTCCTAGAGTTGGCACTGTTTATGTCACCATAAATCACACAATGAGTTGCCAGAACCTCCTTGCTCTTTCTAATCTGGATGGAGAAGCAACAACAGGAGCCAGCAACAAATGACTGACAGGCCCTTTGCCTGGCATCATGAAACAGAAATTAGCTAAGCCCAGATACACAATTCAAGCCAAAGCTACCATTCAAGACCAGACTTGATTGCTCTTGATATCAGGTCCTTGAAGAAGAGCTTAGCAACGGGGAAGGCTTGTATTATAGATGCACAGGTTAAACAAACCAATCCCCTGAACCCTCCCAGTTCTCTGAGATAAGGATGATTCCCTTTCAGCATTTTTCAGAGCAAAAAAAGGTTAATTATTATCTAAAGCTACTTAATAGAAAGTAGAACAGCCCACATTGAACTGGGGTTGCCCAGTGCCAGGCTGGCTGAACTGGCTCCTGTAATGTACATTGGGTGAACAAATGAATGATTTAAAAACCCTACAAGGGTGAACCAGTGACTGAAAGCCAACTTTCTAGAAGATGAAAACAAGGAGCTTTAGGGGCCTTGCCCCTCTGAGTGACATCTTGACCCCTGACAAAAATTCCAGTTTCTGATGTGGGTCTTGGAAAGTTTCAATGGGCTTGGGGTATCATTTATTTTCATTTCTTAAGATTCATTTATTTTAATACCTGTAAAATCAATAATAAAAGCCATATGTGTATTTTAAAACTAAAAAATTCATTTGTTTTTATTCTGTGTGTATGAGTGTTTTCCCTGTATGCATACATATGTGCCCATGAATGTCAGGAGAGGGCACTGGGTCCCCTGGAGCTGGAGTTGCAGGTGGCGGTGAACCACCATGTGGGTGCTGGGAACTGAACCTGGGTCCTCTGAAAGAGCAACAAATGCTCTTAGTCACTGAGCCATCTCCCAATCCCTGGGCTTGGGTTAAAAAAAAACCAGACACAAAGCCTGAGCCTGCATACCCGTATCAAGAAATATTGCTGATAGAAATGGAAACAGATTCATTGTGCGCAGGCGTGGGTCAGCACAGGCTCCCTAGACCTTGGAATTCCCTGGCGACAAAGCAAGAAGGAGAAAAAGTGTTGGTAGTTCTGAACCAAGCTATTTCTCATTTGAGATCTCTGTAAGATTAAAGCTGGTGAGGAGAAGCCCTTCAGGATAGTCTGCCAGTGCAACGCTGTACACCTGATTCTGGGGGGGGGGTATTCACAAGTGATGTGTCATTCTGAGAAAGGCAGGCGGCTTGAGCTGAAGTGGGGCTGGATGTCTCGGCTGGGTAGCTCTTACAGTACCCTGAACTACTATATGGTATCCTGGAACCATCACTGCCAGGAATTCCAAAGACTGAGTAATCACCTTTTAATGACTAAGCAGTCCAGGCACTGGTGAATGAAAGAATCTTGGCAATCAAGGAGCAACTTGCCATAAATCTAAAAATTTGGTTGCCAAAAGTTCCTTGTTCTTTCTACTCCAGATGAAGAGGCAACCACAGGAGCCAGAAACAAATGACCGAGAGGACCTTTGTCTGGCATCATGAGATGTAGAAGCCAGTGAAACCCAGACATACATTCAAGCCAAAGCCACCATTCAAAAACAGACTCATCCATCTTGACATCATTGTCTAATTCAGAAAGCCAGGATGCTTTGGGGCCTTGAAGTAGAGCAGAACAACAAGGAGACTGGAGTGCTGTAACCCGATCATGCTGGAGCCAAGGCATCCCTAGCAGTCCATACTGCTTCCTGGGCAGATGACAGAGCCACCCAAGATGCTGGCTTTGGGAAGTGGCCTGTTAAGGTCCTGGACACCACTGCACAGTGTCTGCCTCAAAGCACGAGATGAGTGTGGGAGATGTAGTCAGGGGATGGAGCTGTAAGAGGTTCTCCCAGGGGACGTGGTGACACAAAGCAGTACCACATCTCGTTTGTGCCCCTCGGGTGCCAAGCCTGGTAATAATCAACAGCAAATGATGTGGCATGGCGGTCATTTGCTGAGACTGTGGTCACAGATGGAGGACAGTGTTGATAGAGAGGAGGAGGATGGCCATACATGGGCAGAAAAGGAGGGAAACACATCGCAGGCAGTACATGAGCTTGGCATAAGTCTAATCACACTGGGAATTGCTACTGGTCCTAAGTGTATTGATAAAACCACTAAGCATCTAAGTCTGTACCAGGGCTCTCCCTTATATCACCCACCCTCATCATGGAGCAACGTGACAATCCCTGGAGATGGTGAATACTCATGGAAGCATCTTGAAGAGCTCTGAAGTACAGAGGAGTGAAACACCTTAGCGAAGGCCCCACAGCTCTCACATAGTGATGGAGCTGGGTCTAGACCTCTGTAGTCTGCCTCCAAAGCCCCAAGCCACAAGCATGATCACAAGTTACAATACTTTACTCCCAGAAGGACTATAAGTGTGTAAAGATGAAGGGTGGAGGGATTTGGGATCACCTAGTGTGTCTGAAGTCACAATGGGTGCTTGAAATAAGGGTAAATGCTAGGCATGTTTCCCAAACACCTATGCATCAACACACATATATACAAGTATTCAAGGAATATTTATTAAACTCTAGTCTTTGTCTTCCTTGTTACACTTAATATCCCCAGAAACTTTGAGGAATGAATTATGGCAGATGGTTTCCCAAAACAGTTTCAACAATATCTTTCATTTCTCTTATCTTTGTGGTGTGTGTGTATGTGTGTGTGTGTGTGTGTGTGTGTGTGTGTGTGTCAAAGATCAACTTCAGGGTCAGTCTTCAGGCACTATGCACCTTTTAAAATCAGGATCTCTCACTAGTTTGGAACTTGCCAAGTAGGCTGGAGCCCCAGAGATCCACCTGTCTCTCCCAGTAAGACTTTCTCAATACTGTCATTAAGAGGTAGGATCTAGGCATCCTCACTTTGACTTTGGCTTCTTTGTGAGTTGCTTTGACTAATAGCAAGCAGTAAAAGATTGGTTGGTAGATTGGTAGGTAGGCAGATAGATGATAGACAGACTGACAGGCAGAGATAGGTAAAGATTTGCATAGAGATAGATAGGCAGATAGACATAGGCAGATTTTCAGAGGGATAGTTAGATTTAGGGAATTATCCCACATGATTGTGGAGACTAGAAAACCCAAAATCTGCTGGTGGAGACTGGGGGAAGTAGAAATGTTCAATTCAAAAGTTCAATTCCAAAGACCCTCTACTGAAGAGTCCTCTCTTGTTTAAGGGAAATCCATCTTTTATTCTATTCAATTCTTCAACTGGTTGCCTAACCCTCACTTCCTTCTGAAATAGAAGGCTACCGACTGTTCAGGGTTTACCAGTTTAATTGTGAATCCCACACAAAGCACCTCACAGTGACTTGTGACCAAGTATGTAGGTGCCATGGCCCAATCACGGGACATAGACAATTAGCCATCACACTGAACTCTAAGCACCAGCACACTGCACTGGAGTGATACCTCGTGAAATCACAGGCAACAGAAGAACCACCTGGCTGAGCTGTGCCCAATGGCTAGCTTCCAGAATTATGAAAAGTAAGGAATTCTTGGCGTCCAGCCATGATGTTTCAGGCTGTTCAGTATACAGCAATGCGAGCCTGACAGCTGCTGGTAGAACTCACAACTCGCTGACTGTAAAACGTAAATAAGCACGTAGTTGCTGCACATTAAGAACATAATTGGGCATGGCCAGAAGCACCAAGACACCAGAGAGATGGGAGAGAAAGAGGAGCAGAATGGCTTGTGTGCTGTGAAGAGAGGCGGAACTTGGGGTGGTAACTATATGAGAAGCCTATGCTGCCACTGAGGCCATGGTGATGTCTGGTCCTGTGCTGCTGTCAAAGGCCATGTCTAATGTTGATGGTCGTGGCCAGTGTTACCACTGAAAGCTATATGGATGTTCATGGTCTGTAATGCTGCCCGAAGAAACCACGTTGATGTTCAAGGAATATACTGAGCTGGCTCCTTCTCTCACCAGTCATCATGTGGTGATGCCAACCAGGAAAGCTGTCCCCGGCCAGCCTGGCCGTCGAGAGACTGGCTCCCGTGGTGTGCGTATGGGAGATTTGCTAGGTTGGCCAACTCAGCTACCACCCAGGCCCAGATGCAGGACTTTGACTTGGCCCACCACAACATCTCCCCCACCTTTGAGCAACTAGAGCACATGAATGGGCTGGTCCTGCAGAATTATAGCTATAGGATCTCCACAGCTCAGGGCAACAGTAGGATATCAGAAAGTCTCTATGAGGGTCCAGTATTGATGACGTAGCAGAAGCCAGAGGCCTTGAACTAGACTAAAGACTCATTGCAATGAACATTTGCAAGTAAAGCTGTTTGGGAAAAATTATATACTGCATAACACTCCACAACTTCCAATGCCACTATGATGAATAAATTTGTGATGGAGATCCAGGAAAGATGAGGAGCAGAATGGTACATGCAGGGAGGATGGGGAGGAGAATGGTGCATGCAGGGAAGATGGAGGAGCAGAATAGTATATGCAGGAAATATGGAGGAGGAGAATAGTATATGCACAAAAGGCTGTGGTTGATAGAAAAGCAGGTCATTGCCTAGAGGAGTTGCTCAGATAGTTTTTTGTTTGTTGTTTGTTTGGTTTTGTTTTCTTTTCTTTTCTAATTTCTACTTTCATTTTTTATTTTCTTTTGGGGGGATTACAGAGGTGGAGGGTAAATATGGAAGGACTGAGGAATGAGTGGGATTGGGTGCGTGGTGTGAAATTCTCAAAGATTCAATAAAAAATCATGAAAGGAGAAAAAGAAGAGAATCGTCCCCGAGTGCCTTTAACTGAACACACAGGACAAAACTCCCCATGGCATGGGCACAATGCCTCCTTTTCTCAGTTGACTCACTGGCAGCCAGATCTGGACACATCGCTATTTAACTGTTCTGGGCCTGGATTTCTCCATCTGTGAGATGGGCAGGATTGTTCATTCTCTCTGCCTTACTCACTCTGGTGACGAAGAAGAGAAAGGAAAGGAAAAAGTGCTAGGATGGCAGAAAAGTCCTGCTAGCTGCCGCATAATCAAATACAGTTCCTGTACGCCCCAGATGCAAAACCACTTACCATGCAGCTCTCAAAAGGAGACATCTGGCTGGGGGAACCTAAAGGAAGCCGCAACCTTTCTGACCGAAGTAATTTCGTGTAACAGCTGGTCCCAGGAGTCTCCTCATGCAGCTCCGATACACCCACCAACTCAAGTCCACTTAGAAACACATCAGCTTTGTTTTTGCTCAACATCTGCTATGTCTATTTTTACTTTTAGCCACAATAGACAAGGAAGTCTTTTAAATACCCTTCTAAATAGTAGCTACCTCCCTCACCACCACACATTCCAGAAAAAAAGTATAGAATGACTTATTTAATTGCAGTTACTGAACAAACTGCCAAATAGAATTGTGGAGGGATTTTAGGCCCAGCTGCCATTAGGCTACAGTTAGTCTACAAGTGGGAGAGATTCCATCTGGATGACAAGATAAGCCCAGGAACCAAATCCAATGACATCTAGTCTTCATTTAGAAACTTCTACTGATAGTCTAAAGCCCTGTGTGAGCACTGTGGTGGTCAATATTGTTGATCAACTGGACAAGATCTGGAATCAGCCACAAGCCAAGCCTCCTTTGCAGTGGGAAGACCCACCCAAAATGTGGGGGCTCCTTCCATCAGCGGCCCAGAAATAAGGACGTCTGGGCAAACAGATGTGCTCTTTGCATGCCTTAGCTTCTCACTTGTACCCTGTTTAAGAGTTCAGCTACTCAGTTCTCCCAGTAATGTTTCCATCCTTGCTGCTGTATACAGGGCCTTCGGAGACTGCTGAATGACGTCCCAGTGTTCCCCTTCCTGCTCTGGAGCCTTTCCTCAGAGAGTTTCCATCTCCCCAGATCAAGGTTCCTAGTGCTCAGAAATCAGAACAGCCACCTAAGATCTCTCTGCCTCCCCAGACAAGTGTTCCCTATCACTGTACCCCATTTCCTTCCTTCAAAGGTCCAAATAGCTGGCCCGGGATCAGGTCTGCCGGGCAAGAGTAAGAAGGATGAAGCTCTGGAGAGATGGCTCAGTGGATAAAATGCTTGCCACACAAGCATGAGTGAGACCAAAGATGGACCCACAGAACCCATAGAAGCCAAGCAGGCACCGCAGCCACCTGTAACCCATTGCCAAGGAGGCAGAGAGAGGAGATCCTAGGGGCAAGCTGGGTAATTAGACTAGCCAATCAGAGAGTGCTGAATTTGACTGGGATTGAAATAAAGTGAATAAAAAGGGGAGTGATAGAAGACACCCTAATCAACTTTGGGCCTCCACAAGTGAGCACACATGTGTCCTTGTGCATACTCATACACACATATACATACACACACACAAATGGGGTGAGAGAGAGAGAGAGAGAGAGAGAGACAGAGGATAGAATTGTATCTCTGGTACAGTTTCCAGACAAGGATCAGACTTTCCACTGTCAGTTCCAATCTGTCCCGTCTCAGGAGCTAGGCCAGAACTTTGCCCTGTGGCTGTCTGTGTGAGGTCTCATGGCTACTCTGGAAGTGCAGGAGTCTTTCTGTTCCTGCCGTCACTTCCCAAGGATAGCCCTTGCAGCTTCAGGCACGTTGCTCATTATTGGAGCATGCTCACAGGGCAACCTGCTTTCCTCATAGATAATGCACCTGGATAATTTACATCAAGACTTATCTATGCACTTCAAGGTACTATTTCAGAGCTGGACTAACTGGCCATGCCTGTGACTTGTAGGAGATAGGGGAAACAGAAATGTGGGGGTTGGGTGTACTCAGAACACCTTCAAGCTATGGCAACTCCAAACAGGCGTAAAGAGGGAACAGCGTGGGTGGAATGACTTGTGACCTTACCTCAGGCCATGGTCAGTCTTGAGAGCTGAGAAAGCTTAAGAGCAAGGAGTTGTCGGTCTTTAGAAAAAGGCTAAAGGAGGGAGCCCCAGATAGAAGGTGGACAGAGGGTGGTGATAGAGAGACGGGGTGAAAACGAATCAGAATGGCAGCTGGGAGAACTGGAAATGGGTGCCCTGTGCACGCAGAGCAGCCAGCTTCTCACTCCTGGGCCTTTTCTCCACTTTCGGCTCCTGTTTTCCTCACTGGGCACCCTTCACTTCCGCCCTCCCAGATCCCAGACCATCCTTCACTTCCGCCCTCCCAGATCCCAGACCATGGCGCCGGCCACTCACCCTCTCACCATGAAAGCTGTGTTTTCAACCTTCCCTCCAGCAACACTCACCCTTGAGCCTTTTCTCTCTGAGAAAAGAAAGCACATTACCGATTGGATAGAGGCCCAGTCACTAATCATCTGAGAACATTTCAAACACTCTGAAAGTACAACAGAACAAGAAGAATGCATCGGACTGCTTTGGAAGGGTCTCAGACAAACAGCCTAAACCCCACCCCAGAAATGAAAGGTTTCACATCTTGTTTGGGATCCCTGGTCATCACTAGACATCTCCACAGAGGTCGCCAATTCTTTCTGGGGGTGTGGAAGAGGATGAAGAGAAGGGAATGAGCATAGAAATATTGCTAAGAGGCTTCCTGTTGCAGGTAACATGTAGAAATGGGCTGAAACTACAGGAGCTTCTTTCTCTCACACAACAGTGGTCAAGGGAGTTGAGTCAGTGGGTCAACCATCAGGCATTCCGTCACTCTCTTGAGACTATTCCTCATTAATGCAAGATGGCTGCCAAAGCTTCGTACTGCCTTGACAAAAACAAACAACCCAAAGTGCTAGAAAGAAGGAGATGTGGATTTGCTTACCTAGGTTATATCTCACCCAGAAGTCCTACAGTAGAAAATTCACCAGTGTTGTCAGAGAAGGCAAGAGAACCTGTGTTTCCTGCCCCAGTGATGGGGATAAACTCTGTTGGCTGGGAGGCTGAGTGGTAGGCCAGTCAACAGTGTGCGCGCAGTCAGCCCTCACTAGACCTTCCTCTGAGACCCGCTAGCCCTGCCTAGAAGGTTATCAAAAGTGGCTCTCTGTGACAGGCACAGAGAAATCTAAAAGTCTCTCATGCACATTCCCACAGGATTGTTTGCTAAGGGACCCTAGACCCTGTCGAGTTGGTAATCTATATGAACCATCACTGAGAATTACCTCATTCAGAGACGGAGTAGTTACATAGGAATGAAGTAAAAATGAATTCATTGGAGTGTGCTCTCTAAATCCGCGTGGGCCTTATAAACAGACGTCTGAACAGAAACACCCACAGCTGAAAGACAGATTGAAGACACACGAAGACAGGCATGTATAGAAACCCTGGAGAGAGGCTTCAGAAAGCCCTTCCTTCACAACCCTTAAGGGAAGCAACCCAACCAACAGCATTTGGGTTTTGCTTGTTTGTTTCTGTTGTTTATTTGTCTTTGATACAGGATCTCACTATGTAACCCAGGTTACCTTGGTTTTGTGTTTTCCCTGTCTCTGCCTCCCAGTCACCGAGGTTACAGTCCTGAAACATCATGCCCAGATCCTATCAGCATCTTGGTCTTATATTTCCATTTTGCTTAAACAGCTGAATCTGTGTTCTTTGTTACAGCTGTTCTGACTACCTAATGCAAGGAATATAGGGAGTCAGCAAATAAAGTAGACTCCAAAGTAACTTTAAAAAACAAAAAGGGTGGTAGTAAGAGCTCCGGAGAACAAAAAGGCAGACTGAGCAGACATACTGGCCAGTGAACAGATGCAGTGACATTCCACACACCTGGAAGGAGGGAAGGAGCAGAACAAAGGACATTGAGAAAAAGCACAGTCTGCAAGACAGCCTACGGTGTCCCAGAGGTGGGAGCATGTGTGGTGTGTTCAAGGACTAAAAATGGGACCAGTGAGATTGCAGCAAAGAAAACCAGGTCTGGAGGGACAGGGCAGGATAGAGAGAAGAGACCAGAGGACGTGATCTCATGTCATTTACAACTTCTAATTTTCCTCTAAATGAGAAGAGACTTCTGCAATACTTTGGACTGAGGACTAACATAATATGACATCGTGTTTTAAAGCCCTTATCTGGCCTTTAAGGAGCCTGGGGAGAAAGACGGATGCGGAAGAGGCAAGGATGTCAAGATTAGCTGAGGATGAGAAAGGGAGAGCCGTCAGGATGGCTGAGGTCATACTGCAAAGAGGGCAAGTAGATGCTGACATCAGCATAAGGTGCAGGAGAGATGGTGTCCCTTTTGCCTGGTGAAGAATGCTCTAGATATGCAAATGGTGGACAGTTGGATACAGTAGTCTCCATAGGGGAGAGACATGTGACCAAATGCAGGCCTGCCGAATCCCTGGGTCCCAGATCTATTGCTACTCTGACCCTGCCATGACTCGTAGCAATCTCCTCCTTAGACAGAGCTTGGGGACCTGTGCTGCCTGTAAAGGTGACTTTCCATGGCTTCCTGGAGTTGAGATTCTAGTTGGTTTAGGCTCTCTCCTAACTGGCTTGTTGCCTGTGGGCAGCCTGGTAAACTCCCTTGCCCAGAGGCCATTTTTTTTCTTTTTTTTTTTTTGTGGTATAACGTATTCTTTTTTTTTCTTTTTTTTTCCAGTTTAAATTTAGATAAGAAACAAGGTTGCTTCACAAGTCAGTTCCAGGTCCCTCTGCCATTCCCTCCCCTCTTCCCGTGCCCTCCCCCAACCCTCCCCCCCCGTTATCCCCTCATTCCCCCAGGGAGGGTGAGGCCCTCCATGGGGGTGTCCATAGTCTGTCATTTCATATAGGGCAGGGCCTATATGCCAAGAGTTCAGGGTGAGAGTGCACCTCACATTGTTCTATGGGAGTCCAAAGTCTGTGTGTATACTTGGGATGGGTACTGATCTGCTACCCAAGGCTCAATAGATTCCCTAGGCCTCCTCATTGACACCCAGATTCAGGGGGTCTTGATCAGTCCCATGCTGGATTCCCAGGCTGATGCCTGGGATTCAAGAGTTAACCTTTGTCTGGTCAGCTGTTTCTGGGGGTTCAACCAGCCCAGTCTTAATCCCTTTGATCATCAGTCCTCCCTCTCTGTTACTGGCTTTCTTGAGTTCAGCTCAGTACTTAACCAAGGGAGTCTGCCTCTTCTTCGATCAGCCACTAAATGAAGTTTCTGTTTCCCAGACTCTCTGGCCATAGGATTGTAGGCTGGCACTCCCCAGATCTATGTCTAAAATCCATATATGAGAGAGTACATGCCATGTTTCTCTTTTTGTGACTGGGTTACCTCACTCAGGATGGTTTCTTCTAGTGTCATCCATTTGCCTGCAAATCTCATGATTCCATTATTTTTTTCTGCTGAATAGTACTCCATTGTGTAGATGTACCACATTTTCTCTATCCACTCTTCGGGTGAGGGACATCTAGGTTGCTTCCAAATTCTGGCTATTACAAATAAAGCTGCTATGAACTTAGTGGAACAGACATCTTTGTTGTATGAATGGGCATCTTTTGGATATATGCCTAAGAGTGGAGTTGCTGGGTCTTGTGGTAGGGTTATTCCCATTTTTCTGAGGAATCTCCATACTGATTTCCAAAGTGGCTGAACCAGTTGGCACTCCCACCAGCAATGGAGGAGTGTCCCCCTTTCACCACATCCTCTCCAGCATAAATTGTCATTGGTGTTTTTGATTTTAGCCATTCTGACAGGAGTGAGATGGTATCTCAGAGTTGTTTTGATTTGCATTTCCCGGATGGCTAAGGATGTTGAGCACTTTCTCAAGTGCCTCTCAGCCATTTTAGACTCCTCTATTGAAAACTCTCTATTTAGTTCTGCAGCCCACTTTTTAATAGGGTCCTTTGGTGTTTTGGAGATTTGCTTCTTGAGTTCTCTGTAAATTTTGGAGATCAGCCCTCTGTCAGATGTGGGATTAGTGAATATTTTTTCCCGTTCTGTGGGCTGCCTTTTTGCCTTGCTGACTGTGTCCTTTGCCTTACAGAAGCTTCTCAGTTTCAGTAGGTCCCATTTATTAATTGTTGATCTCACTGTCTGTGCTACTGGTGTTATGTTCAGGAAGCTGTCTCCTGTACCAATTCGTTCAAGGGTACCACCCACTTTCTCTTCTAAGAGGTTCAGTGTGGCTGGATTTATGTTGAGGTCTTTGATCCATTTGGACTTAAGTTTTGTGCATGGCGATAAACATGGATCGATCCGCATTCTTCTACATGCCAGTCTCCAGTTATGCCAGCACCATTTGTTGAAGATGCTTTCTTTATTCCATTGTATATTTTTAGCTTCTTTGTCAAAGATCAGATGTTCGTACGTGTGTGGGTTAATACTCGGGTTTTCAATTCGATTCCATTGGTCTACCTGTCTATTTTTGTGCCAATACCAAGCTGTTTTCAGGACTATAGCTCTGTAATAGAGCTTGAGGTCAGGGATGGTGATGACCCAGAGGCCATTTTTATCTCTGCAGTGGAGCCAGCATCTGCCCTACACCCTACAAACCTCACCCAACAGGTATTGAGAATATGCTTCCTGCTGTGCTGTATAGCAGTCACTGAATAAAGACACAAGGCTTGTAACCCAGTGGGGAAAGACCAACATACAAAACACTAATAGATAAAGGCATAATTAAAACCATGAGATATTGGACACCAAGGCCTGTCTCTGTTTCTTCCAGCACAGCCTTGAAGGAAACCTTCAAGGCGTGTCCCCAGCTGTCTGTCTACTTCCTCTAATCAGAACCCACCTTCCACAGGATTTACCCCTGATGGGGATGTCCTCCTGTGTGCTGCTAATATATGTTTTTCTTATTGGTTGATGAATAAAACACTGACTGGCCAGTAGACAGGCAGGAAGTATAGGCTGGGGAGAGGAGCCACCAGACAGACACTATGTAGCTTCTGGGAAGATAGGATGCCAGACATCCTCCAGTAAGATAAGGCCAGGGAGAAATACATAAATAGTTATGTGTTAATAATTAAGAGAGAGCTAGCCAGTAAGAAGTCTGAGCCACCAGCCTAACGGTTTATAGTTAATATAAGCCTCAGTGTGTTTATTTGGGACTGAAGCGCAACAGAACTTGTCAGACAGAAACTCCATCTGCACACCCTGTCTGTACACCTCTACCTGTTGGGTCCCATCATGTTTCCTCAGGCCCTGCGATGCTGGAGGTAAGAAGGCTGTGAGTTCAGTTCTGTAACCTGTTAGTGTCCCGAGCTGGAGTGTTTATCTGCAATGCTCCTGATGATAGCTCCGAGCAGGATGAGCCAGTGAGTCTAAGAAGCCATTTCCCCTCCGTCAGCCTTCCCAAAGCAGAACCAGAAGAAACCACTCCAGACTGGCCTTTGCCAATCTCCAGATAGAATCCTTTGCCCTCGCATGAGTCATTTTTTTTCTTCACTGTGGCAAAATACTTAAGAAAAAGTTTACAAGAAGTCTCAGTGGGTAGAAAGCAGTGATCCTGAGAAGCTGAGCTAAACCCTAAGGACTCACAAACTTACTTGGTGGAAGGAGAGAATCAACTTTGTATGCATGCAAGTACACACACACACACACACACACACACACACAGTGGCACATCCTCACACCTCTCTCTCCCTCCCTCCCTCTCCCCCTCCCCACCTACACACAATAAATAAAAACAAATGTAAAAATATTACAACTTTAAGAAGGGTTTCCTTTGGCTCAGGGACGCAGAGGTTTTAGTCCATGATGAACTAGCACCATTGCAATGAGCCTGTGTTGAGGAAGAACCCAAGCAAGATAGAGGAGGCTACTCATCTCGTGGGGAGCAGAGACAGACAGAAGATGGGTTCAGGGGCAAAATAGACCCTTCAAAGACGTGTCCCCAGATCTCTATTCCCTTTAATCAGAACCCACCTTCCACAGTTTCTCCCAATCCCAACAGTTCATTCAGCTCCTCGTGGGCCCACTGATGGGTTAGAGCGTCTGCATGAAGTTAGAGTCTGCACGATCCAATCAACAGAACCACTGTCTGGGAACCAACTCTTCAGCACCTGAGCTTTGGGAGACATTTCATAGCCAAGCCACAACATCCCTTTCTAGAAGTCCCACTCCGCTGGCCCTGTGTACAGGTGAGGCTGTTCCCATGTTGCATTCATGTGGAAAATAAATGGAATATTCTGGTTTCTGCAGAGAATAGAGTTCCCAGCTTTGTGGGTGACTTGGAAATGGAGTGGCCATAATGCTAACAAGCTGAGAACCTTGCTTACTTTGCTGAGAAATGGGAAAAGACAAGTCAAGAGATCATCCCCCCTGCCCCATTTTTGAGATCTGGAATCCTTTTTCTCATTCTGTTACTTTAAAAGAAAAAAGTCCCCAAAATACTTAAATGAGGCAGCATCATTCTATGGGCTGCAGTCCTAGAGTTAATAAAGAAGAAGTCGAGATGAACACCAGCATCGTCTTTGCTTCCTGAGTGTGAACGAAGTGTAACCGCCTACCTGAAATGCCTGTTCCACCATGATGGACTATGTCCTCTCAAACTGTAAGCCAGTGGTTCCCAACCTTCCTATGCTGCAATCCTTTAATCCAGTTCCTCATGTGTGGTGACCCCAACCATACAATTATTTTAATAGCTACTTCATAACTGTAGTTTTGCTACTGTTACAAATGTAACAGCAATGTAAATATCTGCTATGTCACCCCAAGGGGGTTGTGACCCATAGGTTGAGAACCACTTCTCTAAGCCAAAATAAATCTTCCGTAAGCTGTTGTTGCCAGGTGTGTAACCATAGCAATGTGGAAAATGATAAACCTTCTGTGGCATGGGTGCTTAGGACTACAAAACATGTCTTGGTGGGAAAATTCAACCTCTATATCACCTTAGAAAAGAACTTCCTCCTCTGTAGTAGAAGCACTCATTAATCATTACTGAGTGAATCAATATGCAAATATCCACCATTTTATTACCAATGTCATTATCTCTAGCAACTGGAAATCTTTATCCGTTATTTCTGCATAACCACAGGTTACCGAGAGCTGATATTAATAATGATATCCTGGAAATCCATAAAGCTTCCAAGGGCCATTTGAGTAGTTGGACAAGCTCATCCGAAGCTCAGTGTCATTTTAATGCTGGGTATGTGCTATTGTGTTTTGCTAATATGAATGTCAGTCATTGATAAATGGGGTTTATGTTAATCACCAAATATTTACAATGCTTCTTTCTACTCTAGTCCCAAAGAACGTGGGGGCTCAAGTAGGGTGCCCAAAATAGGATTTCAGGAAAGTAAAATAAAAATAGGCAAAACAGAATGAAGCAAAGAAAATCACATGTGCTAGCCGTGGGAGTCGTTGCAACTGCCTACTGTAGCGTGAAATTGTATTTAAATTTGTGTGCAACCCGACAGCAGATGAAACCAATGCCTTACATAAAGTGTCAAAGGTTCCACATGGGCCATCGATAAAGCACAGTGGTCTACCTCATTGTTAGTGTTTCCCAGTGTCTTCACCGTGAGTTCTGATGCACTCAGGGTGCTTCTTACCGCCAGCATCAGAAAAGCCGGTCAGCACCATGGAAACATTATTTAGCTGTGGTTGAGGTATGTGGTGCAAATGGCAAGCTCTCCACTTGAGGAAAGCATGGGTGTCTAGTGGGGTATTTGCATCTTGGGTCCCCTTGGATTTTCTCTATAGACCTCATTTCTGTCTCGCTGACCCCCTTGCAACAACAGGCTCTAGCATGGTGCTTCAAGGAGTTGGCTATATGTTTTGAATCCAGTTTTCACCACCTCCAGACTGTGTGATTCAGGGCCATTTTTAATATATAAAATGTGGATGGTCTTATTGCCTATTTTGTGGGTATGTGGCGAAAATTAAACAGGTAAAACGTAGACAAAGATTCTAATACAGTAGCTGTTGCATCTGAGTATTTGGTAACATTAGTGGTCGTGAGTTGTAGCATATTCAAGGATCATGAGAATGTTTGGTAGTGTGTGTGCATGTGCCTGCATGTGTGTGAAACCATGCCAGTGCATGGTAGAAGTCATACAAATGAGGTCTCTTTGCAGCTTAGATGAAAGGCATCATTTATTCATAATGGTTTCATTGTTTAAGTTGGCACTCCATTGAGAATTAAAGATACATTACTTATTTTGGCTTTGCCTTTTATCACAGAGGTTATACGACATCAATTGATCCCCTTTCTTGACATCATCACAAGTTTCTTATATGATTTTACCCCATGAATGTTCCTAGGATATGTGGGGGTAGTGGCTTCCACATTAAATGGTTTCAAACTGCCCTGTTTGTCTAGGACTGCTATTAGTTCCTCTGTTGTCCCTTGTCACTTCTTACTGCTGATAATTTAGTCCCTCATAGAATAGTCAGTGGCCAGGATCAAGGCCCAAGAGTGCATCCTCTTTCCTTCCTCCTTTGGGTAAAGTACAACTACATCTCTATGGACCAGTCTTTTTTAATTCAAGGTGAAGTTCTAGGATCTGAACAGTTGGCATTTAAAGAAATATGATTCTGGAGAACTATGTTGTTTAAATCCCTGACAGTTTACCCAATGACAAAAAAAATTAAGACACTAAAACCTTAGAGTAATTTCACAAACTACTCTTGCTTCCAGAAAGTTCTTCTACAAGACTGTCCATGAACATGAAATGGATCAGAACAAATAGAATGAAGCTAGAAACTATATCTTTCCTCCTCAGCTAGGGCATAGATGCCACTCAGGTTCTCTGGGGGGAACCCATTATCACAGCTCAGTAGTTATTGCTCTAGCAGAGGACCAGGGTTTGAATCCCAGTACCCACACTGGGGAGCTACAAACACCTGTAACTCCAGTGCCAAGGGATATAACACCCTCTTTTGGCCTCCATGGATACACACATACACACATGCATAAATAAAACATTTTTAAAACCCATTATCAACACTCAAGTGCTGCCAGAAGAATCAGAATTGAACTATTAATCTGTCAAGACCATTAAAATTGGAGATCCAGGGGTTTGGATGAGTCAAGGTGAAACGAATATAAATGGATTTCCCTCTCTAAAGGCAGGTCAAACAATGGAGAAATTGTATTTGGCAGAAGGCCAGATATTGCAGTCTATATAGGTTCTTTTTTTTTTTTTTGCACCCTCTTTTATAGCTAGACTTACTCTGTCCCTCCAGCCAGCTCCCAAATAACCACACAGAGATTTATTATTATAAAATTCAGCCAATAGCTTAAGCTTGTTTCTAACTAGCTCTCATAACTTAATTAACCCATTCCTATTAATTTACATGCTGCCACGTGACTCATGGCTCATTACTCTATCTTCTACATGTCATGTCTAACTAGCTCTCATACTTAATTAACCCATTCCTATTAATTTACATGCTGCCACGTGACTCATGGCTCATTACTCTATCTTCCACATGTCATGATTCCTTCACATCTCCCCGAAACTCTGCTCTTCTTCTTCCCAGAATTCTCTGTACCTGGAAATCCTGCCTAGCTATTGACCATTCAGCTCTCCATCAAATGAGCCAGAGTGACACATCCTCACAGTGTACAAAAAGACTGCTCCACAACGCTCTTTTCTATTATTTTATTTTATTTATTTGGGGGAGTGGAGCTTGAGATAGGCTGTTCTATATAGACCAGGCTGACCTAGCACTCAGAGATCTGCCTGCCTCTGCCTCCAGACTGCTGGCTCACACCTGTAATCCCCAAACCCAAGATACTGAGGCAGGGAAATCTTGAGTTTGAAGTCCAGCCAGGGCTACATGGTGAGAACATCTCAAAGGGCTTTTTCTAAAAGATAAATTAATTAATCAATTAATTTAATTTAGAAGTTTTCCAAATATAGAATACATAAAGAACTCTTACAACTTAAAACAGTAACAAAAATTACCACACAGTCTAACTTTAAAGATTGGCAAAGCCTGGGTCCTAAATTCAATGCCTAGTACAAAAAAGAAAAAAAAACAAAAAAACAGGCAAAGGGCTTTACCACTGGTTCTCAACCTGTGGGTCACACGACCCCTTTGGCAAACCTCTATTTCCAATAATATTTCCATTCTGATTCATAACAGTAGCAAAATTAGAGTTATGAAATAGTAACAAAATAATTTTATGGTTGGGTGGCGGGAGACCACCACAATGTGAGGAACTGTATTCAAGGGTCAGAGCATTAGGAAGGTTGAAAACCTCTGTCTTAGACGATTCTTCAAAGAAGATATGCAAATGCCCACAAGCTCGGAAAAACACACTCAATCCCACTAATCACTGGGGAAAGGCAAACGAGCACTAGGATGAGGTATCGTACCGCAACCATTGGGGTGACTGCTGATGAAGAAATGGATGACAAATGCTGATGAGCATAAGGGCAAACAGGAGCCTGTGTGCACTGTTAGAGCATGAAATGTTACCATGTTACCCCTGCTGTGGGTAACAATGGCAGATCCTGGAAAGCTGAAACAGAATAACCGCAGATCCAAGCTTTCCACTTCCGAAGGTACACCCAGGAGATCTAAAAGCAGAATCTGGAGGAGATATGTGTATGCCGTGCAAACAGCAGCACTACTTACAACCACCAAGGAGTTTGTCCTTGAAAGGAAGAACAGATGAGCAAAACTGGTCCATGTGTGTGGTGGGTAGTGTTATTCAGAACCACACACACACACACACACACACACACACACACACACACACACACACACCGTCTGGCCTATGTGGGTGAATCTTGAGGACAGTACGGTACGCCAAGCAGGATAAGCCGGTCCCCAGAAGACAAATATTGGATTATATTGCACTTAACATGAACAGCCAAATACTCTGAGACAGCAAGTGAGAAGAATGACACCTTCTGGGGTCTGGGAAAGAGGGAAAGGTTATTGTTTTATACATGCAGAGTTTCCATTCTGCAAAGTGAAATGAGGTTTAGAGAAGGGTAGTAACCATTGTCCATTGTTGTGAATCGACTTCATCTCACTGAGCTGTGTGCTGCAGAAATGCTAAAGTGATAAATGTTACCTGTATTCCACTACACTTTAAAAAAATGTTGTAGGATATATGGGAATCGGCATGGATGCAAAGTAGATATAATGACATATGGATAAATAGCAAGCATACGTCAGATAGACAAGATAAGGCAGGGAATGTGTTGAAGGGACTGCAGTTTTCAATGAGGTGACCCTAGGAGGTGTATTAGTTAATGTCGCCTTGTTGTACCCAAATATCTGACAAGCGATTTACAGAGAGAAGGGTTTGTTTTGGCTCAGTGTTTGAGGGCATAGTGCATCACACTGGTAAAGGCACAGAGGCAAGAGCATCTCAGGATGGTCACATTGCAACCACAGACAGGAAGCAGAAAGATGAACACTGGCACTCAGTTGCCTTCCTCATTTTCTCCTTCTTATTCTGTTTGACACCCAAGTCCACGGGGTGGCAATACCCACATTTAGGGTAGGTAAACCTCTCAGGAAATGCCCTCACAGACATTCCCAGGGCTACTCTAAATTCAGTCAAGCTGAAGCTTACCCATCACAGGACTCATCCTTGACAAGGAAATATTTTAGCAAAAGCCTGAAGGAAGGAGGGTCTGGGGGAGGGGGTGTTCAGAATAGTCATAGCCTGGAGCAGAGCTAACAGGAGGAAACAAGATCAAAAAGGCAGGGTTGAGGCAAAGGGAAGACAGTGATCCAGGACCCATCAGACAGCCTGCGCTGGGGATCTGAATATGTGCGTATCTACTCCTCATGAATCACAAGCCATAACCTCCCTGAACTATAGAGTCTTTGATTATGAAATAGGAACACCTGCACCTACATGTCACCAAGATCACATCAGAGAAATTAGGTGAAATTAAGATGCAGTAAGTCACAGATTACAGTATTAATTACATGCAAGTGTATATTCCATAACCCCAGCCAGCTTCGATGATAAGCTATTGTGTGGCCTGTCCACCTCCTCCTAGGAGGTCTCTCTCACGTTTCTTAAGACAATAATGAATTTGGAACCGCATAGCAGCTCAGTCTAGTCCACCTCAACAACCAAGCCTTGCTCCTAAGTGTAGCAAGGCTTGGAGCCACTTAATCAAGTGTTAAATTTAATAAAATCGAGAATAGACAGTGTTCCCAGACCCTTCACCTCTAATGTACACGATGGACTGGACTTAAAGTATTTGACTCTTCCCAGTGCTTGAATGATACATTCAATTCACAAAACACAGCTGAGTTAGATCATATATCAGAATCTTGAATAGGTGGCCCTCTGAAGAGACATCTTTAGTACAGAGATGAATCCTAATGTTCTCTCCCTGTGACTCCTATTCCAACAGAACGCTCACCATTGGCATCTCTTGGTACTTTTGATAAATGACACAGAACTGCTTCTGTGACTGCACTTGAGCCTTTCCCCCCAGCCAATCCATCACCAGAGCCAAACAAGCTGTCACACCTGCGACACTGATCTCATCGGTGTCCGGCACAGGTCCAGAGGACAGTGCGTTCTAATGACAATCTGAAGTTCTTGATGCAGGATTTGGGTATTTCCATGCACCAGATGGGAACTGGGAGTTTCTGAACCCCCAGCCTGCCGTCTATTTAATTCAGATAATAGATCTGCCAGATGGCTAACCAATCCTAACGTTTCAGCTGGGCGTTTCTCCATCCACTCAGGAGACAATAAGCCTTGTGGACAAATGAATGCTCCAGAGATCATTGGAATGAGTTCAGGATGCTGCCGGGGAAGAGGTCAGAGGAAGTCTAAGGATACTAGCAGCAACCAGCCAGAGACTTAGCCGAGTGCTGTAAGTGCAAAGAGGCAGCCTAGGGTCACCCTTACAGCAGATGCCCCATTGACCCCCAGGACTGAGTTGGAACAAGGGGTGCTGCAGACAGGATGGCTCAGGTGACCCTGAGAAAGCATTGCTGCTTTACCCAGAAGGTAAGCTTTGGGAAGGTTTGAGATACATGTTTGTACCAAGGTTCTCAACATGCCGGGGGTGAGGACGCCCTAGCAGGCAGCCCACTTACTCTCTTTGTTTTTATCACCCCAGGCCCTTCTCATGCTCTCTCCCTTCTGGAATGTACGTGCCTATTCCTAGCTACGCTTACCCATTCCCACAGCTCTTACCTCCTCCACACAGTGTTCCCAGATCACTCAAGGCCTCGATTGCCGCCACTACTCTGAGAGCTCAGGTCCTAAGAATCATCTTCCTTGCATTGGTCTATGCATGTGACTCTCTCATCGCCTGTTCAAGTTGATGACAGGCAGCACACCTGGGTATCTTTGGTCATCCCCCCTCATTACCTAACCCAGTGATGAACCATAGTGGGTGCCTGCTGACTCATTAGCATGATCTGGGACATGCAAATAACCTTTAAAAACTAAATCGGATAATGCGATACACTTGGTGGAAAATAAGCTTCCTCTTGAACGAATGGTGAGAGATGAGCTTTGGCGAATGAAGACAGTAGATCATTCCCTCATCCTGTACCTTTAAAAAAAATACAAAATGAAAGAGAGAAATCAAATGCAAGTTCCCAGTGACATCAGCTTTGGCAGTCCCAGATGGAAAGTGACCTTGCCAGAATCCAGTTCCTCATTCAGCTGGAACACTTTCCATTAACGCTATTAATCTGGCCCAGCAGCCCGAGGCAGAGCTGCCTGGCCCAACCCCTCCTTCTTCCATCCAAATGCTGAATCATCTCTCTCTCCTTTGCCCTTCCTAATGCCTTCAAGAGTCAAAAGACTCGAAGGAGGAAGAGAGAAGCACAGAGCTGCATCCACACCCTCAGATGTACAACAGGAAAGACCATTGCCAGAGTCTTCTGTGTCTTTCCATCCCTGGGAAGTCTTTCCATTGGAAACATTTTTTCTGTTGCATCCATGTTTTAGATTTCTTCTTGTTAGCCTCAGCCCAGAGGAAACTTCTCACTTCCCACCCCTACCACACACTGTAAACAGTTTCCTTCCAAGGGCTTCTTCACTATTTTTTTTTTCCCAACTTAGAACTAGATTGCTTGGCATCAGCTGAGAAACCTCTAGTCTGAAAGAAAAAAAGAAGCAGCCTTTGCATCTGCCTCCTGGACTCAGTCTGATTAAATGCCTCAAGAAGACACTGGGAGTAGAAATGTTAAGTTAAAAAAAATAAACATAAAACAGCACCTTAAAAGAAGCAAAAGGCAGACAACCAAGAAGTAAGCAAATCTGATCTCTCTGAGCTGGAAAACAAGAGCCAAGGGAATTCTATTCTTAGCCCAGGCTCAAGCAGCTCCACTCGCCAAGGGAGTGGAGAATGGGGTGGGCGCAAAGAAGGCTACAGTGCCCTCTGTCGGGGTCCCATCAGCATGCAGCTAAGGGCTTTCATTCATGATCTCATTTAGTCATTGTATAACCCTTGGGAAGTCTGATTATCTAAAAAGAACTTGAGAGCAGAGGAGTCAAGCAAATTCACCAAGGTCCAGGTCGTACGGTTTGGAAATGATGTCAGTATGCTAACCCCCCTTCCATTTTTTTAGCATCGCCTTTGTAGTTAATCTTCCCTTTTTAGACTCACATTGTTTTCTGCTCACAGGGTTTACAGCCAGATTTCTCTAGTATAAGGAGTCAGTTCTCAAAGCTGAACACTGTAAGACCTCCTAGAGACTTATATTTCTGTAAATGCCTCCCAAAGGCTGGCATATCTAAGGCTTGGTCCCCAGATGGTGCCACCACTAGGAGATGGTAGAACCCTTAAGAGGTTAAGCCTTACAGAAGGAAGTGCAATCTTTGGGGGACATTATATTAGCCAGTCTGGCATGAGTGAAGATACTCTATAAGAGAGACGTTGTCACCCATCTACTGATTTTCACACCATTGAGACAATGGTTCCCAAAGAATTGAACTTCCCTGGGACCCTCACACTGGGAAAAGGAACGGGCTGAAGCATAGTGCCAGGTAGAGGAGGCACTTAGCTCCCTGGAAGAAGTTTCACACACTTCTGCTACCTTGTCTGACGATCTCCTAAGAGAGACTGGAGTTGAAACTATGATGAGTCAGTAATGGGATAATGATGTACAGGCTTGCACTTTAACCAGGGGCAGCTTAGTTACGATTATCACTTGACATTTAGTTAACCGTCAACCTCTCATCACTAGATCTCTCTATTTGTTCCACTTCCCAATGGAGCTACACTGAACACATGTTTTGTTTTCACTTTCTCTGTTTCTTGTAGTTGTTTTATTTTTAACTCTTTGGGGGCCTGCCACTCAGCTCCCAAATAAATACATGGAGACTTATTCTTACTTATGAATGCCAGCCTTAGCTTGGCTTGTTTCTAGCCAGCTTTTCTAACTTAAATTATCCTGTTTCTCTTTAACTACATTTTGCCTCTGGGCTTTTTACCCTTCTTTATTCTGTATGTCTTTCTTTTCTTTTACTCCGTGGCTGGCTGTGTGACTGGGTGGCTGACCCCTGGCAACCTCCTCTCCTTCTTCTTTTCCTGCTCCTCACTCTCTGCCCTCACCTTATCCTCCTATTAATTCTCTGCCCACCAGCCCTGCCTCTTTCTCTCTTCCGGTGTAGCTATTGGCCATTCACATTTAAACTAATATTCCACAACAAGATCTGATCTAACAGCTCTGCTAACACACCTTCAAAGGCAAAAGTGGGCTGGTGATCTCTCCTTATTTTGCTTGACTTCAGCCCACTAAGGCTGTGTCAGGGACCTCCGACTATCAACCAGGTATGGCTGCCTCATGTACTCATAAGAAAAGACCTTCATAGAAAATACGTGACTCAGGACCACCCTGCTACCTGCCAAATTCCAGAAACAGACCTGTGGCTTATCTAGGGCATAGGCTTAAACAATAGAAGGAGGATTGTGAAAGATAAAGTTAGAATCTGCAGTTAGGTTACCAGAGGACCCAGGATGCCCTACCCATCCCACTGACCTTCTGCTCTGCCAGGTTCATCGCAGCTACAGCACATCCCCCATTCCTTCCCCTCCTCCCTTCCCCTATATAAATCCCTTTGGGATGAATAAAATTGTCGCCTTGATGTCCGTCCTTGTATCCCCTTCCCCCCATCTTTTTCCTAGGTGTCCACCAGACCCACGATGAGTGTCCTGAAGGTCGGAACAAGGCTGACTTTGAATATTTGTCTTCTAGATATCTGGGAATAAATTGGTTTTATGTTAGACCACCAAACTTGTGATTTCTTAAACCAGCAATAAGGACCTGCTGATGTTGTACCACTCATTTTGTCTATAGCTCGGTTTCCCAGTGTCTGGAATAAAACACATATCTATTTCAATAGGGTATTCATGAAGACTAAATGCAGTAACTATAAAGTAACTATTGTGGCTAGACTGCAGTAAGTGCTCAACAAATGGAACCTACTCTTTCAGGCACCAATAAAGTTCTTCTGCAAGTCCTGGATTGCCCACATGGCAGCTGTGGGTCAGGATAAGCAAAGCGGGATGAGGAACAGTGTGAGAAAGGGGTAGGAAGGTAGGGTTTCTACTGTGCCTCCGTTTGCTGCTGCTGGACAAGTAGCAGGTGAGCAGATGGTGCATGGGCAATGGTAGCTGGAGAGGGCGGTGCACCAGGCTTCCCTGCCGTTTGAATGCTTAAACTGCCTGTTCTGCCATCCCAACGGTAGCTGGAGAGGGCGGTGCACCAGGCTTCCCTGCCGTTTGAATGCTTAAACTGCCTGTCCTGACATCCCATCCTCTATGTAGCGCTGTGGTCCACACCTCAGTAATTCAGTACTTCCGTGTGATGTGGATCATTGAGATACCCAAAGGGCCCAGAAATATGAATCCCCCTGCACTCCATTTACAAACCAGACACAGCCAACACATCAACTTCTGCGCCTCTGGATAATTTCTGGTTCATAAAACTGCTTTCTGTCTATTTGGTTGAATTATGAATGTTATGAAATACTTTGGGCAAATAACTGTTCTTCAGTTCTCCCATCTGTTAAACAGGGACAAGATGACACCTAGCTATGGGGTTGTTATGAGCATTAAATGACTTCTTTGTACAAAGAATGGTCAAATACTTGGCAAGTTGCATATGACCACCGCTCCTGGGGTTGTTTTGATTTGGGAGAAAGACAGGGAGATAGGTGAGGAAGCAGCCAACTTAGAAAATCTGATGGGAAAGATAATAATCTTCAAGTTCCTTTGTTTGGGATAGACAGTTTCCTTTCAGAGCTTCAAGGGAAAGTAACCCACCTGTGGTGGTTTGGGTAAGAATGGTCCCCACAGTCTCATATTTGAATACTTAGGGAGTGACATTGGAAGATGTGGTCTTGTTGGAGTAGGTATAGCCTGGTTGCAGGAAGTGTGTCACTAGGGGTGAGCTTAGAGGTTTCAGAAGTTCAAGTCAGGCCCAGTGTCACTCTCTCTTTTGCTGCCTGTGAATCCAAATGCATTGCTCTCAGCTACCACTACCTTTCCAGTACCACGTCCGCTTGAGCGCCACCATACTTCCTACTATAATGATAATGGACTAAACCTTTGAACTGTAAGCCAGTCCCAATGACATACTTTGTTTTATAAGAGTTGCCGTGGTTGTGGTGTCTTTTCACAGAATTAGAACAGTGACTAAGATAACACAGGAGGAGCCAAAGAGAGTGACTTACACCAGCATGCATTGACTGCATACTGTATACATCAGGCACCTTTCTGGGAACATCAAGGTCTGTTCTCTGAGCTAAGGTGGAAAAGACTTGACAGACTCCATAGCAAAGGATAGCACAGTGAGGGTGTCCATGGGAAAGGCTGTGCCTGACCTGGGTGGGGGCGGGGAAACCAGGGAGGACTTTTCGGAGGAAATGACATCTCAGCTGGTTAAGCCGTTTCCCAGATGAAGGTATTGGGATATGAAGAGGTTGGGAGGTGGGAGGCTCTCTGAAGTTGTAAGATGAAATACAAGCAGCATTTTTAAGGAGTATGAGGATTGGGCCAGGTTTAGGAGGTGGAGCCAGGTCTAGGAGGTGGAGCCAGGTCTAGGAGGTGGAGCCAGGTCTAGAAGGTGGAGCCAGGTCAAGAACTGAAATGATGAAAGATCTAGCTGTAGAACCAAGTGTCATTCCTTTAACAAATTGACTTAACTATGACAAGGAGTTTGATTTTACCTTAACAACAATGAAAGCTGTTGGCAGGCTTTAAGAGGGGTAATTTTGTAATGTTTGAACTACGGAAAACAATCACTCTCTGGAACTGGCTGAGGAGGAACAAGATGGCAAGATGGCAATCAAAATAGTTTGGAAACCATTGTCATGATTTCGGTGAAAAGTATTGGAAGGGAGAGCCGTGGTAGTGGTGAGAAGGAGTCATCAGACAAAGGTTTAGAAACGTTGCAATGATGGCAATGTAAAAGCCATGGGTGGGGGATGTTTCTAGGTTGGGTGAATGATGGTGCCATTCATTAAATCAAGAAATAGCTAGGTGGTGGTGGCTCATGCCTTTAATCCCAGCACTTGGGAGGCAGAGGCAGGCGGATCTCTGTGTATTTGAGATCAGCCTGGTCTACAAGAGATAGTTCCAGGATAGGCTCCAAAGCTACACAGAGAAACCCTGTCTCAAAAAACAAACAAACAACAACAACAAAAAAAAAACCAATACAGGGACCATCAGTTGGAGGGGCAGGTGCTCTAACTCAACTTTACGAATGTTGATGTGAACACAGTTATGGCCTACAGGACTTCTGTGCGGTTAGAGGCAGACGGCAGGCAGTTAGACCGGACTCTGGTGTTTCAGATGAGGATTGGAATTTAAGAGCCATCTGTCCTTGGTTGGCCTACCTGAAACCATGGGAGAGAATGAGACCACTCAGGGAGAGGGAAGAGAAGAGGTTGAGCAAGAGCCTAAATATGAGAAAAACTAAACAGTCTAGAAAGGAGACCAAGTATCATTCAACAAGGGAAGCGCCAAGGAAGTGTGGGGTCCCAGAAGTTCAGGATATGAGTGTCTCAGAGGCATGAGGAGTCCGTGTTAATCAATAAATCAGTGACATCAAAGGAGGCAAGGGTTTGAGTTGATACAATTCAGGCCATGAGCATGTCTGGAGAGGAGAAGGGGGGTGGCCTGAGGTGAGCTACCTAGGGGAGCAAAACTGCATTCTGGCACACAGGTTTGGAGATTGCAGCGCAGGGTCAGAGGGCTGGATGGCCTTTAGGGTTGTGGACAGACAGATGTCACTAGGGAAGGCACAGAAGAGGAAAATGGCCTCCCTGGGTGTACAAGGAGAAAGGAGTCAGAAACAAGACATATCCCTACAGGCATTCTCTCAACTAGGTACCCCCACTTCAATTTCCAACCCCCCCCATAGCACATCAAATCATAAACTCATCAACGGATCAATCCATGAATGAAATTAGCACTCTCGTGGTCTGATCATGTCCCTAAACGCTGCCGCTGGACTCGCTCCACTGAGCTGTCAACATGCGGAAGGGATGTTTCAGTCAGACCTGGAACTGTAATGGCGGAGTGATGCTGATCGTAATTGTTGCCTGGATGAGATTCAGAATCACCTGGGAGATGGGTCTCTGGGCATCCCAGGAGGGATGATCTTAATCTACCCACTGTGGGGGGGCACCACTTCCTGGGATGGAACGAAAAGGAGGACATGAGCTAAGCACACTCGTAACACTCTGGATGCAGCTGCCTCCGGCTCCTGCCGCTGTGACTTCTCCGCCATGATGGACTACTGTACCCCGGAACTGTGGGCCAGAGCAAACCCTCCCTTCCTTTAGCTGCTTTGTCAGCGTGCTTTATCACAGAAGCAAGAAAAGCAGCTAAGATAAAGGGTAAAAGAGTCCGACGGGCGAGGGCACCAAGGGGAAGGTCAGCGCGTGAGTGGACGGTGCCGTGGGATTCACTTCTTCAAGAGAAGAACGTGACTGTTGTCTTGGGCGAACTTTGCAGAGAGTGGGGGGTAAGATGGGAGTCAGAGGAACAATGTTAGGGTTTATTTATTTTTAGTATTGAAAGACTTAGAAATGTTAAAATGCTCACTCATATATGGATTTTAGACATGAATCAGGGAAGTGCCAGCATACAATCCCACAGCCAGAGAGTCTGGGAAACAGAACCTTCATCCAGCGACTGATGGAAGCAGAGGCAGACACCCACTGCTAAACACTGAACTGAACTCCTGGAATCCAGTGACAGAAAGAGAGAACTGATGAGCAGAGGAGTTAAGACAGCCTGGTTTAACCCACAGAAACAGTTGACCTGAACAAGAACGAGTTCTTGGACCCCAGACTGATGGCTGTGTGGAAAGCATGGGACTGACCCAGAATGTGGGTGTCAGTGAGGAGACCTAGGTAATCTATGGGACCTTTGGGTAGTATTTTTTATCCCTGGCATACAAAGTTGAGTGCCCATCCCACAATATGGGAGGCTCTTTCAGCCGGGACTCTTGTGGGAGGGCCTAGGCTCTGCCCTGGATGAAATGACAGACTCTGGAGCTCCACCATGGAGGGCCTCACCCTACCTGCAGATTAGAGTGGATATTGGGTGGGGGACTGGGGGGCCTGCTGGGGAGGGTGGGGGAGGAGGGGAGGCAGAGGGAGCTGGGATTGACATGTCAAGCAAGCTTGTTTCTAATTTAAATTTTAAAAAAAGGAAGAGGGGGGAAAAAGAGGAGAAGAAAGGTTGAAAGTTGAGCTAGTTCTGACTAGCCAGAGTCCATATTTCCAAATTTCTCTCCTCACTAAAACTTAGCTGTGTTCCCCCAAAACAGCATTTACTGTCATTTCCAACATGCCCATGCTCAGGAAAGTGCTAAAATTAAAAAAAAAATGTAGCCTTTATTTTTATTTTATTGAATGGATGTTTTGTCGGCAAGACCAGGAAAAGGTGTTGGATTCCCGGAAACTAGAATTACAGATGGTCATGAGCCACCATGTTGGTTCTGGGAACCGAACCTGGATCATCCAGAACAGCTAAGTCATTGCTTCATCCCCCAAAGAGGAAAGTTTGGGTTGGCCAATGCATGTATCTCCAGCAGGGGCCCCCTGCCTGGCGTGTAACCATTCTGAAAAGGCCATTATTAGGACAGTGAGTGGGAGGTTCTACGCCCTCATTGGAACCATAACCACGTGTTTGCCTCACAGTCCTTTCTGGTATTTTCCTTTTGTTTTACTGGTGGTTTTCCAATTATAAGTTCAGATTGCCTTTTCTACTTCCATACTATACTAGTTTGAGCCTTAAAATGTCAGTCAGACCCATTGCCACTTCTGCAATCTCAGAACTTGGGAACTGAAGAAAACTTTGGTTTCATAGCAAGTTTGAGGTCAGCCCAGGCTAAATGAAATCCTGTCTCAAAAAACAGGGGTTTTGTTTGTTTGTTTTTCAACCACTTCCTATGATTTTGTAACTTGGGCGGAGATCAAACTCCCTGGTCATTTTCCTTTTACTGCATATGGTAACTCGGAAGAAACAGCCAATTCATGTAAGACAATAGTCAGATCTTTTGGCCTCCAAAACCAAAATACACAAAGATGTGGGCATGTCAGTGTAAAAGAGTCTGCTACAACCCGTTGTAAGATAGAATAGCTAAGTGCCTGATTGAAGGAAACTGGAAAGGGTCAGGAAATCGAAGTACTAAATTCATTACCTGGGCTCTTATTGTCAAAAGAGAGCTTCCATTCTATAATATAACACTGTATTCCTCAGAAGGGTAACCATATAGCATTGGTGCACTTTTTTCCTTTTTTTTTTTTTTTTTGCATTTTAGCATCTTATAAGTTAAAATGCTGCTTATGGCCTATGGAAAGTCATCATAATTTATTGGGCAGAGATTTCCCTATCATTACCATACATAAAAAATGGCATATCTATTATTAATGATGTCTTAAATCCAGCAAAAAATTCTATTTAAAACTTTGACTCTAGACTTTTCCAGGATTGATATTATAAATAAATATTCTCACTTGGTGCAAAACTATTATTATGCATCCTGTATTTTATGGGTTGATGTCACTGAAACAGAGCTGCCCCTGATAAATCTCTGAGTTCCATGCTAATGAAGGAATGTGTCTCTCCTTTGGAATTGCCTTGGCTGTCACAGTGACAAGCCCTGTAACCTCCATCTTTACCTTACAAGGCCAAGAAGCAAGACTTACAGTACCCTTTCAACCCCAGCTCTCTTCTGATCTTCCGTTTAGTGATTTTTTTTTACCCTTGTTTCAATTATGATGGGGAGGAGCATATATTTTGCTCTTCAGAAACAAGGGGGGGAACAGCTAAACAAATAAATGGAATGTGCATGTTTTCACAATGTGTCAGCTACAGAAGTTTTGCCCTCCTAGATGTGTGGGCGTCATCCTTTTGGTTCGCCTCTGACCGCAGCGCCTCACTGCTCTGGATGAGGTAGGGGTGAGGCTGGTGCATCAGCGGTTGAAAGAGCTGATGAAATGTGCATTATCCAAACGACACCAGACTCCATCAAGACTATGCCTTGTGATTCCGTTTTCTATTTATTTATGTGTGTGCACATGAGTGCTGGTGCCCTTGGAGTCCAGAAGAGAGGGTCAGATCCCTGGAGCTGGAGTCACAGGCAGTAGTGAACCACCCAACACAGCTGCTAGGAACTGACAGGCCCTTTAAAGGAGCAGCAAGTGCTCGTAACGGCTGGGCCTTCTCTCCAGCTCTACCCATTGTGGTTATTCTAACCTATGTGTATCCCTGCTTCAAGTTATCTTTATGCCCTGAAGAGTGAGTGGAACACAGTTATGCTCAATAAATCTTTCCTGAAAGCAATGCCAAATAGAGAGCAAGAACTTGTGCATAAGTGTTTGAGAGGCTCACTAGCAAGTGAACCATTCTGAGACTCGCACCTTTCTGGCCCCTAGATGTTGCTGCATGTCAGGCCAATGGGACATGGAAGGAGGGGCTTTATAAAAAGATGGGAAAGCCTCCTGTGAGGAGGAAGCGGGCCTTTCTTCTCTTCCTCGTCCTCACTGGAGCCACCTTGAGATGGCTAGGGCTCCAGTGATCATGCTGAACCCAGAAAACAGGATCACAGACCAGTGGATGAGAGGTCTCTGATGGAGATGAAGCTGCCCGCCAAGGCACCAACCCAAGCAGCTTCCTCCCCTGACCTCCCTTGTTAGTGATGCGATAGAGTCTTCAGTGTTCAAAACATCATCTGGGGCAATTCTAAATGTCAGCCAAATACAGTGCCTCACTGATAGATCATAAAAGATCTGTTCAGGGTTAGACAGCAGGATTGGAGTGAATGCCTGGAGCCAGCCAGCCCAGAGTCTGTCTTTTTATTCTTTTATTCGAAGCTGCTTACGCGTTATATACTCATGATTCCTCGTAGAAAATAATAGATAAGGTTTCCTCCCGCAGAGTTGTGATGACTACTTGTCATAAAAACAGGAAAGTAGCTTAGAATGGCTGACCTTCCTCTTCCTTATGGCCGGTGGTGAGCTAATCCTTCCAGACTTCACTCAGGTGTCCTGAACAGGAGTGTGGATGTTAAACATTAAGCCACAAGCCATAGTTTAATGGAATTACGGTTGTTCAGCTGGGGAACAGAAGGTGGAAAAGGAGACTTCCAATGATACGGCGCTTGCCAAGAAGGCCCAGCTGTTTCCCGTGTCCTCCAAGAGTGGAGGAAGGCAACCGAAAGAATCTCCTCCCTGAGTTCTGTCTTAGAGCTAGCTTCCTAGGCACAGAATCTGGGGAGAGGCCAAATAATGGAGGAGAGCAGAGGAAGTGTGCTTAGCGGCTCCCACGGGCCCTGGAAAATAGACCGGAGGATGGAGGGCAAGCTTTATGTTCTAAATCAGCAGGAGTCTGCCGCAGACCACCTCTGAGAGGGGAAAGAACATAGCCTCCCATGAGTCTCTGGGTGAAGGCGATCCCCCAGGCAGACAACAGTTATCACAAAGGGCACAACTAAGCTACAGAAACAGTGGTGTGAGAATGCAGGTGTGTACCCTCCAATGTCTACCATGGATATAAAGGACAGAGAGGTTATTGACTACAGAGGAACTTGGCGGTGGTGGTGGTGGTGGCGGCGGCGGCGATCGCCTTTAATCCCAACACTCAGGAGGCAGAGGCCGGCAGATCCCTGGTTGATTGACAGAGCAAGTTCCAGGGCAGCCAGAGCGATCCTGTCTCAAGAAACAAAACAGAATTATAGAGAAGTTCTCTAAAGAAAAGAAACTTAGAAGTAGAACCATGTCACCCACCTGCCTGGAGTCCAACAGATGTGCTCAGTATGAACAGATGTGCGGGGAGACGTCTTTACTGTGGACGCCAGACCTCTGCGGCTCTGCTTTTTGCCTTCTGAGTGGTAGTTGGAAATGTGTTGGAACTGGGAGTGAAAGGAGCCTTCTTACCGCGTCCTAGGAATACACACACACAGAGGGAGTGCCCAGACTTTCTTCTAGAGACACATTCTTCCTCCTCCCACAAGGACAGATCCCTGGGAAGAGGCGCTGGGGCCAAGTGTGGTGACTAACACCTATAAACTACCACCTGTAATTCCACACCCTTGAGGCTGAGGCAGCTGAATGATTGAGAATCCAAGACCAGCCAGGCCTAGGAATGAGTCCCATATGGTGATATATTATTTGAGATTTATTAAAGCTTGCCTGAGGATTCAGAAAGCAAAGTCAGCTAATTTGGAAATATTAAGCTACACAAAATAGGGATGTCCTATGATTTTTTTTCTTTTTTTTGGTTTTTTGAGACAGGGTTTCTCTGTATTGTTCTGGAACTTGCCCTGTAGACCAGGCTGGCCTCGAACTCACAGAGATCCACCTGCCTCTGCCTCCCTCATGCTGGGATTAAAGGCATGTGCCACCAACGCCCGGCTTGTCCTATGATATTTTATTGAGGGAGAAATCACTTATGTGAGAAGCCAAGAAAGCCGAGAAGCCAAGGTCCACACGCCACTCTCCAGGACACAACACAGCTGGAACCCAAAGAGAAAACGTCTCCTCCTCTTAGCTCTTTTATGCCCCATGTGTTCTATGTGCCTGTGACCACACCCAAACAGGCGTGGTCAGCACTACCTGTAGATCTCCTCCTACTGTCAGCCACAAGCCATAGAAGCCAGGCACACGCTTTTAATCCCAGAACTCAGGATCAAGAGGTAGCGGGATCTCTGTTAGTTCAAGACCACACAGCTACATGAAATTGATTCAGTCATAAAGAGAAACAGCTCCCACAAAGATGATCTCAGCACTTGGGATCACACACCTTTAATCTTAGGGCTCATGAGAGGTATTTAAGACAGGAACAGGGTCTCATAGCTGGCATTCATTCTCCAGACATATTGAGGATAGGAAGGATTGAGTCTCTAGCCGCGTTGAGGAGAGCATAGCAGTCTGAGTGAATGTGAGGAGCAGTGAACTCGGGAGCAGTCTGAGGATCGCCCCTTTGGTCTGAGCTGAGGTAGAGGTAAGAGCTAGTGGCCGGCTGCTTTGCTTTTCTGATTTTCAGCTTGAAGCTTGAACCCCAGTATTAGTCTCTGGGTCTTTTATTTTTTTGTATTACAGTCCCAGGTTAACCTGAGTTACCATATGAGAGCCTTTTCCAGAAACAAAGGCTGCAAGTTTACAGTTAACTATGTTGGTTCTGCCCTGGACTTGATCAGTTAAATGCTCTGAGCTGTAATTTCTCCAACCACAAGTAGCATTGTGGCTGGATACCCCTCTGCAGGGTGGGCATGCCTTGTGGCCTCTCACCAGTGGGAAATGGGCAGAGGTGATTGTCTTTGATGGAAAAAGCCAACAGGACCTCCATCTCCCCTGCCATGTCTTCCCAGCCTACAGCTGAACAGAGGGAGGAGACTTGGTTCCCACCTAGGATGCTGCAGGATAAAAATGGTGAATGAGGAAAGCCTTTCTGTTGGGAGAAAGCACCAAGACTTGGGGAGATATTAGAACTGTCAGTATTCTGACTCATGTAGCTGCAAACGGAGCCCTAGGTTTGTATTAAGATTGAGAGAATGCCTATAAAAATGTTGGACATTTTATTATATCCATCATCTTCCTGGGCAAAGTGCCTAAACAATGAATACAGAGTCTGTAGAGCCAATATGCAAATACAGCTAGAAGATATTTCCCTAGCCCCACCTCCAGATTCAATACCTAGAATTTTTGGAGTCACTGGCCTAGCAGATAACAGTGCTTAAACATGTCTTTCATGGGTATCAGCAAAGAAAAGGGAAGGACTAGCTTTCTGGAAACAATAGCAAATTCAATAATGATTGAATACGACACCGATGAAGGACGTGAATATTGCTATCTATTCAACTCTAATCATGAATTCATCAAGGCATAGAATTTTCTAGCCTCATCTTACAAGTAAGCGAGCCGTGGCTCTAGAAGGTTGTTACCAGCCCGGCTCCGCAGATAAAGGCTGTCACCACAGAGCTCAGCAACCAGGGACTGATGAATTGACTCTACGAGTCGTCCTCTGACCACCACACACATACACATGTGAACACATAATAAATAAAATGCCATCCAAAGAGGAGGAAGGGGAGGGGAAGGGAGAAGAGGTGAGGGGAGGAGGAAAGGACGGAGGTGATTGTTACTAACTACTGAGTTGCAGAGCCAATTGGTAGAAGAAGGACTTTGAGTCCACATCTGCTCGGGCCCCAAAGCCTGTGGCCCATGGTCTTTGCAAGGAAACAGACCTGTCCCTCCTGGCCTTGCTAAAGGGCTACACAGCCTGGAGTGCAAGGTGACGGATTGAACGCTGAGGGATTGAGAATGCTTTTCCCAGATAGGCTGCTTCCTTGGGGGGTTCTGCGTTTCCCGGTTGCACCTCATTTCCCAGATGGACTGAATGTCCGGGAGCTGATGCTTTCCAGGTGTACTGCACTTCATGGATGTTCTTTATTCCCCGAGGTAGCGATGTTCTCACACAGTCATTTTCCTGGACGTGCCGCATTCCCCGGTGCACCGCTTTTCTCGATGTGCTGTTGTTGGAGAGAACAGAAGACATGCCCGCTTCCTTCACTGCAGTCCTTTCTCCGTGGTTCCCACATGCAGAATGCGTTCGATTAGGCAGGTCCGAATTGCAGTGTGATTACAGGGCTCCTCAAGCATTCCTGAGCGGAGAGGTGTTTTAAGAGGCGCTAGTATCAAACGAACTAAGCATTGTTTCCATTTCTTTGAGCTAGAATGGAGAGTCTTGTTTTTCCCATTTTGACTCCTCGGTTCCAGAATCCTGTACACTGTCACCAGTGTTCTGTATAGTGAATGGCTTACCTCTGGTTATAGCGAGTGCCATAGCGAGCCAAGGAAGGGGCCCTCCTACTTGCTCTTTTATCCACTGGGCATGGTTTTGTTTTGGTTTGGGTTTTTTTGTTTGTTTGGTTCGGGTTGGGATTTTTGTTTTGTTTTGTTTTGTTTTTACTTTCAGGTCTTAAACTGTCTACCTGCCCAAGAAGGGTGGATATTCCAGAAGGAGTCAAATAGGTGCCAATGTTTAACATGAGCAGTTTTACCTGGTCTAGCTAACACTGCCTCCCAGTCAGCTGTCAGGGAGTCAAGGGGAACCAGAACACATTGGGGCCAACCAGAACTGTAGACAAACATCCCAGGACTATGTAAGAGAGATGGTGCTCTAAAAATCCTATCATCTCCCGAAACTCCTTAGAAAAATCTCTAGTTTACATATGTGTAATCTCTGCATAAGAAGGTTTTTAAACAGAGGAGAGCAGGATGAGAGATACCATAATACAGGGAGCCATTGTAGGTTTGAGGAGAGATCTGCAACTAGTGAAATTTCCAGAGATCTACAAGGATGACACCAACTGGCAATCTAAGCAATAGTGGAGAGGCTGCTTTAAATGCCCTTCCCTGGTAATGAGATGGATGACTACCTTATATGCCATCCTAGAGCCTTCATCCAGCAGCTGATGGAAGCAGAAGCAGACACCCACAGCTAAATACTGTGCTGAACTCCTGGAACCCAGTTGCAGAGAGGGAGGAGTGATGAGCAAAGGGGTGAAGACCAGGCTGATGAAACCCACAGAGACAGCTGACCTGAACAAGGGGGAGCTCATGTACCCCAGACTGATGGCTGAGAGACCAGCATATGACTGATCCAAACCCCCTAAATTTGGGTGTCAGTGAGGAGGCCATGGCAATCTATGGGGCCTAGGGGAAGCTCTGTGGAATAGTCATATTGGCATAAAGGCCAGACTTCAAGTCCCCATTATCCATCTCAGAAGCAAAGACTGTCTTAGTCACTGTTCTATTGCTGTGAAGAGACACCATGACCAGGACAACTCTTACAAAAGAAATCATTTAATTGTGGGCTTGCCTATAGTGTCAGAGGAGTATGGTGGCAGGCAGACATAGTGCTGGAGAAGTAGCTGAGAGTCCTATATCCTGATTCATAGGCAGAGAGAAAGACTCTGTACTTAGTATGGTCTTTTAAAACCTCAAAACCCACCCCCAGTGACACAGTTCTCCAACAAGGCTATACCTTCTAATCCTTTTAATCCTTTCAAATGGTTTTAATCCTTTCAAATGGTACCACTTCCTGGTGACTACGCATTCAAATATGTGAGCATATGGGGACCATGCTTGTTCAAACTACAAAGACTGAGGTAGAGGTCTTTTCCAAGATGACATCTGTCCTTTAGGCCCCAATTCCAAAGAGGATCTTTACATACTAGTCTCTGTCTCATATCTAACCTTTACAACTGCCCACATGTCCTGTTCCCCGCCTCTGTATGGGAACAGTATACAAACTTCTGAACATACCAGGCTGGGGAACCATCATACTGTCCTATGTCCCCCACCCCTTCCGTGATTTCCTCTTTATGAGCTTTAATTATTTTATATATGCTTTCTCCTATGCAGTCTTGGTCAATTTATTCCAATGAAAGGCAGAGGAGATCTTTCCCTTTGCCCTTTAAAAGGGAAGAGAAATTTGATTCTTGTTGTGGATACTAATAAACCCCGAAGGCATCCTGTTAGGAGCAATTAGCCCATCACAAAAGGACAGATAAGCTCCCACTTGCTAGAAGTAACCATCGCCTCTGCCTATCCCCAGACAGTAGCTCCCTTTTCCTCTCTCTCTTCAAGCCGGGGCACCTACCATTTAATGTTCTGTCTCAGTGAAGTTGAGTGTTGTAGATACGGCACATAAATGAGATGATGGTCTGTCTGGCGTCATCTAGCATGACAGCTGCAGATGCGTTCCTATCACAGTGCACTATTAAGACTTCACTCCCTTTCAAGACTGAATAGCATCCCACTGTGTTGAAAAACCATGTTTTGTTTAACCGTACATTTTTAATGGACATTTAAACAGTTTGAGGTTTTAGTTTTAAAAGATAGTGACATGTAATTTTCCCTGGGAAGGTAATATTTTACAATATGCAAAATAAAATCCTTTTGAGGACAGGAACTGATCTCTCTGGGCACCAGTGACCTCTCTTTGCTGCACAGGTTCCTGGGACGCAAAGTATGTGGTGGTGGGGGGGGGCAGATAAAAGGATGACCTCCCCACGGGTCAGCCTCTCATCTACCCTGGGTTTGTTAAAGGGTATGTGTCTGTGTGCTGTCCAAAACCTGCATGGCCAATGGGAATTCTAACCCTGTGGAGAAAAGCGCAAAGGGTTTTCACCAGCCCTCTGTTCACTTCCTATGACCCAGCCGTGCACACACCATGGCTTAGGCCTCTGATGAAGCTGACTCTGCCAGAGAGATCATGAGCCTCCCCCACGGAATCAGGAAGAACCTTCTTTTCATGCGACAACGACGAGAGTTGCCATAAATGCCTTCAACATGGTGATCCATGCCATTGTCACTAACCTCTCTACCAGCCCCAAACTCAGCCAAGCGGGTAAAGGATTTCACAAGCCAGGATGACTGCTTTGATGGAGTATGGGTATCTTATTTCTTTTTAAAATTAATGTTTAACATAGTTTTTATTTGTTTATTCTTTTACATACATATTCGCACCACAAGAGTACAGTGCCTGAGGAGGCCAGAAGAGGGCACTATATCCCCTGGAGCTGGACTTAATGATAGTTGTGAGCTACCCTGTCAGTGCTGGTAACCAAACCTCCACCCTCTGCAAGAGCAGCCAGAGGTCGTTAACTACCGGGCTGTCCGTTCACTTACCACATACACATGATAGGAGCATCAGCCACGAGCTCCACACATCTTTTGAGTGCCCAGTGCTACAACAGAGGGAGACTGAGGAGCTCCCAGTGCTCAAAGGGATTTCACCGAGACCGAGACTAAACAAGCAGCGACGCAAAGTCACTGCGGCTTGCACTGAGTACTCTTGGGGCATCAGCAGGACACACCGGGAAATGGCTGCAGGAACGAGTGTGGGATCCGCTCACTGCCCAGCAAGGCCCAGGAGAGGGAAGGGTGCTCCAACAGCGATACTGAACCAGAGGCCGGAAGCGGAGATAAGCAGGCCACTGGGAAAGCTGCAGGAAGAGCGCAGGGGTGAGAAAAGCTGTCCACTTAACAGACTTGGTTAAAGGAGCAGAGAGAAGGCTGGAGCCAGCATGCAATGAGCAGGGAGCAGATGGCCGAGGCCAGCAGAACAGACCATGCAGGCAACGGGAAGGATTCTGCCTGTTACAGGAAACCCCCGGGTGAGGACAGCAGGGCAGCGATCTGAAGCGCTTACTCAAAGAGCTCTCAGCCTGCAGCTGCGAGGAGAAACGATGAGCCACCGCTCTCTTCCTACGTTGTTCCGAGAATAACACGGGAGGGGCCACAGACAGCCCATTCACCTGTTGCACGTATGGGTCGCTAGACACCACGGTGGAGGCAGGCTTCTCTGCTCTGCCTTACTAAAACTAATGGTATACTAGACTTGTCATATCCTTTTCTCCTTACTACCCAGGACACAAACCTAATTGCTCCTTGGAATCGAAGCATGCCCCCAGAGGGAGGCTTGTTGAGGAAGTAAATGCAAACTTGGAGTGTCGAGAAGCTATGGAGATTCGCAAGAGGGGTCCCTTTCCAACACTGCACACTCAGTGACACTTGCTGGGGGGGGGGCTGTAGCCCAGTCAAGCTGGGCTGCGTGGAGATGTACAGAGGACTCTGGGGATGTGTGGTTACCAGGTGGGGATGAGCTTTTCGGCAGTGCACAGGTCTTTGTGTCCCATGCGCCTGTAAACAAGTAGCCCTCATAACCTGCTGGCGGCTCACCACAGCAGACTGTAGAATTGTCCTTTCATCTGTCATGGGTGACCTATCTGGGGTCACTAGACAGTTCTCTAGCTCTCCCCAGGAAAAGTAATGCAGAGACAAAGTAATTATTGTCAGCTGTCTTTAAAGTCCCAGACACGGGGCCATCGGTCTGCAATACCCGATACCTGCTCAACAAACACCGAGAAGCATGGACGGGACGGAGCACCCCATCTTGTTTTTCAGACCATTGTGGATATCAGACCTTATGAGAAATAGGTGATGTGGATTCATCATGCAAATGGCTGGCGCCCAGCCCAGGAGCTTAGTGAAGCCACACTCCGCCTCCGGCTGCCTCTCCTGGAAAGTGCAGCCTGGAGAGCCCCGGCCTGCACCTTCTAGAAGGCCGTAACTTTCACCAGTTTGTGTGAGCAAGCGGGAATGGAGGTAGAGGAGAGCCCAGCCTGAGGTCCAGGTAACTGCTTCTTTGCGCCGCCACTGCCACCCCCCCCCGTGTGCACGTGCGCACGCGCTCGCACACACACACACACTCACACTCTACCCGCCTCTCTTATCTCATGCTTGACCCACTGGTCCCTAAGAGATCTCTTCACTACTTTCCTTTCCTAGACGCTACTGCACCCAAATTAGCAAGCCAGCCAGGTACCTGGCACACAGAAAGTGCATGATAAAATTCAGGTTGACAAGTGAAACAAGCTTGTTTCTAACTTAAATTTTTAAAAAAAGGAAGAAAAAATTCAGGTTGTAAGAATGAATGAATGAATGAATGCTCTTTTCATGCAAGAAGGAAAGATTCAATAGAATGGGAAGGAAAAGCCCTTCCCAGATTTTAAAATTTGTTTCGTTGATAGGTCAGAGGTTTTTTTTTTGTTGTTGTTGTTGTTCTTTTGTTTGTACTGTGTACAAGATTAGCAGAGCAACCCTCAACAGACCTCTTTAACTGGATTCCAGTGGGGTAACTGCTCGGTTTCCAGGAAACGCAAATGAATTTCAGTATTCACTTAAGAAAACAGTGCGCTGGAGATCTGCAGCGGGCAAAGGGAGTAGAACATTCCAAGACTGTGTCCGGGCTCAGACACAAGAGAGTCCGGAATTACCTGAGTGTTAGGGAGCCTCACATCCAGACAGGTGAGGATTAGGCGGGGCCTGCAGGGCTTTGCCCAGCGGGGAGCTGGAGCGGGGGAAGGGCGCCCTCTGCTGAGGGTGAAGAAAAATGCAGTCTGGCAATTGGTGAGCTCTCCAGCTACTCTTCTCTTCGAGAGGGGCAGAAAGGCGAAGGGAAGGTGTTCCCCACAAGCTCTCTCAGCCGCTTCTCTCCAGCCCCGAGCATAAAGTCCGGTGGTTAATTGCAGGCGCTGTTCCCAGAGAGAGGGTGTGCCCCTATTATCTTCCCCACGGGGCTCAGGAACTGGGGACTTGGTCCTGGGTAGGACACCTCGGTCACTTGTGAGGAAGGAAGGATCTCTGACCCACCCCAAGGCTGCACGCATACACACACACACACACACACACACACACACTCACTCACACTCACACTCACACGTCGGTGCCCGTCAACAAAACTGAAAGGCTGATTCGACGGTCAGGTGGCTCCAACCCTGGTGGCACCTGACCGCTGTCCTATTTTAGACCCAGCGTGTGTGTCCGCGGTAGAAGAACAGTGGATAATGAAGAATCCATGAACCATCACAAAACAATGGGTGGGGACGGTCTAACCAGCTTCCTTCCCCAAGAAAGGTGGGAATGGCTTGCTAAGGACCCAGTCTCTTTATTGAATCTTGAGTGACACCTAGTGGTCCAGCCGCCTCACCGTCGTCGACGCTTCTGCGCAGAGGGGTTTTCAGAAGACAGAAGAAGCTTATCTTTGCAGTCAAAGACCTGGGAATCCATGGCAGCGCTGAAAGCTCATAGCATAGTAAGTGATTCTGAAAGAAATGCTCTTATCTGGAGAGCTTGCTCAGCGGACACAGCCTTCTAGCCGCGAATGTGTTGAGTAAGCCACTCTCCTAGGTGCTGGGAAGACAAAGATGTGGACCCAGCCTTGGCTCCTACTCTCAAGAAACACACAGCCTAGGTAGGCGCTAGAAATGGACCGATTTTTAAAAAATAAAACAAAATACCATACTCCAGTGGGAAAATGTGAGTGTTACAGACAGAGAGAGACAGATAGAGAGAGAGGGAGGGAGGGAGGGAGGGAGAGAGAGAGAGAGAGAGAGAGAGAGAGAGAGAGAGAGAGAGAGAGAGAGAGAGAGAGAGAGAGAGACTATCTCCCTAGAGCACGGAGGAAGGCAGTCAGTCCTGGAGTTCAGGCCATGGGATACACCGGACAATAAAGCTGACAGATAAAGTTCTTAGCCCACAAAGTACACGTTCTTCCTCTCAGTTGTTCACACAACCAGCTTGAGTGCTGCTTCGAAGAGAATGTGAGGGTGTGGTCCAGATCCCCAAGTCTGCCAATCTTAAAAATCTAAACATTGTCCAAGGTAGGCTTCACCCAACTGGCTGAACATTCGAAAGGGGCTGGAATCTTCCTGGCAAAAGAGAGTCAAGAACCAAAAGGACTCTATGGAGTTTCCTCTGATCAGTTGTTCATTAGGAACTGGGCAGCCAGGAGAGCTGAGAGCCGGAGAAGAAGCAGGACTTGGGCCCTGCAAGTGTGAGAAAGTGGTAGATCCTGGCAGTGGCCAATGAGCTTGGAGAGAAGCTACAGCTGGCTCCAAGCAACCCAAGTCCCCGTTGATGCCTGACTTTAGCTTTGCAAGACCACGGGCAGAGGACTCAAGCTGTCTGCGCCCATCTACAAAACTGTGGCTAATAAGTAGGAGGTGATTTAAACTGATGTCTTGTAGTGTGTTCAGAAGCCCCAGGACATAGGGGGGAGGTGGCCATTTGGAAAGGAAAAGTAGGACAGCACAGCAGACACAGGGGACATTTGGAGAACAAAGGCCATTGGGTCCAGCAGGAGCATGCAGGCCTGAGAATGTAAAGCCTGGTGTTAAGAACTAGGTTTTGGAAGGAAGGCGTGATGTCCTTGTGTGAATTAACAGCACCCCGTACTCCTATTTTCACAGAGTAAAATGGGGTTTTCAGTAGCTAAAGCCTAGAGTTACATCAGTGGTCTGCATCCAGATAGAGGGCTCAGTGCAGTTCTGGGACTGTTAATTGTTCAGATGGCAGGCGGTAATAGTTGTAGCAATCAGCCCAATCACCCTGGACTGCATGGAGGGTCCTTGGTCATGAGTTTGCTTGTTTGCTTGATTTTTTTCAGTTTATTGGGGGGGGGGGGTGTCTAGGGACTAAATATCCCAGCATTACCTAACCCCACCTTTCGTCTTACCAAATCAGTCTCTAAGAGTAAGACTTGAGGGCATGCGCTCTCAAGAAGCTTCTGGAAAGAGAGGGCTATAACTGGACCATTGCAGTAGTTACAGAAGAGCAGGGCAGCGAGGACAGGGTGTGTGCACAGCAGGATGAGCAGAGGCTGTGGGCCCAACAGCAGCCAGAAGATGTGCTGGACCATTCTGGGGGCCTGGGTGGGGATGAGAGTAAAGACTGGGAATCTCGGGTACCGGAAAGACACGTAGACAGAGAGACTCAAACTCGGGGACCAAACTGGGACTGGAATTATGGTGTCCGTGAGTACATGAAGTCATGGGATGATGTCAAGAACAGGGCTGAAGGTGTCCAGGGCTAGGGTGCAGGCTTCTCTGGCATTGAGAATACGCTGTCAGAAAGACGGAAAGGGTGCTGAGTGGGGCAAAGCCAAAGAGACAATAGCCCCCGGTGCCTGTGGCCTTGGAAGAATCCAAATGGGCAAAGCATGGACGCATCTCTGGGATGTACTGCGTCAGTGGCAAGATCAGCGGCACTCACAGACCGTGGCCTGGGGGTGAACGGGAAGCAAGAAATCGGTGAGCCTAGACATGCCACCAGTAAACACGGCTGTGACAAGCAGCCATGAGCCTGCCGACCCTGGGACTGCACAGGGCAAGAGGAATGTGGCTCTCAAGGAAAGAACCTGCTAGACCGAGTGAGCATTTCCATCCTAAAGTGTGCCGCTGGGTTCATGAGGTTGAAAAACGAGAAGGTCAGGCCAAGATGCTTCTTCTCTCCAGGGACATGAGGGCCGGCTGGCCAAAGGACACTGAACTGCAGAAGGTTAGCTGGAATCAAAGAACACAAATTCTGCAAGGACCAACTGTATGCTCTGGGAAAGGCTACCTGAGCACTCTCTCCCTCGGGAGGTCATTCATACGATGGAAAGAATAGCCAGACTCACCCAGGGACATTCCTCAGGAGACCGGCCACAGTGGTGGTGCAGGGAAGTCCTAACATGTGGCAATAGTCCTGAAGAGTGTTTGCATTGTGTAAGCAGTCAGAACCCCCTGGGAGTCTCACACACAGAGAGAGCAGAAGTCCTTGACTGTGGCCATCTGCCACTGTCCCCCTTAGTCCTCTCTTCCTGGGTTCTCACTACTCCAGCCGCTACTGTCCTTATGACCGATGGGCTTTACCCCATTGTCCCTTCACCTGTGATGCCCTCACCCATTGTCATCATACCTGTCCCCGTCCTTACCCACCTGCAGGGTTCCTGTTCCTCACGCTTTCCACCGTGCCCTCTGGGCTTTACTTACCTACTGTCCTCAACAAGGCACTTGGCCTTGTTCTCTGGGGACTTGCCAGTCATACAGCGGTGCCTATTGCTAGCACTCAGAAAACAGGCTGCACACTGGGGACTTGGTCCCAATGTCGCCTCTTCGGAGAGCTGCACTAGCCATTCTGCTAGACCAATCCCAGCTGTTCTACCCCGCACTCTGATCTTTTCCACAGAGCTCATCCACAATTCACACTACACATCTTCCTACTTGCCAGTCTCTGTGTCTCCTCAGCTGGTGGTCAGCGAGGTCATAGCTTGTTTCACAGGCACCCTCCAAGAGCCTGGGACAAAATGGCACATGATACACGCCGGAATGACACATCATTATTTACTATCGCTGGTGACTGCCACAGAGAGAGCACCTGGCCTGCAGACTGCAGCCAGGACCAGGGGAGGACAAGCCTAAATGGGGGAAAAGCTACCAGAGAGAACAAGAATGTCTCCTCTTTATACCCGGCCTGGACCAGTCCCCATGCCCAGACACCCAGCTCACCCAAGACCATGCATAGGCAGCCACAGGGAGCAGCCACCAGGGCGTTTCCTCCTATGTGAAGTGAATACATTAGAACTTTCTGGAACTTTGGACTGGATACCATTACCCCACACATCTGTTCAGCTTATGGCTAGACAGGAAGAGGCAGAACTTCGTTTATAAAGTGAAATTTGGTAGCCAAGGCAAGCTCAGGGGCACTCTGCTCGAGCAAGGAGAGAATTCAGGAGCTCCAATGCTAGAGCCACACTGCCTAGTTACAGACCCGGCTCAGACACGGTTCATGTGAAGTTCTCTGTGTTGTTCCTCACCTGCAAGATGAGAACAATGGTGATACCTACCTATATCATAGGGCTATGATCACACACACACACACCACACACACACACACACACACACACACACACACACACCAGGACACCATTCATGTGAAGTTCTCTGTGTTGTTCCTCACCTGCAAGATGAGAACAATGGTGATACCTACCTATATCATAAGGCTATGATCACACACACACACCACACACATACACACACACACACACACACACACACACACACACACCAGGACACCATTCATGTGAAATTCTCTGTGTTGTTCCTCACCTGCAAGATGAGAACAATGGTGATACCTACCTATATCATAGGGCTATGATCTCTCTCTCTCTCTCTCTCTCACACACACACACACACACACACACACCAGGACACCATTCATGTGAAGTTCTCTGTGTTGTTCCTCACCTGCAAGATGAGAACAATGGTGATACCTACCTATATCATAGGACTATGATCACACACACACACACACACACACACACACACCAGAGAGAGAGAGAGAGAAACGGTAACAGTGCTGGGTGTAAGGTAAAAATGAAAGGGCTGACATAATCTACCTAGGACTCACCAGTAAGGAACCATAGGCACCAGTGGAGAACATGGAGTCAAGCGCAGAGTGCTTTATTATTCAACATCAATGGCAGCTCCCAGTGTCCATCCATGCCTGTGTTTCTCCCTGAGCGGAAGCCCCATGGAGTGATTTGAAGACATTATGGACTTTATAAGAGGGAATCCTGAGTGTGGGAAGCTCCTGTTTTGTTTTGTTTTCATAACAGTGACCCCCATTCTCTCTCTTCTAAGGATGTTTGCTAATAACTACCGTTGAAAAGGTAATCCAGAACCCTGCCCACAAATTACGCAAGGATGCTGGAGTTCTACAGAGAATCTCTGGGAACATACGGTAGAACCTATAAGCAGATGTTTCCTGTCCCAACCACCTGTTCCTAAATACCTGGCAGCAGCTTCCCAAATTACCACACAGAAACTTGTATTAATTATAAATGCTTGGCCGATAGCTCAGTCTTATTACTAACTAGCTCTTACATTTTAAATTAATCCATATTCCTTATTTATGCTCTACCACGTGGCAGAACTTTTATATTTTTGGTTGTGAGCCTAACCTTTAACGGCTGAGCTGTCCCTCCAGCCAGTGGCAGTACTTTTATTAGCATGCAGGTTCATCTCCTGCTCCTCCTGTAGTTGGCTGGTGTCGCCTCTTGACTCCTCCCTCCCTCCCATCATTCTTAGTTTGGCTTTCCTGCCTAACTTCCTGTCCATCTACCGGCCTGCCAGCTTTTTATTAGCCAATGAGAGTGATACATACTCATAGAGTAGATAGGAAAGGATTGTTCCACAGCAAGAAGCAATGCCACCTCTGTATTAGTCAGAGTCCTCTAAAGGAATGGTACTGAGTATGTGTGTGTGTGTGTGTGTGTGTGTGTGTGTGTGTGTGTGTGTGTGTGTGTTAAATGGAGGTTGATTGGATTTATTTACAGGATAGGATCCTGGTGGTCCAAGTCTGCCTCACACTAGAGAGGCCAAGGACCTTGTTATTCAGTCCTCAGGGCTGGAGATCTCAGCATCCCCAGTCCAGTGCTCCTCTAAAGGACTGGAGGATTCCTGGGGAGCTGCTGGTCTAAGCTGGAACACCAACGAAGTTGGTTTCCGTACCAGGGAGAGAATACTGCAGAGAGAGGATAGCTGGATGGGCTTGCCAGCCAGCCTGAGAGCAAGCAGGCAAAAAGCGCTTTCCTTCTCCCACCCCCTTCCATCTGGGCTGCCACTAGAAGGCGCTGTCCACATGTGGGCTGGGTCTAGCTCCCTCTGATAACCTGACAGGGAAATCCCTCCCAGGTGGGCCCAGCAGCTGGGGTTCTAGCTGATTCCAGATGTAATCAATTTGACAACTGAGATTAGCCCTCAGAGTTACTGTGGCAAGAGTGGACCCGCACAGTATAACTTTATTTCTTTGGATGATACTGGTATTGCTGGAAACTGGAGAAAACTAGGACTTGGAGCCAAGAAAAGTTACCCAGACTCCTGGCAAGTGGAGAGTTTGATTTGATGCTGAGTGACTAGACTACTAAGTGTGCTTCACAAATGGCTTTCTAGAGGAGCTGTTGTCAGCAATTGGTTAGGATATTGGGCAAATGCGTGTGCAGTTGCAGGAGAGATAATCTATCACTCCCTATCTGAGAAATCCAGGCACTCAATCTTCTTTGACAGGCAGCATGTATATTCTATTGCCAGGAAGGAAGGTGGTTGTCAAATTCCTAATTTTTCTCTTTGAAAAATTAACATTTAACTCAAATGTGAGATCTGGAGGAACACATAAGACCTTAATTACAAAGTGCAATTCAAGATTTGTACTAATTAATAAGCTGATGAAAAATTCATTGAAATTCAGAGAAGAAACAAGGGAAGGGGGGAGGAAAGCTGGCCAGGGTTAACACACAGTTCTGTAAAATGTTTAAGTCTATCCAAATAGGCAGCCGCCCCTCTGTCGTAATTACCGTTTAATCACTTGCATGATTATTTCATCTGTAAAACACATCAAAAGCTGTGCAGAGAATATTTCTTTAAACTTTGCAGTTTCTCACAGCAATATTATAACAGTATATTAGAGACTTTAAATACAACCAGTTTCCTATCATTTGTTTGTTTGTTGGCTGGGGACCGTGTCTAGCTGGTCTTGGTAGCCTGAAGCTCACTGTGTGCACCAGATTAGCCTTGGACATGTGACTTCCCCCTGCCTCCCTCCCAAGGGGTGACAGGTGTGCGCCACTAGGCCCAGCTACTGCCTTTACATGTAAGGGAAGCTGTTGGGATTCTGGTGTTGCTGCTGCTGGTCACTAGCTGTGACCTCCAGTTAGTTGAGTATCTCTCTAGAGTTTGTCTCCTGTCCCAAGCAGTGATGAAAATGGCCCACCAAACCGCGGTAGAGATGACTGCTTTCTCCTCCTACTCATCACTCCCTTCCCTTCCAGAGTCTGAGTCCAGCAAGACCAGGACTAGACTGGACTAAACGGTCAATGGCACAGCTGGGCTATCATGAGACAGCACGAGAAGATTCCAGAGACCCTGTGCTTTGTGCGGCCGCCCTGCCCTGGCCTCCAGCTACCACAACCCTCTAGCCAGACCTGAGAATCTGCAGAGACAAACTCAAGCCGGCTTGAATTTGCCAACATCAACAAAATAGTGCAGTTGGTAAAGGGACAGATGGATGCCCTAGGTGTAGGGGAGGAGGGAGGTCTCAACTGAAGCAAGAGTTTTGCCTTCTGGAGGAGGTGAGCTATGTGTCCTTGGCCCCACCAAACCAGTTTCTCCAACCAGATAAGAGTACTTCCATCCAGTGGGTGTGGCCACCAGGCAAGCATCCCACAAGGTTCCCATTTCCTGAGTCGCAGAGAAGAGAGACAACCTCCAGCCTGGCCCATGTCATGCAAATCCCAAAGGCCAGCTCCCCGACATGGCCATCGGAGGACCTTTCCAGATAAGAGGTCAAGATTTAGCTAAAGTAAAGTCCAGAACAACACATAAGCCTTAGTGACACAGGTCCTGTTCATGTCTCATGTCTCACACACACACACACACACACACACACACACACACACACACGTGTGCTGTAGTTACCATTCCTGTTGCTGTGATAAAACACACTCAGACAGTAGTAACAAATAAGGAAGAACTTATCTTGTCCCACAGTTCTAGAGTACAGCCCGCCCGCCATAGCAATCAGTGTTCACGGTCAGGTCACTTTCTCCTCTTCCTCCAACTCAGAACCCAGTCCAGGGCATGGTACCACCCGAAGTGGACCAATCCTCCCACCGCAACTAACCTAATCACAACAGTCCCCTCCACCCCCACCCCACCCCCAGGCATGGCCAGAGATCCCTCTACCAGGTGACTGAGGTAGCATAATCTTTCAAACTGGCAGCTAAAATTAACCATCACACCAGTTTACCTGAGACCTCTTCCTTTTGTTCTTTCTAAAATATTTTTAATTTATTAATTTATTTTTCCATTCCAATCCCAGTTCCCCCATTCTCCTCTCCTCCTGCTCCCCTCACTCCTCCCCACCACACTACCTCTACTAAGTCTACTAAGTCTGTCCTATCATCTAGTTGAGGCAGGACCAAGGCACCTCCTCACCCCCATACCCCTGTGTCCAGGCTAAGCAAGGTTTCTCTCCATACAGAATGGGCTCCACTAAGTCAGTTTGTGCATTAGTGTTAGATCTTGGACCCACTGCCAGTGGTCTCATATATTGTCCCAGCTGAACCATTGTCACCTATATTAAGGGAATCCAGTTCGGTCTTATGCAGGTTCCCCATTTGTGAGCCCTGAGTCAGTGATCTCTCACTAGCTCGGGTCAGCTGATTCTGTGGATTTCCCCATCTTGGTCTTGACGCCTCTGTTCATATTATCACTCCTCCCTCACTTACATTGTACCCCAGGAGCTTGGCCCAGTGGTTAGTTATGGATTTCTGCATCTGCTTCCATCTGTTTCTGGAAGGGGGTTCTAGTGTCCCCAGGGTTATGGATTGTAGGCTGGGTATCATTTGCTTTTATGTCTGATATCCACTTATGAGTGAGTACATATTGAACTTGTCTATCTGGTTCTGGGTTACCTCACTCAGGATGTTTTTTTCTAGTTCTGTCCATTTGCCTGCATATTTTAGGTTGTCATTGTTTCTTACTGCTGAGTCGTACTCCATTGTGTAAATGTACCACATTTTCTTTATCCATTCTTTGGTTGAGGGGCATCTAGGTTGTTTCCAAGATCTGGCTATTACAAATAATGTTGCTATGAACATTGTTGAGCAAATGTCCTTGTGGTGTGAGTGTGCTCCTTTGGGTACATGCCCAGGAGTGGTATTTCTATGGTTCTCTCAGACCACTCAAAGTCCCCAGAGTATTGTGCTCCCAAGGCCTCCATGTAAAATAACCCTGCCCTGTGAATCCTGAGAATACCTATGTGCCTCCCGGGAGCTACTTAGAACAAACCTCCGCCTTGACACCCCTCACACTTGTCTCCATTGCTGCTTGGTCCCTGGACAGCCCGTAGTACCAAGGTCGGCTCTTTGATTAAGTGTGCAAAGAAGCCAACTGTCTGAATTCAAACCCAGTACCAGTGGGACCTTGGCAAACTAGTCCATCTCCTGAACTTGGTTTCTTTATTGGCAGAATAGGAGTGCCAGCTGCGGCCATGCTCACTGGAAAGATTATGCAATGTGCAGAGAGCACCTTTGAAGGGGAAAAGCCCTGGCCTGTACTAAGTATCCATAAGGGATATTTAAATTATTTTTGTTACCAACTTCATGATTTTTCCCTCTCTTGGCACCATTTGTGTTATGCTCTTCTTTTTCTTTTCCTTTAATTTATTTTTTTCGTTTTTAATCCTCAAGGCATTTTTCTGGTTCCCAAATTACTCCTAAGGGTTTGGTTTGTTTGTTTGTTTGTTTTTTGGTTTTGCTGTTTTTTATTTAAATTTTTAAAATTTATTTTATACACATGGGTGTTTTGCCTGCATACATGCCTGTGCACCTTGTACATGCCTGATACTTGCAGAGTCCAGAAGAGGGCATCAGATTCCCCCTGGGACTGGAATTACAGATGGTGGGAGCTGCTGTGTGGGTGCTGGGAATTGAACCAGATCCTCTGGAAGAGCAACTGGTGCTCTTAACCATCTCCCCAAACCCTGTTTTTTTTTTAAGTTAGCCTACAAAGCAATAGGTTTCCCCATTGCCTTTTCATAGATACTTGTTAGTATCCTCAATTCTAACCTGTTTCCTTCCCTGCTCCTCCATTCCATGCCCCCTTATTGTTGTCTTTAAATTAACTCCCAAGTTTCCAAGGCAGAGTCCATAGAGTTCTGGAGATGGGCTAGTTATGTCCGTGTGGTATGGATGAGGTAAAACATGGCTGTCTGCAGAGCCTCCATGCAGCATCTCCCTCTCTACACACGGCAAACATCGTTCTAGACAATGACTCGGCGGAGTGCCCACCGCCAGCAAAGACTATGCACTGTGTAAAGGCAGACACCAAAGCCTGCCTCCTGTTTCAGTTAGCAAACAGTTCATAAATTATCTTGACAGATGATAGCCTTCCGTCGCTGTGCAGCCAATGGGTAGAGGTGGGTTAGGATGTTCATCCCATGTTTAAGCAGCTGGAACAACCTATGTAAAGGCCAGACAGTAACAGATGAAAAATTACATGAGTTGGGTATGGTGGTGCATGCCTGTGATTCTCAATTCAGGGGGCCAAGGCATGGGGATGGAGAGTTCAAGGGTAGCCTGGGCTACATCACAGTACTGTATCGGCCACAATAATGCTGATAGAAAAATGGAATAGCAAATTTATGACTGGAGAGAGCGGATCCTTGGGATAGCCAGGATGGCCTTCCATCCTTTTTCTTCTCCCTCTAACATATGAATGTCTTTGCTTTTTTGGCAGTGCAATGGAAGAGATTTCAGAGTAGAATGAACCAGAACTTGGGGGGAAACATTCGATTTTAGCAGCAGCAGAAGGCTCTCGCTATCCACACAGCACTTGTCCCTCAGGCTTGAAGAGATTAGAAACTAATAATTTATATTGAAATCTAAAGTCCTATTTCTGGTCTCTGTCTTTTGACGGACAGGTCTGAAAATACAGACTGATTTGAAAACCTAGAGCTGTTTAAGGAGGGCAGCAGTAATTCCTCCATTAGAGGCTAAGAAAGGAGATGGTGGGGGTCCCAACGCAGGGAGGGGCAGGGTCCTGGAGGAAAGCCACGCCCCTTCCAAAGGAAACTCTCACCACCATCGCTTCTAATCTGCGTTCGTTTCTGAGCCTTCCAGACCTCACATTGGCAGAAAATATTTTCTTCCCTGTGTGAGTTAAAATGCCCTCAAGCTGCAGTAGTTGACTCTCTGGACGGTGGCATCATTCTGATGTTATCGGCTGTCTTCCTGTTTTTATGAATAATGTATAAGAAGCAGATATTAGCGGTGGATCCTTCCACGGCTGACGATATCGCCACCAGGCAAGTCTGTGAACCCTCCACAGTCATTTCATCTGTAGCTCTCACAGGTCTCCACACCCTCCCGACTACCCCGGACTGGCTGTCATGTGCCAAGCACCTTGGAAGACTGACAGCTTCTCATCACTGTCCTCCTGATACTGAGAAACTTGGGCAGGAGAAGAGGCTCTCGCCGCCTTCCTTCCCTCCTTCCGTGATCCCACATCTGAGGAGTGGTCCTGGAGTTCCTGGGGATACCAAGTCGGTTGCCCCGACGCCTGATGATGCCTGTGTGGGTCAGTCAGGCCAGCTCTCTGCCTAAATACCTCGCTTAGAACATGCTTGTGGTCGGGCAAAGGCTGGAGCCGGAGGGACAGCCACGCCTCTGGGTGCTCCTTTATCTATTATGCCTTTACAGGGGAAATTAAGACCTTTCAGCCCCACGCTTTAACCCATCCATCCCACAGAGCTTTGTTATCTGTGATGTTTCCCATGGTAGAGCCATGCCATAATCAATGATTACAGAAGGCAATCTAACTTGTCACGAGCATGACAAAGGGAGCAACGGCATCAAGGACGTCAGTAAATGGATCTGAGTGCTGAGGTAAAGCAGCCGAAAGACAGGGAACTGGGAGGCAGATCATCCAGGCGATGGGAACAGCGTGGGCAGAGGAACCAGGAGACAGACTGCCCAGCCTGACACTGTCTGTGAAGTAGGCTTCAATGTCCAGCTTGACAAGTGTCTGCTTTCTCCTCCTTGGATCTCTGCTGTCCCTTAAGGTCTGAGAACCGCTCAGTCTTAGCCTTTCTCCACCTTCCTTACTCCCTCCTCCCCCACCTCCACCCCGGTGGTTCTCAACCTCCCTAATGCTGCGACCCTTTAATACAGTTCCTCATGGTGTGGTGACCCCCAGCCATAAAGTGATCTCACTGATACTTCATGACTGTAATTTCGCTGCTGTTACGAACCACAAAATAAATATCTGATAGGTGCCCCCAAATGTTGAGAACCATTGCCTCAAGGGCTCCTCAACTGCCCCTTCATGAGGTCTTTAAAGCCAGCTTCTCTGCATTGAGACATGGAGTCAGATACAAAACCTGCCACTTGGAAGGAACACCACAGAGGTCATAACCACTTCCTGAGCCCCAGTTGAGGACCTAAAAGCATCCCGAATGCCCTGCTAGGCCTGGTTAAATAAGCCATGATTTATACACACAGTAGTGTCATCCAGTCAATCAAAGGGATGGTTCTCAGACTAATGATCTTAGAAATTTCTCAGAATATAACATTAATCTTTAAAAGCAGGATGCAAAATTCATCATAAGGCACATTCTTCGTTTCATGTGGAAAAAAACATATATGCAGAGAAAAAGAGAGGCAAACTTGACTGCAGTCTGTCTCTGGAGGGGGCAGCTGGAGACTTCTGTGTTCTTTTCCAAATTCTCCTCCCACCTCCATGTAGCTACTTTAATTAATTGGCGATTGAAATACTTTAATTCACTTGAACTAATATCCAGGCACTTAATACAAGTTCGGTATCATTTGCAATTAAGTGATATGCAGACTATAAATACGGTTTTTGTCTTAAATGTTTTTTAATTTGGCTAGTTGGTTTTGGTTTGGGGTTGTTGTTGTTGTCTTGAAACAGAGTTTCATGTACTCCAGCCTGACCTTGAACTTGTTACAAAGTCAAAGATGGCCTTGGATTCATGTCCTGAGTGTCCTGATTGCCAATGTGTGCCACCATGTCCAGCTCAAGAAATGCTTCCTTAATTTTTTTTAATGCATTGCTTTAAAAATTAAGATGTGTGGCTTGATAGATGGCTCAGGGGTTAAGAACACATACTTCTCTTTCGGAGGACCTGGGTCCAGTTTCTATTACCATACCAGCTCAAAGGGTATCTGATGCCTCTGTAGGTGGCTGGGCTAACATGTACATGACCCTCTCCCCAACAGACACACACACACACACACACACACACACACACTCACACACACACACGCACGCACGCACGCACGCACGCACGCACGGGTTTTTGAAACCACTTACCATAACTGCTAGAAAATAATTCCAAAGATGCTCTCTCCTGCTGACAGCAGGAGGGCAAATGCCGTGTGGCAGCATCTTGGTAGTCCCCACTAAGGATGCTAGGGGCAGAAGCACATGAATGTCCATTTGTCACTTCTGACCAAGGTGAGAACAAGGACTCTCACTATGGAGCTGAAAGCTTTGTGTTGTTCAGTCTCCACCTCCCTGCATGCTTCCTTTATTCCAGCCCTCCTGCAGGTGCATTTCTGGGAGATTTTCCCCTAGGAATGAGCCCTCAAGTATTCGGAATAGAATCTCATACTTGAAGCCTGGCTCTGACTTGTTGGTTCCTAAAGGTACCCTATGCAGGGGCTTGTGATTGTGATTACCCCACAGACAAAGCCAGTGAGAAAACAGCAGGAGCCCAAGGACTCCTGTGAGCTAAGAGTGATTGTTTCCATGCAAATTGTTTTTCATGATAGGGAGATAACAGGCAAATGAAATACAGGAGAGATTTTTCTAAACCAATGTGGGGGCAGGGAGCTCTCTGATAGCCCCTCAGCTTGTCTGCTTTAAAAAAGTCTTTTAGATTGTGTGTGTGTGTGTGTGTGTGTGTGTGTGTGTGTGTGTGCAATGCCTGCAGAAGTTGGAAGACAGTGTCAGGTCCCCTGGAACTGGGGTTACAGATGGTTGTGAACCACCACGCAGGTGCTAGAAACCACACCCAGCTCCTCTGCAAGAGCAGCCCATGCCCTTAGCTGTGGAGTCACCTCCCAGCCCGTACCACAGCTTGTCTTTAACAGTGAAGCTATGAGATCCTCATATTTCCTATCAAGCAGAACCAAATTTGTCCCAGCTCCTCCTCTCCAAGCTCAGCCCCATCAGCATCTCTCTGGGCTCCTCCAGCGTTTCATCTCAGCCTTGACGGAAGTGTCTCTGGAAGAATGGTGGCACTTCCTGCCAGTGAAGTGTTGTAACCAGAGGATGAGCTTAAGTGACAGACAGGGTGAGCAATATTAACTCTAATGAGTTAATATTGAGTTGTCTACTTTCATATGGCTTAGGGGAAGCTGTCAAGAACATCAAAACCATGGTTTTTATTATTGGCCACAGCAGCCCAAGCTGTGAAAAGGGAGTTAATGTAGAGCCAGTAAAGAGAAACGCATTAAGTAAGTCATGATACGCATGCTATGGAAATGTGATAAAAATATCCGTGAAGTGGCGCATACATACATGATGTTTGGGAAACATAAGAGGCAATTCTGCAACAAGTCCAACTCGGCTCCTGGGGAAGGGCCAGAGAAATTAGCTGGCTCATTGCAGGAACTCAGACATGGATGTTTGCACTGCATTCTAGATCATCAATCAATCTTTGTGCTTTTAAATCCTGTAACCTCCTGGAGTCTCAGATCTGAGCTCACAGACTATATACTTGGTCTGTAGCAGGGAGAGGCATTTTGTTCTAATAACCAGGAAATTTTATACATACACAGACTCAGACACACACACACAGAGTCCAGGATAAGAATAAAAACCGTCTTCCATGGCATCAAGTGCAGCAATGAGGGAATGAAGAAAGGACAGAGAGAGACACAGGAACACAAAAGCTGGGGTTGGGTGGACTGTGCCCACTCTGCTGGAGTAGCACCAACAATAACCAATATAACAATAATAATAACAATAATAAGCCAGAACCTCAGCCCATTTATTACGCACAGCACCGGGAGAGGCTCCACTGGACTTGGGAGGATGGGTCTGTCAACAGCCGTCTTGGGCTGTGAACACCCAGCCGCAGCTGTTGGTTTTGGCACACCCTGGTCAGTCAGTCATAAACACTGATGCTTGCACACGCTGTGCACATTTGCAGTAGGGCCAGAGAAAGGTTTTGCCGTCCCTCAGAACCTCACCTGGGGGAAGGCTTTGCTACTCCCATGGGTCTGAGGCACTGGGCTCCTTGACTTGGCTATGCCTATATCAAACAATGCACATTCCCTCAAGGCTTTCTCCCAGTCTCCCCTTGCTGGTTTCTGTAACTTCCCATCTCTGATAAAACAGCCCGAGGTCAGTGATGTATTGCCTCATAGCTGTCTGACTGGCCGAAGCTTATTAGGAACCACCTAATATAGTATAGGATGTGAGGAGGGATGAAGAAGCCATTTTTCCCTGTGTAGAACATCATCAGGCAGAGGTCCACAGACACATATTTTTGGTGACAAAGTGTCTGAGTTCAAATCCTGATTTTCTCACTGCCTGTGCGATCTTGGGCAAGTCATTCACTTCTCTGAGTTTGAATTCCCTCTTCTTTAGCACAGAGATCATGGCATCTATTGAATAAGACTGTCATATCAATTAGGTGGATGTCTGCACACAAACCACTGAAACAGAGCCTGGCACACAGGGAAGGCTGTAAAAATGTGACTTACTGTGTGAGCAATGATCTTCCCCTGTGAACTAATACTGAAATGAAAAACTCTACCCGTAGACATCATTAACTCAGCCATATTACTTTTGACCAACAACCACTAAATGCTGGAAAATAGGGCCAAACATTGCAGTAAGAATTAAAACCAAGAAAATATCCTTTCTCCTCAAGAAGTTCCCTACCAAGTGGGGTGGGAGTAGGGGGGGGGATATTGCTCAGCAAGGGCCTTGGATTCCATTCTTAGCTGTGCCAAAAAAGCAGGTTTTCTATTCGCGGTTGATTTGGAATTTGAGGTAGAATTAAGCAAACACCATATGACAATTATTGAAGTTAAATGAAGCAAAACTTGTAAAACAATGTCTTAACCAAATGAAACCCTTGTCGAGAAAGAACAATTTGAATTCTTACAGATCTAGTATACAAACACCAGCTTCCAAACAGTCAGGGACAGTTGAGGTTTAGAACGATACCCCTTCTGAAGAGCAGAGTCCGACTTAAGTCCAGAAGAATAGGATCCTGATAGAAACTTCCAGAAGAAAATGGCCAAGGACGTGTGAGTTACATACACTGCTACACACACCATGTTTGAGGGAACGAAGGCTGAGGATGAAGACTGGGAAAATCCCTCCAACTCAGGATGACCAGGATCTAGTCACTTCTCTTTGTGAAAACTCAAGTCACTTAAGGTCACTCTCCCTAAGTTGTCCCATTTCATGTTGCATCTGAGGGAGGTCAGTTAGCATTCGTCATAAAAGACTGATGCCTGAGTTGGCTAGGTGTCATTCTTCTAGTGACATGTCAATCAACAACCAAATGATTCTTTTTTTATGTGCAAATGAGTATCAACGTTTGTTTTTATTGCTGAAATTAATGGCTTGTCAATTAGCATGCTGCATGTTAGAAAATGACTCTCATTAAAAATAAGTCAAGATGCGTGGGTTGGCTCAAATCGCTAATAGATAGCGCCTGCTCACCCAACACACACTCCTGTAACAAACAAGGAGTAAGAATAAAGCTAAGCTTCCCCAGAGCCTTTGAGATGGCAGCTGATGCTGGATCCCTCATCCATTTCTGGCCATTGGCTTGGGAAAATTTTTTCCTTGCATTGTCCACCTCAAAGAGCTTTCTTCTATCGATCTTTTGTCTTGTGTATCGAAACACAGAAAAGCCCAGAGAACTGTATATCCACCCAGCTTACAGCCTGGTTATATGCCTGTGTGGCTCATTAATTGCTACCTATCTCTACAATTGAAGTAGAATGTGGCTTGCCTGATGCCTTCAATTCCACTAGGACCTGCTATCTGTTCTTGACACCTCAAGCTGTCTACTGGTGGCTGTTACCCTACAGAAAAGTGCCGTATGTGACTGATTCAGGCTAGATCCAGTCTTAGCCAGCTCTGGTGTGTGTGTGTGTGTGTGTGTGTGTGTGTGTGTGTGTGTGTGTGTGTGTGTGTGTGTTCGTGTTTGGGGGAATGCACACCCATCGATTTCAAAAGATAGCCTCAGATAATCATGTCTCAGGTATCTTCCATCTCTTATTTGAGACAGTCTCTCATTGATTGACCTGGAACCTGACCACATACGCCAGGTTAGCCAGTCTGTGAACTTCCAGGGACCTTCCCCTGTCTGCCTCCCATCTTACTGTTATAGGATTACAGGTGTGCCCCAAAAAGACCACTTCCTTTTGTAGGGAATGGCGATCCAAGATCAGATCATTATGTTCTGAATCCAAGTGCTTTATGGATTCAGAGATGTTCCTGGCCCCAGCTCTGACTTTCGAGTGTGTGTGTGTGTGTGTGTGTGTGTGTGTGTGTGTGTGTGTGTGTCCCAAATAAACTTTTCCTTCTTTAAGTTGCTTTGTCACATACTTTGTTACGATAGAAAAAAGAGAGTATCTTATAGAGGGAAAGAAAATGGCTGGGATGGACAGGAGGTTAGAACGCCGGCAATAAGACCCTTAATGCCACCTGGAACTCTGAGTTTAGAACAAATGTGGAAAAGCCCTCTGTCTTGGTTAGCAACTGAGAACAACAGAGGAGAGGTGACATGATCACCCCTAGTGGGCTGACCGTTCGCTTACATGGAGCAGGAACGTACGTCTTAGACAGAGCAGGTGTTTTCACTCTTCGCTATTGTAGAGGGCAGAATGAGTTAAAGGGCTGCAGGCCGTTTGCTTCTGAGAGCTCTGATGGCCTGCCTAGCTCTCAGATTCTCACTGCATCACAACCTTAGGGGTCTTACTCATAAATTATCCCGTCTCCTCTCCGTAGTGGCAGGCTCTCTCTCAGTAGCGGCAGCTGGCCAGGAATTCCTGTATGCATCCCTGAAGTATGGAGTTTACAGGCATGCACCACCATGCCTGGCTACAAATCTCCCTCTAACCCAGTGGATCTCAGCCTTCTTAACACTGTGACCCTAAACACAGCTCCTCATGTTGTGCTGACCCCCAACCATAAAATGATTTCCATTTTTACTTCATAACTGTAATCTTGCTACTGTTATGAATCATAATGTAAATAGTTTTGGAGACGGAGGTTTGCCAAAGGGGCCACGACCTACAGACTGGGAACCACTGCTCTAACAGGACCTTTATCCTTGGCCCAGTTCCAGAGAGTGGCTTTTTTATACATTAAATTTTATTATTTTTAGTTCCACATATGCCTGTGTGTTTGTGTGAGGTTTTGTGAGGGCAGGTTTTGCAGAGGCCACAAGAGGGTGCTGGTTCCCCTAGAACTGAAGTCCCAGGTGATGGTGACTTGGGTGCTGGGGACTGAACTTGGGTCATCTGCAAGAGCAGAATGTGCTCCTAGCTACAGAATCATCTCTCCAGCCCCTAGAGGATGGCCTCTGATACCACACATAGGTAGTACAGGAGGATTGTCCTACTGATCTTTATGAACCAAACAGATCAACCTTCTTCATTTACATTTCAATTCATTTGCATATTCTTTTGCTGAGTTGACTGATTAAGCACACATCAGGCATATGGTTCGCAGTCTTGTCTGTTGTGGTGAATTCGTGGAACATGTATATAACCACATATACATCAGGGACAGGACTGAGGACACAATGACACACACCTGCAATGCCGACACTCTGGAAGCAAAGGTAGGCAGATCAAGAGTTGAAGGCTAGCCTGGCCTGATTAAAGACACACTGTTTCTGAAAACAAAGTCATGGGATAACTTATGGCTGCACAAAAGATCACATTGCCTTTATTCATCTGTAGAGGGACATCTAGGCTGGTTGGTTCCATTTCCTGGTTATTGTGACTAGCACGGCAAACACGGATGTGCAAGTATCTCTGTGCTGTGTTGTTGACTTAGAGTCCTTTGGGGATATTCTCAGAAGCAGCATATACTGACAATTTGTACCACACAATATGTGGTCCATATCTACAATAGCACTTTATACAGCTGTAAAGAACAATGAAGTCATGACATTTGCAGGAAATGAATGGAGCTGAAGGTCATCATGGTAAGAAAAATAATTCAGACTCAGAGAGACAAATGTTATGTGGAACCTATGTTTAAAATGTGTGTGTGTGTGTGTGTGTGTGTGTGTGTGTGTGTTAATGAAACTAAAAGGGAACTCATGAGAGGGAAGGAAGGAAGAAACCTTAAAGGAGGAGAAAGAAGGGATAATGGGATGTGCATAAGAAAGCAGAAGAGAATGGAAGGTGGTGGTGCACGCCTTTAATCCCAGCACTCAGGAGGCAGAGGCAGGCGGATCTCTGTGAGTTCAAGGCCAGCCTGGTCTACAGAGCGAGTTCCAGGGCAGCCAGGACTGTTTCACAGAGAAACCCTGTCTCGAAAACAAAAACAAAAAAGAAAAGGAAGGAAGGGAGGAAGGGAGGAAAAGAGGGAAGGAGAAAGAGAGAGAGAGAGACAGAGAGAGAGAGAGAGAGAGAGAGAGAGAGAGAGAGAGAGAGAGAGAGAGAGAGAGAGAGAGAGAGGAAGGAAGGAGAGAGAGAGAACAAGCAAGATGGAGGGGGCTTCTCTTTGGGAAAGAGAGGAACCAGCTGGAGAGGGGGTAAAGGGCGTAGGGGAAGGATAGAGTGGGGGGTATGAATGAAAACAAAATATAATGACATACATGTATGAAAATGTCACAGTGAAACCCATCACTTACTATACTAACCTAAAAGATTAATTTAAAAAACAATTACAAAACCAAGCAAACAACAAATCTCCACACACATTCCATATTGCAGCCTCTGAGAAGCAGGACTGGACCTGGGCATCTGCAGCTTTCAAAGCTTCCCCAGATGTCTTCCATGCTGAGAGGGAAGAGTGGAAGATGTTGGGCCAGAGCCCCACCACACACTTTGTGGCTTGTGACTTTTCCCACACACTGGGCTTCCACTCCAAATCAGAGAGATGGGGCCTGCCCTACTTGTGTGAGTTTAGGTGTGAGAGCTCGTGTGAGGGGGTTTTGAAAAGTAACCTATATAGATAGTTTCAGAGGAGAAACTGGTGGCCAGAAGTCAGGCCCCACTTGCGAAGGGGCCTTGGGTGGCATTTCCACACTGATGCACATGGTCTGCTCACTGCAATTCCTCCATGCTAAAAATGGTCCGAGAGTGGGTGGAGCTCAAAAATACTTCAAGTGCAGAGGTGTGGGCAGCTTCCATGTAGCTAGGTAATTCTGGACGAATGGAAACTCGTCTGCAGGCAGCTACATTTATTTCCAAAGACCTGGCGATATCCTGCCCCCTCCCAGGAATATGTGCGGTTCAGATTCGCTTTTATCTGCTCTGAGGTCTTTAGGCCATGAGATTAGGAAACCCCAGGCACAAACCAAGAGGCAGAAGTACAGAAACTATTTATTCTAACCTCAGAGTTAATGCTGGGGGAAGCAGACACCCTTTTGCATGAGGGAGATGAAATGCCAGAAAATACTGCTTTGCTCTTAATATCAAACAATACCGACTCACTGACTCTCTCTCTCTCTCTCTCTCTCTCACACACACACACACACACACACACACACACACACACACACACGATGCATGCTCACACATACCACTCCAGTTAAGTGTCGGGATTTGCCTGCTATAGAACCCTCACTGTATACAAATAACAAATATACATAAATACTCCAAGATGCTGATAATGTTTTCTTTAGAATATAAAAGTTTTATATCTGGCAAACAGATCTGTTTGTTTCTATTAATTATATTTTGTTCCCTCTGTACATTGCAAATTGGCTATGTCAGAAAAAATGTATTAAGGATTATGATTTTACAAATACATATATTTGCTATGATTTATATTATATATTATAAATATATAATTATACATTTTGAATAAATATATGCATAAAGATAGAGGAGTAAGAAAGCTAAGCTTTTTGCAGCTCTGATTAAACTATTGTAAGACTCTTAAAAATCAGATTTCTAAGCCGGGCAGTGGTGGCACACCACCTTTAATCCCAGCACTCAGGAAACAGAGGCAGGCAGATCTCTGTGAGTTCAAGGCCAGCCTGGTCTACAAAACTACATAGAGAAACCCTGTCTCAAAAACAAGCAAACCAAAAGACCTCAAATTTCTTCCCTGAAGACAAACATTTTCAAACTGTTACCGGCACTATTGTCTAAAGTAGATGCAGGAGTCTGCTTCCAGGCCCAGAGAGCTAGAGTAGATTGGGCGAGCCTGGAGGTGCTGCATTTGAAGGAAACCAATTGAGAATACTGTCCAAGGGGTGGACACATGTGGGCAGCTGTGTGGAATTTCACAGTGCCACTGAGTGAAGCAGCTGTGCCAAGTCCCCTCCTCTTCCCTGAGCTGGGCTGCCATGCTTTGTGACAACACACTGCCTGCAAGGAACTCCAAAGACCATTTCTGTGCTTCCTGGCAGGTTACAGGTGTGAATGCCACTGAAGTGCATTACAGTGTTGGTCTGACAGGGCCGCTCAGTACAGTTGTGTGAGATGCCGCTCCCTACACCAGGACATCATATCCGAAGAGCCATCATTTAATGTAAATACAGTCAGCTTGTGTGTTTATTGTCCTTCAGACGTTGCCACAGTGCCACGGTCTGCAGCTCAGCCGATACAGGAGGCTGACTCTGGTCACTGGCTTGCTCTTAATATGCATGAACTGGATTTCCTTCCAGAACCCGAACTTGACTTCCATCTTTCTCCTGCCCTCTGCTTTGCCTGGGTTGTTCTCATTTATACCAGGACACCTAATCTCCAGTCTCTCCTTTCTGCCACATATGACCTTGAACTTAACACATACAGGCCATCCCTCTCACTCTGGCTGTCTGAACCCTATCTGGGGATCTTGGGGTGCTGTTGGTCACCCCAAATGTTGCATGATGTATGCACTCCTTATCTATTCTGAAATTCTCTCTGTCCTTCCCTTTGCTGCCCAGCTTGGTTGACATCCAAGCAGCTATCAGAGTAACTCCGCCCCCCATCTAAACCTCTCTCTTTGTGAACATGGTGAGAGGGAGGAAGTATGGGGATGGGTGGGGGTGGATGGGGCCCAAGATCCTCTGGAGATCAGCCACCCAAGCCTTACAATACTGGAAGGGGCTATGAGTGCACCCAGCTGGAACATGGTCTGTTGGGAGCAGGGCTACTTTGCCCAGGGCCGATGGCTTCTGAAAGGTACATGTCATGGACCAAGGAGATGCCATGTTTGCTGGAGGTGACTCTGTAACAGGAGCCTGACACACTCCTTTACTCCATTTGTAGGCAACAAGTGTGGATTCCTCCACTGAGCCTGTATTGTGAACCGTGCCCTTTGCCAAGACTTGTGACCGATTGGTTAACACAGCAACTGCTTCCTTCCTGGATGAGCAGGCAGCAATAGAGACACCCAGTAGCTAGGCTGGCAAACAGTTCTTCGAGCAATTCCACACACATGGAACTCTCTTTCGGGAGACAGTGCCACTCCGAGAGGTGATTGAAAAGGGAAAGTTGCTTTAGATTCTGAGTGGGGGAAGGCAGGTCTACACAGGATGCCTTCAGATAGACGCAGCAGGAGAGGGAAGACTGAACTGGAAATCAGGACATAAGTCCCTGCCCGTCTCCTTTTCCCCAGCTCCCATGGTTTCTCTTCATCTCCACGTCTTTGTTATCTCCACTAGGAAGGTGTGAGAAGCACCGAGCATCGTGGCTACATAGGTAATAACTCACACTTCCCGCATGCTTGGCAAAGTGTGTTATCTGCACTAATTCAATTCTATGAAGCCTCCCAACATCCCCAGGTAAGGGCAACGTTCAGGTCCCTGTGGTACAGATGAAGAAACTGCACGCATCACCAGGCAATCTCATCTGATGGTCAGAACTGGTAACTAACTTGACGATGGCATCCTGAGCAGGCTCGGCCTTCTGATAGGCCAGTTTTTGTTCATGTCTGACCTCCTAACCGTCCATTTACACCCTGCTTGTTAGAATAGATTCCCTCTTGTGACCAGCCAAGTATCTAGACTGCAAGTGTCAGTGGTGAAGCAACAGTTAACTGCTGATTAGCCCATGTAGAAAAAAGGAATCACTGGCTGGATGTTGCCCAGCCAGAAACACCTCTTTGAATCCCACTCTGCAGATGTATGTGGAGAACCCACTAAGGGCTTGGTGTGCGACTCTAGAGACCGTGCCAAAAAACAAGCTCTACGGTTCAAAGTCGTGGGGGGAAAGTCTACATAGGCGGCTGGAATAGGATAGGAGGTGTTGCACTATCATTGGAATTCAAATATATACCTGGGAAAATGTGATCAATGGTCAAGTAAGCCAGGGTCTACTGAGAAAAGTAGGTCTGTCTGTCAAATGGGAATGACTTGGAAGGTACGTTCTTAGATTTAGTCCACTGTTCATAAAGTTAGCATACGAAGCAATAGGCTTCCTTATAGCATTTTCACATGTATATGCCATCATTCTCTCTTCTTATCCTCACCTCCCCCAGCTGCTTTGTTCCTCCCATGCTGGTCTTGTTTATTTTCTAAATAAAGTGGGTAGCTAACCAATGGCAGAATCTGTTGCTCTCATAAATCCGAGTTGTCTGAGATTTTTTTTTCTCCCAAATGATTTGATTTCACCTTAATTACCTATTGTTTTAGTGTAGGGCTTTTCTATTGTTAATAGGTTTCTAATCTTTTTTTTTTAATGAAGTGTATATCTGTGTTGGTATGTATATGTGAGTGCGGTACCGGCAGAGGCCAGAGAGGGCACTGGAAGCCCCTGGAGCTGGAGTTTCAGGCAGTTGTATGGCAACAAGAGAACCTGGGTACTCTAAGAGCAGTACTGGTTCTTCATCAAGCTGTGTCTCCTGCCCCTGGGTTTTTAATCTTTAAAAATTACAGATACCGAACCTGACCTTTGGAGACATCCCTCATAACGGGAATAGTAGCTGTTGAGGGGGATTTCAATCCTGATATGCTTATTTCTCAGTTGATAAGGAACTGACTTCTCGTCACAATAAAACAGTGCTCTGCTTTTCCCAGCAGAGCTAGGGCTCTTGTCCTCCCTTCCTCCTTCCCACTGATTCACCCCCAAAAACAACAGGACAGGGGACCTGCCCACCACTCCCCTAAGCAACTGGCCTTGCCAGTCATGATTACAGCACTGTATTTGTTTTTTTTTTAACTGAGAAATCACAGGAGTTCCTTATTTGAATTTTAATGAAACAGCATTTTCCTCCTTGTCGGAGAGTGATTTCGTGCAGCAAGCAGGCAGCCTCCCCAGGCAGAGTTTGATTTTCCTCTTCAGAAATCATTTCTTTTCTCTGAAGTCATGTCTGAGGAGGCAAGAACACCACAAGAGATTGTGGAGGATCTAGCAGCTAAGAAACAAGACCGTGGGAAACAAAAAACCGCAGCACCTGAGCAGCGTAGTCCGAGGCAAGCCCTTGGGTGGGCCTCCTCCAAGGCAGCCCCTGGGTGGACCTTATCTGGGCAGCCCCTGGGTGGACCTTATCTGGGCAGCCCCTGGGTGCACCTCCTCTGGGCAACCCCTGGGTACACGTCCTCCAGGCAGTACTATACAGACCTTCTTTTCTCTTCCTTTGGTGAATCTGTCTCCTGGGCCCCAAACATGTTAGATGAGTGCTCTACCCTTGAACTGTGACCCTAGGCCTTTTTAAAAACTTACTTGGAGACAAGGTCTCCCCAAGTCGCCTAGGCAGGTCTTAAGCTCTCCGGGTTCTACCTTAACCTCGTAAGTACCTGGGACCTCAGGCCCCAGCCACCAAGCCCTGCACCAATTACCTTTTTCTTCGAGACAGAGTCTCTTTTCAGAGACCATGGTGGCTTTGAACTCATCTTCCTGCCTCAGCCTCCAGTGCTGGGTTATAGGTGGATGCCACCATGCCCAGCTCATTATGGTTTTTTGTTTGTTTTGGGTTAATGAACTGGAGTCTCATGTAGCCTGGACTAACCTCCAAGTCAATAAGTAGCCAAGGATGACCATGAAGTCCTTATTGTCCTGCTTCTATCTCCCGTGAGCTGGGGTTACAGCCTTGAGCCACCATGCCCTGGAGAACATGCTTTTTGGGGAACAGACTATAAGCTGTTGTATGGTTATTGGAGTAGGTAGACCTCAACTTCCCGAGCCACCGATGAGAGGAGTCACAGCTTGGCCTCAGTACTCCATGTGGATACCGTGTGGTAGCAAGACTTTGGAACAGCAGTAGCTAGCCCAGCACTGTGAACTCTTGAGAGTATAAAAGATGACAACTTTATTTTCTGTAACTCTAACACTTGGGTTCAATGCCAGCTTGCCACAAATTGGGATCACCTGAACGGGGAGCTTCACCTGAAGAGTATCCCCGTTGCCTGGATGGATTCAGCAAGACCCATTTGATTGTGGGCCATACCTTCTGGTGGCACACCCCGTACAAAGGACATGGCAGAAGGAGGACCATTGCGGCTTTCCCCTCTTGACTGTCCCTCTTCCTGAGTCCATTTGTCCTGCTGTTGCTTCTGCTCTCAGGCGTGATTCTGCTGTTGTAGTGTAGAGATGACCGTGGTGTGTGTGTGTGTGTGTGTGTGTGTGTGTGTGTGTGTGTCCATCCCATTGGGTCTGTTCCTCTAGAGAACCTTGACTGATAACACTAACTGAAATACAGCATTTCCTGTGATTACAAGTGTAGGCAAGGGATTGGAAGAGGGACAGCAGCACCGTGACTTTGTTCCCAGGATGAATCTCCTCAGCTCAGTCATGAGTTGTTGCAGATGTCAAGAGATACTCAGTGCTGCTCAGGGTCAGCATTCTTGTCCTTCGCCTTGATACCAAGTTTCTCACTGAATCTAGAGTTGGTCGACTCATTTAGACCAATGGAACATGGAGCCCCGGGGATTTCACTGGACTGTCAGAGGAGATTCTTAGTGTTGTCCCCAGTGCTTTAAGAGACCCTCAGGTTGGTCCCAACACAAAATCAGATCTTCCATGCCAGCAACAGACCTAAAAAATGGTCCCTTTAAGTGAACTTTGCTATCTCTTTCCTGTGACCTTAGTTACCTCTCTTCCAACAACACCTTAACAAAAATCTCAAATGCATTCCAACTGTGAAACAGGGTCATTTGATCCTCTAATGCCTGGTTAAAAGCGGATCGGCCTCCAGCTAGTCAAGAACTCACTGTCTCAGCAATTCGTTGTCAAGGCTCCCTTTTCTCTGCACAGCTCCCTGGCTCCTTACGATGTGGGTCTTTTACTACTGGGCCACAGGTGCACTGACAAATAGGCAGGTCAGCCAGAGCGAATGACATCAAATCTGATCGGTTTCCTATGCTGTTAAGAAGTTGGAGGTGGGCGGAGGCTGCGGCGGTGATTAATTAAGTTTTAGGATACCTGTGGCTTTTAATTACCATTCCATCCGTGTTCCGACGCCCTCCTCCCCTGCCACTGCACCCCTGTAGCTCTAATGAGACACTTATCAGAAGCTAGTCTGTATTGTTAGCTGTCTTTGCATGCAAACGTACCTCCATGAACCTTCTCTTGTGTTGCCCCTGGTGCTTGGCAGACAATAGGGCCTCCTTAAGTAGGCAGGGCTGAGTTGAATATCTATCTACTCTGCATATTTAGTGGGCCTTCATGCTTGAAGATGCCAGGGCAAACATGCTCTTTTTTTTTTCCATCTTGCATTTGTTTCTGGCACATATATTCTACATGCAGTGAACACTTACTATGTGTTAGGTAGACATCACGCTAGACATTAGATGAAAATAATAATCACTTCCTTTAAGGAGTTCTGGGGCTTTAGGGACACTTTGATGAAGGTGAATGCAGGCTGTGAAGCAAATATACCAAAGGGCTGGTCAGCTCTTCATGATGGCTGTCATTTCTTTAATCCCAGCACTCGGGAGGTAGAGGCAGGCAGATCTCTGTGAGTTCGAGGCCAGCCTGGTCTACAAAGCAAGTTCCAGGACAGGCTCCAAAGCAATGCAGAGAAACCCTATCTCAAAAAACCAAAAAAAGAAAAAAAGAAAAAAAAGAAAGAAAAAGAAATGCTAGGGGGCAGAGCCCGAACAATGAGTGGGATTCTCATTTGGGTAGAGGAAAGAGGTATCTTCTGATCTAGAGAGCCTCGGATCTGTCCATACTGGAGCAGTTCATGGAAGCTCTTTATGTCCTGCTCACTCCCCCAGCCCCCGCCCCCACCCCCGCCACTCCCTTCCCCTGTTTAAAGAACCTGAGCTCTGTGTCTGGGCTGATGCCCAGGAAGGCAGACTATCGTCCTTGCCATGGGCCAAGGGCGGTCATTCATTTCTCTTCACCAGTTTGTGACGTCACGCGGGCACGTGACCGCCCTGGGGTTGGTGAGATATAAGGGGAAGTCTGCATAGAGACTTCCTCGGCCATGAGATGACAGCATCTTGCTAGGAGAAAGTCAGCCCTTCCTTTCTTGTCTTGAAAATTCACATGATGCTTGCAGCTGTAGCCGCAATCTTATGACAGCAGAAAGATAATAAGGGACTGGAGGTTCCTGGATAGTTAACACTGAAAAGCAACCAGCACTCACACTGCACTCCTTGAGTTGCCGGCGGGCGGGGTCGGGGGGGTGGAGGGGGTGGGCGGGACTAACCTCTGCTTGCCTAAGCTATAAGCATGGGCTTTTTCCTTATGGCTAAAATTCCACTCAAATTACTTCCACAAACTGTTGCACAGGCCTCCTCGGTGTGGTCATGAAAGCTAGCCCCGAGCTTGACTGGTTGACTAGCACAGGCTGCCCCCCCTCTAGGATTTAACCCTTTCTTCCCTTCAGCCTCCCCAGCCATTCTGGGAAGTCCCCAGGCAGTACAACAGGAAGTAATCTGGTAAATTTTACATTTTTAAAAGATGATAAAAGGCCATATCAATCCCTGGGTAATGAACCCAAGACCAGAATCCCAACCAGCCCCACCTAAAGCAGTCTCCGCACATCAGAGAAGGTATTAACTAAGACGTAGGAATGCTGAAATAGATGAGAGCCGGGCATGGTGACATGTAAATGCAACTCTAGCAGCACTTGGGAGGCACTGGAAAGATTGCCATGAGTTCAAGACCAGCCTGATCTACACCACAAGACCATATCTCAAACAGCAGAAGAGGTCTGGGATGTGAGAAATCAAGTCTGTTACACATGTCGGGACCACAAGGGCGATTAGTCACCAGGGCTGAGGGAAATGTCTGAGATGACTTCAGCCTTCTGTGAGAGCCGGATATAATGTGGTGTGACCCAGGGAGACTAGGAACTTACAGGGGAGAAGAAAGAGTGCAGTAAAATTGATTTGAAGTACATGTGGGGTGACCATTGCTGGAGGCATTCAGATGTATGGATCTAGTCAGGGTAACTCAGGTGTACAGGGACATCAACAGGTAGTGACAGCAAATGCCCATGGGCACTGGTTATAGTGGATAGGGAGGACAGACCAGCAACGAGAAGAGTGCCAACAAAAGTAAGTGACTTGAAGGATGAAGACTAGTGACAGCACTGGCGGGCTTCAATGAGGCTGTGTGTGTGTGTGTGTGTGTGTGTGTGTGTGTGTGTGTGTGTGTGTGCCCTCGTGCACACACATGCACGCGTGTACGTGGAGGTCAAACGACAACCTCCAGGAGTCCATTTTCTCCTCCTAACTTATCTGGGTTTGAACCCTGGCTTGCACACTTTGGCCTCTGTTTTCCGCATCACTTTTCTATCAGGCAGAGACCAGTGTGGCTGACAGTTTCAGGAAAACATAACTGAAGTTCCTCACCCTTTGTAAAAGAATTTCTGTTTTTGAGACATTGTCACCCTATGTAGGATAGGCTTGCCTTGAACCTGGGGGGTGGGTGTCTTCTGTCTCAGCCTGGAATGAGCGCCGAGATTATTGGGTCTCACGATTCACTCATTAAAGACTGTTCTCCCATCCATGCAACAGTCTCTGGGAAATACTCTGATTGGCTTTGCTTGAATCATGCAACCTATACCAGATCTTTGGCACTCGGCTTGCCCGGGCTTGAGTCACATCTGGTTAGGAGGACGAGTATGAGTTGTGTTCCCAGAAGAACAAGACTGCTAAATCTTTCCGGGCATGGAAAAGTAGTTACCATGGCTGTCTGCACAGCAACACTCAGAAAGATAGGAGGAGGAAGAGAGACACAAAGTTGATATGTCAAAGTAGATCGCCAGCTTTGTAGAAGCCAAGATGTGCCGTTCCTATCTCTTTCCGCTACCTGCCCCCCATACCGTGTAGGACCCCGTCTCCACATGTCTGTCATCAACAAGTGTGGTGAAGGGAAGTCACAGACACCATACACCACAGGCAGGGGTACTCGTCAAAAAACAAACAAACAAGAACACGACGAAGACTAACACTCAAGTATGATTTGGACAATATACAAAAGCTTTTTTTTTTCAGCCCTTGGCTACCATGAGCACAGATATTAATAGATTCTCTAAAAGGAGCCAATCTTTCCAGGTTTTGGATGAAGGCATCCTATCAGTTTGGACCGAAATAGTTCCAGATGAGGATGACATTTGAGGAGCGTCTTGCAGAAACTTAGTGGTGGTAATATAAAGAGCCTTCGTCCTACTGCTGTGTTCTGGGGCTCACTGTAATTTCATGCTGCATTTGGAAGCCTGCAGGGGAGACACCTTAATTACTACGGATGCCAGATAGAAAGAGGAGTGCAAATCAAACCTTATTAATCGACAACATACTTCCAGCTTTCAGGAACAGATGCTAAGGGGGAGTGAAACCTTGTAAGCCACGGGTATCTACCAACACCCCTCAGGTAACTAGCAATTGTTTTACTTAACATGTACCTTTTCTGTCCACTAGGGGGAATCCTAGGGCACACCAAAAGGTGGCTTTTCTCTGCCCAATGTACAATCGCTATGCCTACGAAAACTTGCCTGTCTGTTAATTCCTAAATCCTCCACCCTCTAACGGTCCAAATATCTAACCAGATGTCATATTTTTCAAAACAGATAGAGTATATCATTCAAGGTATGTTAAGAAAATTCATGTCTTAAATTCTCAGTGGCCTCAGTGAAAGTTTTTCTTGCAAACACAAGTTTTTAATAGAAAAAAGGAGGGTGATTATTTGTTAGATTCTTTGGTTATTAAAAAACAGAAAATGCTGAATCTGTGCCCTTTCAATTTTAAATAGCTTAATTCTGAATACCTGTTAGACACTAGTATGATCTTTATGCTCAGCAGAGTTCTTAAAGTATTATTGGCACTCGGCTGATAATTATTATAATTATTATAAGCTTGTCTAACATAATTACAGTATAAGACTCCTCCCTTTTCAACACAAAGCCACTTTCAAACAAAGTTTGAGAGGTGATGTAAATTAACAAATAACCCAAAGGCAATGCTCAGTCTCCCATTTGGTGGCTGCCCTTCCAGCTTGTCAGTACTATATTTTTGTGGCAGGGTAGTGCGTTTTTCCTTTTATAGCCTCTGTCTCTGTGGAGAATGTCAACTCTGAATGGTAAGTGTGTATTGAGCACATGCCAAGTCAATGTGTTTGGAGCTGTGGGTCCCTCAAACACTGACACCCACCCCTGCAGTTTCCTGTCTCTGCAGAAACATTCAGACGATTGTCTGCTCAACACTGACCCTGTATAATGCCCCATAAACTGCACAGGATGCAACAGCATTGCTCCTGGATACCGTTATCCCTACCCATGGCTGGCATCACTAGAGCCCAGGGTGTTTCTTGCTAAGGACATAAGCAAGTAAATGAGGGCTCTGAGACATGAAAGTGTGGGGGCCACAGAGGTCTTTTTGCCCACAGATCACTATGGAAACCAGAGATGCTCTTCAATGAAGGAGATAAAATACCTGTTTTCCCCTCCCAGAAAGCTGGCAGTGGGTATTGCTAGTGACCTTTTTGCTATCTGTGGCAACAGACTTTACCCACCTATAGAGGGCTATAGAGGGAGACTTCACCCAAACCCCCAGGATTCCTTCTCCCTAGCTCCCAGTTACTAGGACCCACCCTTAGGGGAGATGACACATGCGCTTTATGGGCTGCTGACCTCTATGCTATCTTGGTCAGAGACCACACTAGAGTCTAGGACTTTTAGCTATAGAATCCACCCTCGTGGTCTCCTGTCCTGTGTAAAGGAGTTTCTACATCGTCACACCTTACGCTTTATTGTGCACCTGGAGTTGGAATGATTGTTGCCTGGAAACCTGGAATGGGAATGATTGTTGCCTAGAAACTTTTTCCCAAATTGTACTGGGTTTTAAATGTGGTGACAATGGACCAACTGGCACTCCACTCCCTGAGACTGATCCAGGTTGACGAAGTCGATCTGAACCGAGTTTTCATTCTCACCTTTTCATGGATCACTGTCTGCATTGATACTTGCAGGGTCCCCTCATGAAAGGGATTGTACAGAGATGCTGAGATGCCATCCCTGGCCTCAGAAGAACTAGCAGTGACACGAAAGAGCACTTGACCTATTGCTCTATACTTTTATATACCCATCTACCTATCTGTCCATCCATCCACCCATCCACCCACCCATCCATCCACCCACCCACCCACCCACCCATCCATCCATCCATCCATCCATCCATCCATCCATCTACCCACCCACCCACCCACCCATCCATCCATCCATCCATCCATCCATCCATCCTTTACCCATCTGCCTATCCATCCACTCTCCAGAGTCTTAAGCACACTAAATGGATATTCTCCCACTGAACTACATCCCCAGCTCTATTGTCATTTTTATCCATTGGATATAGTTTTTTTGCCCTTTTTATTTTTACATTTAAATTAGAAACAAGGTTGCTTCACATGTCAATCCCAGGTCCCTCTCCCTTTCCCTCTTCTCCTCCCGTGCCCTCCCCCCAACCCCCCAACACCCCATCATTTCTCCAGGGAGGGTGAGTCCCTCCATGGGGGTGTTCATAGTCTGTCATTTCATACAGGGCAGGGCCTAGACCCTCCCCAAAGAGTCCAGGGTGAGAGTGCATTGTGGGATGGGCACCCAAAGTCCATTTGTATGCCAGGGATAAATACTGATCTACTACCCAATGCCCCATAGATTGCCTAGGCCTCCTCATTGATGCCCACATTCAGGGGGTCTTGATCAGTCCCATGCTGTATTCCCAGCCGTCAGTCTGGGATTCAAGAGCTAACCCTTGTCAGGTCAGCTGTTTCTGGGGGTTAAACCAGGCCAGTCTTAACCCCTTTGCTCATCAGTCCTCCCTCTCTGTCACTGAGTTCCTTGAGTTCAGCTCAGTATTTAACTGTAGGAGTCTGCCTCTGCTTCCATCAGCCATTGAATGAAGGTTCTGTTTCCCAGACTCTCTGGCCATGGGACTGTAGGCTGGCACTCCCCAGATCTATGTTTGTCTTTTTGTGACTGGTTTACCTCACTCAGGATGGTTTCTTCTAGTGCCATTCATTTGCCTGCAAATTTCATGATTCCATTGTTTTTTTCTGCTGAATAGTGCAGATTAAACAAGCCATGGATATAATTTAAAGAAACACACACACAAGCCGGGCAGTGGTGGCGCACGACTTTAATCCCAGTTCTTGGGAGGTAGAGGCAGGCAGATCTCCATGAGTTCAAGGTTAGCCTGGTTTAGAGTGAGTTCCAGGACAGCCTCCAAAGCTACAGGGAAACCCTGTCTTGTAAAACTAAAAGAGAAAAAAGACACACACACACACACACACACACACACACACACACACACACACCACAGTGGCAGATGAATAGGAATTTTCAAAGTAAGAGATAAGGGGCAGAAAGGGGCCCAGCTTGCTTTAGAAACATGACCAACCCTGCTGAAAGTAGACCGTCCCTGTCACATCTCTCCCTCTGACTTAAGAACTATTAAGCTGGGTCAGGGTTAGGGTTAGGGTTAAGGGGGTTAGGGTTAGGGTTAGGGTTAGGGTTAGGGTTAGCACAGTCTATTTCATGGCAAGGCAACCAGGGAAGAGTTGGCTTCGGGATCAAGATTGCTTGTTTAATGCCTATTTTCTTGGGGCCACTCTTCCATGTCCGATGCTAAGTATATATGCCTTCCAAAGGCATGTGTGCCATTCTGGGTTTTCTGGAGACCAAGTAAATGTGTTTTTATCAACTAGGTTTTGTGTCTTTGGCTTCAGTTAGAATCTGTCAGGCTCATTCAAATACAGTTGGTGATGTTCTCGAACCTTTCTACCCTTTATCAGATGACCTTATGATCCTAACATTGTTGATGACAGGGTCTCTCCCTAGAGGCCAAAGTCTAGCTGCAATGATGAGACTTTGTCCCTGTTCTATGAAAAAAACTTGTCCCGAGGAGACCATACACATGTCTACTCACCCCAGAGAGGCAGCCCATGACAGACCAAAGTACAGATGCCACCAAAGTCCAACTGGGTGAACCAATGAGATGAACTGGGGTTACTGACAGGAGCAGAAATGACCCAAAGACAGATGCATCACCAAAGCCCACCCCAGCAAGGATGACAACTCCCAAAACTGGGAACCCAGAGCACACTGCACAGCCTGCCACAGCTCAACAGGTTGTCGTCTAGGTACGTCGGTTGGGCTAAACCTCTTTCAGGCAGTTTGGCTGGTTTCTGCCTCTTCTTGGAAGCTGGTCTGATCTTGGAGTCTTCTCTGCAGCTCATCTCTGCTTATCTAAAGGGGGCTCTCAGCTGTTTTTGCTTTCTTTGGCAGGGAGGGGCCTAGTGAATCTGCTCAACTTCAGGGACTTCCTGAAGCTCTTTGGAGTTGCTTGCCTTTCTGCTGAAGGAGCTTCCCCACAGAATTGAATGTTTCAAACTGGCAGGCAGCAGTCCCTCAAAAGACAACCAGTCCCACATGAAGGTGTAGAGAAAAGGCTCAGGTTGCCTACAGAGAAGCCAGCTCTACCTACAGCACAACTGTAGACTTCCAGCCTCAGAGCTAGGAAGATATATATATATATATATGTATGTATATGTATATGTATATATATATATGTATATATATGTATATATATCAGCCAGTTTGGGGGACTTGGCTATGAAAACTTTAGGAAACTCATGTACTGCACTGGGGTCTCAGTATCAGATAATAGTAATAATGTCACTATTTACTGAGCAGATCCTGTGAGCAGGGCACTGTGTTAAATGCATTCCCCACACCTCCCACACATGTCTCATTTAGTGTTCATGAAACCCCCATGAGATGTGACATTTCTTCCAGTCTACCATGAGAATGCTGAGACTCAGATAGCCCAAGCCTGCCTCACTACTAACTAGTGGAATTGAGACATGATTAGGGCCATTGTACCCTGTTACAAAGAAAACGGCACTTCTTCCTTTGGACACAGGCAGCCCCTGCGTCAGAAGGCAGGGACTGGTGAGCAGGGGGCTGGTTGGTTTTCAGTCCCATTTGCCTCCTTGAACAAGCCTCCACCTTACCATGACCGCCTCTGCAGCCCAAGAACTTGATCATTACATTGGATCCGCTGGGGGTGGAGGTAGCTGGGGTGCCACTGAGAGGTAGGAGTATGTGGGCACATGTGGATCGTGGGTGCTAGGGTGCAGATCCTACCTATACACAGTTGAGGGTGTGGCATGGGCCCTTCACGGTCTCCAGGAGAACCATGAGGCCTTCCTTCAGCCCTGGTACACTCACCCCCTGGTACACTCACCCCCTGGTACACTCACCCCCTGGTACACTCACTCACCAGGCTCAGCACACTCCATCACTGCCAGTCTTTCAGAAACTAACCTAGTTTGCAGGATCACACTCCAGGATGACCCTACGGTCCTTTCACCACCGTCCTTGTCATCCCCACCACTACCATCAAACCAAAGAGCCTAAGGGATGCCTCTCTGGCTGTTTTATTTGGCTCCAAATCTGTGCCTATGCCTTTCTTCACAATGAAAACTCTATTTTGCTATAAAATTTGTAGTTTTCATGATGGGGATAGGGACCTTTGACACCATAAATATTTAATCACCCTTGAGATGTGCAATGCATGAGGAAATAGATTTTCAGGTTGGCTCTGAGTAGCAAAGTAGAGAAGCCATGCAGGGCCTTCACAATATTTCCGTCTTAGAACTTACGGTGCCTCACATTCCCACCGCCTCAGAGTGGCTGCACCTATGAAGCAAGCGAGGGCGCCCCGTCTATCTGTTTAGACATTCGTTGGGGTGGGCTAAGATGAGGTCTAGAGGGAAGAAGTATGGCGATCTCTCCTGAATTCTGTTTTAGTGACAATGAATAGGCATGAAACTTCTAGACTATATTGGGGCGACTGCCGCAGTTCAGACTTGGGGAATGTCTAAAGGAGAAAAAAGCTGTCTGTTCGGTTTTGTGTCTTGTTTGAAAATCCACTTCAAACATTCACCAGTGTTTCAGAGATCATAACCGCCCTGTGCCCCCACCACCTCCTGAGCCCTTGGCCCCGGTTAGTCCCGGCTTACTTTCAAGGCACTTTTAGTTTTATGTTTTAACTGGAAAAAATAATAATCTTGCCCAGTAGGGTATCCATTTGTTTCTATCAATGGGCCGAATTTAGTTTAGGAAAGTCTGTACAGAGGGAATGAAATGTACCCCCCCGCCAGATCTGGAGGCACCAACCATTTGGAAATAAAGGAGATACGTTTTGCCTAGTCTCTCCTCATGCTGGCCACAACAGACAAACCAAATGTCCCTGTTGAAGTGCCATCCCAGATCTCTTCTGGATCCATCTTTGAAGTAGGTTGAGTTGTTTGTTACATTCTGGCAGGAAGCAAGTGACACAAACTGAAGCAGCAAAAACGGGGGTGATGGCTGAGGTGTGGGGAGGGGGAAGGGGGCATGTTAAGGCCGGCATCAGCAGGAGGCACGGCGTGCCACAGAGTGGGGGTACTCAGGAAACCAGGGCAGCCTATGGCTGTGGCTTGAGAGAGGACACCCTGTGGAAGCAGTGGCTTTGGAGAGGACATGGTCACAGCTAGCACACAGATTGGCAGGGAGCGAGTTGGAGGACTAAGTTTCTGAGTTTCGTCCTAGCTCTCCACCCCTGGATCTCCGGCAGGGCCTCCCATTGGCTGAATCCGATCAGAAGCCAAACAGCAAAGCCTGTGTCCATAGATGCAGACTGCAGGTATGGAGCAGGATGGGGAAAGTGGAGGTGATGGGGGAGCTGATTGCTGTGCAGCAAAGATGGGCAAGAAGTTAGTAGGAAGGACCAGAGAAGGGGAGGAGTGGACGGGGTTCCACAGAGGTACCCTGACCTGCAAACTCATGGTGCTCCAAATAGGAAATAGGTCCCAGGTTTGGTGGTGGTGGTTTTACAGTCACATCTCAGCCAATGACTTTTAAAAAGACAAAAAGGCGCCGGGCGCCGGGCAGTGGTGGTGCACGCCTTTAATCCCAGCACTCTGGAGGCAGAGGCAGGTGGATCTCTGTGAGTTCGAGGCCAGGCTGGTTTACAGAGCGAGTTCCAGGACAGCTTTCAAAACAATACAGAAGAAACCCTATCTCGGAAAAAAAAAAAAGGTGCCAGGCATGGTGGCATGTGCCTGTAATCCCAACACTAGAGAGGTTAAGGCAGAAGGATTTCTATTTCAAGGCTATCCTAGGCTTAAAATACAAGGATCAGGGCCACTGAAAAAGATGACTATTCTTGCAGAAAACCAAGATCTGGTTCCCAGAACCTACATAGTGGCTCACAACTGTCCGTTACACTCTAGTTCCAAGGGATCTAGTGCCCTCTTCTGGCTTCGGCAGGCACTAAACACACATACAGCACACCTATATACACACAGATAAACACTTATAAAACACAATCAAAATCTGTTTATGAAAAGGACTGGGAGATGTTTCAGTCAGGAAAGTGGGACCTGAGGTTTGGAGCCCAGCCATGTAAATACTGGGTGTGGTGGTGTATGTCAAGTAGCCCCAGGACTTATGGGGTGGACACTGGGGCTCATTGGCCGGCCTGTCCAGCTGGATTGGTGAGGTTAGGGTTCTGTGAGAGACCATGTCTCAAAAGAGGAAAGTAACGAAGGAAGACACCAGCCTCTGGCCTGCATACACGCATGCGCACATCCACATCCCCACCGCCACATTGAAAAGGGGAAATGACTAAAGGTGGCAGAAAGGCAAGAGAAGTGCTCCAGTCTTTACATTTGGGATTCTGCGCATGAAGCCATTCTTGTCAGGGATGCTGGTGGAACCACCATGTCCCCAGCACCTTCCCAGTGCCGATGAGGACAAGGAGCGTTTTCCTCCTCTTCCCCAAGACCACAGGCCCAATCACCCCACAGCCACTGCCCATGCTCAGAACTCGCTCCGGTAGCAGCATTTTCCCGGGAGGGCAGCGGCAGTGGGATAAGCGGTGTAAGCTTTGCAGACAGCGCCAGCTGCTCACCACGAAGTCCAGCAACTTCACTGTCAGCTCTGAGCATCTCCCCACCAGGATCTCGAGGAAGCGGAAGTACAAGTGACTGTGGAGTTATCTGCCTGTTAATCTTATCGTCTGCTATTCATTTTAAGAGTTTGAGTTATTATTAATATGAAGGCCTGCTTTGTGGCAGGTCTTCTCTCTGAATGAGTTTGTGCCAAGCTGCCAGTTATCAAGAGACTTGGGCCCAGGATTATGCTAACAGTCAGTCTTCTCTGGGATGTGATGTCTAAGCAAAGAGGAAGGGATCTCTCTCTCTCTCTCTCTCTCTCTCTCTCTCTCTCTCTCTCTCTCTCTCTCTCTCTAGCTCTAGCTCTCACTGTCTGTCTCCCAAGACAGAGTTGTTGTTGTTGTTTTTTGTAACAGCCCTGACTGTCCTGTGTCTCACAGAGACTCACATGCTTTTGCCTCCTGAGTGCTGGGATTAAAGGTGTGTGTCACTACTGCCTGGGGATTTTTTTTGTTTTTTTTTAAAGAAGGATCAGTATTTTTTGTCTACCCCCAGTAACCTTTTGGAAACTATAAGAAAAAAATACAAGTGAGGGTATCTACAAATTTAAAACAAATCCAAGAAGAGCTTCATTTTAAGAGACAGCACAAGTTGCAGAAGTGTCCCGAACCTGCAGATGTAGCTGGTTGACAAGCTTGCCTTCTTTCTGCAGCTCTGGGAAGCACCGTGGTTACTGATGACTTAACTGTATTTTGCTATCAATCAGGCATGGCCTTAGATTCTTCACCATGGATAGGTTTAGTGAGTAGTTGAAGAAATGTCAAGAGCTGAGTATGTGTCCTAGTTTTCTTTCTGTTGTTGTGATAAGTGCCATGACCAAAAGCAACCTGGGAGGAAATGGCTTACTCCATCACACATTTGTGCTCCATCATGAAGAGCAGCCAGGTCAGGAACTGAGGCAGAGACCTCAGAGGAACACTGCATACTTGATTGCTCCCCATGGTGTGCTCATACAATTCAGGCCCCTCCCGAAGGGTGGCGCCACCCACAGTGAGCTGGTCTTTTCTGCATCAATCATTAATTAAGAAAATGCCCTACAGATTTACCCACAAGACAATCTGATAGAGGCAGTTCCTTGACTGAAATTCTACCTTTTAGGGTGACTCTAGTTTGTGTCAAGTTTACAAAAACTTCACCAGCATGGCAGGTTGCTTCAGTAATCGAATACTGAATGCCAGGCTAATGTCTCAGTCTTCACAATCTTGGAGTAAGATTTGGTATTTTCCATTCTTTCCATAGACCCTTAGTAGTGAAGGCTCTTATATAGCTTAAAGAAAGTCAGTGTTGGGACTCTAAGAAAAGTGTTTTTGAATGTTCCACTCTGTTCTTTCATCTCTAATTGCTACCCTTCTGGGAAGTGACATGTAACCCTGCTAAGCCCTGACATAGAGAAAGATGACAACAGGAATGTTGGGGGTGACCTCACATTGCATCACATCACCTAGTGTTCTTACATTAGCATGGAAGGGTACTCTCCATCCATCCAAGGTCCTGTTGAGTGACAGGTAGGACCAGTCCCTGGACTTCCTCAGTCACATCTTGAGAACTTGTGTGAAGGTTCTAGCATATGAGCAAGCTACCCTTGTCCAATGGTCTTCCTTCATCAGGGAAGGTAATTGTCTTTGGAGCACGTTGCTTTGAGAAGGATGAAAACAGAGTGCTGAGGTAGGAAGGGAATACCCACCTGGCCAGCCAGATCAGTCAACTCTAGCAGTTGATGAGGTGACTGGTGTCACAGCCCGACCCCTCAGCCACGTCTTACTGCAGTGTATTTGACTGACTTTTCATAGTGGTTGAACTTTGTTCAACCCATCTCTCGGCATCAACTCGAACTATAAAACATCACTTCCTCTACTGTATTTTCAACTATCTGATCATCAGCCAGACCTGGGAGGAAGCTAGCTCGTTTCATTTTCCTGTCAGCCACCAAAAGGGGTCAGGAACTCTGATAACGTCTTTAGTGTGAAGGGTGCAGAGTTGTGGAGAAAAAGTGGCCCATCTGAAATTCAAGGAGGCCAACACGGGTGTGCTTTGGACAGCATTGCTCAGATTCTATCTAGGGTGATGTAGCTACGTCGACAGGGTGTGTAAAGAATCTGTTGACCACCAGAACTAACATTCTCAATTGCACGTGGCTCCCATCAACCCAACCAGCCCTCTAAACCATAGTCAGATTAAAAAAAAAGGGGGGGGGAGAAAAGTGAAGTGTGAATATGAACGATAACCATCTTGTGACTGTGACCTGTTACAGGCCTACTGAACAGTTCTTAACATCTCAAGCCTCAGCAGGAAACCGCACGATCTATGAAGCTTGTCCAGCAGAGTGAGTCTGATTTTAGATGGCTTGGTTAACCCAGATTGCCTTCAGTGCCTGGGGGAGTGGATATTTTCTTATTATGGAGACTTTTCCAGCCAGTGAAGGCTATGCATACAACTGCTCAGAACCCGTCTGAACTGCCCGTTTCCGTGGTAGCAGGCCTGTCTGGAGGATGGATCTGTACCACCTTCTTTTGTTTGGGTTTCAGCCATTTGTGTTACAAGAAGTTCCAAAATGTGCCATAAGGGACATCCAACAAGGTAGGCTTGGCCTGTAGGAGAGGGAAGCTTTGTCATGGATGGGCTACATACCCTAGGGCCAGATGGGTGTGTCTAAGAGAAAACCATCAAAGAGATACAGACCCCATGCCTAAATATTTATTTAGGTGGTTCAGATTTCCCACACTTTTCAAATGTGAACGTGTGTCCTGAAGGTGGAGCTTTAGTATAGGAGAAAATTGGGAAGGGGCAAAGCATTTGCTCAAAATGGGGCAGGATCAGCAAAGAACGTTGTTTCCAGGTTTCCTGACCGCCTGTATTTTTTCATGCCAAAAAGTTAGCATGGATTCTGGTTTTTTCCACTATAGGAGTCTGCATACAATTAAACAGGAGGAAAAAGGGAGCCTGCTTGCAGGATCGGGGCTTACAGTCTCAGCAAAATAAGGAGACACAGGAATCATCAGAGCTATTTCTCCTCCTTGCTGGTAATTTTTGTAAGATGTTGTATCTTTTTCAAAATGCAGCAGCAAAGGATTGAACGGTGATCAAAATGCCACACCATAGAGTATGCCTAATCCAAATGGCTTCCAAGATGGTCTGCAACTGATTGTAGCAACCCTACAGGATTTAGGGAAATGACTTGGTTCCCAGTGAAGTAAAACTATCTCTGAAATGGAATTGAATGCAGCGTCTCAGCACTTCTCCCTGCTAGTCCATTTGGGAAGCCACGAGAACCTCCATGTTGATCACTCACAGGTAACTGCAGGGGGACCGCACAAAGGCCCCTCTGCTATGCCGTGTGTGTGGGGGGGCTCAGTGTGCTTTGGGAGAGGGTTATATTTTTTCCAATTTCAGCAACGCAAAAAATCTTTAAAGTATTTCAGGTGGTGGGGGATTGGGGAAGATGGCCTGTTTTTTGTTTGTTTTGTTTTTGGTTTTTTTGTTGGTATTTTTTCCCCCTGGTAGCAGTTAAACCATCTGATTTGCGTTCCTTAAGAGGTCCATACTAACATCCACCTAGACCCACACCCCCCCCTCTTTTCTCTTTCCTCCATTTTCTGTCACTACAGAAGGGGTGACCCCTGTCTAACATTTAAAAACATTGGCACTGTCTGTTGCCAGGCAAAAACAATGATAGCAGTTGTGTGTGTGTGTGTGTGTGTGTGTGTGTGTGCGTGTGCCTGTGTGTGTAGGTAGGTAGGTAGGTAGGTGGAATGGAAGCCAAGGCCTAGGTCAAACTCTCTGTCACTGAGCTACGTCCACCCCTAATGTAGTCCCGTCAGCTGTACATCTAGGTTAGGCTCTCAAGCTTCTTGTCCACTTGATCCCTCCTCCCTTCTGCCTTTCTAAGGTCCAACCAGCAAGGAGGAGAGTCTGAGCAGTGTCATGGAAGTGCCTGGCGCTGCCGATTTGACCCTGAGAAAACTCATGTAGCCACTACAAAAACAACAAAACAAAGCCAGATTTCATCCAGAGCTGGGTTGACTTGGAGGGAAGGAGGAAAGAACACACAGTGGCCAGCTGTGGTCCATGATGTGGAAAAGATCTAGGAAGGGGTGCGGGTCCTTTAGCCCCCTCTCCATCCACGGCTGTGTTGGAAGCACCTGAGTTTGCCTCTGGGGAACTCTCTTCTAAGAAAATGTGAGCCTGTCCGCTGCCCAGAGCACAGAGATTTTCTGTTCCGGAAATTCTTGGTGGCTTGAGGGACGACCCAACTGACAGTTGCTCCCTGGGTGAAGTGGAGGGACCGCAGAGGCTCTAAAGACCAGAAGTGGGACACGGTGGCAGAAGGAGAACCTCTGGGAACGTAAAGTACCAGACTCTGAGATGGGAGCAATGGCTGAGCACAGAGCAATTGTGTTTCAAATAATGACCTCCGGGAGTGTTTTAGTGGCCACAGGTGGCACTGGCCTAGCAAACTGCCTCTAAGAGGCTCTGGAGTGAGGGAGGGATGGATTCCAATCTCAGCTGTGCTATTTGCCAACAGTAGTACCCTGGTGGGCTCCACGGCCTCTTCAAGATCACTCTCAAAAGCCGAGTGAGGATGGTAACAGTCACTAATTAATACTGTTGTTTTGAGTGTTAAGTGACTAGAAATCAACATGGTGCATTTAGAACTACGCCCATAACATAGCAAATGCTCAATAAATGCTAGCTATTATCATTAGGATTAGATAGTGAGCAGAACTTTCTAAGTGCTGGGTCTGAGAGCCTGGGACTCCGTTGCCAAGGGAAACTAGGGAGCCTTTTCAAATATGAGAGCTCTGGCCTGAGGGATTGTCCACAACGAGCCTGTGGCGCCTTTCTCCCACCTCACTCTGACCCGGGGGAACCCACCCCCCTGTCACAGGGGCGCCTTGGTCCCCCCTCTGCCGCCTTCTCTTGGCCGCAGCTCCCCAGCGCATCTCTGGGGCCTCCCCCCCCACCCCACCCCCGCCGCTCCACACCTGTCAGCCGCCCTCGCAGCCTCCCGGGGGCTCGAGCCCTGGGCCTCTGCTGCAACCCCTTCGACCCCGGGTCCCCGCTCCACGCGCCTCCCGTTTGCCCGCGGCTGCGTTCGTAAACAAAACCCGGGCGTTGGAGCAGCCCCACGGGCTGGCGAGCGCGGGAGCCAGCTCGGTGCGCGGTTACCGCGCCCGGGGAACCCGGGGCGAGCTAGGGGCGATGGTGGCAGCCGCGGCGGCCGCGGCAGGCGGCTCAGCTTTGTTATGAATAGATGAAAGAGGCCACCTACACAGTAACCCAAATTACGAGACCTCCCTCCTCCCGATCTCACCGAATCAAGAGGGGAGGGGAGATGGGCGTGGAGGGAGGGCGGGCGGGAGGCGGAGGGCGGAGGAGGAAGAGGATGAGGAAGGGGCCAGTTGCATCCCACTTTCACAATGGGAAAGTGAAAACGCACAAGCGCACCCAACCTCTCCAGCCCTCCCCGCCCGCCTCGCTCCCCTCCGCCCGTCCCCTCCCTTCCCCTCCGCGCCTCCCCGCGAGCGCCCGCGCCGCACAGAGGAACTCTCCGGCGAAGGCGGGCGAGGAGGAAGCGGCTCCGGAGCGCGCAGGGCTTGCCGCCGCGGCACAGGCTGCCGGAGCGAGCCCGCCGCGCGCCGTCCTCCCTGCACTCCTTCCCGGCCGAGCCGCGGGGATGGGGCGGCCGCGGGAGCCCGAGCGCGCGCAGGAGCCGCCGCCGCCCGCGTCTCCGTCGCCGCGCGCCAGAGCCGCCTGAGCCGCCGCGCGCCCTGCCCGGGGGCGGCCCCCCTAGCCCCATGGAGGTCTCCCGGAGGAAGGTGCCGCCGCGCCCCCCATGCTCCGCCGCCCCGCTGCCCCTGATCGCCTATCTGCTGGCGCTGGCGGCGCCCGCCCGGGGAGCGGACGAGCCGGTGTGGCGATCCGAGCAAGCCATCGGAGCCATCGCGGCGAGCCGGGCGGACGGCGTGTTCGTGGCGAGCGGCAGCTGCCTGGACCAGCTGGACTACAGCCTGAAGCACAGGCTCTCCCGCCTGTACCGGGACCAAGCGGGCAACTGCACCGAGCCCGTCTCGTTGGCGCCCCCCGCGCGGCCCCGGCCCGGGAGCAGCTTCAGCAAGCTGCTGCTGCCCTACCGCGAGGGGGCGACCGGCCTCGAGGGGCTGCTGCTCACCGGCTGGACCTTCGATCGGGGCGCCTGCGAGGTGCGGCCCCTGGGCAACCTGAGCCGCAGCTCCCTGCGCAATGCTACCGAGGTGGTGTCGTGTCACCCGCAGGGCTCGACGGCCGGCGTGGTGTACCGCGCAGGCGGTACTGATCGTTGGTACCTGGCGGTAGCCGCCACCTACGTGCTGCCGGAGCCGGAGACCGCGAACCGCTGCAACCCCGCAGCATCAGATCGAGACACGGCCATCGCGCTCAAGAACACGGAGGAGCGCAGTCTGGCCACGCAGGAGCTGGGCCGCCTGAAACTGCGCGGTAGTGCGGGCAGCCTGCACTTCGTGGATGCCTTTCTCTGGAACGGCAGCGTCTACTTCCCCTACTATCCCTACAACTACACGAGTGGAGCTGCCACCGGCTGGCCCAGCATGGCGCGCATCGCGCAGAGCACCGAGGTGCTGTTCCAGGGCCAGGCGGCCCTCGACTGCAGCCACGGCCACCCCGACGGCCGCCGCCTGCTGCTTTCCTCCAGCCTGGTGGAGGCCATGGACGTCTGGGCCGGCGTGTTCAGTGCGGCCACTGGAGAGGGCCAGGAGAGGCGCTCCCCCCGCCACCACGGCTCTCTGCCTCTTCAGGATGAGTGAGATCCAGGCGCGCGCCAGGAGCTGCAGCTGGGACTTTCAGGCGACCGAGCACAACTGCGTAAGTCCTGTCCCTGCTGTCCCTGGGGCCCAGGAGGAGACTTGGATGATATGTACCAAGGGTTCAAATCGCGAGCAACTGCCTGAGATTGCAGGCTTCTCTAAAGCGCAGCCTGAGGTCTCCCAAAGGGAAAGTGTAAAAAGGGGCGGCAGGGTGTGGGGGGTGGGGTGGAGGGAGGTTCAAAACTCTAGCGGCTGCCTCTCTTTCCTTTTAGTCCAAATGCGGGCGCTTGTTTGGGACTGAGCTTCCCCACGCCACCCTCTGTCACTAACCGCTTCTCCAAATCGGAGTCTCAGTAGACATGTGGGCTTGACCCTTTGGGCCAACAGTTACTGATGTCCTCACAGAAAAGCGAAAAGCTATCAAACCTAAAGGACTCACTGCCACACCCCGGCCTTTGTGCCCCCCTCACCCCCCCCCCCGGCTGCAATCCATGTGATGTGGTCGGTAGAGTTGTGGCCTGGTCCACGCTGGTAAATAATGCTCCCATGCAAAAGCCACTCACAGACCGCCCAGCATGACCCAGTGCGAGGGGGGGCGGGGCTGTGGCTGGCGGAAGGTGGCTGTGGTCTCAACCTGGCTGAGAGAACCCGAAGAGGCAGGAGGCAGCTTGTGGATGTAAAGCCTCGCCCTGAAGAGAAGAGCCTGGGGAGGTGAAAGTGTTGGGGTGCTCCAGGCAGTTTCTGGGCTGCAGATTCCCAGACTAGATTGCAGGGCTCTCTGGCACCACCCTTGGGTTGTGCCTGAACCAGGCAAAAGACACAGGTTTCCCCAGAGCTCACAGAGCAGCCACGGCTTGAGATCTTGAGATTGACAGTTCTTTGACTGCAAAATAAAGCGGCAGTTCAAGAGGGTCTAGTTGATGGGGATTATGGAGGCTTTGTACACCCCTGCCGAGGCCCTTGCCCTCCCAAGGCTGCTGGCAAGTAACTCTGCATATGGCTCCTGGGAGAGAAGCCTGCCGAGAGCCTCCTTAATCACTGGACAGAATTCAAAGAGCAGAAATTGAGGGCTACAGGTGTTGCCATTGTTTTGCTATAAAATGGACCAGAGGAGGAAGGGAGAAAAGTCTTCGCGTGGAGAACTGTTGCTTGTGCGTTTATTGTGTACCAAGGCGCCGGAAACATTGGCCCTAGGGTATATTAGCATGCGAGTAGAAAAACACTCCCCTCCAGCCCTTTCTCTGCAAAGCACACCTTACCAAATAAATGTTCACCTTACTAACTCAAGGAGAAAACAAGCTTCCAGTCACTTGCTGCTTCTATGCTGGGGCAAGCACAAGTCATCTTTATTTCACCACTAGTGTAATTTAACACATACATGAAAAGAACACATGGCCCCCAAATGGCTTAGTCTTGCTGTAATTATAAAACTTAATATTTAATATCTGCTTTTATATATCTTCATGATCTAATAGCCAAAGTTTGACAAATCACTGGCTTTTCTGTTGAATGATTTGGAATTACCGCCCCCCCCATTTTACTTTGCATCAAGCTTTGGGCACAGTTTGTCTGTGGGTTTAATGACAAGACAGCTCCAAGGCCCACAGCATGTAACCACCGTGGAAGTCCAGGCTTTGCCATCTGACAGCTGTGTCGATGTGCAGAGCCAAAACATTTCTCTTGATTGCATCTACCTATTGAGTACTGGAGGACTCGGTTTCCTTCCAAACCCAGCATGCACCCTGAATGCACTCAAAATCCAGTTCTGGCTCAATCAGGTGTTCCTAGTTGCACCGGGATGGGGAAGGGGCAGGGTTAGTCTACAGATGTTTATCCATCTTCATAGGCGCTCCTGGGAGAGAGCTGCCCCTTGGAAACCAAGCAAGGGATAAACACATGCTGCCAAAAAAAATCTGTAATGGGAAAAAAATAAATAATTAAGACAGGTCCCTGTACAGCATTTCTTGCTGCTGCTGTTATTTATTGAGAACTCCCAGGGTGTTCAGAGCTGTGTGTTCTGAAAGATGGGGTCTCTAACCCTCTGAGCTTGTCATCCAAGTTAAATGATATACTTGGGTTCAAACAATAGCGTGTCATGGCTGCACAGGTGGGAGCTGGGAGTTTTGCATTTTTTTCATCTAAGTAAATTCCTTGCTGTTGATATGCATTAAAAAGACTTAATGGGATAGAATTTTAAGAGCATTTGAATAAAAAGAAGGTGGTAGTTTTGATGAAAAAGCGACAATTTTCTAACCAATTAAATAGGCAGATAAGATACTTAATTCAACAAATAGTTGTTTGATGCCTGCTTGTGAGCAATGAGGTATGCTGGGTGCCACCGATTCTGCCAGGAAAGGGACAATAGCAGGTTGCAACCCCATTTAATGGGGTCATGGGATCAGCGTGGCCTCGGCTGTCACTCACAAGAAATGTTGTCATTCGATTGCATTTCATTTTCAGGTTTTGAATGTGTTTTTGAAAGGCATGCTGAATTATAGGTGCCCAAAACAGGAGTTGGACCTGAAACACACTATAGAGGGAGCCCCAGCAGATTGCAACAGCTATTCCTTCCCTGCAAACATCCCTCCCCCCCCCCGTGCCGTTTTTCTTTGCTTTTTTTCACCAGTGATTCACAGGCTGCAAGGCTCAAGAGTCTAGATTGGCTTGCCTTCCCCCCACCCTCACCCCTCACCCCTGTTCCCAGCTGGTACCTGCACTGCCCATCTTCCATCAACTCGTGGTAATGACAGAACTAGCCAGGTGGTGGTTGCCTATCTCCTGGTCATCTTAGCTCTTAACTGCTCGTTCTTTTCCTTTGGCTTTCCCTGCTGAGGATTAATTTCTGAGACATTGTGCAATGAGTGTATACTGGGTGCTTTACACACAAGGCATTTTCTTTTTTTGCCCTGCCACCAAATTTCAATATAGGTTCACAGAGGCAGTCCATCAACTGCAGCCCCCAAGTGCACCCAGATGGCCAGTCTCTGCAGATCCACTCAGAGGCCCTGATGTGCATTTGGGTAACACCTGCTGTCCTAGATAGTTTCGTGTCAATTTGACACAAGTTAAAGTCATCTGAGAGGCGAGAGCCTCAACTGCAAAAGGTAGGATGAGACTGTAAGTATACAAGCCCGTAGGGCTTTTTCTCAATGGCTGATGGGAAGGACAGCCCATTGTGGGTGGGGATGTCTCTGGCTGCTGGTTCTGGGTTCTATAAGAAAGCAGACTGTGTTAAGTCAGTGAACAGCACTCCCCTATGGCCTCTGCATCAGCTCCTGCCTCCAGGTTCCTGACCTGACTTTTTTCCAGTGATGAACAGTGAGTGAAAGTCTTTCCTCAGAAACCTGCTTTTGGTCATGTTCTTTCATCATAGTAATAGAAATCCTAACTACTACACCTCCCCAGAATGGCTTCTGCGAGATTTTCAGTAGGTCTGGTTGGTTGGTTCTAGGAAAAGCATCCCATTTTCCAGATGAATAAGCCATGATCAGCAAGAAAATAAGTATCAAAGCCTTGAAGTTTAAGCCCCGTCTCCCACCATCTATTGCTGTATTTTTTTTCTATCGTGGTACTTCTGGAACTTCCCCCCTGAAAGGCCCCTAACTTAAAAGGCAGCAAACACTTTTCACTGGAACAGAAGTTCTCAGCCTGTGGGTCGTGAAGCCTTTGAGGGGTCAAACAGCCCTTTCACAGGGGCTGCATATCAAATACCCTACATATCAGATATTTCCGTCATAGCAGTAGCAAAATTACAGCTATGAAGTAACAATGGAAACGCTGTTGTGGTTGGGGGGTCACCACAACATGAGGAACTGTATTAAAGGGTCACAGCATTAGGAAGGCTGGGAACCACTGCTCTAGGATGCTGCTTTTCAAGTAAAGGATGCCCTCTGAAGGCAGTGTTTGCTTCCAATCTTGGGTTGTGCTTTAAAATGTCACATGGTTTGTTTTCTTCGTTATGCTCCATAACTTACCTGTGTTTAGATTAATATAGCAGTGCATGCTTTTAATTATATACATTAATCTGTGAAGTTAATTTCACTTCCTCTCTCTGTCTGAACTCCCACCACCTTTGGCACACCAATGTGTGAAAGTGTTTGTGTTTGAGTCTGTGAAGATGGATTATTCTAGATTTGTTTGACTACCATAGTTGGGTCTTGGAGTTGCCTGTGGATTGAACACAACTGTTGTACTTCTGGGGAGAGTATTGTATTTTCTCATAGTTTGGCTCATACAAGTGACCCTTCGAGTTCTTTCTGCCTATTGCAGGTGAATGTACCTCTCCCATACTCACATAATTCTAACCCTGATATAATTCGACTGTCAGGCAGATAACCACAAAGTGATTGCATAGTCTCCGCCAGCAACAGTCAAGACTCATGATGCTGCTGTGTATAGAAGTGATAGCCCAATTCTACTTGGCAGTGTGACCTGCTGACCTCACAACACAGCCTTCCCGTGGTGTTTATTGCCCTTCCAGTTTCTGTTATGATTCTGCCCAGCCTTTTTGTTATCTGTAGACTAGATGGTGAATCGTACCTTCAAGCACACATCTGACATGCAAGAGTGGATTCAAAAGGACAAGTGTAATGACAGAATCCACTTAGAAAGAGGGAAAAGGCAATCACAGCTACTATCTGCTGAGTAGTTATCATGGCAGGGTTTGTGCAAAGCAATTTACATGCCTTATTTTCTGTTGATTCTCAGTCACCATATGAGGCAAGGACTTAAGTTATTATGATGATTATGGATAAGAAAATTGAAGCCCAGAGAGCTTTGCTTAG